>NC_081409.1:122589858-123236608 GCF_030272615.1 Cryptomeria japonica | reverse complement strand
GATTAGGTTGATGTGCACAGTCCTTGAAGGTAAGAAGAAAATGATTATGGATTGATGGAAGGAAGAAGAAGGGGAAGACTACTTGGGAATGGATTGATGATGGGATAAAGATATTTGGTTGGGGATTGATGATCATTTGGATGGAGATGAGGGGATAGGGATTTGATAGTGACAAGATGGAATTTGAAGGGTTTGATCAAATGTTTGGTCAAATTTGGGAATGTTTTGGATTTTAGCTACTCTTGGCAAGAGAGATCAAACAATAACAAACACATTGGCCAAAGAAACGCTTTATGACAAGCGTGAAAGTGAAGGGGGCCTAGATTAGCCCAAACAAAATTTCATTGGTTTTGTACAAGATGAAGACACGCATCAAGCATACAACTTAGGTTGGAAGATGGAAACCATTCAATAGGCCTATCACACAAGTGATACCTCAAACAAGCGGACAAATAGAGATTCTGGTAGCATTGACTCCCCCTTACAATGCACTCACTTCTCGGGCATACCAAATTCTCTTACCCCAAAGATCCGAGGATCTATTATATGGAGAATTCCTATCTCATCTTGAGTGGGTACATGAGAGGTAACATTGGGGTACGATCTGCATCCCCTGCACTATGAATGTGGGATTTTGGGCTACTAAACAAGGTTCTTAGTGTGATTTTGAGGGATGAACAATCTAACGACGGATTCTCGAAGCAAGACACTTAAGGCTCTAACTGAGATTATCAGTGCAAAGGGGGCCTCCACATACATCGAATTCACTCAGCACTTCAGCTGCCTGACCAACATATTTATATAGCGGCTCGGAAAACCCGCTCAAGATCACGTCGGGAGATTCAATATCCCCGAGGTGGCCCAATTAGAGATACCCTTGTGAGGTGATCAAACCCCCATCAATAATACCCCTCACTACAAAAAGAAAAAGGTGGGTGTTGTTGAGCACCTTTCTCTTACACCCAAGATCCATGAAGGCAAGGGGAGAGGATACTTGGTGCAATGGTGGGTCCACCCTACACGCGTGAAAGTGCACAAGACACAAAAAACACTTGTTCTTTTTAACTTAAAAAATATGTTTGCTAAACTAAGACATGAAAGAGAAATCTACTTTAGTGGAAAAACATGATTTTCTTTGACAAAATGTCATGCACCAATGATTAGTAGTTTATGATAATTGAGCTTGGGAATTAAAAAAAAAGAAGCTACAAACATAATATGATTAGCCCAAAAAAATTCCAAAATTAGTTTCCTTATGATTTTCAAGGTAATTTCAAAAAAAAGTTTGATAAAAAATGATTTCATATGCTAAAATTATGTGCATTTAAAGTTCAAAAATAAGGGTTGACTTTGAACATGTTAAATTAATTTTTGAAAACTGATATCCAAAATCTAATGAAAACCCATTTTATATCTTTGAGTCCTCTTTCTGACACATTTTTGAATTTTGAAAATCTGACACTCGAGTGAACAGTTATGCCCATTTTACGAAAAACTATTTTTTTCACTAAGCACACGCGCTGATTGACCAAAAACCTACAAAATGGCGCTCAGAAATTTTAAATTTTAAATCTCTTGCACTATTTGATGGCAGACGTGCTGAATCAATGAGGCGGATGCGCTAGTGTGCAGACCAACACACTGAACCGAAAAACTACGAGCTAAAAACACTAAAAACTCAAACAAATGTTAGAAATTGGGACGTGGGTCCCACTGGGCATGCCAGAATGAAGCAAGAGAAAACCAATGCAAGGTTAGATGGTTATCTTAAACCCAAATAAACATTAAAAATGAAATAAATTATAAACCAAGCCTCTTATACCTTGCAAGAGAGAGTTCTCTCTTGTTCCTCTGATTGAGCTTTTGGTGAAGCCAAGGATGCGCCCCTTCTTAACTTGTTTGAATTATCTCCTTGATTGGGATGTGGATTTCTCTCCACACACAACAAGATTGGTTGGATTTGGATTTGAATGATGATGGATATGGATTAGATGAGAGAAGATTTGGGCATTATGATGGCGTGATGGATGAATTTGGATTTCAAATTAACAACATAAGATTAGATGAGAAGTGGATATATGGTGAGGAAAGGAGACTCCAGTTTATAGATTGGAGGAGGCCACAATGGAGGGCCAAGATTGATTTTGGAATGAAGGGTTGAGATCGATTTGAGAGGGAGCACATGGATTGAGAGGACAAGGTGTGGGATTCAAGAGATATGCCATAAAGACATTTCTTATCTCCACACCTCTCAAGGTACATGGGGAAGAGCTCCCAAGTACATTGGAAAGAGAAAAAGGAATTAAAAATTCCTTGGAGAAAGGGGAAAAGAATTTTAAAATTCCAAAATAAGAGATGTGTGGGAAGAATAAATGGATAAAGCAATTAAAAGATTCCTTTGGAATCGGATGCATGGGGAGATTCAAAGAATTTGAATTTCTTTGAAAGGATCAAGGTGATTAGGGATGTGCAAATGATTAAGGAGATTGATTAGGTGGTTTAATGTGTGATTAGAGTGCAAGTGTTAATGTTAGGAGGATGTAACATGAGGAGAGATAATGAGTGGAGGAATATGAAATTGGAGAATAATGATAATTATGCTTCTAGAAGAATTAATTAAGTTAAGTGGAGATTAGGAAAAGTGATTTGTAAGAAACAACTTTAGTTAAGTTAATTAATTAAAATTAATTAACTAAGTGGGTTTTAGAAGAAATAATGGTTGAGGTGACTTTAGAAGAATGGGGAAATAATTAATTTATTGATGATAAATTAATTATTGGACTATAGTGATAAGATTGGTTAAAAAAAAATTAATCAACCTTAAGAAGAAGGTAATTAACACAATTAAACTGTTTAATTATGTTGACATGCTTAAATTAATTAAATATTAATTTTTTTAATTTTAGGTGTCTACACATCTCATTTTTCAATACAACATTCTCTGTAGTAAGTTTGTCACATTCATCAGCTTTGTCCTAATTTTCCTTGCTTTGATCTTCTTTCTCCTTCAGCTTGTCCATCGACTCTTTCCTCTTGTCTCTTGAAGTGTTCACTTGATCTTTCAGATGCTTAATGAAATCTTCAGTTGCATTCAGGTTTCTCTTTAAGGAACTTATTTCATTTCTTGTTGCATCAAGATCCTCAAGTGTCACACAAAGTTGTCTCTGCAAACCAGAATCCATTGATTCAATCTCCTGAACCTTCCTCAAGCGATTAGGCTTCCTCAAAGGAACAAGGCTCTGATACCAATTTTTGGAATCAAGGAATAGTGAGAAGGGGGGCTGAATCAGTGTTCTACCAGTAAATAAACTTTCAAACTTATTCTTAGACCACCGGAACCAAATGCAAGAAAGTAAAGTGCAGAAACACAAAATAATCAACCACAAAAACATAAACACCAAGATTTTTACATGAAAACTCAAAAAGAGAAAAACCACGGTGGAATTGGAACCCACAATATTCATATATTTTGATTAGGAGTACATAAATATTACATGAGGGGAATGCACTTTCATTCAGGCACACTGCCTAGAACCAGAGGTTCAATTACAATAAGGGCTACAACCCTGGAAGGCTCACTGCCTTACAATTCACTTACAATGATGAATTACAATTACTGAACTCCAAAATAGAATCAAATAATGTCTGGATGAGTTCCGGTTAAGTGCATAAAGTCTGATCATACCACCTCTGCTACTCTGCTCTGTTTTGCTTCCTAGTTAGCTACTGGATCAAGAATGTGCACGTGAAACTGCGCCAAAACGGTTTCTCGATCACAATTCGCTCATTCCATCATCCAAAAATATCTTCTACACCGATCTTATACATTTGCAACCACAAAATAAAACATTCATCAAGTCGGCTAGCACAATATGCAATATAATGTGTAACTGGGTGTCGGCTTAGACTGGATCACCAAAACATATGTGGATCCATCAAATGATGTCAAAATGACTTCCACATGTTGGCTTGATGATGATGTTTGAGTTGTAATGAGTTGATTGATGACTTTTATTGTGTTGACATTGATGGCAACCATGTTTTGTCATTCATCTGAGTCATTTAGTCCAACCGATAAAGCCTAACCGATAGTAGAGTCAGTTAAACAGTGAACCGATAAATAGGACAACAAACCGGTAAACTGAGATAGTGCTATGATCAAGCAACCGGTACTGAAGATCGGTGAAGAGTTAGATATTGCGGTTTGGAATGGTTGTTCATGACTTTGGTAGGAGTCAATGATTGGAACCACATTAGTAGATTCGATGGTATGAGCAAGTTATGATGTACTGAGTAGTCAATCAAGATGAACAGTTAACCGGTAGAGTAGAGACACTTAGATCGGTAAACTGGTAGACTTAATGTTTTATTTTTGTTTGTGGCTGACATAAGTAAATCTTGTTGAGAAAGATTGACCAGATATATTGAACCTAGGAAATTGTTCCAAGGTTGTTTGTCGACTTAGCAAAGTTGTTTATAAAAGGATGAATATGGTGTGATGATGTATCAGATGAAGAATCTAGATTGAATATTTGATTGTGCGGTGGAAGGTGAAGCTCTGTATTGATGTCTAGTTAGTGTTAGTTGCAGAACTAAAGCAGATCTAATCAGGCACAAAAGTGCTATATGCAGATCAACTACATATTGTTTCCTAGCAGTTGCAGCAATCTAAATCCCTTAACTGGGTAGGTCCATACCTTAACCGGGCAGCTCATTAATTTGGGTTTAAATCCTCCAGCAAGGTTACTCCTAACAGTGTAAATATCCTAATAGGGCTAAGTTATAAAATTCCCTGATCAAGTGACTCCTAATAGGGTCTGCTCTTAACCGGGCATTGTTGTAAAGCTCCTAATCGGGCTAGGCCTTTAATAGGGCACATTCCAAAAGAGTGCATTATTTTGTGGGTACCAATTCCCACTGTGTTTTTTCCCATTTGGGTTTCCACATGAAAATATTGTGTTATGAGGTGCATGTTTTATTGGGTGTTAGCTTATGTGGTTATTTTCCTTGCATGCTTGTTAAGTTTCAAGTTGATTAAAGTGGTGATCAGATTTATGTTATTTTTTTTGCTTGCACTGATTCACCCCCCCCCCTCTTAGAGCCTTATAAGTTTATCAATTGGTATTAGAGCCTAATTCCCTTAAGGCTTAACCGCTTGGGAAGGATCCTTAAGGCTATCATGGGGGATATGAGTTATAGAGAGCTTTCTAACTGGCTTGCAGAGTCTAAAGAAGCCCTAGGTAGCTAAGGGTCAAGTATAAATCTTCATTGGCTAAAAGGAGAGAGCTAGCTGAGCAGTTGTATGAACTTAGTGAAAACAGTTCATTTGAGGAAGCAAACATTGATGCATTAGCTAATGAGGTGGAAATGATGAATGATGAGAAGTCAAATCTGAGGAGAGAGCTAGAAGTCCTAACCATCAGAATGAGTCAAGGGCTGGAAACTAGGAGGATTGCTGAAGACAAGATAAGAGAAAAGTATGATGAGATCTTAAAGCTAAACCGGGAGATTGGTACCCTGCATGCAAACCTTCATGAAGAAAAAGAAGAAAAATAAGAGATACAAGTTGATCTAGACATGGCTATGTCTCTTAGAGAAAGTCTTATGAAGAGGAATGAAGATCTTACTAAGGAGTTGGCTGATGCTAATGAGATCCTACCTAAATACAACAAGAGCTCTACTATGCTTGATGAGCAAATCTTGTCACAAAAGCATAATGGAGATACACATGGCTTGGGATACACAACGTTTGAGAAAGGAGAGCCTTCTGGTACTAAGGATATCATGCATGAAGATAAATTTGCACCTAAGACAAAGAAAACCATTGGTAAGAAATCCTACAAACTAGTATGCTTCAATTATCATAAGGTAGGCCATACTGCTAATGTTTGTAGAAGTAGATCCAATACCTTTGATGGATATAGACCTAATACATCTATTAGATATAAGCCTAGTACCTTTAATGTTTATTGCGACAATTGCAACAAGTATGGGCATAGAGTTGTTGAGTGCAGGTCTAGAGTGAATAATTAGAGAGCTTAAATGAATCAGAGATCCAGTAATGTATGGCATAGATCCTTCAATGACTGGAGAAATCCTACTTGGCAGAGACCTTATGTGAACTGGTCTAGTCCTTATGAGATGGAGTATAGATAGAATGTGACTTGTTCAATTTGTCACAACTTTGGTCATGTAGCTATGAATTGCAGAAGAAGAACTAATAGAGGCAATGCTAGACCCTAGAGAGCATCTGGAATGGCTTGTTTTCATTGTCACAAACTAGGACACATTGCTAGGTTTTGTGGAGCAAGGATGAACCAATCGGTAAATCAATCTGTTGACCGGAAAGGGAAGAAGAAAGTTGATGTAGAAGAGACCAGAGAAGAGATAAACAAGATCAGGAGAAATAAAAGTGAGGAGAAACCATCGGAAGATTCTAATTCTTCACCTAGTGTGGAGAATCCCTCATTGGTAAAATAAGATTCTATAAAGCTTAGGGAGAGCTTATTGTTAGATCTATTTTCAGACCCCCTATATGGTGTGGAGTAAGTTAAATCTGCATACTCAGATGTAATTTGATGTTGTCTAATGACTTTAAGTTGAAACTGGTAATTTGGATGTGTTATGAGAACCGATAGCATGTTCTAGGGTCGAACGATGTTTAGGGTTTGTTCAACTAGGTATAGCATTTAATGCAGTTTGTAAAAGGTAAATAAAAGGTGTTTTAGAGTTTCAATTGTTACCTTGCATTCTCAAGAGCATTTGGAGAGCGATTGAAGTAGATAAAAGATTTTGATTGCTCCATTGGAAAGGTTGATTGGGATTGAAGAGATTTGTGGAGAAGTGAATCGGTTAAAGTGCTTTCAAACCAAAAACCCTAGCAGCAAAGAATTTGAAAAGGTATTTATCTGAGAATCTAGATCTGTGTTTAAGTTTTTGCAATGGATACACCACATTTGTAGATGTTATTGAAACGCCTTGACCAAAATTCAAGAGGCATCCACATAAGTTGATTGAAACTGATCTAGCTAGAGCCCTATCTAGTGTTCCCTATGGTGTATTGCATGTCGCAAACATCCGATCCTATATTCATTGAAAACTAGAATATTTGGGAATCTTTTTTATCTTTAATTAGTATTAGACTTTGTGTGATAAGCAAGGAGTTATAAAGGATCAATTCAGAAGAGTTACCGATAAAGGTTTTCATCATGCTGTGAACTTTCTTGATGAATTAGAAGGAGACTATATCAGATATGTTTTGAGTAGGATACATAATCAGTTCATGTGGTTAGATCACCCACATAAGATCGCTAAGGAAGCTATTCATGCAGTCACCGGATTGTGGGCAACCAGTGAAGTTCTTGTGCTGAGGACAATCCCAAAGGATGAAGTTGCATCATTGACAAAATCTAAATGGGATGGTCGAGCTATGACAATAAATGAAATTAAAGGCCCCACGGTAAAATATGCTTCTATGGTCATTGGTTACAGGGTTTATCACTCAAGAAGAACAAACAGTATTCTCAGAGCTGCAATTCATACTGCCTACCGGATGTTGAAGAAGAATGCAAACTATGATCTTGCAAAAGCCCTGAGAACCTAATTGATATTGAAATTGGAATCTATTAAGAAGGATAAGAGACATAAATTCAAGTTTGGACAGCTGGTCATAGGACTGTTTTTCTACTTTCAGAACTCCTTTCTCGGTATCGGTGATATTCAGTGATCAGAAGCTACACTGACAATGTTATAGATAAATAACAACATCAAGATGATTGGTAATGAGTCTACAAAGGTAATTTGGGGATATTTCAAAGACGTTCTGAAGAGGATGCATGAAAGAGAAAGGATACTGGATCAAGTTGTTAAAACGTATGAAGATACTATTTATTTCATGGTGGATACTAACACATGTCAAATGGAGGCAACAAACCCTAGGACATCATGGGTAATGCCCATGGGTTATGAAGTTGAAGTAGATCTTCTCATTGCTTATGTTGATCATTTATTAGCACAACCTGTAGACCCCAATGCAACCAGATTTGGAACCTTTAAGGAGAAATCACTAGAAGTACATGTTGAGTTAGCCAAACCAGTCATTGCAAAGAAGGTAAGAAAAGAAGTGGAACAATTTGCAGTTGAACAAGAGTTAAAAAAGAGGCAATTACAGAGGCTAAAGATAAGTTTGAAGCAAGGAAGGTTGAATCCTCCAATGCCCCAACCAGTACCAGCACCAGTAGACAAACAAGGAGTATAGTGGTGAAGGAGAAGCCCCCTCCTACTTCTAAGATCTAGCTTAGAAGAAAACCTAAGGAAGCTAAGCCTAAAGCACCCAAGGTGAAAGAAGTATATAGGAAAAGGAAGAAACAACAAGCACAAAGGATGCTTGAAACTGTTGAGGAAGAAGATACAAATTCTGAAGGTGAGAAGAAAGAATTAAGAGCTAGTGGGAAGAAATCCAAAGTGGTTGGATCTCCTACTGTGAAATCTATGAAACCACCGGTAAGTAAACTCACTTTACTTGAAAGGATTTTGGAGAAAATAAGAAAGTATGGTATTTTGACTAATGTAAAGAGACATTATAACATTTTTGGTGAAGATGAGAAAATGCAAATAGAAGATACTATTGTTTGGTTCATGAATACGTATAGTAAAGCATTGATAGAATTACAAGTTTTGATACCTGATTCTTTGTATGATAAATTGGAGGCAAGACGGAAAACTGCTATAAAGGGACACAAAATTGATTGAATTTGTATTGATGCATCTTCAACCGGAAACCTCTAGGGAGGACATTCAAGAAATTATTTCTAAGATAAGACCATTATTCTTGACAAAGAAGAGGTTGACAAGATTATTAGTTGGTGAATATTAGTTGGTACATGCTAAGACTAAGAAAATTTTAAAGAAGTTTTTGGGCCTTATTCTTGAAGAAGAAGAGGAACTGGAGAGATTAAAGGGAGAAAATCTCCCTGACAATTTGAATATTGATGATATTATAGCAGATGAGATTGTTTTTGCTAACACAAGCACTAAGAAAGATCCAATCATTATCCCTAATGAAGAGAATGTATTACTGGGAGCTACTTCAACCGGTACAGGTGAAGAGAAAACACAAGCAGAGAAGAAATATGAAGAAATGACAAAGAAACTGATGAATGACCAAACAGATAATGGTCAAACCACTAAGTCGGCAGAAGTACAAGTGCCACTAGTGATTACACAAACAAAATATATACAAACCATTGTACCACTGGTGAAGGACAAGGAAAAGGAAGAGGAGAAAGCTGAAGAGAAAAAAGAGGAAAATGTAGAAAAGAAAGCACTGGAGAAGGATGTAGAGATATAGAAGGAAAGAGAAAAGAAGGAAGGAGAACTTGATTAGAAAGTGACCTCTTGGTCACTTACATCTAAGAAAGTTGTTGATGATGATGAGGAAGATGACATTGTAAGCATACAAGGACCGATTAACATGGACATGTTGAGTCCAACTGAGCTAATGGAGATTACATCTGCCATGCAATCTAAGGCACAAAAGAAAATAATGAAGGCTCAGAGAAAAGAAGCATGAACAATTCAGGCTGTTGTTGATATTCTATCCAGTATATTACCGAAGACTGGTATAGATAGCCTTCCTAACCCTATTGACAAACTGGAGCAACTGGTCACAACAACAGGAGATCAAATGAAAATCTTGGAGGAAGCTTCAATTAAGAATGTGGAAAAGGAACTTATGAGAAGAGAATAATTGAACAGTTGATGAAGGCAATTGACAGAGATAGGGTAGGTCTTACTGTCAACATGGACCTAATAAAGGAATCTTTACAGACCGGAGGTAAAACCCTTTCCACAATTTCAAACTTTTCACTATTTTGTGATAATCTTGAGAAGAAGAAGCAGGAATCTCAACAGGAGCTTAAAGTTTTGAGTGAATCATTCAATCCCTTGAATGATTCTACAATCAATTTTGGTAGATCAGTTGTTGCACTATAGTAGAAGCTTAAGGTTTATGAAGCTGAACAGGTTAAAAGGACAACTTCACTACACGAGTTAAAGACTTTATTAGTCCCTAAGATTGAAATTTTGTAGAGAGGCTACAAGGAGACTGAAGCAATCTTGGCTACACTGGAGATGAGAACACTTGATGCCATGGAGGAGCTTCCATCTCAGATTCATACACATATTGAGATAACAAGGACACTTGATGCCATGGAGGAGCTTGCATCTCAGATCCAAAAATATCTTCTACACCGATCTTATATATCCACAACCACAATATAAAACATTCAGCAAGTCAGCCAACACAATATGCAATGTAATGTGTAATTGGGTATCGGCTTAAACCGGATCAACCAAAACATATGCGGATCCATCAAATGATTTCAAAATGACTTCCACATGTTGGCTTGATGATGATGTTTGAGTTGTAATGAGTTAATTGATGACTTGTATTGTGTTGTCATTGATGGAAACCATGTTTTATTAGTCATCTGAGTCATTTAGTCCAACCGATAAAGCCTAACCAATAGTAGAGTCAGTTAAACAGTGAACCGTTAAATAGGACAACAATCCAGTAAACTGAGACAGTGTTATGATCAAGTGACCGATACGGAAGATCAGTGAAGAGTTAAATATAGCAGTTTGGAATGTTTGTTCATGACTTTGGCAAGAGTCTATGACTGGAACTGCATCATAAGATTCGATGGTATGAGCAAGTTATGATGTACTAAGCAGTCAATCAAGATGAACAGTTAATTTGTAGAGCAGATACATTTAGATCGGTAAACCGGTAGACAATGTTTTATTTTTGTTTGTGGCCAACATAAGTAAAGCGTGTTGAGCAAGATTTACTAGATACATTGAACCTAGGAAATTGTTCCAAGGCTATTTTCCGACTTAGCAGAGTTGTTTATAAAAGGATGAATATTGTGTGATGATGTATCAAATGAAGGATCTAGATTGAAGATTTGATTGTGTGGTGGAAGGTGAAGCTTTGTATTGATGTCTAGTCGGTGTTAGTTGCAAAACTAAAGCGGATCTAATCAGGCTCAGAAGTGCCGTAGATCAACTACATGTTGTTTCCTAATAGTTGCAGTATTCTAATTCCCTTAACCAGGTAGGTCCTAATAGGTCTAAATGTGTAAATCCCTTAACCGGGTAGCTCATTAATTTGGGTTTAAATACTCCAATGAGGTTACTTCTAACAGGATAAAGTGTGTAATAGGGATAAGTTGTAAAATCCCCTTAGTGGGTGACTCCTAACAGGGTCTACTCTTAACCAGGCATTTTTGTAAAGCTCATAACCGAGGTAGGCCTTTAACAAGGCGCATTCCAAAAGAGTGCATTATTTTGTGGGTACCAATTCCCACTGTGGTTTTTCCCATTTGGGTTTCCATGTGAAAAATATTATGTTATGAGGTGTATGTTTTATTGGGTGTTAGCTTATGTGGTTATTTTCCTTGCATGCTTGTTAAGTTTCAAGTTGATTAAAGTGGTCATAAGATTTTTGTTGTTGTTTTTGCTTGCACTAATTCACCCCTCCCTCTCAGTGCCTTATAAGTTTATCATCACAAGTCGGCCCTATCATCCCATGCACGAGTCTCACCACCACAATCACCGCAACGCTTTTGGACAAAAAATGCTCTATTATCCTGAAATATCAGAGAGAGATTACCGGATCACTTTCTCCACCAGTTACCAAAAATCATGACTACTGGATAGGATTTCCAAGGAGATTTGCCATCAATGACAACCCTGGTCTATTATCCATGCACTAAAATCCACCGGATGAGTGTCAATTGCCAACAAGAACATTTATGGGATATTCTACAAATAGCAAGCTTACTAGTGTTAAGAGGTTGTAGAAGATTAGGTAAAGTATAAATGTGAACATTTCTAAAGAATGAAATTAGACTAAGGTTGCATCTAAACAAGAGGCTAAGATAGAAATTATATCGGTTGCTAAAAAAGAGAAAGTTGATCCAAAAGAGAATGATACTAATAAAAAAGAAGAAGAACGTAAACAAGCTCCTAAAACTCTAGCAAAGTATGTGCAAAAGAATCACTAAGAAGATCAAATCATTAGAGATAAAATAAAAGGTGTTCATACAAGAAGAGGACTTGTAGAATCCAATGAACAAGAAAATTATTGTATCCTATCTCAAGTTTAGACAAAGATCTATGTGGAAGATGGTAAAGATGAGAGTTGGATAAAGGCAATGGAAGACGAGCTAAGCCAAATAGAAAAGAACCAGACATGGAAACTGGTACCTAGATCAATAGACAAAAATGTGATAGGAACTAAGTGGGTTTTCTTGAATAAGTTGAATGAAGATGGAAAATTCACTAGAAACAAGGAAATATTGGTCTACAAAGATTATTCACAAGTTGAAGGTATAGATTTTGGGGATACATTTGCTCTAGTAACAAGGATGGAAGCTATAAGGATTTTTCTTATATTTGCAGCTCATGCAAAATTTAAGTATATCAGATGGATGTCAAGTTAGCATTCTTGAATGGAGAACTTGAGGAAGAAGTATACATTGAACAACTAGATGGGTTCAAGCTATCAGAAGATCTAGATATGGTTTGCAGATTGAAGAAGGCATTGTATGGAATCAAGCAAGCTTTCATAGCTTGGTATGCAAGATTCGATAGGTATTTGTTGTAGTAGAATTTCAGAAAAGGTACTACATATAGAAATCTTTATTTCAAAATTGAAGGTGATAAATTATCGATTGGTGTTGTGTATGTTGATGATATTGTATTTGGAGGAGATGATAGTGTATGTAGGAAGTTTGTAGAAGAGACACAAAAGGAATTTGCGATGTCTATGATAGGTGAGTTGTCATTTTTCTTTGGTCTACAAGTTACTCTGTGAGAAAAAGGCATTTTTATTTCTTAGACCATGTATATCAAAGAGATGTTAAAGAATTTTGAGATGGAGAATTCTAAACCAGTTGCCATCCCTATGGCTACTAGTTGTAAGTTAAGCAAGGATGATGGATCTCTGAATGTTGATAAAAAAAGGTGTAGATAATTGATTGGAGGATTATGGTATTTTACTACTTCAAGACTAGATATTATGTAGGTTGTGTGTTTAGTGGCTAAATATTAGGCTAGTCTTAAGCAATCACATGATCAAGCAGTGAAGAGGATATTCAAATATTTGAAAGGGACTCCAGATTATTGGTTATGGTATAAGAAGGATGATTATTTCACATTGAAAACATATACAAATGTTGATTGGGATAGATGTATAGATAATAGAAGTACAAGTGGTGGTGTATTTTTCTTGGGAGACAAATTGGTCTCTTGGTTGAGTAAGAAATAAAATTTAGTATCATTATCTACTGCAAAGATGGAATACATTGTAGTAGCATCTTGCTGTACTTAGGTCATGTGGATGAAACAAACTCCAAAGATATCAAGGTAGTGTATGATGAAATAATTCCTATTTTGTGTGATAATATAAGTGCTATTAACTTTTCAAAAAATATGGCAATGCATTTAACGACTAAACATATTGCAATCTGGTATCATTTCTTAAGAGAGAAGGTTTTAGAGAAAGAAGTCAGATTGGAGTATATACCCACTAAATAATAGATTGTAGATATCTTTACTAAAGAATTGACTAAGGATACCTTTGAGTATCCCCAATAGAAGTTTGGGTTCATTGTCCCTCCCTTTTAAAACTAGATGCATTTAGGTAGTGCATGTGTTCAAGGGAAGTTCTAAAGTTCATCTTTTGCTCCTAGATTGATGCAATGGCTTCTCTCAAGGGGAGCAGTAAGTATTGTAGTTATTAGAGATTATTAGTTAGGGAGAGAGAAATTTCAACAAAGTTCTCTGTCTTTAGTGCCAAAGGGAGAGAGAGATACAGATTGGGAGAGAGCTCAGTTGTATGTGCTCTTTGTTGTTGGTGGTGTTACCATTAATGACAAAGGGGGAGAATGTTGGAAACTTGAGTTATGTTGTGTTGTCATTGATGTCAACCCATCTAGTGTTGTCATTAATGTCACAATGTGATCCAGATGGTTTGAAAGTGTGTTTTGGTGAAGATGCTGAGGTGTTTTTGGAAGACTGGTGTAAGGTTGGTGTAGTGGAAGTTTCAATATGCAGGAAACAATATTTATGTAGGAAAGAGTATTTAATGTCCCAGTGGAAGAATGCTTTGCATTTCTTTGGTATGTGAAGATTATGTGTTGCAGCTCTAGATATAATTTTTATGATTTGTGTATGTTGTACTATCAAGTATACAGGTCATTTGTTGCTCAGATGGTAGAGTGGGTTATTGTTGTTTCTGACAATGATGCTATCTATCAAAATTGGTCTCCAGAGGATTCTCGGTGGCTTCCAGATATGTGGATTCAGGTGTTGCAGTTTGGAGGACATGTTTATTTGGTTTTTCATTTTTTTTGTGATGGTTTGATTGGCATGTGAAGTTATGATGTTCTGAGTTAAGTGTTGTCAGCTGGTCTAATTTTCAGTTGATTGTGATGGCACATCTTACTTGGTTCATATTCTTTTGGTCCAAGTTTGCATTGGAGAATGAGTTCAGTTAGTGTTTTGGGTCTCACCATGACATGTGGAGATCCACATTGTGTAATTTTTATTGAAGGGTAGTTTTGGAGCTGACTTGTTAATTTGCTTTAATGTTTATTTACATGTTTCATTTGATGTTGACCTTGGAGGATGTGTTAGGATGTGTGGTTCATTAGAATCATTTGGAAAGGATGTGATGTGATTTATTTGGGTCCTCTCTATCTCCTAGAGTGGATCGGAATGGATATTTTCAATTTGGGTGGCCGAATTTACGTAATATTGTTTATTTTGTCTGTGACCAACCTAGTCAAAGGTTTTAATGAATAATCTTATATACAATGGAGTGCGAATGTGTGAGTGATGATAGGTGATGTGTGTGATTTGATGTGTAACAAATGTGAATAATTTACAAACAGATTTGGTGTTGGAGATGTGTGAAAGTCAGTTGTAAAGAGCTTTGATAATGATATCTTTAGTATGATAGTGTTCTAAGATAGTGTTTGAAGTTAGATGTGTTTTCCATGATATTGGCCACTTGATATGGTGGTTCAAGGATTATTTCATGATCAGGAGATCTTGTTATTTCAATTCAGTTATTCTTTCCTCTGTCGGAAGATAGTGAGTCTCTTGGGAGCTTTTTGTATCTTGCCCTAAGATGGTGTTTCTCAATCCTAGAAGTCATTTGTATCTTTCCCTAAGGCCATTCACCTTAGTTCTGCAAGTCCTCTCAGGAGCAGTGAGTTTTGGAGGCAACATTGTAATAAATTATATTCATATTTTGAGAGTGATTTTCACTGTGTTTTTTTCCTGCTTAGGGTATTTCACATAAATTTGGTGTTCATGTGTTTGTTGTGATTTATGATTTCATAATTTATTATTTTTGTGATTATATAGTTGTGGTTTGAGAGTTTAAAGATCATAAATTAAGTATATTGAGTTCTAAACTTATTCACCGCCCCCCCTCTTAGTGTTGTGGTGTGTTCAAAATTGGTAACTAGAGTTTCTTTAAATTAATAGAAGGTACTCTAATAGTGATTTCTAACTCTTTACTCTACATAATTCATCATTAGGCAAGTGAGTGATCAAGTTGTAGATGGTACAAGGGAAGTGGTTGTTGGGCATGAATGATGCATGAAACCCATACACTAGAATTGGATCCCACCCAACATGTATTTTAATTACTAGAGATGCCTTAAAAAAATTCTATAGAAGTTTTAGACATAAAAATTGGGTTACTAAACTCTTATCACTATTGCAAATGGCCTAGGAATAGCCACATCCCTCACAAGTCATCAAATCAAATTCATGATGGAAATATTAGACTAAATGTGTTGCTTCAATGGAAAGTAATATTTTCTTTTGAAGTCCTAGGAGCATGCCACATGGCACCTATCAAGGAGGCCACAAATAAAATAAATAAAAAAGGAAACAAAGGTGGGCATTGTTGGTAATAAGTATACTTAGTGAAAAAAGAAGAAACATAGGCTTGTACATGAGGACCAATTGGTGGGGGTTGGCACTTAGAAATTTCTCTACAATATATCAAATCCTAATGCATCATCAAATTAAAAATGATATGGCACAATCAAACAACATGCATTCACTTAAAACAACATTATAAATTTGTATAATTTCCCTATGTACACCTTAAAACTATAAAACTACTAAGGCAAGAATGATTTGCCTCGGTTGCAAGTCATGTTAAAAAAAAATCTGAACAAGGTAGAGGAAATATGTCTCAAGTGTTTATCAAAACTACTAGTCAAGTATTGTAGGCTCATAAATGCAAAAGGAAAGGAAAACCAATTTTTAGATCATAAAATCTATCAAGTCAATTCAATGCATTGAGATTGATCTCACACTATCCTCTAAGATGAAGCTTTTTGAGCTTTACTAGGGGCAAGGACTCAAGAGCATGCTCTAAATCTTGAGATAACGTTTATAGATTTAAAGGTTTGTTTAAGTAATGATATTAATAGTAAAACTGTGAGTTCAAGGTTATTAATATTGACCATTATTAATAAAAAAAATTGAATTAAATGTGCTTGTTAGATTCAAAAAGTAACAAATCATGAAGCGGAAGAGGGGTTCTTTATGACAACTCTAATTAAAACATACTAATGTAACATCATATTTTTTCACATTGAACAAGCTAAGAAAAATCTCAATAAAATGAAAGGCAGCCTAAAGAAATGATTGCACAAAGAAAGAAGAACTAATCCTAAATAGTTGAACCAATTAGCTCAACAACAAAGAACTTGTCTACTAAACAAAACAGAGACAAGCTGTAGCAACAGTTGAAACATTACAAGGTTGAAAATACAATGAGCTACCCTTTTTGTGCTCTTAGCTGAAGAATGGTGACAAGGATAGTGCTCGAATTGGTAAACAGTTGGATCAGATTAAGTACCATTTTTGCAGCTTCAATGTAACATCATATTTGATGATATGGACCTAACACTTTTAATTTTAAACTATAAACTTATTAAATAAACTACTATAACAATCTTAAGGACTCTGTCTATGTTGTAATTCTACTAACAGTTGTTATTTTGTTGTTATTGTGCCTGTATTTGGGTCAGCCCCCTAGTTTGGACTACTTTCAATATCAAAAACAATCTTAAAGACTCAAAATTACTACATATAATTAATAAAAACAAAATTAAAAGACACAACCATTAAATCCTCTCCTTTAATAATATACCAACCATTATGATTTTATCTTTAATATAATCACAATTTCTATTTTTTAACACTCTTCGAGACAATGTTTTTAATTATATAAAAAAACAATTATATATAATTTCATACTCCAAGATATTTAGATCAAGATTCATAAAACATTTTTAATTTTACATATTTAAATATTTTTTTAATGGGTAAGAGACTCATAGTGGAAATTTTAATGAGAGTTCAACCTTAGACAAATTGACCCACTTTAAGAAAGAGGGGTAAAAGTCCAGTTTTTTACACGTGGGTTAGCAATATTTTTATTGTGATAAATGTTTTTGTTTTTTCACAGACGTTCCAACTACCTCAACGAAAGTGACATTTGAGATACAATGTATGAAAGCTCTCTAGTAATAATAATAATAATTATAACCCATGCCTTATCTTTTGTGGTAAATAAATTCACTGCATGGTAAATACTTTTTGATATGCTCTCACCGTCACCTTTTAGATATTCCTTGCAGCCTTATGTGTTGGCATACTTTATAATGTATTAAAAGTTATATTGTGGATGTTATCATCTACCTTATATTATCATTAATTTATTATGTATGGAATATCTATGCTATTATTGGAGATTTTTATTATTTTTATATATTATTAAGTGTTTGTGTGTTTGGAATTATTTTGGGACATGAATCTTTTTTAGTGATATGTATTTTTATAAGATTATATAATTATTAGGATTATCTGGTTTTGTTAATTTATCTATACTAAAGACAAATTAATGTACTTTCATAGTTATCTCCAACGCAAATGTTTAACAGACTTATTGTTTGAAATGTTCTATTTATTTGTCACAATACATTCATGACATTGATTGCTTTACATGATCCATGCACTTACAAGTTTATTTATGATTACACTTACATTTCATATATTATTATTTTTATCTTCAATTTGTGGATGTAATTAATTGAAGATGAGCATATTCTAGATCACTAACACTCTTATCCATAAACAATCATATATAGTTCAACTAATTATAAGTACGTATAAAAAGGCTCATAACTTATCTAGATGCATCCTAATAAAATAACATGGTAGCATCTAAATTAAAATGGTTCCTAGAATAGCTATGTGTGATTAAAAAATTCACACATTTTTTGCTAAAAGCATAATTCTAAGTCATCATCATGGGATTAAAAATCATAATGTTTATAATGGCACTGCTTAATATATTATGTTATCATATGACCACAACATTGGAAGAAGTGATAATGGCGGTGCTTAGTATATTATGTTATCATATGACCACAACATTGGAAGAAGTGATATCACACCACTTCCTATAATAAACATTCATTTTATAATATTGAGACAATTACGTTCGTGACATATTATGATTCATTCTTTATCATAATTACTACAATTGAATGATTATCCTTCTATTTGATACTAATATATTTTCAACTATCAATTCTTAATTTATTTTTAATTAATTAAGATTATCCTTAGAATAAAGTACTTTTTTGTTAACACTAGTTTACAATTATAATAACTTAGTCTTCACTGTAATCATATTTTTCATATTAAAACACTTTTTAAGGTAGTCTATCTTCTTTCTAACACGAGTTAGTAATTATATTGAAATATTTTGCCATTTTTTTTTATACTCTTCAAGATAGTCTTCTCTATTTACATGCAAGAAACTCATGTTGATACATAATATTTTTAAAGATTAAGAATTGTTGATGTTAAATCTACCAATATTTCAACATAAATCAATCAGGTTAAGTCAAGTAAAAGTCTAATAATAACTTTATATGAACATAAAAATATTTTATATACAATTAATATTATTAATATTTTTATTCCATGCATTAATTACACGATAAAACACATAAAAAAAATTAATGACATCCATGCAACCAAATAATCTTTGTGACCTAAATGTTTTCACACTAACCCTATGTTATAAGGAAAATTTCCCAACGTGCTTCCCATGCATCTCTTCATGGAAGTGATGTTTGAGATACATGGTTCATGGCAATACAGTGTACACATAATAAATGGGTGACAACTTCATTGAGGGCATGCATCTTTTCTAATGTTATGTATATTTTCACAAGATTACTTGGCTATTAGGACACCTTACCTTCTTAGGAGAAAATTTATCTACCTTCAAAACTATCTCCAAACCATATGTTTACCGCACCTATCTTCAAGATGTTTTATTTAAGTTTTTCACAATGCAGTCATAGCCTTGATTAGTCTGCATGATCTATGCATTTAATAGATGTAACCAAATATCCTACCATTAAGACTCTTATCTATAAATACTCATAAGCAATATAAAAAAATATAAGTAATTTTACAATGGCTCATAACTATATCTGGATGCATTGAAATCATATAACATGGTAGTGCCCAAATTAGAATGCTTTTGGTAAAAACTATATGTGATTCATACATAATCCTTACAATAGAATGTGAAACGTAATTTCTATAATGATAGTACATTATGTGCCATGCTCTCTTATGACCAAAACATTAAATTCAGTATTATCACATTTCTCATATAGGTAGTGCTTGATTTATTCTATAACCAATTTACTTTCTATAACCAATTTACTTTCTCCAACCAATATTTACATCCATTTTATAATATTGAGGCAACTACATTCTTGAGATATCAGGGCTTATTCTTTACCATAATTACAATGGTTATCTTTTATATTTATTTTTGTAAATATCTTTTCAATTAATAATTTTTAATTATCATTTCGTTAATTTATATCAATCATGCTTTATTTTTTGTATCTATTTAAATTATTAAAATCGTCTTTAGGAAAAAATATTTTTCATTTACAATAATTTACAGTTAAAACTTCATGTAATTTTCACAATTCATAATGATAGATTTGAATTTTTGAATTAAACTATATGCAATTTGATGATGAAAAAATTGCACACAATTTAATCCAAAAATTCAAATCTATAATTTACAACTATAAGAATTTACTCTTCCCCACAATCACATTTTCCACATTTTTCATATTTTAATACTCTTCAAAATAGTCTTTCTTCTTTATGACATGAATTAGTAGCTAAATTGACATGTTTTGCCATATTTTTAGTACTCTTTAGAGTAGTCTTCCATTTTTATGTATAAGATGTTCACATTGATGTTTTAATCTAATCTTACATAATGTTTTAAAAGATTAAGAATCATTTATGATGAAACTCTCAACTTAAATCAATCCACTTAAACCTAGCAAAAGTCTAATAATAACTTCATATGAACATTAAAAAAATATTATATTCAATTAATATTATTAATAGTTTTTATCCATCACATATAAAAATTTGTAATAATATCCACCCAACCAAATAAACTACATGACTAGAATGCCTTCACTCTAATCCTATATTTTTTTTATTATTGGTAATTGGACGAAGCTGATAAGATGTACATACCCAATGGGATTTGAACTTGTGACCTCTCTTTCAAGAGTACAAGTTCTCCATCACTAGACCAACTCAAGTTGTACCACTCTAATCCTATGTTATAGGAGCACATTTTGCATATTTTAATACTCTTCAAGATTGTATGTTTTCTTTATAAATGAGTTAACCAAATAAAATACATGATGAAAACACATTCACTCTAACCCTGTGTTATAGGAACACATTTTTCATATTTTAATACTCTTAAAGGTAGTCTTTCTTCTTTAGGATGTAACCTAGTAATTAAATTGAGGTATTTTGGTATTTTTTTATACTCTTCAAGGTAATATGCTTTCTTTACAATATGAGTTAACCAAATTAACTATATGATGAAGACACGTTCACTCTAACCCTATGTTATAGGGACACATTTTCCATATTTTAATATTCTTAAAGGTAGCCTTTCTTCTTTAGGTCAAGCTAAAATTGAGATATTCTGACATATTTTTAATACTCTTCAAGGTAGTGTGTTTTCTTTATAACATGAGTTAACCAAATTAACTATATGACAAAGACACCTTCACTCTAACCCTATGTTTTAGGGACACTTTTTCCATATTTTAATACTCTTCAAGGTAGTCTTTCTTCTTTAGGACACAAGCTAATAATTAAATTGAGATATTTTGGGCATATTTTTAAGAGATTAACAATCATCTATGTCGAATCTCTCAATCTTTCAACACAAATAAACCTACTTAAACCCCAAAAAAGTCTATTAATAACTTTATATGAACATAAAAAGTATTACATCTAATCAATATTAACAACGTTTATAGTTTATAATCTTACATAATGTTTTGAGAGATTAACAACCATCTATGTTGAATCTATCAATCTTTTAACACAAATCAACCCATTTAAGCCAAGAAAAAGTCTATTAGTAACTTCATATGAACATAAAAAGTATTACATCCAATCAATATTATCAACGTTTATAATTCATTTTTTTTTCTAAATGATACAATGAATAAAAAGATTTTAATAACATCTACATGACCAATAATTTTTTTCTAAATGATACAATGAATAAAAAGATTTTAATAACATCTACATGACCAATAATTTTTTTCTAAATGATACAATGAATAAAAAGATTTTAATAACATTCAGAGGACCAATAACCATCAATGACCCCAAAATGCTTTCACACTAACCTACATGACCCCAAAATGTTTTCACACTAACCCACATGACCTAAAAGCTTTCTAACATCCTCACGACCAATAACCATCCATGATCCCAAAATGCTTTCACACTAATCTCCTAATCCCAAAATACTTTCACATTAACTTACATGACCTCAAAAAAAATTTCACACTAACCTACATGACCCAAAAACTTTCTAACATCCACACGATCAATAACCATCGATAACCCTGAAATACTTTCACACTAATCTACTGACCCAAAATGTTTTCACCCTAACCTACATGATCCAAATGCTTTCACACTGGCCCTATGTTATCGGGCTACTTTGTCCAACGTGTTTTCCAAGCACCACCTCATTGAAGTGACATTTGAGATACATTCATGGTAGTACAATGCACTGAGAATGAATTAATAGATGAAAGTTCTAGTAACATTAAAGTCGGCACAGAAATGACCCTCCTTATCCTCACTGTAAAGCACTCACCTCTTTCCACGTAAGCCATACAAAAAATCCAGAATATAGTGGCATCTAGTAAAGGATAAACCATCACAATAATAATATCTTTTCCTAGAACAAAACAAGGAAGTGTGCTCACATTCTGTTGAATTACAAGGAATCCAGTTAAAAAATACATTAAAAGGGTCAAAAGATTTGACAAAAAGTTAGAGAAAAAACTATAAAAAAGTGTGGATATCAACATGTGCTCATTCAGAGAAAATAATAAAAAAATCATGAACTTAAACAAATACATTGCATGGTCGCTTTATGGTTGACTGAAAAAAACATTAAATGGACCGGCCCTAATAATTTAGTCTTTTTAGAGAAAAAAAATTATGTAAGTGGCATGAAGCAATCAATAAAATTCAACACATTTGAAGTTTCGTCCTAGCTTCCTAATGCGAATCTTCTGCCACCTTCTCAATATTGCTGATAACGACATATTCGGCCGAAAATTCACGATGACTCAGCCGCCGTGCCGCCGAAACGCGACAAAAGTGGGCCCGCCAGCTCATGCGTTGTGACGTAAGCGCTGACGTAACTCAACTGAAAACAATATTGGCTTTTAGTTTGATAGTTATCTGAAAATCAGCTGAACCTTCCAAACGCACACGTGGACACTGTTTGGGCGCCAGTTGTTAAGCCTGTCTGTCGGTCAAGCGCGGGCGGTCGAGATGCCGGTTTCATCGATAGACCACTGTTGACATGCCACGTAGCACGAGGGGGAATTTTTGCCTGGCATGCGTTTGAAACGTCTGACTAGACGGTCGCTTTTGCCCCAAGATTTCATCGGGTCCATGCACCTACACGTGGTGGATGACGTCACGCGTGGCGACTTGGATGATGTTGACATTTGCCCGCCGCCTAGGCTGACTGACCAGATTGTTCGTTCTTCATGCCTGCCCTGGATCATGGGCAACATGGGCGCACCATGCCATCTCTCAGGGCTTATAAAGCCTCTCTCCCTTGCTGTTTTTATAAAATTTTTAGAAACACCAACAAGAGGGGAAAAAGAAGAGAAGTCTCTTGCTTTCTTGCTTTTCTTGAGATCTTTTCTGGTTTTTTGAGATTTTTTGGAGTGGGCATATAAGGAAGGAGAAGAGATTTGGATTGGATTGGATTGGAGTGAAGGGTGAAGAGATAGCTTTTGATAAGATGGGTAGACAGGATGCTGAAGCTCAGTTGAATTTGCCCCCTGGATTCAGATTTTACCCCACTGATGAAGAGTTGGTGGTACACTATCTGTGTAGGAAGGCTGCCTCACAGAGCCTGGCTGTTCCTATCATTGCTGAGGTGGACTTGTACAAATATGATCCATGGCAGCTCCCAGGTTTGTAATCTTTTTTTCTTTTGAAACCATTTTGAGATTTTTTTTAATCAATTTTAGCCCCTGGTTTTTTTTCATTTTAGCTTTTGAATCCATTTTGAGATTATTGCTAGGACTGAAGGTTTTTTGCCACTGGTTTGTGTTCATTTTAGCTTTCAGAGCCAGTTTGAAGTTTTGGTTAAACTTATTGGCTTTTATCCCCTGGTTTCTACCATAAAAAATGTGTGTTTCATCATTGTTATGTTTGTCTCTTTGGGTTCAAGTTCTGTAAATGAGTGTTTTACCATTGCTATGTTTGTCTCTTTGGGTTCAGCTTCTGTAAATGAGTGTTTCATCATTGCTATGTTTGTCTCTTTGGGTTCAGCTTCTGTGGATTCCTGAACATGAAGTTTTTGATAAATCTGTAGGTTTTTAGTCCCTGGTTTGTATTCATTTTAATTTTTAGAGCCTATTTTAAATTTCGGCCAAATTTCTGGCTTTTATCCCCTGGTTTCTATCATAATTTCATCATTGTTATGTTTGTCTATTTCGGTTCAGCTTCTGTGGGTTCTTGAAGATGTAGTTTTTTATTCAACCTTTAGGTTTTTAGCTCCTGGTTTGTATTCATTTTAGCTTTCAGAGCTAGTTTGGAATTTTGGTAAAACTTATGGCTTTTATCCCCTGGTTTCTGCCATATAAATTGTGTGTTTCATCATTGTTATGTTGTCTTTTTAGGTTTAGCTTCTGTGGGTTCCTGAACCTGTAATTTTTTATAAACCTGAAAGTTTTTAGCCCCAGGTTTGTATTCATTTTGGCTTTTAGAGCCAATTTGGAATTTTGGTAAAACTTATGGCTTTTATCCCCTGGTTTCTGCCATATAAAATGCATGTTTTATCACTATTATGTTTGACTATGTGGGTTCAGCTTTTGTGGATTCATAAACATGTTAAGGTAATCCTTTATCGAAATTGAATTCATTGTTCTGGTTTCACCTTTCAATTTATGCTGCCGTAGTTTGTGCTTGTAGGGTGCTGTGCTCTGTTTTTCATTTTAGGTTTACAGATTTCTGCTGTTCTGTTTTTGGCTTAATCTTGCCCTATTTAAGTATTAGATGTAGTCTGCATGAGTGCTACTGAGTTTTGTAGGGTAGTAGTGCCCTGTTTTTGCATTTGAGGGTTTTTTGGTTTCCAACTTTTCCATTCTGTTTTTGGTATGCCCTTGCCCTGTTTCTGCATTGGAAATAATGTGACCCGTTCCTACAATTCTGGTTTAAATCTTGATTTCCTTTATAAGATTATCCTTCCCAGATCTTATAGTGAATTCATGGCATACATTAATAAACAGTTGAAACTATCGGGCAATCCATAGGCGGTGTTGGGGGTTCCATAAGGGGACTTCATTTCTGTGTTTGATGCCCCTTTTGTTTAGTGACTTGTTCGTTTAATATCCATCATGGGCTTCTGAAACCCTCAATATAAATTTTCTTATCCATGGTATGGATATATGGGTTAGTTTATATTTTATTCTCGATTATGGGTGTGGCTATTTGTGAACAATTGAATCACCTTCACTGCAGTCCTGCATATGCCTATGTCTCTCTGCCCTGAGAGTGAATTCTATATTGTCTTTTATTTTTGCTAGAAAAATTATTTTAACATTGTTCTGATTCATGCATTCTGTGTTTACAGAAATGTCACTGTTTGGAGAAAAGGAGTGGTATTTCTTCACTCCCAGGGACAGGAAGTATCCAAATGGCTCTCGTCCGAACAGGGCTGCTGGTTCTGGGTATTGGAAAGCCACTGGTGCAGATAAACCCATTACCACTCGGATCGGTGGCAGGCGTGTGGGCATCAAAAAGGCTCTGGTTTTCTATGTTGGAAAAGCACCCAAAGGAAACAAGACTAACTGGATCATGCATGAGTACCGCCTCGCCGATGTCACTAGGCCTGCAAGGAAGAAGGGCTGCCTAAGGGTAATGCATCTCTCCCTAAATTATTCTCTTCTGTATGTTTCTGTGTACATAGATAGAGCATTATGGATCTTGATTGGTAGTAAAATTCACACTCCACAACATTGGATTTCAATGTAATATAGTCAAGACTGGAGCCATATCTCATGGAAGTAGTGTAGTCTTATGGTTCAGTGTTAGTGGCACTTTTGGATTGTGTTAAAGATAAGTCTAGATTTGAGGGTTTTGTGTGAATTTGTCCATGTTCCTGATGACTGAAGTTTATTTTGTTGCAGTTGGATGACTGGGTGCTTTGCCGAATATACAATAAGAAGAGCAGTGCTGAGAAGTTAGCAAAGGAGCAGAAGGAATGTTCTTCAGATGCAGCAATTGATTCATTTCATGGAGACAACGAAAAGGATACAGAAATGTTGCCCACTGAGATTACCATAATGAACTCAAGCATGGAGCATTCGGAAAGAACTTCAGAAGATTCAAGCAAATGTGCCCCTTTTTCAAATTACAGGGCAGGTTCTGATATAACCTCCAACAAGTACAACTCAAACCAGCTTTTCCAGCAGAATTTGAACACTTCAAATGTTGCCAGTGCCCCAATGGATCTTCCAGATCCAGCTCCACTTTTCAGCTCTATGAATAACAATAACAGGTCAAACTATAATTCCACAAAATTTGTTCCCATGCTTCTCACTGATTCCAGCTGTTCGATACCCTCCTCTCCTGAGATCAAAACTGAAAAAGGTGAAGTGCAGAGCAAATTTAGATTGGCAGAGTTAATGAAGCAGCAGGATAATGATCTTAATCAGCAGCCAATTTTCAGCTTCAGCTTCGATGGATTCCAAAGCCCATTCCCACAATTAGATCAAATGCAACCCACTCCTAGTAGTGACCCTTTCCAAGATTACATAGCCAGCCTAAGTGCTCCAGGATACACACACAGACCTTATTAGATGGAGTGAGTTTAGGCTTAAGCAAGGGGTCATATAACATATATCAACATAGAATCAGTCTGTACAGTCATTGGGACATTTGTTGTAGTGTAGCCAAATTCATTCTTTCACTCCTTAAATGAGAGTGTTTGTAATGCTCTGCTGATTTTTTCAATGGGAAATTCCAAATTTGCTCTTCTGAGAGTGTATCATAGTTTCAGCTTCATTTTCAACCCAGTCACATTAAACATTGAGTTGGAGTCAAAATTGAATGCCAATGCCAATGCCATAAATTTTGTACAGCTTAGATAGACAGTTTCCAGGCCAATCCTACCTATAATACCCTTATTATTACTAGTAGTAAACGTTGTGTTTTGTTTGTGCACAAAAGTAGTGCACTCTATGAAGACTTAAACCTCTCTTCTATCAGGAGAAGCAGTTTATTTGTAACAATAAAAAAGTCGTCATATATCCTTATTAACAGGATATACATGACTTTTGAGATAAGATGGGGTTTTAACATACTAAGGAAATAAATAATTTGTTTGAGCAATGATTTTTCTTAGCTTACAAAATTAGTTAAACAATATTTATATTAAAGATATCAGATTTTCATAATCCATGGTTTTGAAGAGTGAAGTTTCTAGGTTAGATTCTATAGAAGTTTTTCATCAATGTTTTGGATCACTTTGTGATCTAGAAGGCTAAAGAGAGTACAAAAATGATAAAACATTTTTATATTCATATTTATATTTTTGAAAAATATAGGAACAATATAAAACATTAATAACATCATTGAAATTACACAAACAACTATTCATATTTTAGATTTTAGTAACATCATTCAAATGCCACAAATTGTTATAGCCAAGCATTGTATATTATTTAGATTTTAGTAACATTATTCAAATGACACAAATTGTTATAGCCAAGCATTATATATTTATATTCTATAATAGTTATTTTATGCCATGCTTGGCCAACAAGACTGAATACTAGCAATTGCACTTTGGTATGCAATGGGTGTGCCAAGGAGGTGTGGAAGGTGAATTAGGGAAAATATTGGTCTATTTTTTGGCATAAATAAATTTGTGTAGTATGTGAAACTAAAATAATATCTTTGAATCAAAGAAATGACCAAGTTCCGATGGCACCTTCATATGCAATGGGTATGCCAAGGAGGTGTGGAAGGTGAATTAGTGAAAAAGTTGGTCAATTTTTTTGCATAAATTTGTGTAGTACATGAAACTAAAACTAAATGTTTGAATCAAAGAGATGATCAAGTTCCATTAAACTCATGTTATGTTTGCAATAAAGTGAGAGAGAGAGAGAGAGGTAGAGATAGGGACAAAAAGAGGTAGAGATAGAGGGGGAAAGAGAGAGGGGTGGAGGGATAGGGGAGGGTTAAAGAGATAATCTATATATGGGATGGAGATGGAGATGGGGAAAGAGGAAAGGAAGATGGATGGAGAGAGAGAGGAGGGAGGTACGGGTGAGGGGAGAGAGAGAGAGAGAGAGAGAGAGAGAGAGAGAGAGAGGTTTATAGAGGGAGAAATAAACATATATTGAAAGAGAATTAAAGATATACAAAAAGAAAAAGGGAGAGGTATGGATAAAGAAATAGATAGGGAGATGGGTAGGGAATGAGGGAGGGAGAGATGAAGAGGAATAGAGAGGAGGGAAGATAGAAATATGGATAGAAAGAGAGAGCGAGAAAGGAGAGGGAGATCTATAGATATAGAGGGGGAAGAGTGATATAGATAGATATAGGAAATATAGATGGATAGAGAGGGATATATATATATATATATATATATATATATATATAGAGAGAGAGAGAGAGAGAGAGAGAGAGAGAGAGAGAGAGAGAGAGAGAGAGAGAGAGATACTGTACAAGAGAAATGGAGTGAATAAGAGAGAGATGTGGAGACAATGATATACAAATAGAGAAGGGGAGAGAGAGAGATGGAAATATAGATAGAGGAGGCAAGAGAGAGGTGACATAGATAAGTAATAGAGAGAAAGGTTTAGAGAGATATAGATAGATAAAGATAGGGAGGGAGAAACATGGAGTGTGTGTATAAGAGTTATAGAGATAAGAGTAGAGAGGTATAAAAAGAGGGAGTCAAGGGGATAGAGAGGGAGAGAGAGCGAGAGATAGGGATAGAAAGGAAAGATAGAGAGATATGATGAAAAATATAGAGGGAGAGAGAGATGGGAAGAGATGGAAGGAGAGAGAAAGAGGAAGATAATAAGAGAGCATGTGTGTGTGTGTGTGTGTGTGTGTGTGTGTGTGAGAGAGAGAGAGAGAGAGTAGAAGAGATGAAGATAGAGGAGTGCATAAGAGAAAGAGAGAGAGAGAGATAAAGATAGAGATAGGGAGGGAGAAATATGGAGAGTGTCTATGTGAGTAAGAGAGATATAGAAATAGAGATGGGGAGGGAGAAACATGGAACATGTAAGAGATAGATATAAAGATATATATATATATATATATAGAGAGAGAGAGAGAGAGAGAGAAAATTAACGTGAGTGGTGATGTTGCACGACACACTGACTCAAAGATATGAAGCGTCGAGATCAGAAACAGAGGACGTCATCCCCCTTTAACAATGTTGAGGTTCAAATCCATGAGCACATTGGATCAACAAAGAAAAAAGCCTACAATCACAAGCCCAATGGGGGTTTGAACCTTGGTGGTCACAACAACACCACCACCACTTAACCAACACACTATAGGTAGAACCCCACATTTAAGCTAGGGATGTACTCCCTAGGTGGAATGCAAATGCCTCACTCCAAATCTTGTGGGTAAATCAAGATACAAGATCTTGGAGGCCCCTCAATTGTTGACGCGGTAGAGAGTAACCCCACAAGGTTTGAACCTTGGTTGTAAGCACTACAAGAAAGATCTCTATCTTGCTCTCTTACTTTAGACTTTTAATTTAGATTTTAAGTTGGAATTTATTTATAATATAAATAAATAAAAAATTAAATACAATTATTCTACAATAAATAAATTTTTAATAAAACAATATAAAGTAAATTAATTCTAATATCTTTTAGTTATTATTTTTATTTTTTATTAGTTATATGTTATTATTTGTAACTCTAAAAAAGAAGTAAATAATTAAAATAAAATTTGAACTTAATCCTAGAAGAATTAGAAGAAAACTAATTCTTTCCTTTTCTTAATATTTTTTTTTTCAAAACTAAAAATAAGATAGAATATCTTATAAAAGAAGATAAAATCAAAGTATTTTTATCAAAATAAGATATTAATAAAATATTGTTATTTAATTCAAAATATAATTATTTTATAATAATTTAAAGTTTAATAAGACAAATAATTATAAATTAAATTAATTTTAATCTTATAATTATTATTTGCAATCTCATAACAAGATAAAAAATTAAAATAAATTTTAAATTTAATGAAAAATTAATTTTTAAATAGTAAGAAAAAAAATTAGAATAAAATTAATTATTATTTTTTAATCTTAAAAAAACAAGATAGAGTGTAGTGATAAAAGAAGATAATATTAACAGATATTCTCATCAAATAAGATAATAATAATATAGATAGATTTTTTTTTTATGCACATTATTTTTCTAATTTTTTTTTTTGGGGTAAAAGGCCAATGGACTATACTATATTTATAATATAATAATTATAGATGCTTTACAAAGAACATTCAATTATGATGGAGAGGGGATCTGAGATCAACCCCCTTTTTGACACTGACTAATTGATGTAGCTAATGGAAGGGGACTATACATCCTTCCCACATTGTTTACAATAGGATGGACACCACAATACTGTTGATGGGTACAATTTGAGGCTCGTCTCAAACTATACAAATTAGGTAAAAATAATCTTCACTAACCCTGCAAGTGATTCAACAAGACCCAATATACATGCAATATATTTTGATGGGCTTAATATCAAAATGATAGCGAGGCATATTCATTGCCATTATAGTACAACCTACCTATCAAAGGACAAAATGACAAAATATACCAAATTTAGGTTGTATTTTAAACTGGGTCGAGTTTAGCTTGTATTTTAAACTAGGTTGAGATATTATAGGCCCGTGGCATATGTAGGAAGCTAGAACAAAAATTAACTTTCTTTTAGACACTTTTCTTCTTCTTTTTGAGTGAATTGAGCAAAATGAAAAAAAAAAAAAGCTAAATAAGAGTAAAATAATAAAGCAAATACCTGATTTTCCCTTAGTTTTGCATGCAACCAAGATGCACGAATTGTAGTTCACTTTCCTCATGATGCATGCAAAGAGTTTCTTCAACTTTTGAGAGATGCAACTTGATCCTTTATGCCAAGTACCAACTTTGATTGCTTCATCATTATTTTTCTTCCATGGTATTGAAGATTGAATGCTAGAATTAGAGCCCAAGGTTGCAACAACCAATCATCCATGATGTTAAAATATCTATAACAGGTTTTAAGTGCGGCAACTTGTACACAAGTTCATGTTTATAACCTTTAAGAAGAGGAAATAACATGTGTAAAGAACTTATTTGCAGAAAGCAAACCTACCCTAACTTATTCTACTTAATGATGTAGAGGTTACACATAACCATTAACTGGTGGTAAAAAATATTTTCCCTTTCTCAAAGTAGGTTTCCATGCATTCAAATGTTTGGAGAGAAAATGAAAAGAAGATGACAAAATTTTAAAAATTCAATGCTTTGCCTTCCTTTGAAGTGAAAACCTTCTCCATATTTTTTTATTCTAGAAAATGCATGGGCAGATTGGAGAGATCTTGCAATCCTTCCTTCTGATTTGGTGCATGCACAACTAGAAATGACTCTTTGTTCTTCAAATATCTGATTGGGCAAACCTCCTTTGACTTCAAAAATCTACTTGGGTAGCTATTCTTGGACTTTGAAGGTCTCCAAATAAGTCTCTTTTCCAAGCTTTTGTAATGAAGATAAGATTTCTTCATTGTATTCTTCACCTCTTGCAAGTAATAAGAAATCAATTCTATCTTTAAAGAAACATCATTTGCTATGTCTTGGAGTTATGGTCCCCCAACTAAGGATATTTTGGAAAAAATAGTAGCATTTCTCTTTAGATCTAGTGTTTTGGGGTTTTGATTTGGTGTTTTGGGGGGAATTTGAGAGACAAATATTTCTTGAAGAATTTCTAAAACTAAAAGGTTTCCAAACTAATTTTCCTAATTCCCCAATGACACCTATCCTTGACAACAGTGCCAAAAATTATGGGGTCATTGTAATCCTCATCATTTAATCTAGAGCGGTGTCAATGGCTATATGAAAAAGAGAATGAAGAAAACTTGTTTGACAGTCTATTCTACAACACACTTGTAGGAAAGGAAAGTTAATCTAAAGTACACTTGCATGAAATGAAATTATAATCTATCTCACACTTGCTAGAAATAATATACTTGCTTGAAATTAAATTTACTCTAAGAGATATGAAAAATACATTGTTGGAAATGAAACTAGAAACTATCCTATATCCTCGGGCTAAAACAATCCTTTCTAATTTCCCCTTTCCTCAACTGATTACAATATTTTGATAAAGTATCATTTAATATCTAACCAACCAATCCACTAAGAATGTGGATACAAGATCTTGTTTTAAGGGGTCGTTTACAAAACTTAGAGAAAATAGAAACTGTTGTCCTTCATCACGCCACCTTTGTCTCAATCATTTTTTGTCACAAACTACTCTTTCCTTGTTGTGAATCTCACCAAATGCTCAAAATGTTTTTAGCCCTTTAATTATACTTTCCAGATCATTTTGAATTTTTAAATTTCATTGAGAAATGAGGAAGATATCACTATTTTACTAAGACTGCATTTTTGACTATTTCTAGGTGCCTAATGTTTAGGAAGTCTCAAGTTCTCAACGTGAATGAAAGAATTATTCTTTCGTTCAGTTGACAAAATCATTATTAATCATCACAAAGAAGATGCTACAATCATGTAATTACATTGGAGTGCTTTGATAACTTGAGTTATCTTTGTTGAAGAAAGATAACATAGTGTAGTGTACAACTGCAACTTGCATGAAACAGATACTTTGCCCATTGATTTAAGAATGATTTATGCTCCACGATTTTTCATGAATGTTGGAGTGTGTTGGGAGTCTTGAAGAGCCTTCTCTATCTTCTCTTTAATGTCTTCAAATACTTCTACAATGTCTAGAGTTGTTTGGAGTTAATGTCTGGAGCTCTTTGCTGCAATTGTTTTTGAAGTTTCTTCTTATCATGAGTTATTCAATAACTAATTGAACTGCATTTTAATATATTGCACACTCATGAATACATACTAGAATAAATTTGTATCACATTTATTTACTAAAAATAAACCAAATATCTTCTTTATATTCTACCTTAAACAAGCTAAAGAACTTCCAATTATTACCCAAATTCACTTTAGTATCAATATGCTAATAAGAAATAGATGATTTTAATGGGTTAAATATGAGACAATTTATGATCTCATCTTTCAATTTTACTCAAGTTCTCACAAATCTTGGTGGTGTTTCTTATTTTATTCATTCTAATGTGTTCGGTCCTATAGATGTTCCTTCAATTGGCAAATCCACATATTATGTTTCATTTGTTGATAATTTTAGTAGGACATGAGTATACTTTCTAAAGAGTAAATCTAAAGTTTTTAGTCAATTTAAAGAATTTAAAGAAATGGTTGATTTGCAAACTGGAAAGAAAATAAAATATTTGAGAACTGATTATGGTGGTGCTTTTTTCTCTAATTATTTTGATAGATTTTGTAAAGAGTATGGCATTAATAGACAAAAGACAACTCCATATTTTCAACAACATAATGGAGTTGTAGAAAGAATGAAAATGACATTGATGGAGAAGGCTAGGATTATGTTGATTGCTTCTAGTCTCTAGGCCCATTCGTGATATCCACCAGCATCAAAGATAATTTTAGTTGATGGCCTTGAAGCTGCATCTATAAGCCAGTTGAGAACAAAAGTTTTGGGTTGAATTTGTTGTCATTTTTTGCTACTTGATTAATAGGTCTCTACATTATCTCTTGTTAATAAAATGCCTATGAAGGCATGGTCAAGTCACAAGCCTTCATTGAGAGATCTTCGAGCTTTCGGTTGCGAGGCATATGCACATGTGCCAAAGGAGAAGTGAACGAAGGTGGAGAACAAGGTTGTGAAATATAACTTCATCGAATATAGTTATGATGTGAAAAGATACAAGCTTTGGGACTCTATTACACAAAAGCTAATACATAGTAGAAGTGTTATTTTTAGAGAAATTAAGTCTCCTTGTATTACATTGCAGCCATAAATTCCCTTCTACACCTAAAAGAGTTGAATAAAGACCCCTAGATATGCAAGAAGTTGAGGAGAGCTCATCTAGATCTAAATCTTCAAAAGAAGAGGAAGAACCTCCAAATCCACTTGTTCAAAGGTCTACAAGACATATACAACCACATGACAGGTATTCACCTAATGATTGAAGATGTATTTTTTCTTTGAATACTAATATGGATGAACCTAGATCTGTAGAAGAGGTACATAAGGTATGAATGGTGCAAAATCCTAGAATATTGCTATGGAAGAAGAAGCTTTGAAAAAGTGATACATGAGATCTTGTATCATTTCCTAAAGGACAAAAACTTGTTGGTTGTAAATGGGTGTTCAAAAAAATGTTTGGTTCAGATGGAGGTATTGAGAAGTAGAAATCAAGGCTGGTTGCGAAAGGCTACTCTCAAGTTGAGGGTGTTGATTATGGTGAGATAGTTTCTCCTATTGCAAAAATGACATCCATTATACTTTTTCTTTCTATTGCTGCTACTTATGATTTAGAGGTTGAGAAAATGATTGTGAAAATTGCTTTCCTTCATGGTTATTTGGAGGAGGATATTTGTATGACACAACTAGAGCACTATGTGGTAAAAGGTAAAAGTAATTTGGTTTGTAAATTAAAGAAATCTGTGTATTGCCTCAAATGGAGTCCTTGGATTGTTGGCATTACAATAGAAAGGAGATTGTTGGTATTTCAATAAGGATATTGAGAAAGGTTGTTGGAGATTATTGATATAACTGAAGAAGGATGATTATTGTCTTAATAATATTATTTTGTCATTGATGTCAAGAAATTGATTTTCTGATTTAATATGATGTTTCCATATCTTGAGAAGTATGTTTTGATGAGTATTAAGAGGTCGGTAAGTGACACGGAAAGAATGTGATAATAAAGGGGAATAATAAGTTATTCAATGGGCAACTATTACCAAGTTAGACAATGAAGAGATCATGTTGTTTTGATTGTTTTGATATCCTGCATATGTTGTTGATTATAAATTTAATACTGTACTGTCACCGAGCAAAGAACCTAGTCAGTAAACCCTAAGGTTATCGATATCAGTTAAAGAACGCAGAATGTCTACCGAGTGAAGTTCAGTATTTACCGAGTAACAACTGAGTTATAATAGATTGCATTGGATGAATAAAAGCATTATTTAATGAAGGATGCTGATGAGCTGGAGATGAATAAATGATTGGTATGTCGCACAAGAAGTTTGTTAAGAATCTACATCAATGGAAAATCAAGAGGAAGATCTACATCACAAATTGAACGACAATAACCTAGCACAAGTTCCTAGGAAGGAATGCAAGTTCCAAGGCGAGGTAAAACATTTTTCAGATCAAAGGATACATTGAACCTAGTCAAATTTTGATGATTTGATGGATAAGATTGATCATGGGAAATGTGATCAAGGAGATTAAGCGGTTAGAAATTGTTTATAAATAAGGAACTATTGATAAACAATGTATGTGGGCAAATGTATGCACAATGATGCTACATGAATGTTTACCAAGCTTAGAAGCTTGAAGATTTGATTGAAGAATAGATTGAGAAGCCTAGCAAGCCTAACAAGGGACAAGATAAGTCTTATGACAAGATTGTTTTGAGCAAATAGAATTTGCTTTAGCATTTCAGATGTGAAGTTGTAGATATATTTTACTGCTGTTATTTATTTTGTAAGTGATAGAAAATCTCTTAACCGAGTGGACCTAATAGTCTTATTTGTAAACCCTCTAGCAAGGTAACATTCTAAATGAGTGTTTGAAATCCTTTGACAAGGTCACTTCTAACAAAGTGCAAGACTCTAACAAGTCTGAGGGAAATCCCTTAACCGGGTCACATCTAGCAATGTGTTTGTAATCTTTAACAGGATTAGCTTTTAACCAAGCATACTCTAGAAGGGTATATTTCTTAGTGGGTCTGAAATCCCACAGTGGTTTTTCCCTATTTGGGTTTCCATGTTAAATCTGGTGTTATATGTGTTGTGATGTTATCTATTCATGAGTTTGAATGTTTTACAGTTTTTGGTTATATGTTCCGAAGTATAAACTACAGAGGTTGAATCTGTTGAATATATTGTGAATTAAGTTTGTATGATTCACCCCCCCCTCTCATCTTATTATCTATTGGCATCAGAGCTTTAAAATAGGTATTAGAGCTTTGGACTCTGAAAGAAAAGCTTAAAGGTACTTGAGGCAAAGATTCGAAGATGTATCAAAGGGATGCACTAAAGATGAACAAGTCAAGTTTCTCCACTTGGCAGAAAAGGATGAAGCTACATTTATCAGGAATTGGAGAATATGCAACATATTATTTGGAGAATGATTACATAGCACCTAGCACCAACCCGATGACCATGGAAGAGATAAAGGAAAAGCAAGAACATATTCAAGCTATGATTGAAATAACATAAGCATTGACCGACTCAGAGTTTAATGATCTAGAAGGCTATAATGACGCTAAAGCAATGTGGACCAAGCTCATATCTATGAATGGTGGTGATGAACATGTTCAGAGAGAAAAAGTAGATAGTCTAAGAGGACAACTTGAATCCATGAGAATGAATGAAGGTGAGAACATAACACAGTACAGTACAAGGTTAAAGGAAATTGTCAATCAAATTAAAGGAGCAGGAGGAACTATTGAAGAAAAGGATGTAACAAGTAAGTTGTTGAGAACCCTTCTACCTGCTTATGCCATTCGAGTCTCTGCAATCAATGAATTAAGGTTTGTACCAAATATGCCAGTCTCTTTGGATGCCACTATCGGTAAGCTACATGCATTTGAGTTTAGTAATTTTGAAGCTACATGCATTTGAGTTAAGTAATTTTGATAATAGTGGGTCTTCGGTAAATAAAGTTGAATCTGCATTAAGTTCTTTTCATATTGGTGAATTTGATGACTGTAATGATAGAATGAATAAGTATTCTGAAGGAAATCACAGTGGAGCAAGTGACAGATTTCGTAAAAACATGGAAGAAGTACAAAAACTGTATGAGGAAATCAGAAAGCAAGAAGAGTTTGAAGCACTATTGGCTAGAAGGTTATCGAGAGGCAAAGGTAAGTATAAAGGAAAGCTACCTTTGAAATGTTTCAATTGTGATAAAATAGGACATATGGCTTCTAACTGCCCTAACAAAGAATTTAGTGAAACGAGAGAATACCGAGAAGACAGATAGAAAGACAATCACTACAGAGGACACCGAGACTTCAGAAGGAGAGATAGAAAGACATGCCTTGTAGCTGATGAGGAATCCAATGATGATAAATCTAATGAAACTGATACAGAGGAAGTTGTTTATGTGGCTATTAAAGATGGATCAGATGAAGAAAGGTATGAAGAAAAAGCCCTAATATCTCACATAAATAAAAATGATTCTTGGATCATAGACAGTGGATGCTCACATCACATGACAGGTGATAAACACAAGTTTGTTAAATTAGAAGACTATGATGGAGGATATGTAAGATTTGGTAATGATGCACCATGGATCTATAACACTTCTTGACAATGATAAATGTGATGACGTATACTGGGTTGAAGGTTTGAAATACAATTTGTTGAGTGTAGCACAACTAAACAATACATGATAGCGAATAGAATTCCAGAAGGGATGTGTCAAAGTTCATGACAAACATGGAAAGTTGGCTGCTACCGGGACACAAACAAAAGGTAATACATTTCATCTTGACTCAACTCGGAACAAATGTCTATATGCAAAAATAGAAGATACCTGGTTATGGCATAAAAGGTTTTGTCATGTAAATTTTGATAATCTGATTAAAATAAGTAAGAAGCACCGAGTAAGAGGTCTACCGAGCTTAAAAAAATTTGAGAATGATATGTGCCGAGGATGCTAGATGGGTAAGATGACAAGATCAAGCTTTACAAGTAAGTCCTAGTTCTCTAAAGGAATTTTAGATCTTGTACACACTGATCTTTGTGGTCCTATGAAAGTTCAAAGTTATTATGGTGATAAATATTTCATATTATTTGTGGATGATTACTCAAGGATGATGCCAGTTATATTTTTAAAAGAAAAATCAGAAGCTTTTCAAATGTTTAAATGGTACAAGGCAAGAGTTGAAATGAAACAGGAAGACAACTGAAATGTCTTAGATCTGATAGAGGAGGAGAGTTCACTTCTGATGAATTTAACTTATTCTACAATGATCATGGTATAAAAAGGCAAGTATCTACACCGAGAACTCCACAACAAAATGGGATAGCTGAGAGAAGAAACAGATCAATTGTAGACTGTGCTAGAACCCTGATGATAGAAAAGAGGGTACCTCAAACATTTTGGAGAGAAGCAATCAACACTGCAGTTTACACCCTGAACCGAGTACAACTGAAGAAAGGAACTTTGAAGACACCATATGAAATCTGGTATGACAAGAAACCTAATGTAAGTTATTTTAAAATCTTTGGAAGTAGATGCTATGTTCACAAAGATGATAGAAATGAAAAGTTTGATCAAAAAAGCGAGGAAGGAGCATTTCTTGGTTATTCTTCTAGAAGTAAAGCATTTAAATGTCTGATAAAATCATCTAACAAAATAGTAGAAAGTGCAAATGTGAAAATTGATGAATTTGCAGAAAGAAATGATGAAGGAAATTCCAAAGAACTAGAAAATTATGAAGAATTTGTTTATGTTCAACTGAGGAATCCTACCGAGAAAGTTGCTGAAGAAAATGAAGTTAATATCCAGTTACCGAGTGATGAAGAAGATCATACAGAGCCTACCGAGCCTATATTAGCCAAATATGTCAGAAGAAATCATGCATCAAGTCAGATTATAGGAGATAAGGATGATCCAGTGATGACAAGGAACAAATTGAGACATAACACATGTTTGATATTTGAATTTGAACCGAGAATAGTAAAAGAGGCATTTAACAATGAAGATTAGTTAAATGCTATGACAGAAGAGATTGATCAAATCAATAAGAATGAAACATGGACATTGGTCCCAAGACCAAAGGACAAAAATGTAATCGGTACAAAGTGGATTCTCAGAAACAAGCTAAATGAAAAAGGTGAGGTCATTCGAAACAAAGCAAGACTAGTTTGCAAAGGTTATGCTCAAGAAGAAGGAATAGATTATGGTGAAACTTTTTCACCTATGGCTAGACTTGAGGGAGTAAGAACATTATTGGCATATGCTACTTTCAAAAATTTTAAGATATATCAAATGGATGTTAAATCTGCATTTTTGAATGGTATACTAGAAGAAGAAGTTTATATTGAACAGCCTGAAGGATTTGTTGAAGACAAGAATAAAGATCAGGTATGTAAATTGAACAAAGCTTTATATGGTCTGAAACAAGCACCTAGAGCATGGTATGGAAGACTGCACTCTTATTTGATCAAGATTGGATAAGGATAAGTGAAAACAACAATATGTACATGAAGAATGATGAGGACAATGGAATACTAATCTCAGCCATATTTGTTGATGATATTATTTTTTGTGGAAATGATTCTCTATGCAAAAACTTTGGAAATGAAATGTGCAAAGAATTTGAGATGTCATTAATCGGTAAAATAAAGTATTTTATAGGTTTACAAATACTACAAATGAAAGATGAGATTTTCATTACTCAATCCAAGTACATAAAGGAAATCTTGAAGAAATTTGGAATGGAGGATTCTAAACCTGTAAGTACTCCTATGACTAATAACTGTAAACTATCAAAGAATGATGAATATGCATCTATTGATGAGACACTTTACCGATCTATGATTGGAAAGTTGCAATATGTTGTTCACAACAGACTGGATATAGCACATGCAGTAGGAATAGTTGTAAGATTTTTTGTAGATCCCAAAGAAACCCATATGACAGCAATCAAGAGAATTTTCAGATACCTGAGAGGCATTGAAGATTATGGCTTAGTATATGAAAAGAGGATTGATTTTGATTTAAAAGTTTATACTGATGTTGATTGGGCAAGAAACATTGATGACAAGAAAAGCACAAGTGGTGGAGCTTTCTTTTTGGGTGATAGACTAGTAAGTTGGCTTAGCAAGAAACAAGGATGCATTTCACAGTCAATAGCTGAAGTTGAATATGTCGCTGCAGCATTGAATTGTACCAACATAGCATGGATCATGCAACTGTTGGAAGGTATAAATGAAAAAGTTACCGAGCTAGTAACTATATTCTGTGATAATACTAGTGCCATTAACATTTCAAAGAATCCGGTAATGCACTCTAAGACAAAGCATATCTCTATAAAGTATCATTATCTCAGAGAAGAAGTTCAAGAGAAGAAAGTTGTGTTGGAATATATCAATTCAAAGTTGCAAATAGCAGACATCTTCACAAAGCCACTACCAAGGGACACTTTTGAGTATCTCATAAGCAAGTTAGGGGTCCTACCCCTATCTTCTACTCACTGACAGAGTTCGGTGAAAGCATCAATTCGATGACTCCATAGAATATTATTTGTGGATTGATTCTGATTTACGCACTTTAGGAGGTTTTCTAAAGGTGTGTAGGAATTAGTGATTAGAGACAAGTTGCTCTGACCGAGACTGAGATGATTCATGTGTAACACAACAAGGCAATCACTTCACAGGGGAAGAAAACATGAATTAGCTCTTTTTTTTCTTTTTGGCATTGTTGTGAAAGGGGGAGAAGACTAAATGGAGAAGATAGACTAAATGGAGAAGATAGACTAAATGGAGAAAATAACAAAAGACTAATGACAGGGGGAGAAGACTTCAGGATAAGGTTTAAACAACTCAAGGATAACAGGAGAAGTCTAACAACAATCTGAATCCGAAACAGTTGGAATAAATCAAGTTGGTATTGCCATTTAAAGTTGGTTTTGCCATCAATACCAAAGGGGGAGATTGTTGGCATTACAATAGAAAGGAGATTGTTGGTATTTCAATAAAGATATTGAGAAAGGTTGTTGAAGATTATTGATATAACTAAAGAAGGATGATTACTGTCTTAATAATATTATTTTGTCATTGATGTCAAGAAATTGATTTTCTGATTCAGTATGATGTTGCCATATCTTGAGAAGTATGTTTTGATGAGTATTAAGAGGTTGGTAAGTGACACAGAAAGAATGTGACAATAAAGGGGAATAATAAGTTATTCAATGGGCAACTATTACCAAGTTAGACAATGATGAGATCATGTTGTTTTGATTGTTTTGATATCCTACATATGTTGCTGATTATAAATTTAATACTGTACTATGTCATCGAGCAAAGAACCTAGTTGGTAAACCCTAAGGTTATCGATATCGGTTAAAGAAGGCAGAATGTCTACCGAGTGAAGTTCAATATTTACCAAGTAACAACCGAGTTATAGTAGATCACATTGGATGAATAAAAGCATTATTTAATGAAAGATACTGATGAGATGGAGATGAATAAATGATTGGTATGTCGCGCAAGAAGTTTGTTAAGAATTTACGACAATGGAAAATCAAGAGGAAGATCTACAACACAAATTGAACCGTAATAACCTAGCACAAGTTCCGAGGAAGGAATGCAAGTTCCAAGGCGAGGTAAAACATTTTTTAGATCAAAGGATACATTGAACCTAGTCAAAGTTTGGTGATCTGATGACTAAGATTGATCATGGGAAATGTGATCAAGGAGATTAAGTGGTTAGAAATTGTTTATAAATAACGAATTGTTGATAAACAATGTATGAGAGCAAATGTATGCACAGTGATGCTACAGGAATGTTTACCGAGCTCAGAAGCTTGAAGAATAGATTGAGAACCCTAGCAAGCCCAACAAGGGACAAGATAAGTCTTATGACAAGATTGTTTTGAGCAAATAGAATCTGCTTTAGTATTTTAGATGTGAAGTTACATATATATTTTACTACTGTTATTTATTTTGTAATTGACTGAAAATCTCTTAACCAAGTGGACCTAATAGTCTTATTTGTAAAATCCTAGAATATTGCTATGGAAGAAGAAGCTCTGAAAAAGTGATACATGAGATCTTGTATCATTTCCTAAAGGACAAAAACTTGTTGGTTGTAAATGGGTGTTCAAAAAAATGTTTGGTTCAGATGGAGGTATTGAGAAGTAGAAATCAAGGCTGGTTGCGAAAGGCTACTCTCAAGTTGAGGGTGTTGATTATGGTGAGATAGTTTCTCCTATTGCAAAAATGACATCCATTATACTTTTTCTTTCTATTGCTGCTACTTATGATTTAGAGGTTGAAAAAATGATTGTGAAAATTGCTTTCCTTCATGGTTATTTGGAGGAGGATATTTATATGACACAACTAGAGCACTATGTGGTAAAAGGTAAAAGTAATTTGGTTTGTAAATTAAAGAAATCTGTGTATTGCCTCAAATGGAGTCCTTGGATTGTTGGCATTACAATAGAAAGGAGATTGTTGGTATTTCAATAAGGATATTGAGAAAGGTTGTTGGAGATTATTGATATAACTGAAGAAGGATGATTACTATCTTAATAATATTATTTTGTCATTGATGTCAAGAAATTGATTTTCTGATTTAGTATGATGTTATATGTTATCTGGTGTTATATGTGTTGTGATGTTATCTGTTCATGAGTTTGAATGTTTTATAGTTTTTGGTTATATATTCTGAAGTATAAACTATCGAGGTTGAATCTGTTGAATATATTGTGAATTAAGTTTGTATGATTCACCCCCCCCTCTCATCTTATTATCTATTGACATCAGAGATTTACAAGGATGTGGTACCAAAAATTTGATACATTTGTGTTGAGTTTGGGATTTGAGCATTCTAAATCAAATCATTGTGTTTATTATAAATTTGATGGTGATCATTTCTTGGATATTGTATTATATGTCGATGATATGTTATTCATTGGTAAAGGGAAATGTATGATTTCAGAACTAAAGTCTTAGCTTGTTGCTAATTTGAAATGAAATATCTTGGTGTTACAAAGCACATTCTTGGGATGGAGATTAGAAGAGATAGAGTGAATAGAAAGCTATGGCTAGGACAATATAAGTATATGAATTCAGTGTTACAGAGGTTCAACATGTAGGATTGTAGAACATTAAGTGTTATTTTTATAGTTGGAACAAAATTATCTATTTCAAATTGTCTTAAACATACCCATTAGATATGCAAGACATGAGAAAAGTGCCTTACCAAAGTGCAATTGGAAGTTTGATGCATGCTATGTTGTGTACTAGACTAGACATTGCCCAAGCAATGGGAGTTATTTCCAGATATGAGTATAATCCAAGTAGAATTCATTATGATGTAGTTAAAAGAGTCTTCCGATATTTGAAGGGTACCTCAAAGTATTCTTTGTGTTATCATGGTAATTTGGTAGGAGATGCGATTTCCCTTTATATTCATGGTTATGTGGATTCAAACTTGGCAAGTGATATTGATAGTAAAAGATCCACCAATGCTTATGTGTTTACTCTATTTGATGGTATAATTAGTTAGATGAGTAAGCACTAAGCTATGGTTGTTTTATCCACTACAGAAGTAGAGTATATGATAGATACTCATACTTGTAAAGAATCCATTTGGCTAAAAATACCATGTTCATATATTGGAATAAAACAAGGTGTAGTGACAGTTTATTGTGATAGTCAAAGTGCGATTTGCCTAACTAAGAATCCAATATTTCATGCCTGGACCAAGAACATTGATGTTTAGTATCATTTTGTCAAAGATATGGTCAAAGATGGTTGGTTGAAGCTAGTTAAGGTAGAGACTATGATGAATGTTGCAGATTCTTTAACTAAGGTTGTGAGCACAAAGAAGTTCAAATGGTGTTTGGCGTGTATGGGCCTCATGGCTCCTAGAAAGTAATTTATGGTGTAGATACTCCTTTTGATCTTGCAAGGTGTTCGACAAGTGAAAGAATATTGGGAAAATGGTGTCTCAACCTTACATTTATATAAGATTACTATTTATAGTAAGTTTTTGTTTGAGCATGAATTGGTTCAAAAAATTTCCCAAAGCTTCAGATTGGCTAGATAAGCATGCTGATAAATTTTCATTACAAGATCATAACTAGATTTGAAAATATTAAAGTTTCCATTTTTGAGAGTGTTGATGAATGTTTCAAATTTAATTTTGGGGGCTTTAGAAGTTATGGTCTCCAAAAGTTTGGTCTCTTGAAATAAGAAATATAAAAATGTGTCGAACACACAAATGAGATAGAAAAGGGAGGTACACATGTTGATATATGTTTTGACACATCATAGGGAATCTAGGATTGAAGATAATATTGGAGGAAAGTCTTGAACCCTCAACTCATACTAAATATCAACTTCTTCTCGTAGACAATTATGCATAATAAGATTCTCACCCTAGATAATCTTATTAAGAGGGGAATTCTACTCCCTAATAGATGCATCTATTAGTGAACAAGTTTTTGCCTTTCTTTAAATTAAATTGTTTCAAACCCTATCACCTTCTTTGAAAGACAAAAGTTCAACTAAATAGTTGGGTAAGTGTGACATACACCACTTCCCTTTGAATTTTTGATAGGTACAGCTCCCTCCATTAGTTATTCAAGGAATAATCTAATTAAATTAAACTGGTATGCTTTTAACCTAAAAGCACATAAGGCTACCTACTTCATTCTTGGAGGAGAGGCTAATAGTTTACAAATATCTCAGAGAAAACTATTTTTCAAAATGCTTCAATATGAAAAACAGAGGTGATCGAAATAAAGTTCAGAAACACCGATTCAACATTTCTTAAAAACAGGTAAGAGAAATAAAACCTCTTTCCAAACGCATATCTTTTAAAAACACATAGAGAGGAGCCTCAGATTAATAATGACATCTATCATCAGAAAGGTAATCACAGTCATTTAATTGAATTAATATTTGCAAAGAAATACCACTCCACAGATTCAAAACTCAAAGATTTTTCCTCTCAAAAATGCATATGATCTTTATATATATATGTATTTCATGCGTCAAAGGCACACCAATACCCGTATAAGTCCTTTCCAATTTCAGATTTCAAAAATAAACTGATGACTTCTTTTCCAACAAACACAGAAATTCTAAAAACCAAAATCTAAGTTACCTATTCTAACCCCTTCTCTATCTATCTTCATCTAATTTATAGTCTTAAAGAGCAGAGGAGGTCTCCCTTAAAACTTGACCTCCTCTGAAACAGTTATAAAAATGAACAGAGTATTTTAGGGACAGATGTCCTGAAGTCATTTGCAAGATCATGAAAAACACATAAAATAAAAACAGAGCATTATCAATATGTCATGCTTCTTTCCCATCATCATCCTCTCCTCCACTTTCCTGGGCATCGTGGGCGGTTGCAAGCTCCTGGATTATAGATTGGCTTGGATTTTTCATGGCATTGATTTTTGCTTTGGCAACTTCTTTTTCCCATCTGTGCTTCACCATTTTCTCGGCATGCTTCGGTAACTGATCGTTACCGATAAATGTCATGGAATCAATCCGAGCGACTTGTGTTATATCTTTGGGAGTGAAATTGCCTTGGGCCTTAACTTTCTCCATGTATAGCCTAAAAGCCTTTATTGCATCTTGCACGTTCAGTCCATAAATTCCCAGTTGCCAATCGTGGTCTGGATTAACCACTTTGTTGTCATTAACCAAGCTGCATTGGAGGTCTTGAAGTTCATAAATAGAGGTTTTGGCATCATAAATCATAGACTTGAATGTGAGTACCTGCCACATTATAGTCTTCTTTAGTACAAAGAGTTGGCACTCATCAGTTACTAGCTTGATTGAGTTCTCTGCTAAGAATTTGGCAGCTCTGTACTCCTCGATCTTGGTGAGCATAGGCAAGACATTCTCCCACTTATGCTCTTCTTTCTCCCATGGCACGATTTGATTCTGAATTTCTGCAATGAGGCTTTGAATTTCATTGCATAACTTCATGGAGCTTGTGATATATTTTTCACCATCTTTAATCACTCCCTCGATCCATTTTTCCATAGCACCCGCAATACTTTTGGCCCGCTAAACTTGACCCATCAGCTTCTTGTTCTCTAGCATAGTGGGGTCAAAAATCTCTAAAGTATGCGATATGGGAAGTGCTCCAAAGCATCCAATACTATCAATGAATTGAGTGAGAACTTTGATATGCCGCTTCAGCTCTCTTTTCTCCTGCCCATCTTTTTCTGACCTAGCGATCATCTTCTTAGCCAATACCTGGAAAAAGTGATTATTTGAATCTCTGCTCATACCGATACCTACATGAACAGGCATAGAAGTGGGGTTAGAAAAACATTTTGGGGAACGCAGAGCAACCTCACTACCTCTTGCAGGACCAATCTTGTTGCCTAATTTCATTGTTCTTCTCTTGTTAATCCATTCCCCAATTCTTTCCAAAACCCTCTTTGTTTTAAGTTGTATGTCATCCTCTTCTTCTCCATCCCAATTAATGTAGGACGTGTCAGGTTCAACTTGGTCTAAGTATCTGGGTTCAAAAAGCTCCAGATAATCTTCTTCAAGCCCACCTATGTCAAGTTTCTCCTGCAGTGAAACTACCTGTTCCAAAACCATTCTCATGTTTGCCCTTTTGAAAACCTCAAGCTCATCATTTCAATCTTCCCAAAAGTCATCTAGGTGTGAGATTGGAAGGTGCGGCATCAAACCAAGACTCCATGAGAAACCCTTATTGTCAAAGCCCTTTCTTTCATGATAAAGTGAAAAATTGAAGTTTTTCAAGTCAACTCCAATGCTTAAAGCATCTGACATTGAACTGCATGATAAAATACCCAATTGAATAGGAAAATGATCTTCCCATTTATCCATGGGTTGAGACTTCTTAATCACGGTAGCCAACTGCCTATAGATCTTAGCCAGAACAAAACAATCTGAACAAAAATGAGGAAGCCTGAAAGGCTCTTCCTCGAAGTCGCCTACTCTTATGTAGCAAAAGTGGGGAAAATGAACAAAGAAACTATTGGGACTCATTAAAATTGAGTCAATTTTTGAGGCCCAATTCAAATTTTTACTTTGCATTTCCAAATGAGTCAGTTTGAATGGCCAAGTTAGAGAGAGGGTATAATGGAGCCGGTTGATTTTTAGGGGGTAAGTCTTTGGAAACTTATTGTACACATTTCATTTGGCCTATGCAGTGATGTGTAATTTTCAGAATTCAATTTGGATAAGTTTATGAGGTACCCATTTCAAGGGGTGAGCTGAAAGTGCATTTTAGGTGCAAATGCAGATTTTATCAAGTAACCTACTTTGAGCATTTATATCTTTTGGCCTATTGATTTTCATAAAGAAATTCAAAATGGATTCAATTGTATGCATAAATGTGAGTTAGCCTGAAAAGTTTCAAGTCTTAAAGAATCCATTTGCTCAGTTTTTAAAGATCAATCCATTTGCAGTTTGTGTGGTTTGACAAGTTCCTGTTTTAGTGCCTAGTCGGAGGCATGTTTCGCATCAGTGTAAAAGTTGCCTCAGTAAGTGTTATGCTAGAATGTTTGCTCCAGTTATTGTTGTTATGAATAACAAGCTATGTTTCAAATTTCAAGCCTTTGCCAATCTGTTTGATCAGTTTTCAAAAGGGTTCATTGAGTCATCATTTTCAGTGATCCATACTTTCAGTGCTATATCAGTTAAAGTAGCCATTTTCATGAGCGCGCCATTTGCACCTAGTCAGTCTTTTGACCAAACTGAGAATTCAAAGATTTAATATGTACTTCAAGGTACCCGTGTTTCAAATTTGAGGGTCTACGAAGGTCATTTGGTATTTTTGAGAAAGGCGTCATGTGTTGCCAGAACATTGACTTCATCAGGTCCGCAGTGTCGACAAAGCCTGTTGGTCATTTTTGCCAATTAATATCTCTTCGCTCGGGACTTGTCTTGAAAAACCATTTGGTAGAGTTCATCCTTGTATATCAGAGTACACGCCTGTCAGATGGTGAGGTCCAGAAAGGTGTTTTGACCACTTTGAAAATTACGTCTTCGCGATTAAATGCGAAAATGTGGCGTAATTGCCTGAAGGTTGCAAAATTTAGTCTGATGATCCCAAAATGATGCCAATCATTTCTAGAGGTGTGTTTAAGGTGTCTGAAGCATTTTGAAAGCCAACTGCATGAAAACAAATTTTTTTTTAGTTGAATCCACTTTGGGGCCCAGCCTAGCTCATGCCCATGCATTAGTTTTTATGGCAAAAATGTTCCTAGTACATGGCATCATGACGCATAAATTTATGGAGATTAAAGAAGATGATGCTACTTTAAATTCTTGTAGAATATATATAAATGCGGCCTCAGGGATTGTAAAGCTTCAAAATTTAAGTCCTGAGGTGCTTATTGATGGGCAAATTGTTGGGAAAAGATGAACAAATTACCTTTGAAAATGGGAGTTCATTGTCCACAGTGCGATCCTTTTCAAGGTTCTGTTGGAGAAGATATTTCTTGTTTGTAGGAGCAAACCCATGGATTTAATACCATTGAACAAGATATAACAAGAAAGTCCATTCAAGATTAAGGAAATATAGTATTTGAGGTTGTACTTATATATGGTGAAAATGGATGACAACAATGTTGAAAGACTATAATGAATTCAACCACAAAACCCTAGCCTAACAACAACAAAGATCCACCATAACATATGAACATTACCTAAGACAATGCAAATCAAATGAAATCACAAAGATTATACCATCACGTGTCCAATAGGGTTTGAATCTCCATTCTTCCTATCTCCATTGATCTTGCTTGATATATTTGCTCTCAGATTTTATGTGCACAAGAGCTCAACAAAGAACGGAATGTGGTTGCAAGTAGGATCTCATATGAAAAGTGTAGTGTAGTCAAGTAGTCAATTGATCGAGTAGTTAGGGTTTGATAATGAAGGAAGCATCTCCTTATATAGAAGACACCATAAGAAATGGAGGGATAAGATTGAGAGGTGTAAAAGATAAATGGTCGGCTATGATTAGAGGGTAGGTAGTGTATGAATTAAGAGATGAATGGCGTGTCGTGTAGAAAAGGCTAATGAATTAATTAAATAAATAAAGATTTATTTAATTAATAGAAGAAGTGGAATCAATTAAATAAATAAGATATTTATTTAATTTAGGAAAAGGGTAATTTAAATAAATAAATGTATTTATTTAAATAAGAAATAAGGCTAGAAGAGGATAAATGAATCAATTAAATAAATAAAGATTTATTCAATTAATAGAAGAATTAGGCTTAGATAATTAAATAAATAAAATATTTATTTAATTAGACTGGACAATTTTAGGTGTCTACATTTTGCCCCTCTTTGAGACAATGCAGCTTGTTGCGTTGTTTCAAAGAAGATACTATGAACTGATACAAAGTTGCCCCAAGATGGAAACGATATGCCCCCTTGAGAGATTGGATGAAAATGTCTGGAAAGATCGCAGACAATCTCTCAATAAGAAAGAAAGGCTAGAAAGGATTGATCAGATAGGATAGAGTGACAGAGTCATGGGATAATGAAGACTGACTTGGGAGATGAGGGCTAGGGCTAGGGCTAGGGTAGTCTATAAGATAGACCACAACGGAAATACATCCTCATTGTCATCCACACATCCAAGAGATCAGAGTGCAGAGCGAGATAAAACAACAACAATCAGCAGCGATGGCATTGGTTCACAGATTCGATCACGTTCATCGATTTCAAAGGCCAGCAGATGCAGGAGAGCTGGTAAGTACTGTAGACACCCAAAATTGTCATGTCTAATTAAATAAATATTTTATTTATTTAATTATCTAAGCCTACTTCTTCTATTAATTAAATAAATTTTTATTTATTTAATTAATTCATTTATCCTCTTCTAGCCTTATTTCTCATTTAAATAAATACATTTATTTATTTAAATTATCCCTTTCCTAAATTAAATAAATATTTTATTTATTTAATTGTCCTACTTCTTCTATTAATTAAATAAATCTTTATTTATTTAATTAATTAATTATCTTTTTCTACACATGACACATGTCATTCATCTCTTAATTCATACACTACCTACCTCTTTCATTATTTTGCTATTTCTTTTACCTACCCTCTAATCCTAGCCGACCTCTTTTTTTACACCTCTCAATCTTAACCCTCCATTTCTTATTGTGTCTTCTATTTAAGGAGATGCTTTCTTCATTGTCAAACCCTAATGACATATCCTAATGCCTAATGAAAAACCCTAATGACTGATTTTGGAGTACTTGGCTACACTACGATCCTACTTGCAACCACATTCCGTTCTTTGTTGAGCTCTTGTGCATATAAAAATCTGAGAGCAAGTATATCAAGCAAGATCAATGGAGATAGGAAGAATGGAGATCAAAACCCTATTGGACATGTGATGGTATAATCTTTGTGATTTTGAGTTATTTTGCATTGTCTTAGGTTATCTTCATATGTTATGGTGGATCTTTGTTCATTGTTAGGCTAGGGTTTAGTGGTTGGATTCATTTAGCCTTTCAATATTTGTTATTATTGTTATCCATTTTCACCATAAACATTTTGGCACGCCCGGTGGGACATGGATTTTTCTTAGATCTATGTTTTTTGCAGATTTTTCTAACCCTATATTGCTATTTTGTAAAACAATTTGGAGAATAACCTTGTGCAGCTAGGGTTTTGGACACAAAATCAAGATCTTGGAGAGATTCGATCATATCTCATAAACGGCTTGGAAATTTTGTACCAAATTTTTTTTGTAGGTTGAAGAAAGTATTAGGAGCTCTCAATTAAAAATTCAGAATTTTTGTAGCAAATTTTCAATTTTTAGGAATTTTTTATGATTTTTCATAAAAAATTTATTTTGAGAGCAAATGAGAGAATTTTTCGGATTTTCTTACATTTTTGGAAATCTCTCATAATTATACACAGGATCTGTTCTTTGTGAATTTAATTTTGATCAAAATATTTCCCTAAAAATCAGATCTTTAAAAATTAGGGTTTTTATTTATTTTGATCAGATCTCACAAACGGCTTTGAAGTTTTCAATAAATGTTTTTTTGCAAGTCAGGAACAATATCAAAAAGATTCAGTAAAAATTTCAGATTTTTTGGATCGATTTTGCATTTTATATGAATTTTTTATGATTTTTCATAAAAAATTAATTTTGAGAGTAAATTAGCGAATTTTTTGGATTTTCTTACATTTTTGGAAATCTATCAGAATTATACACAGGATCTGTTCTTTGTGATTATAAATTTGATGCAAAATCATTCTTCAAAAATCAGATCTTTGAAAATTAGGGTTTTGCATTATTTTACTCATATCTCACAAAGTGCTTGGATTTGTTGCAGGAAATTTTTTGTGCAGGTTTGGAAGACCATCAAAAATCTCCAGTAAAAATTTTAGATTTTTTTGATCGATTTTGCATTTTATATGAATTTTTTATGATTTTTCATAAAAAATTAATTTTTGGAGCAAATTAACAAATGTTTTGGATTTTCTTACATTTCTGGAAATATCTTGAAATTTTACAGGTGGTCTTTTTTTATGATGAATCAGGTCTTTGAATTGGTCAACAAAACGCATTATTGAAGGCCCCTATTTCATAAAGTCTTTTGGATCTAAAATTTACCTAACTTGTGTACTTGCAGGAAGGGGTGATCATTTGAAACAATCCAAACTACTAATAAATCTTTGTTGCAGGTCCTTGGCAAGGTTTTTTGGATTTTTATTGTGTGCCTTGTTTTCATAGACTAGCAAACACTTCAATTGGTGCACTAAAATTGAATCATTGTCTTTTGTGTCTTGAGCAATAGGCTCTTTTTGTTTAATCTTTAGAGGGCCTGTCTTCCCGTGTGGTCATTAGGACTACTAGTGAGAAGAGAACGACCCAAGTGGTAGCGAGGAAAACCCACCTCATCCAAACCACTATAATCAAATGTATTCATGGTGAAAACTATGAATAACGTGTGCTGATTAGTTCATACCGACACTATGTCTCCCCATAAACCCGTTTGATCAAATTTATTTGATCATTTGTAGGGCGTAACCCCTACCGGCTGGGAGCCTTCTGTATTTACAGAGCTGAAAGTGCCACATGTATGGCCACACGAGCGGATGCCCTTACTAGCACCTTTTTGTTTTAGAAGCCCAAATCCTTCTAGTTGTTGGGGCAGGAGGTCGGACCTCTGGTAGCGGCCCACACACATACGGTTCTTAGTAGAGATACAAAGTTCGCCATGGGGAGTTTTCATGGGGACTGATGCTTGGCTGACCCGAGAAGTGAGTGCCGAGGGTGGAGCCAGTGAGGTCAAGCATCTAAGTATCCGCTTTGAATAGTGTAGCCTCGGGGGTAAAACCCCATGTGGGATCAACAACTATTGTCTTGGCCAGCCATAAGAATTGTGCTTGACTTATGTTAAACATTCAAACAATCAAGACCAAACAGCAAAACATTGTGTCTTTTGTGTCTTCAAGTGTATGCAAAACAATTTTACATCAAACAACACACTTTTCTTGGAGTCATTTTGGAGTCTAAACACTTGCAAACATTGAGTCCTCATCAACATTGTGTCCTCTTGTCACGAAAAATAGTCAAACATTCAGATTTGGTCACCACCAAAAACTTCACAAATTGGAAAAATTTCACAGTCCAACAAACAAAAGAAATCAGTTTCGGCATACTTGAGCTTCCTAGGTTGTCTCTTCAGATTTCATCTAGCATTCAGCCTGTTCTAAGGTCTCACATAGTCCATCATTGCTTCACATCTCATTTTACATTCATACTTGTCTAAACTTGAGTCAAAAGGTCACTTGCTTGTCCTCATCATACTTTGTCAACACACTACATACTACTACACTTTGCTAAGTGGTCCCTCATCAAGGTTTCTTACCTTTGGGTCTCATTTGGTCTTACTTAGAGTCAAGGTCAGCTTACCTCATCAAGAGAAACTATCCTCTCTTTGGAAGTCACACCTACTCTACTACTTACATACTTGGTCTTACACTTTGGACATTGCAAGTACACCTCAAGATTCATTTACACTCCATACAACTCTTGGTCTTCCATACTCTTTTCATATTTTCCATCTAGTCTCTCACATCTTGGTCAAACACCTAGTTCATGGTTGAAACCCGCCTTCAAAAATCTAGGAGAATAGCTAAAGAAGCTCAAGAATCCGCAAACATGAGTTCTTATGAGTATGACAATGATCTATTCTACAATCCTGAGCACACTACATTACCAGACATGAATGTTTATAGAAACAATCCAAATGTGGAAAGCGCAAACGCTATAAACAACAATACTACACACAATGACAATGTTGACAACTCTTCAATACTATCAGCAGACATACAAGAATCCATAATGGATCCTCAATTCAATAGATTGGTTGAAGAGATAATGAAGAGAAATCGTCAATACTTTTTAAACATGATGGCACAAAGTGGAGCTAAAATACCACATGATTTTGACTTATCTCAACTTATGGAAAGTCGACCCTCACAACAAACTCAATCCAACATGGATCAAAGGAGACCAAATAGTGGAGGAAATAGAGGACCGAATATGATGCCTGAGTCACCATCAGTTTTGCTTCAAAAACCAGCAATCCCACATACACAAGCTCAAACATATGATACTTACATTCAAAGACCATCATGGAGGCCTTATGCTCAAACACATGCTCAAGGTATGGATCAATCAAGACAAGTGGATACTCAAGGACATCCTCAAAATTTTGACACAAGGAGACCTCATGTCAAAATTGGGGGCAACACAATGGAAAATGAAAGACCTGTTGAATATGGTTTATACACACAAAACAGATATGGGGTTCCTCAACAAGAAGTTATGCCAAGTGCTCCATATATGTCGCAACAATATAGACCTCCATATGGACATGTTTACGATCAGTATCATCCATACATGCAACAAGCTCCTCCTCAAATGGGTGTTACAAACATGGGGTATGCTACAAGAAATCAATCTCCTCCCAAAAATAATTTGGAGCAACAAATTAGAGATCTACAAAAGAAAGTGGAGGACATGAGTACATCCAAACCTACATACACTATGAGAGATATATGCCCTTATCCCTTCGATAAGAGCATTCCAATGCCTCCATTTCCTCCACACTTTGTGACACCAAAATTTGACAAATATAGAGGGAGAGGAGACCCCAAGGCACACATAAGACAATTCTTCACAGCTTGCATTGAGGTAGCGGCAGAAGAAACATACTTGATGAGGTTGTTCCCACAGAGCTTAGGTGACCAAGCTATGGAATGGTTTTCTCAATTACCTCCTGGTATTAAGTCATGGGGCAACTTGGCAGAGGCATTCATTCAGCATTTCTCTTACAACATTGAAACAGATGTCTCAGTTACTACCTTGTGCAATACGAAACAAAAGGAAGGAGAATCTTTCGCAACATTTTTACAGAGATGGAGAAACCTAGCTAGCAGATGCTCTTGCGAAATTCTGCAAAAACAAATGGTGGAGATGTTCACACAAAATGTTAACAAGGCTATTGGCTATGATCTCAGAAAAGCTTGTTTGTCTACATTCAAGGATGTCATTGAAAAGGGCCTAGCAACAGAAAGAGTCTTAATTGAACAAGGAGTTATCAAACTATTCAAAGAAAACAAAGAGGACTTCAAAGGAAAGGACAAACCAAAATTTTGGAACAAGAACAAGAACACAGTTAATGATGGTGTTGTTGATGCCAACACAGTGAGACCCAAGGTCGTCTTTTTTGGATCAAGTTCTACCAACAATCAAGTGAACAATCAAACAACTTCTAAACCACGAAGGAAGTACACTCCATTGGGAGAACCACTTGAATCAGTATTCAAAAAGCTTGTAGCAAACAAAGTGATCACGGTCCCAGATTTTCCTCCATATGAACCAAAGGTAAAACCGAATTGGTGGAATGATGATGAGTTTTGTGAGTTTCATAAGAGCAAGGGTCACAAGACAAGTAATTGCCATCGATTGAAAAACATTGTACAAGATCTCATTGACAGAGGAGATATAGAGATTGAGGGACATTCATCTAACCAAGAGCATGAGGTGTTTAAGGAACCATTCCCAAAACATGACAAAGGAAAAGGCAAAGTCACAGATGATCAAGCCAATTACACTAGAGAACCTTACAATTATGATTCTACTATCAATCACATCTCAATGGACAATTATATTTCTACCATTACTATCAAAAACAAAAATCCTGAGAATCCTTCTCAAAGACCCAAAATTGTCCTAAAAGGTGTGGGATCTTCGTCCGCATCTACCTCTGAATGTCATGTTACAACCCGTCAAGGTAAGATCACATTGCCAGGATGCTCCACTAAGAATACCAATTCTTCATCCACCAAGCCTGAGTATGACCTTGTAGAACAACTAGGGAAGACACCTGCACTCATCTCTATTCTTGAGCTCTTACGTATATCTCCTGCACATAAAGCTATCCTTGACAAAATCTTGAGAGACACTACCGTCCCTACTGATCTGAATGTGGACCAGTTTCAAGCCATGGTGGGATACCTATCCGTTCCACACTCCCTCACATTCACAGAAGCCGATGATGCCTCCATAAGTCAGCCTCATAATGCACCTTTACACGTTGAAGCCTTCATACATAAACACCAAATAAAGCGAGTCCTGATAGATGGAGGAGCAGGTCTTAACATTTGTACCTTGAGTACCATCAGACAATTGGGATATTCTGACAAAGCTATGAATTCTACAAACCAAATCACCATTAAGGCCTATGATGATGAAGAGCGCTTGTCCAAGGGCACGGTCACCTTACCATTAAGAATAGGGCCAGTCACAAAGGATGTGGTTTGTCAAGTCCTGGATCTAGATCTCACGTATAACATATTGCTAGGACGTCCTTGGATTCATGAAATGAGAGCAATACCATCTACATATCATCGATGTATCAAGTTTCCACACAATGGAGTTGAAGTGACCGTCAAAGAGGATCCAAATCCATTCATCTATTGCAACAATCTACAACCTAGATCAGAAATAACAATCCCAGTCAATCGCGAAGCTATTCCTTCATCGGCATATGTGGATCCTGAATCCTTAAAAGCTTCTACATCAAAACAGGCAGAGCTAAAAGAAGACAAGTTCAAGATTAAAGACATGGGATGTGGTGAGTATATCTTTCATGTTGATCAACTCCCATAGTCTCCTAAGACATTTAATCGACAAGAACAATCTACAAGCAATATGCAAAACCAAGGAATTGTGTGTGAACCACCTAGTGTTGTGGCTACTAAGTCCGAATGCAAATCTCCTCTAGTGGTGCAAGCAACTCTTGATATCAATAGTCCTAAGAGTGGTTCCAACAAAGAATCTATTGAGTGTATCGCCAGCCCTCTTGACAGCTCACATAGCCTTACCATATCATCCACTCATTCCATTTCCACTCCATTTCCAAACTTGGATCAACAAGAATTACAAAAGCCCTTACTCATTGGGGATAAAAAATCAAGCTTTGAAAAGAAAAATCTAAAAGTCAAAAATAAAAAAAAGTCCTTTAATCCAAATCAAAATCAAAAGCTATTGGACTCTGCAAAAATCAAAGTCAAGGATAAAAATCTTATGAAGCAAAAAGAGAAAGAGTTGATCTCCCCTAATACCAAAATAACTGGGGGCAAAAGTTCTACAATTTTAAGTCAAAAAGCATACTTGTTGATCTTAAGTCTCCATCATGCTATCCTACTTTCACTTCTTTTCACAGTCATAAGCCTTCATAACTCATCCACTTGTTCCACACATCCTTTCCCTTCTGGCGATACATCATGGACCTTTAATGGAGCTTCCTTGAAGGACTTTGTTATCAGAGATGCCCAAACTTCTTCAGGTGACGCGCATATGGGCCTGTAGTCCACACACTAGTAATTCTATCTCAGTTCCTTTATCAAGGAAGACAGTCACTCAAGCTACACATCATTCAGTCAAGGAACAATGCAGTTACAATCACAAAGTCAAGCCTCGCACATTTGAGGTAGGTGACTTAGTACTCAGAGAGAACCCCAAGAATCAGCAAGACAGAGATAAGAAGGGCAAGTTCGAACCAAACTGGCTTGGTCCTTACATCATCACAACAGTATATGGATCTGGGGCATATCAGCTCTCAACTACAGAAGGGGAATCTTTGGAGGATCCTATCAACAACATGCACCTTCGCAGGTTCTACACATAAGCTCTTCGGAACATCCTAATTCAAAAATACAAAAAAATCAAAAACATTGCAAAAATACAAAAAAATTATAAAACAAAAAAATCGTTACTTGGTGAAAACCTGGCAAACAGGCGCCTTGTGACAACAAAAAAATTGAAAAAATTGAAAAAAAGTAAAGAGAAATAATTTCGTCCAACGGTGAAAACCACTTCGGTGGTGCCCTGGGCAAGTACCATGGTGAAAACTGGGTCACCAGCGCCATGCGTAGAGACATTGCTCCTCCCTCCTTCAGGATTCACTTTCATCCTTTCACTTTGCACACACTCACAACCTATTCACTCACAATAAACTTAACCATTCCCATCATGGCTTGTTATTGATCTACCTAAGATTGGTTAGCCATCCATAACCCTCCCTTTTCATTCCCTTTCCATCCATAATAAATCGGCTCCTATCTGTGACTAAGGCAATTCCTACGTCTAGTGATGGGTGTGGAACTAAGAGCATCACATGTTTCGAGGAGAATAGTTTGTTCCAGCTTCCTTCAAGTCTATCCGCGCACACTCCGCAATAAAGCAGCATTTGCATCACAGATCCGCAATAAAGCTTCATTTTCTCCGCAATAAAGTATCAGTTTCATGGATTCAGTCAGTTTCAAATGAGACACAGCAGCAACAATGAGCTTCAACAAAATCAAATCTTTCAACAGACTCGGACAACATTATGGTTCAGTGCTATCTATCCTTTTTGTGAAAGTGAACATTGTGACCACAATCAAAATTCGACTTATACAAGTGACAAGAGACACTAAACTTGAGGACTACAGTGGATGTTGGTGTCGAGTCTTGGTTTTCTTTTGATTTTATCTTTTTGGTGACATGTCTTTTAGCTTTTCCAGGATGTCTTTGACTAGAGATTCTATCTCCAAGATGTCTTTGACTAGAAAGGTGAGGATGGGGTATCGTCACCTATTTGCATTTGCTGTCTGTAGATTGTCTCTTAGTAATGCTATGACTTGTCCAAGGATATGAGGACACTGTGAGTCTAGTATGAACTGGGGCATTCCTTGTTTGTGACTGTCTTATCTCCATGCAAACGGGTACAATGAATTTCTAGGTCAAACAAATGCCTTGATTGTCATAACCTATTCTGCCATAATAAAGCTCAATGATGATAACGCACAAGAAGCTCTTTCATGTTCATATCTTCTGTCTTCCATCCCCCTTTCTTGATTGACTTCCATTGTCCTTCTCGAGTCTGCGTAGCCCGCTATCACATGACTGAGTATAATGACACACCAAAAACATTTGCATTTCATATAGTTACACCTACATCACCACATATAAGCATTTCATACATACATATAGATATCACAATTGCATCACATCCTGCATACAACACATGTTAGCACATCTCACATTTTCATTATGTAAATAATCATTTGCATTATCATATTCATTTGCATTACATACATTCACATTTGCATCATGCATCACATATACAACATAAAAGAACAAAAATATATGGCATTGCATCATATAAGCATCCATATCATAAAACATGTATCACATAAGAACATTTCATCACATAGGTATGCATGCATATAGCTGCTGCAAAAATGGATCATCTCTCATATATAATCAAAAGTGTCATGATACAATGATGTTAAAAGAATCATATGGCTACAAAATCACCTGCAGGTGTCTACAATACAAAAATGGTACAAAACTGATACAGAGGAACTCACTGATCACTCCTGCCAACACTATTGGTAGTGCTAATCCTATCCATGTCATGGTATCCCATGCCACATGTCCCACCCTCATCCCTAGTCCTGGATCCTAGAACACTCATCTCAGTGCATCCCTATCTCCATCTCGATCATAGGGTACTAACTCCCCATCGATCGGTATCCGTAGAATCCTATATACATCCTCCAAGGTGACTGTCATCTCACCCATCGGCAAATGCAAACTACAAGTCTCTGAGTGCCATCTCTCAGCCAGTGCAGTCAACAATCCCATGTTCACCCGAAACTCAGGCACATACAGAATGTATCTCAATCCCATAACCTCAATCGCAGCTCAGTCCTCGGCTATCAACTCAGGTCGCAACCTCTGAGTCGATGGGAATCTCTCCCGTGACTCCAGCATCGGCAAGTACTCCTGCAGTCAAGCAAATCAAATCATGTCAGTCATAGTGGCAGTCACTATTTATCACAAAATGCTACTCGCTATCTAAATGCACATAGCTATTTATCCTAGTGACACTCACTATTCATCACAAAGTGTTGCTATCTATCCTAGTAGTACTCCCTGTTCATCACAAAGTACTACGTGTGTGACACTCCCTGTTCATCACAAAGTGTTACTCACATTTGCACTCCCTGTTCATCACAAAGTGCTGCTCATATTTTAGTACTGCCTATTCATCACAAAGTACTCTATCTTGGTACTCACTGTTCATCACAAAGTGCCTTGATCTATCTTAGTCTTCTCTAGAGGACCTTCTTGAGTGTATCCTCTCAGCAACTTATCCAATCGACAGCATATGTTCATCACAGAACTGCCGATTTGACCTGGAAGACATAAATGCGCATTTATTACATTACCTAGTATGAGTTAATGACAATAATAAATGCATCAAAGTACGAGGAGGTTTTGTGGTACTCACTGGCTCTCTTGCCTCCGTTGGCCTCTAGAATCGATGAACACGGTCGAATCTGTGAACAAAAGACATCGCTGCTGACTGTTGCTGCTTTATTTTCGCTTTGCACTATGCTCTTGTGACGGTGTAGATGACAATGAGGATGTATTTTCCCCCGTGGTCTATCTTATAGATTGCCCTAGCTCTCATTTCCCGAGTCAGTCTTCCTTATCCCGTGACTTTGTCACTTTATCTGATCAGTCCATTCTATCCCATTTTTCTTATCGAGAGATTGTCTGCAATCTTTTCAGACATTTTCATCCAATCTCTCGAGGGGGCATATAATTCCCATCTTGGGGCAACTCTGTATCAGTTCATCTTATTTTCTTTGAAACAACGCGACAAGCCGCATTGTCTCAAAGAGGGGCAAAATGTAGACACCCAAAATTGTCATGTCTAATTAAATAAATATTTTATTTATTTAATTATCTAAGCCCACTTCTTCTATTAATTAAATAAATTTTTATTTATTTAATTAATTCATTTATCCTCTTCTAGCCTTATTTCTCATTTAAATAAATACATTTATTTATTTAAATTATCCCTTTCCTAAATTAAATAAATATTTTATTTATTTAATTGTCCTACTTCTTCTATTAATTAAATAAATATTTATTTATTTAATTAATTCATTATCTTTTTCTACACATGACACATGTCATTCATCTCTTAATTCATACACTACCTACCTCTTTCATTATTTTGCTATTTCTTTTACCTACCCTCTAATCCTAGCCGACCTCTCTTTTTACACCTCTCAATCTTAACCCTCCATTTCTTATTGTGTCTTCTATTTAAGGAGATGCTTTCTTCATTGTCAAACCCTAATGACATATCCTAATGCCTAATGACAAACCCTAATGACTGATTTTGGATTACTTGGCTACACTACGATCCTACTTGCAACCACATTCCGTTCTTTGTTGAGCTCTTGTGCATATAAAAATCTGAGAGCAAGTATATCAAGCAAGATCAATGGAGATAGGAAGAATGGAGATCAAAACCCTATTGGACATGTGATGGTATAATCTTTGTGATTTTGAGTTATTTTGCATTGTCTTAGGTTATCTTCATATGTTATGGTGGATCTTTGTTCATTGTTAGGCTAGGGTTTAGTGGTTGGATTCATTTAGCCTTTCAATATTTGTTATTATTGTTATCCATTTTCACCATAAACAAGTACCACAAAACCTCCTTGTACTTTGGTGCATTAAATTTTGTCATAAATGTAGCTTAGGGAGTGCAATAAATACATTTTAGAATAATGTCCAAAAAATGTCAAAACGTCGAGGCGCGTCTGTGCTGGTGCCAGGCGCGTCTATGCTGGTGCCAGGCGTGTCTGTGTTTGTGCCAGGCGTGTCTATGCTAGAAAAAGTGTCCATGTCAAATGTGAGCGCGTCTGCATTGTGCAGGCACGTCTATGAAATGTGGGCACGTGTGTGTAGGATAGGCACGTTTGTGCAGAGCATAGGCATGTCTGTGTATTTCAAGCGCGTTTGTGCAGAGCAAGCACGTTTATGCAGTCTTTAAGCGCGTTTATGTCATGAAAGTGCGTTTATGTCTTCAAGGTCAAATCGGAAGTTCTGTGATGAACATATGCTGTCGATTGGATAAGCTACTGAGAGGATACACTCAAGCAGGTCCTCTAGGGAAGACTAGGATAGCAAATAGGGCTAGGATTGACAATTCTGTGATAGAACATACGTTGCCAATTAGGAAACTACTCAAGAGGATTAACTCAAGCAGAGGCCCTAGGAGAGGATAGATCAAGGCACTTTGTGATGAAAAATGAGTACCAAGACATAGTACTTTGTGATGAACAGGGAGTACCAAAATATGAGTAGCACTTTGTGATGAACAGAGAGTGTAAATGTGAACAACACTTTGTGATGAATAGGGAGTGCAAAACACATAGTACTTTGTGATGAACAAGGAGTACCACTAGTATAATCAACACCACTTTGTGATGAAAAGTGAGTGTCACTAGAATAGAAGCAACACTTTGTGATGAACAGTGAGTGTTACTAGGATAGAGTAGCATATGCACTTAGATTAAAAAAAAAGTAGCATTTTGTGATGAATAGTGAATGCCACTATGACTGACATGATTGATTTGCTTGACTGCAGGAGTATTTGCCTATGCTAGAGTCGCAAGAGATATTCCCATTGACTCAGAGGTTGTGACCAAAGTTGACATTTGAGGACAGAGCTGCCATTGAGGGTATGGGCCTGCGATATATTATGTATGTGCCTGAGTTTTGGGCAAACATGGGGTTGCTAATTATGCTAGCTGAGAGATGGAACTCAGAGACATGTACGTTCCATTTGCCTATGGGTGAGATGACAATCACCTTGGAGGATGTATACAGGATACTGCGAGTATCTATCGATGGGGAGTTGATTCCTTATGATCGAGAGGGAGATAGGGAGGCCCTGAGATGAGTGTTTCAGGATCCAAGCCTAGAGATGAGAGCTGGACACATGGCATGGGACACGATGATAGTGACAAGACTGGCACTACTAGCAGTGCTAGGAGGAGTGATCAGTGGGTTCTTGTGTCCAGACATGGCAACACGAGGGTTGGCTGTGGGCTAGGGGAGCACCTTGGAGACACTAGTTACACAGCACATCAGATATGCCTGGGGACTGTGTGTGCTGGCACACTTGTATTATGAGTTGTATCAGTTTGTGTATCATGGATCCATAGGATTGGGCTGTGGAGTCACATATGGGCCTATGAGCATCTACCGGTTACCCAACTGATACACTTCAAGGGTAGGGGTCATGGATGTAGTTTTGTACATCTGTATGATATGATTACCTCATAGCCACAGATTGGCAGGTTGGAGCATTGGCATCGAGTCCTGGATGAGATCGACACTATGATATGGAGGCCATACCTCAGGTGCGAGCAGTGGGAGGAGGACATAGTGGATCTACCTTACACTTTCCAGAGCAGATACCTGATTGGGCAGACTCCCTATGTTTTGGAGAGACAGCTGATTGACAGGGTATGCAGGCAGTTTGGCCGTATTCAGTGGATGCCACGGGGTTTCGGGATGTATGCTTGGATAGTCAAAGATGAAGCACACTTTGGGCCATTATTGTCATATGATCAGGCCGTGACGTAGCTAGTAGAGATGGTTCCCTTACCATGGGATATGTGGCTGGATATTGAGGATGCAGGCATGGATGTAGAGTACATGGCGTATTGGGCTGAGCATCCCTTTCCATGACTGACAGTTCCAGAGGAGGCAATAGATGGAGATGGTGGTGGGGATGGAGATGATGATGGAGATGGTGGGGGTAGAAGTTGATGGAGGAGGCGGGGTGCTATTAGAGAGAGGAGGGTGGATCCACGGAGAGAGGGTGGGGAGGAGAGATAGACTCAGATAGTGAGGGGTTGCGGTGGATTGCCACTACAGGTGCCAACAACACAGGGTCCGAGATAGGTGCGAGGATAGGGGCAGAGGTAGGTACAAGTACAGGCACATGCACCAGTATAGGGGGAGCCATAGGCAGAGGCACAAGGGGCCGAGGAGGAGAAGGATGAGCTACTTGAGCTGAGGGAGATCTGCCAAGGACAGGCAGATGAGATTCAGGACCTGGAGAGGGAGACCGCTATGCTCTGGAGGCGATTAAGGGAGACAAAGCACAAGCGAGATTAGGCTATCCAATGCTATACTGAGGCTGAGACATTGCTGAGGGCTAGGAGGCAGGCGATAGAGGATACAAGGGCCGGATATGCCTATGTTCTACAGGCAGGGGAGGAGATAGGTTACTGGCAAGACCTATATTATGGGGTAGTGCCACCAGAGTAGCAGGTGAGGAGCTTCCGCAGACCATCGTGGACAGCAACAACTACGGGAGGGAACCAGAGGAGAGAGGTGTCCAATGGTGGGGTTATGGGTCCTCCACCACCACCAAATAGAGGGGACAGGAGAGATGATCCTGGGGCAGGTCCTTCTAGGGCTCATACTTCGTTGAGGCTAGGCGGCTCTAAGGGAGGGAGTTCATCATAGCCGTAGAGGGCTCCCTATGTATCAGTGTTTTGTACCATTTGGTATTATGATGTAGACACCTTCGGGTGATTTTGTAGCCATATGATTTTGACATCATTGTATCATGACAATATATATATATATATATATATATATATATATATATATATATATATATATATATATATATATATATATATATATATATATATATATATATATATATATATATATATGAGATAATTCATCTTTGCGGCAGCTATATGCATGTGTACCTATGTGATGAGATGTTTCATGATGTATGTTTCTATGTGATGCTTATGATATGGATGCAAATATGTACATGAGGAAATGCAATATTTTTGTTCTTTTATGTTTTATATATTTTATGCAAATGCAAATGTGAATGTATGAAATGCAGATGAATATGATAATGCAAATGATTATTTACATGATGAGAATGTAAAATGTGCTAACATGTGTTGTGTGCAGGATGTGATGCAATTGTGATATCCATATGTATGTATGAAATGCTAATATGTGGTAATGTAGGTGCAACTACATGAAATGCAGATATTTTTTTTTGGTGTGTCATTATAATCAGTCATGTGATAGCAGGCTACATGGACTCAAGAAGGATGATGAAGGTCAATCAAGAAAGGGGGATGAAAGACATAAGATATGAAAGTGAAAAGAGCTTCTTGTGCGTTATCATCATTGAGCTTATTATGGCAAGTAGGTTATGACAATCAAGGCATATGTTTGACCCAGAAAGTCATTGTACCTGTTTGCATGGAGATAAGATAGTCACAAACAAGGAATGCCACAGTTCATACTAGACTCATAGTATCCTCATATCCTTGGACAAGTCATAGCATTACTAAGAGACAATCCACAGACAACAAAAGAAAAATAGGTGACGATACCCCATCCTCGCCTTTCTAGTCAAAGACATCCTGGAGATAGAATCTCTAGTCAGAGACATCTTGGAAAAGCTAAAAGACATGTCACCAAAAGATAAAATCAAAAGAGAAAAGCAAGACTCGACACCAACATCCACTGTAGTCCTCAAGCTTAGTGTCTCTTGTCACTTGTATAAGTCTTATTTGATTGTGGTCATAATGTTTACTTTCACAGAAAAGGATAGATCACACTGAACCATAATGTTGTCTGAGTCTATTGAAATATTTGATTTGTTGAAGCCTAGTATTGCTGCTGTGTCTCATATGAAACTGATACTTTATTGCGAAGAAGATGAAACTTTATTGCGGATCGGCGATGCAAGTGCTGATTTATTGCGGATTATGCACGGATAGACTGAAGAAAATGGAAAGAAACTATGCTCCTCGAAACATGTGATGTTCTTAGTTCCACACCCATTACTAGATGTAGGATTTGCCTTAGCCATAGATAGGAGCTGATTTATTATGAATGAAAAAGGGTAAAAAGGAAGGTTTTATTATGAATGACTAACCAATCTTGGGTAGATCAATAACAAGCCATGATGGGAATGGGTAAGTTTATTATGAATGGATAGGTTGTGAGTGTGTGCAAAGTGAAGGATGAAAGTGAGTCCTAAAGGAGGGAGGAGCAATGTCTCTACGCATGGCGCTGGTGACCCAGTTTTCACCATGGTACTTGCCCAGGGCACCACCAAAGTGGTTTTCACTGTTGGACGAAATTATTTCCCTTTACTTTTTTGATTTTTTTGATTTTTTTTTTTTGTTGTCACAACGTGCCTGTTTGCCAGGTTTTCACCAAAGTAACGATTTTTATGTTTTATGATTTTTTTTGTATTTTTGAATTAGGATACTCTGAAGAGCTATGTGTAAAACTTGCAAAGGTGCGTGCTATTGATAGGATCCTCTAAATGTTCACCCTTTGTGGTTGAGAGCTGATATGCACCAGATCCATATGCTACTGTAATGATGTAAAGACCAAGCCAGTTCGGTTCGAACTTGCCCTTCTTCTCTCTGTCTTGCTGATTTTTGGGGTTTTCTCTGAGAACCAAATCACCTACCTCAAATGTACGAGGCTTGACTTTATGATTGTAGCTATGACTCATTCATTGTTGATAAGCCTTGATATGATTGAAAGCAGTTTGTCTTCGTTCATCTAATAGTTCAAGTTCTTGCAAGCGAGAGACCCTGTAGTCTTCATCACTGATAATGTTTTGTAAAGAGACTCGTAAAGAGGGTAACTTGACCTCAATAGGAAAGATAGATTCAGTGCCGTAGACAAGTGAATAGGGTGTAGCTCCTGTAGGTGTGCGGACACTTGTGCGGTAGGCCCAAAGTGCAGGATTAAGTTGGATATGCCAATTATGGCCAGCGTCGTCGACTGTCTTTTTTAAGATTTTAAGGATTGTTTTATTAGACACCTCAGCTTGACCATTACCTTCAGGGTAATATGGTGTGGAGAAACAATGGGAAATATGGAAGCGATCACAGAGTTCACGAACATCCTAATTTTTGAAGGGACGCCTGTTATCGATGATAATAGAAATAGGAATACCGTATCGACAAATGATATAGTTGAGAATGAATGTAGCAATTTGTTTTCCAGTGACTTGCGTGAGAGGCATGGCTTCGATCCATTTTGTGAAATACTCTATGGCAGTGATAATGAATTTATGACCGTTGGAGGATGGAGGGTGAATCTCGCCTATGAGATCGAGTCCACACTGACAGAAGGGCCAAGGATTCGCAATTAGTAGAAGTTCTTGCGCTGGCACATGAATGATGTCTCCATGAAGTTGGCACTACTTACATTTCTTGACAAACTGATATGAGTCTTTTTCCATATTGGGCCAATAATATCCAGTCTTGATAAGTTTCTTGGCTAAGGTAGGACCACTAGAATGTGGATGACATATCCCTTCATGCACTTCACGTAACGCAATCTGAGCTTCATTGCTTTCCAAACATCTAAGAAGAGTGCCATCTAGACCTCAATGGTATAACACATCGGCTAAAATGATGTATCGAGAAGATTGGTGAATGAAAGTGCGACGTTGGTTATTGGATAGGTCAGGAGGAAAGGTATTATCATGAAGGTATGTGAAAATGGAACCATATAACTGGGACTCAGGACCGACGACACATATTATCTCAGTAGGAGTGATTTCATATGAAGGAACCAAAAGGTTATCCACCAAGAACTCATAGCGGGTCTCATTTGGAGGTAGATCGACCAGTGAAGCAATTGTAGCCATGGCATCTCCAGCTCGATTCTGCTCTCTTGGTATCTGCTCAAAGTCTATCTTTATGAAATGTTGTTTCAGGTCATCCACCATTCTTTTGTAAGGCATTAATTTCTCATCCTTTGTTTGGTAAGCATCAGTTGCTTGACAAATTACAAGTTGAGAGTCCCCAAAAACATGAAGTTCCTGGATCTTCCACTGAACTGCAATCTGTAATCCCGTTGTTAATGCCTCATATTCTGCTATATTATTAGTGCAGAAAAATGATAATCGATATGATTTTGGTATAGAATCCCCTTGAGGAGTTATGAAGAGGATGCCAGCTCATGCCCCATGCTGTGTGTATGAGCCGTCAAAGTATAGTTGCCATGGATTTGTATGTGACACTGTTAAAATGAATTCATCTGGAAATTTTGAAATTAGAGGAACATCATCTATCATGGGGGCATCTGCTAATTGATTTGTGATAGCTTGTCCTTTTATTGCTTTTCTATCCACATACTTGATGTTGAATTCACTTAGGATCATTACCCATTTGGCTAGTCGCCCAGTAAGCATTGCTTTATTGAGAAGGTATTTCAATGGATCGATCCTTGCAACCAACTTAGTCTTATGAGTTAGCATGTAATGTCACAATTTTTGTGAAGCAAAGACCACAGCGAGGCATGCACGCTCAATTGGTGTGTAGTTTAGCTCATATCCCACCAATGTGCGACTGATATAGTATACTGCCTTTTCTTTGCTCTCAGCAACTTGTTGTGCTAAGAGTGCCCCCAGTACTGTTGAAGTAGCTGATAGGTATAGTAATAAGGCTGATCTGGAACTGGTGGCATCAAAACTAGCGGATTCAGAAGATATTCTTTGAGTATCTAGAAACCCTATTGACAGTTATCATCCCATTTGAATTTGATGTTTTTATGTAGCAAGTGCTGAAAGGGATTACATTTATCTGCAAGTTGTGCTATGAATCTTCATATGGATTGAAGTCTCCCTTGCAAAGATCGAAGCTGATTAATGTTTTGTGGTGGTTGCATCTCTAGGATGGCCTTGAATTTTGTTGGATCAGCTTCAATTCCTCTTTTTAACACAATGAATCCTAGGAGTTTCCCCAAGGTTACTCCAAAGACACATTTCTTGGGGTTTAATCTTACTTTATATTTTTCCAACTGATCAAAGATGACTGAAAGTATGTCCAAATGTGTATTTCTATCTATTGATTTTCCCAAGAGGTCATCAACATAATCTTCCATAGTAACGTGCATGAGATCATGAAAGATAGTAGTCATGGCTCTTTGATATGTAGCGCCTACATTTTTTAGCCCAAAGGGAATGACATTCCAACAGAAGGTTCCCCAAGGACAAGTGAATGTTGTTTTGTGCTGGTCTTCAGATGCAATTTTTATTTGATTGTAACTAGAGAATCCATCCATCAAGTATAACATCGCATGACCTGCTATGAAATCAACAATCAAGTCAATATTTGGTAATGGAAAATCATCCTTAGGACAAGCTTTGTTGATATCTCTGAAATCTGTACATATTCTGATGCTACGATCTGGTTTACTGACAGGAACTAAGTTGGAGATCCATTCAGGATAATCAATTGGGCGTATGAATCCAGCATCCAATAATTTCTCAAGTTCTGCTTTGTCTAGTAATGCCACTTGTGGATGCATCTTTCTTAATATCTGTTTCACTGGTTTTGCCCCCGGTTTAACTGTCAAATGGTGCATTACCAAATCCGGATCCAATCCAGGCATATCAGCATATGACCATGCAAAGTTGATTTGTCATTCCATGAAGAAACTTATGAATTTTGACCTTTCTGACTCTATCAAAGATTGAGCCAGGAATATGTTGTGTGGAACTTCTTCTATACCAATGTTTGTTTTGATAGTCTCCTCTACCAACATGGATGACTTTTCCTCATATGATGCTTGGAGAATGTCGAACCTTCCATCTTTGGGTGCCTCAGAGAGGTTTTCGTCCTCAGATACGTCCTTTCTTTTTACTTTTTTGGGGTCAGATAGCGCCATAGTGTGGTTTTCACCATAAGACCTTGGGTTTGTTTTTATTTTTTATATTTTTGCGACTGGAAGGTCCAACACCCTCACCAAAATATGCCTTGCTATTGAGTTCTATAGTGTATCCCACTTTATGGTCCCCAGAGGGAAGATCATCTTGTATGCCAAGATAGTCAATAAAAGCTTCATCATTTTGGAATGTGTCAAACTGTGGTCCTTCATGGTCCTAGTCAATAAGTTGGTGGTGAACAAGGGGAAGGCCTTTGATGTCTTCAAAGTTAGCGGGGTTAAGAGTGAAGATGCAGTTATATTCAGGTATGTTGAGGTAGTTATCGAGGTCATCATTGGCACTCTCCTCATCAATCTTGATCGTGAACGAATCTAAATTATCATCACTAGTAGCACATTCTGGGATAGGTGTTCTCATTCTATGTGATTTCAACCCAGGACCTAGAGGCAAAGACTGTATGGGATCCTCTGGGGTTGTTTCTTGACCAAATTTGAATTTCCTATTAAATTCCTCTTCTTCTGTTGGTTCACTTGGTTCTCTGAATGTCTCGGTGAGCTCATAGTCACTAGAGGATTTGTCTGAACCCCATTCCCATTCATTGGAGTCTATGGAATAGTGATTCTCTTGTTGAATTTTGGCAGCTTTGATTTGTAATACTTCTTCTATCCTTTGAGTGTGGACCTTGGAAGTCATAAAACCAAGTCCCTTCGAGCATTCCTTTTTGAATGTTAATTCAGGTTGTAAAGGTTCAATGATGCCTTCCTTTCTTAACCCAAGAGGGCTTTTGCCATCATACCCAAATTTTTGTAGAATCTTGAACCCTTTGCCATACTTCTCACATGGTATACTAATGTGATCTTGCGTATCATTTTCAAGGTCTTTGTAAAGCATTTTGTATAAGTCTTCCTCTTCTAGTTCACCCCATCTTTGAAAGATAGTAGGGTCCCATTTGAGTATAATGATAGATACCTGCTTATTAGGATGTGGTCTTCCATATTATTTTGGTGAACTGATGACTTGTTGTAAGTACATGGTCTGATTCAAAGTGTATTCACCCATGCCCTTGTCCTGGAATTTTCCCTTAAGTTCACCTTGTTTTGATGTTAAAGGTTTTAATGACTCAGGATCAATGTATGCAGAAGAAGGAACAACTTCGCGATTACTGGGAATGATGGTCTCAGTTTTTTGTCTCAAGTTATTGCAATATATGAATGGATTAGGATCTCCATTAACTGTTATTTCAACTCCATTGTGAGGAAACTTGATGCATTGGTGATATGTAGATGGGACCGCCCTCATTTCATGAATCTAAGGATGTCCTAGCAATATGTTGTATGTAAGATCAAGATCTAGTACTTGACAAACCACATCCTTTGTAACTGGCCCAACTCTGAGAGGTAAGGTGACTATGCCCTTGGATGAATGCTCTTCATCATCATATGCTTTGATGATAATTTTATTTGTAGAATTCACAGCTTTGTCAGAGTATCCCAATTATTTAATAGTGCTCAATGTGAAAATGTTTAGACCTACTCCTCCATCTATCAGGACTCATTTGATTCTATGTTTGTGTATGAAGGCTTCAATGTGCAAAGGTGCATTATGTGGCTGACTTACGGATGCGTCATCAGCTTCTGTGAATGTAAGGGAGTGTGGAATGGAAAGGTATCTCACCATGGCTTGGAACTGGTCCACGTTTAGATTAGTAGGAACAACAGTGTCTCTCAAGATTTTGTCCAGAATGACTTTATGTGTGGGGGATATGCATAGGAGCTCAAGGATTGAAATGAGTATGTGTGTCTTCCCTAACTGTTCTACAAGGTCGTATTCAGGCTTGGTTGATGAGGGAGTGGTGTTTTTTCCTGGAGCACCTTGCAAAGTGAGTTTACCTCGACGGGTTGTAACATGACATTCTGAGGTAGGTTTGAAAGAAGATCCAATGCCTTTCAGAATGATCTTGGGTCTCTGGGTAGAATTCTCAAGGGTTTTGTCCTTGATGATAATGGTAGAGACATAATTGTCCATCGAGATGTGATTGATAGTTGAATCATAGTTGTAGGATGCTCTAGTATAGTTGGTTTGATAATCTGTGGCTGCAGCTTTTCCCTTGTCATGTTTTAGAAATGGTTCCTTAAACATCTCATGTTCTTGATTGGATGAGTACCCTTCAATCTCAATGTCACCTCTATCAATGAGATCTTGTATGATGTTCTTCAGTGAATGGCAATTTCCTATTTTATGACCCTTGCTCTTATAGAATTCACAATACTCATTATCATTCCACCAATTTGGTTTGACTTTTGGCTCATATGGAGGAAAATCTGGAATTGTGATTACTTTGTTTGCCACTAGCTTCTTGAAAACTGACTCAAATGGTTCTCCCAATGGGGTATACTTCCTTTGTGATCTAGAAGTTGTTTGAGTATTCACCCGATTCTTTGTAGAGCTTGATCCCAAAAAAACTATTTTGGGTCGCACTATATTGGCATCAACAACACCATCATTGACTGTGTTCTTGTTTTTATTCCAAAATCTTGGCTTATCTTTTCCTTTAAAGTCATGTTTGTTTTCCTTGAATATCTTAATGACTCCTTGTTCAATTAGGACCTTTTCTGTTGCTAAGCCTTTTTCAATGACGTCCTTGAAGGTGGACAAACAAGCTTTCCTTAGATCATAACCAATGTCTTTGTTAACATTTTGGGTGAACATTTCTACCATTTGTTTTTGTGGAATTTCACAAGAGCATCTGCTGGCTAGATTCCTCCATCTTTGTAAAAATGATGAAAAAGATTCTCCATCCCTTTGTTTGGTGTTGCACAAAGTAGTGACTGATATGTCTGTCTCTATGTTGTATGAGAAATGTTGGATAAATGCCTCTGCTAAATCACCCCAAGACTTAATTCCAAGTGGGAGTTGGGAGAACCATACCATAGCTTGATCATCTAAGCTTTTTGGGAATAATCTCATCAAATATGTCTCTTCTGAAGCTACCTCAATGCAAGCTATGAAAAACTATCTTATATGTGCCTTAGGATCCCCTTTGCCTCTATACTTATCAAACTTAAGTGTCACAAAGTGTCTAGGAAAAGTAGGCATTGGAATGCTCTTGTCAAATGGATAAGGACATATGTCTCTCATTGTGTATGTTGGCTTTGGTGTATTTATGTCCTCCATTTTCTTTTGTAAGTCCCTAATTTGTTGCTCCAAATTGTTCTTAGGTGGAAATTGACTTCTTGGACCATACCCCATGCTTGAGGCACCAATTGGAGGAGGAGTATGTTGCATATATGGATGATATTGATCATACACATGTTCATATGGAGGAGGTCTATAATGATGTTGTGCATATGGACCACTTGGTATAGAGTCATGTTGAGGAATGAAATATCTGCTTTGTCCATGTATACCATACTCTATAGGAATGTCATGAGTTTGTTCTAGTGTGTTGCCCCCAAATTTGACAAGGGGTTTCCTTGTGTCCAAATTTTGAGCATGCCTTTGAATATCCAATTGCTTTGGTGGTTGATCCTTAGCATTGATATGTGATTGAGTGTATTTTTCTGGATAAGACTTCCATAATGGTCTGCGAAGGTGAGTATCATATGGTTGACCATGTGTGTATGGGATCTTTGGTTTTTAAAACAAAGATGATGGTGATTCAGGCACCATATGTGGTCCTCTATTGCCTCCACTATTAGGCCTCCTTTGATCCATGTTGGAGTGAGTTTGTTGCAAAGGTCTATGTTCCATTATTTGAGACATGTCAAAATCATGAGGGATCTTGGCTCCACTTTGTGCAATCACTTGTAAGAAGTATTGTCTATCTCTCCTCATTATTTCCTCAAGTAATCGATTAAAATGAGGATTCATAATGGTGTCTTCCACTTCTGTTGAATGTACTGAAATGTTGTCCATATTGTCATTGTGTATATCATTGTTGTTTGTAGTGTCCATGTGCTCAACATTTGGAATGTTTCTATAGGCATCCATGTCAGGTAATGTAGTATGATCAGAATTGAAAAAGATATCATTGTCATACTCATAGGAACTCATGTTTGCGGACTCTTGAGCCTCTTTAGCTTCTCTCCTAGATTTTTGTAAATGAGTTTCAACCATGAACTAGGTCTTGACCAAGATGTGTGAGACTAGATGAAAATGAAAAGAGTATGGAAGACCAAGAGTTGGATGGAATGCAAATGAATCTAAGGTTTACTTGCAATGTCCAAAGTGTAAGACCAAGTATGTATGTAGTAGAGTAGGTGTGGCTTCCAAAGAGATGATAGTTTCTCTTGATGAGGTAAGTTGACCTTGACTCTAAGTAAGACCAAATGAGACCCAAAGGTGATAGACCTTGATGAGGGATCACTTGGCAAAATGTTGTTGTATGTAGTGTGTTGACAAAGTATGATGAGGACAAGCAAGTGACCTTTTGACTCAAGTTTAGATAAATGTGTATGTAATGTAAGGTGAAAAGCAATGATGGACTTTGTAAGACCCAAAGAAAGGTTGAATGCTAGATGAAACCCTGGAGAAATAACCTAGGAAGCTTAAGAATTCCAAAACTGACTGTGTTTGTTTGCTGGATTGTAAAAGTTTTTTAAATTCTGAACATAGACGTGCCTGTATACTGCACTAACATGATTTTCTAACACAGATGTGGTTCTGTTTAACACAGTCGTGAGTCTGAGATTTTGTAAATGCAATGTTAATTCTGAGAACACAGATGTGGTTATACAACATAGACGCTATTATGTCAGACACAGACGCGTTTCTGCAAAATTTGTTCAATTTTTTTCCAATCTGTGAAGTTGCTTTGTTGTGACCAAATCTGAATGTTTGACTATTTTTTCATGACAAGATGACACCGTGTTGATGAGGACTCAATGTTTGCAAGTGTCTAGACAAAAATGACTCAAAGAAAAGTGTGTTTTTTTTTTGATGTAAAATTGTTTTGCATACACTTGAAGACACAATGTTTTGTTGTTTGGTCTTGAATGTTTGAATGTTTAAAATAAGTCAAGCACAATTCTTATGGTTGTCCAAGACAATAGTTGTTGATCCCACATGGGGTTTTACCCCCGAGGCTACACTATTAAGAGCGGATACTTAGATGCTTGACCCCACTGGCTCCACCCTCGACACTCACTTCTTGGGGCAGCCAAGCATCAGTCCCCATAAAAACTCCTTGTGGTGAACTTTGTATCTCTACTAAGAACCGTATGTGTGTGGGCCGCTACTAGAGGTCCGACCTCTTGCCCCAACAACTATAAGGATTTGGGCTTCTAAAACAAAAAGGTGCTAATAAGGGCATCCACTCATGTGGCCATACATGCGGCACTTTCAGCTCTGTAAATACAGAAGGCTCCCAGCTGGTAGGGGTTTTTCCCTACAAATGATCAAATAAATTTGATCAAACAGGTTTATGGGGAGACATAGTGTCGGTATGAACTAATCAGCACACGTTATTCATAGTTTTCACCATGAATACAGTTATTTATAGTGGTCTAGAAGAAGATGGCTTTTCTTTTGCTACCACTTGGGTCATTCTCTCCTCACTAGTAGTCCTAATGACCACACAGGGAGACAGGCCCTCTAAAGATTAAACAAAAGAGCCTATTGCTCAAGACACAAAAGTCAATGGTTCAATTTTAGTGCACCAATTGAAGTGCTTTCTAATCTATGAAAACAAGGCACATAATAAAAATCAAAAACCCTTGCCAAGGTCCTGCAACAAAGATCTATTAGTAGTTTGGATTGTTTCAAATGATCACCCCTTCCTGCAAGCACACAAGTTAGGTAAATTTTTAAATCCAAAAGACTTTGTGAAAATAGGGGCCTTCGACAAAACAATTTTGCTTTCAAGGCAAGCTGCACCAATTTCATTAGATAGATCTAAAAATGTTAGCTCAAAATAAACCAGATCTAAAAAAAATCGAATGACTAAAAACTAAATCAATGAAAACCCCCAAAATGACATCAGCGCACACAGACGCGGTTACCATAAACACAAACGTGACTTCTGGATGCAGACGTGCTTCTATGACACATAGACGCGGCTCTAGAATGCAGACGTGGCTTCTGGACTCAGATGCTCCTAAAAACCCCACAGACGCGATTAGGGAACACATACACGATTTTTGGAATCTACAAAAAAATAAAACTGTCAAGAGTGTGGACGCGATCCTAGATGTCACAGACATGGCAGAAAACCAAAAACATGATCCAAAAGTACGTAGATGCAAAAATACCAAAAATACTGTCAAAAATGTTAGATCTGCAACTTCAAAACACAAAATCTGCAACAAAGGTGTTAAATGCAAAAGGGACAAGGGTCCCACCGGGCGTGCCAAAATGTATATGGTGAAAATGGATGACAACAATGTTGAAAGACTATAATGAATTCAACCACAAAATCCTAGCCTAACAACAACAAAGATCCACCATAAAATATGAAGATTATCTAAGACAATGCAAATCAAATGAAATCACAAAGATTATACCATCACATATCCAATAGGGTTTGAATCTCTATTCTTCCTATCTCCATTGATCTTGCTTGATATATTTGCTCTCAGATTTTATGTGCACAAGAGCTCAACAAAGAATGGAATGTGGTTGCAAGTAGGATCTCATATGAAAAGTGTAGTGTAGTCAAGTAGTCAATTGATCGAGTAGTTAGGGTTTGATAATGAAGGAAGCATCTCCTTATATAGAAGACACCATAAGAAATAGAGGGATAAGATTGAGAGGTGTAAAAGATAAATGGTCGGCTATGATTAGAGGGTAGGTAAAGAAAATAATAAAATAATGAGAGGGTAGGTAGTGTATGAATTAAGAGATGAATGACATGTGTCATGTGTAGAAAAGGCTAATGAATTAATTAAATAAATAAAGATTTATTTAATTAATAGAAGAAGTGGGTTCAATTAAATAAATAAGATATTTATTTAATTTAGGAAAAGGGTAATTCAAATAAATAAATGTATTTATTTAAATAAGAAATAAGGCTAGAAGAGGATAAATGAATTAATTAAATAAATAAAGATTTATTCAATTAATAGAAGAATTAGGCTTAGATAATTAACTAAATAAAATATTTATTTAATTAGACTGGACAATTTTAGGTGTCTACAGTACTTGATGCAGGTGAAATTGATTAACTAGACTACAGGCAAATCCAATCAGCCAAATTACTTCAGCAATTCCTCTTTGCAATTCATGTGCCAAAGTTGTAATTGCCCATAGTTTGCATTGGTGTAGACTTTCTAAAATATTGAAATTGGTAGATGTATTGCCAAATTCCACAACCTTCCCAGCAAGCTCCCCATGTAATGCCTTTGGTAGCAGCTATAGCAGCTAAGGAAACTCTCAACAATGAAGCTTTTGGTAGGTGTAGTCCCAAAATACCGACCCCTGCTAACGTCCTCCATCTTGTTGTGAGTTGCAGTAGGAGAGTGCTGGTTAGGCGTTGAAATGCAGCAGACAATTAGCAAGGCAAGTGCATTCCCAGAGGTGCTACGTCCTCCCCTCATGGGCTATGATAGCCTCCTTGTGGATATCATGGATAATTCATGCAAGTAAAATGTTTTTGGTCAACTACAAATGGTGAAAGGAGGGTGGAGTGTGGCGTGGTTTGAGCAAATGGAAGAAGCTTCAGCGAATTGCTATGACAGATCATGTGTTTGGCAAAGGGGTTACAGAGACAAATTAATGCCAACTAGAGACCTCCCTCCACGTGATGGGTGAGTTTGCAGAGCATGCCAACATGGAGTGGAATTTGAAGCTGCAAAGACGGTTTGGACAAAGCAAAGTCCACGTGATGGGTAAGTGCAGAGGTAAAAAATGTGGAGGATGGAGCATGGCTTTTGCAGTAGAGACTTTACAACAAATGCAATTGGCAAGATTAATGCCAATCTCCCCCTGCCATGAGAATGTACTCCTCCCAGTATGGCATGGTTGAGAAGGCCATCGAATTCCACGCAAATGTAAAATGTCAAAACCTCAAGGCTTTTGACAGATGGTGCCCGTTGGGTGCCCAAGTGGACCCCACACGCATGGGTGCAGATTCCAAGGCAACTGAGAAGGTTGATTGAGCGGTAACATGTGGACCCCATGCAAGCACGGTTCCTAAGGTAGGCAAAATTTTACAAAGAAGGAGCGACTTAACAAGTGAGTAGGTTGCAGGAGATTGACGGTCGGCATGACTTCGCAGGGTGGAGATGCTCACCAGTTAAAGGCTACGAAATGGTGAAAAGCGTCCACGAAAATTGAGCAGGGTAAAGATCATGCAGGTTCAAGCTGATCTGATGGTGTGCACGATTTCACGAAGGAATGAAGCTCGCTAGTTAAGGGTTGCGAAAGGGCGAAAAGCCCAGGCCAAAAATGTAGCAAAAGTGAGGAGTTAAAGATCGAGCAAGTCTGTGGAGATCCAATGGCTCACGTGATTTTGGAGCCTGAAGATGCACAAAACTTACCCATCGTGAAATGGCACAAAATCTAGGTGGTAGTGTGACATGGCGGTCCATCAGGCAGGTCCCATCCCAGGTGGTGGTGACGTGGCGATGATGTGGCCGATAAGCAAGCAGACACATGGCGGATGGATGAGGTGTCATCCAATATGGTGCCCAGTGGATCCCATCAACGAATCAGAGACTACCATGTGGCAAGGCATCAGGCCAAAATCAGAGCAAAAAAATCAAAGTTAAAATTAGATTAAATATATAGTGTAGACTATATTAAAAATGAAAAAATTTAAATGATTGTGCACACATGAGTGATTAATTCGCTCAAAGGCTTATTTTTGGCCAAAATACCAAGTATCATATATCACTGAAAAGCTCTTGAGTTGAGGAATGCAATTATGAAGTTTGTTTCAACAAAGATTAGATGTTTTGAGAGCAGTTTCCATGGGAAAGAAAAAGAAAGTGAATTCTACTAGAAAAGAGACACTTGACAATTTCAGTTGCAGACCTAATTTGTTCCCTCTTCCTTCTTATTCCAATTTTCTTCTCATTGTAGGGGTTCCAGAATTTTGTGAGAGTGGCTCCAGTTTTCATGGCTTCCAATTCTGAGTTCTCTTCAAAATTGTATAGGGCAATGTCCTTTTCCATAGAATAGAGTTTCTTCTTGTTGTAAATGTTTTTGTTGCAGGTCATGTATGTGTAAGGCCCATACATAGTTTATTGGATTGTCTCTAAGCATTCTCTATCTTCAATAAATCCAGTCTTCAAGGGGGTTTGGGTTTGTCCTCTCAAGTGGGAGTGTAAGGGTTGTTTTCAGGTACTCTTCAAGGAAGAGTTTAAATTCTATGAGCAATCATTTTGGATTCAGGATAATGTTTAGATATGTATGATCCACTATCTGAATTTAGAATGTGTTAATGTCAGGCATTAATATAGGGATATATTTCTTAATAAATTGGATTTGCAATAGAGTGTGTTCATTTTCAGTTTGATGTATGACTCTATTGCCCTTGGATAAGGCACTGATCTTTTAGATCTTGGGGTTTTCTTAGGGATTTAAAATAAAAAATCAGACTATCTACCTTTAATTTTATGTTTGTAATGTTACGTTTGTTCCATCCATCTCATGATTTAAAAATGTTGAGTTACAAGTGTGGATCTAGCGCATCTGCAATAACCTCCTATTTTTTTTGAACCTTTTGAGATCCATCTGCTTTTGTTGATGCAGTCTTGTGTGTAATGGGTCTGATTAAATGCATCACAGGTACACCCACCTAGGTTTTGCAGAGCCTGAAGAGTAGAAGGATTTAGGTCCTTGTTATGTTGTCCAAGCCCCGAAGTGTTTCATTGATTGAGATTGGCTATCTCAAAGATAGATTTGCAGGTGTTTTTGGGTTAACTAGATTTGGTGAACAACAGAAACTACCGTATTTTTTCACTAATGTCTGTGCATCCTCAGACATCCTCTTGGTTTTCATGTTCATTACCTCATAACATAAATCTCCTAGGAAGGAATTATGTACTCTCCTAAAGTCTTGCAAAGCATTATCCCTCTGTAACATAGGGTAAAAATCATACATAGAAACTTCTCCCTCAGCGAGCTACCGAGGTATACCCACTATTTCTTTAACACATGCCAAGAAGTACATTAGATATGAGGACATGAAGAAATTCTACTTGAATTGTTTGGCCATGTTGAGCTGCTCCCTCATGGAATCGGCAATCAGCTCTACCCAATCAAGATATTTCTTCCCTTCCGGTACCAATTGTACATAGCAGTAAATCCAATCATTGAAACTGTATGCTTCAGCCGAACCTCTAACCCGGTGTAGTAGTAACATGGCATCGTGAATGTGGGGAAGCATATGGTTCTTGTTGGGATACTTGGGTAATTTGGAGCCACCCCTTTAGGGAACCTTCAACCAATACTTTGCTACATTATTCCAGTGTCCAGTTTTATCTACATTGAACTCAGTAATTGATTGAGCGGGAGAAAAGTTTGAGAACTGATAATCAGGTAATTTAAAAACGGAGGAAATAACTTCTCGGTTAATTGCGAGGAGAGTTTCACCATTATCTCTTTTGATGGTTTTAGAGATAGGATCATACCTTGCAATACACTCTCTAACTAGTTCTGAGCAAGGGACAGTAGGAGGAAAGGCTGCCGCTTCTATGAGACCACTACTCAGAATTTATACACCAAATGAACCATCAATTCCTTTGAACACCCTTTCCTTTAAAACTTCCAGGTTTTCTCCTTTCAAGTCTGTATCACTGACTATGGGCTCTGTACATGCAAGACTAAAAATATTCCTGAAAAGGTGCAATGTGGACTTCATATTTCATAAACAACAACCCTTATTTTCCCAGCAAATCTTATTACGAGAGAGGGAAAGCAAGTAAAAATCACTGGAGAGGACAAGAAACAAAATCACCTTCACAGTTGAGACGAAATGGATGACTACCAGCAAATAAAACTTCTATCCAAAACTCTGCAGCAATGAAGAACAAGTTCTCAAAAATTAATCACTCCATACCTTATAGTGAAAGAAGTGATACAAACTCATTTAGTGCATTAATTCCAATTGTCAACTCAAATGTGCTGAGTGTTAGGATTGGACATCACACACATGCATTGAATGCATGGTGGCATTTTTGGAGTAACCACCAATTCCCAAAAATGATTACTTGCCTTGAAAACTCAACCAGTTGACATCACCCGTGATATGGTTCAATCTTCATCGTACTTTGCAATAATTGTTCCATCATGTCTTTTAGCATATGGGACCCACCTGATTTGAACACACATGAATAATCTGAATAGAGTTCATGAGAATTCAAGTAGTTCAAAGCATACACTGCGCCAAGAAAATTCTCCTTGAAAAGATTAGCTCTGTTAAGTACCATCGGTTTTTTGAACTGCTTTGAACATGTTGAACACCACTGAACAGTTTGAACTAGGTTCAAAAGGTTCACAACCTAGAGAAAGAGGATAGAACACATCATCAACGACCATGAAAAAGAATTGCTGCAAAACACTTTGAGTGAACGTTAGCATGAAAACCTTTCTGACACACTAGAACCTATGGAATCTAAATGAACATTATGAACTCCCTTCAAAATGGTTCAATTGTAGGTCCCGGGGACAACTGAGAGGGGGGGGGGGGTGAATCAGTTGTCTAATAAATTCAAACCAAAATCTTATTAACCACTTTATTGCTTAATATCAGTAAAATAGTTAGTTGTGCCGGTAAACAAAGTTAACAGAAAATGCTTGTACTGGTAAGAATTAATGCATGAAACATAAACATAAAGTCATCCACAACACATGACACAAATATTTGTACGTGGAAACCCTGTAAGGGGAAAAACCATGGTGGGAAACCTTACCCACAATTAGATGATACTACTGCAGATAGTAAGTGTACAAGAGGGGTCTGCACATGCAGAAAGGCCAACAACCTAGAGCTCACTACTCAAACACAAATGGGAGTCACACTGACTATAGTTGGATGGTTAAATCCAATGAGAATGTACTACACAAAATAGCGTCTTCATATGTTGGATTCAGTATCGGTGTAATGCTGATATGCTTCTACAAAAACCTAACTTCACCTTCAAATGATGTCTTCGTGTATATCTCTGCTTGATCTCACATATATCCTTCCTTAAATCTTTTTCGCATTCCACACTTGATCTTACAAATAAGATCTTACATTTATACCATACCCTAAGACCAATTTTAGTAGGTTGGCTCTGCAAGATATTACAATAAAACATTTTACAAATAATACAATATTTGATGCAATAACCGATTGAACATGTTGGCTTAATGCATTTACAACAATAATAAATCATCTCCATAGCGTGCCATGCTGATCTGGAAAAGATAAACCTACTGGTGTAACCCTAGATAACCCGGACCTATTTGCCGGTAAAAGAAAATATGCAAATAAGAATATACCAATGATTATTACTTCAAAGAAAAGTGTCCACATGATGTCTTTGACATTACCAAGTGTCTTCCATATCATTGTAGGTACCGGTGAACATTATATCCTGCCGGTTAACCATATACTGGTGATTGTTTGAGCATTTTACTGATTGCCAGTGAATGTTGCTGGATCTCCAAAGTAGGTGTATTTAGCAGGTGTTGACATCAATGACAAAACCATACCAAAATACCAACATTCAATGAGTTCATGGGGTTCAAACAGACCATTAAAACTTGGTGCTACGAATTAAGAAACAATTTACAAATGAATTATGGGTTGAACCAAGGGATTTCTAGAAAGAGAAAGACTTGAATGAAAACTTGTAGGATGATTTACTCTTGCTATGGAGGATAAATGATGAGATAACATCATCCTTTGTAAGAAAGATCAAGAATCCATCCCCCATATTCTTGTACACTACCAATTTGCTCATGAATTGTGGGGTCAAGTTTTGAAAAAGTTGGATGTGAGTTGGTCCATGAATATGGCCTTGCCATCCCTTACTATGGATTGGATGTGCCCTTCTCAGCATCCCTTGGTGGGGAAAGATGGAGACAAATTCAACCTCATCTATGCGAGAATATCTAGAAGGAAAGATATAATAGTATTTTTAGAGAGGAGGAAAGATATGTGGAAGAGTTGTTTATTAATTTTGATAGACTCCTGAGAGAGACCATATATGTCTATGGATGGAAGATCCCTTCTTATCCCCCCTTGCAGTTTGATGATAAAATGGCCATGAATTGGAACCTACCTAACACCTATTTTGGATTTGATAACTCTAAAAGGATTGAGAGAATGAATACTCATTGGCACCCCCTATAGTTAGGATGAAATAAGATGAAGCTTGATGGGGTAACTAAGCAAGGCTTGTGTTGTATGTATCATTCGATCCATCATGGGTGCTTTTGTGGTAGCTTACATGGGTAGTTTGGAGGAGGGTACTTGTAAACCAAGTTGAGGAGATGGCTCTTCTTTGGGGGGTAAAAATTGCCCTCTCAATTGGCATTTGAATTTTGAATATTGAGGGTGATTCAAAGATTATTTTAAATTATACCAAAGGTGATAACATGGTGGGTTAGACCATATACAGGATTATCTGTGATGCTCACAAACTACTCGTTGGGCTTGATACTTTTAAATACAACACATTTTCAGGGAAGGTAACAATGTTGTAGATCCTAGGAGATTTTTGGGTCTAGGGATTAACAACCTTAGATGTTGGAGATCAAGGGAGCGTCTTCCCACCAATGTTCAAAGACACCTTATATATGAGAGAAATTTCATTCAAAATGATTAAATGATGAAAAATGGAAGGTTTGGATTCTTGGTGCCATTCTATATTTTCTCTTTTTGGCATAGAGGATGGGAAGTAAAAGCGGGAAATTTAAATTATTTGGGTAGGAAAGAAATTTAAATTTCCCAAATGCTAGACATAATATCTATTGGGGTTCCTAATAGGACTAGTGGGTCAATTGAGGGACGTGAAGCTAAGATGGTCTACTAACCTAAGGTGAACTAATAAATAGGTGTGTGATAGGGTAAAGTAGAAAAAATGGTGGGACCCTCATAGTAGTGGACAAGAATATGAGAGGTGGAAACTTTTGGGCTAACATGAACACCCTTCCCGTGGTCCACATGGAAGAAAAGGTGTTATCTTGGGTGCAAGGAGTGAACTATCAGATAAATGGAATATATTGAGATGATATGAAAAACTTGTCCACAATACAACATGCCAAGTTGGATTGTTGGGTGGGGCCACCTTAATAACAAAGGGGTTATGATATTGAGGTGGTTGATCCATGCATGGGTGGCTCACGTGGCCACCCCAGAGGATAGTCTTATGAATTTGAGATATCATCATTTCACATGCTGCTAGGCTATTGAAATTACTATAATGAGAAAACATAATGTTTCTTTAATGGTTGTCTTAAATATTACTATTTTTAGTGATAGAAAATCCCACCATAAGCTCCTTATTGATCCAAAGGATGAAGGTTTGCACATTTGGGGTTTACAGTGGGCATTGTTTAATCATTGCATCACCATTGGTAGATTTTTATCTAAGGCCTTTAATGTTAAGGATGTGAAATTAATCTTATTGGCTAAATGCAAACAATGAGGAAAAGAAAGGGTCAAGTTTCAAGTTCTTTGTGTTATAGTGATGGATTACATGGTTACAAACAAGGTTATGATTGAGCCCAACAATCATGTTTTGAGTTCAAGATATATAACATTATCTGGAATTGTGTTGACTTGAATTTCATCATCAAAATGCTACCTATAACAAGTTAGTTCCAGAAAATACCAATGGAAATGCTACAAGAAATCCAAACTCAACCAATGAAACTACATGAAATACATATAAAATAAAATACTATTATTACCTTCATGGTTTATGTCTCATTGTGTCCTAACTCCACTATTCCTGGTTGTAGATGGTGTGCTCTTAGACAATGCACTGATAGCTTCCAAGATGGCATATGAAGAATGGACTGATAACTGATAGTTCACAAATGCTATGATATGCAATACTACATGATTATGCTAAAATGTTAATTGTTATTTGCTTTAAGATTAAAACTCACAAATGCATAAGTTTTACAAATGATTAGCTTGCAAATTCACTTGAATTCTCTTGAAGTCTAACTCTCTCTCAACTAAAGTTCTTGATTTTATAGACTTTGAGAGGATGAGATGATGTGGCTTAGATCAATGGTCATAATCAGATCTGTAGATTTGGATGGTTGTGAGCAAAGGTGAAGGTTGAGAGAAAGGGGGAAGGAGAAGACAAGTGTCACTCATCTCACCTTGACTGGGTTGGTGACTGAGGGAATCTAGGGATGGTTGGAGAAGATTTAGGCATGATAGGACAAGTGGACTCAAGTCCTTCCTAAGATGTAGGGAGTGTTGGAGAGAATATAGGAAATGGTTGTGAAATATGTGTACGTACACAATATTCATTAAATTTGGAGGTTGAAGATAAATGATGAATTAATATTTAAGAATTATTAATTTCCTTAGCCACATGTTTGATGAGTTGGCAAAGGGAAGATGAAGTCAAGATGGAAGAATGAGTTGGAAAAGAAAGATTAAATAATTTAAGAAATCATTTAATATTTGAGACTATAGGATAGGAGAATAACTATTAAACATTGGATATTTAATTGATTGGAGGAGATAATTAAATATTAGATATTTAATTAATTAGAGGAAAAGGATAGATGAATTAATCAATAAAATATTTCAATTAAATTAATTAATAGAAAGACATGAAATGAATTAAATAAATTAATCTTTTCAAATTAACTATTTAATAGAAGAATAATTATTAAATAAATATAAAATATTTATTTAATTGCTCATAGCCATTTTTATGTATATACATTTTGACCCTCTTTGAAATGATGTTGAGACTATTGGTAGTGGGCAATCATCCCTTGCGGGGATTCACGACATGGTTTAACAGCCCCCTGTGGATTCTACAAGTCTAGTGGTTGTATTAGGCATTGATAGGTCGATCTTTTGGTGCAATGACAACGCTAGCTTGTAAAAAGTGGTATCAGAGCTTGGTCATAGGTTCAAATCACATAGGCTGCAGCGAGTGATGCTGGGAGGGGGATTGTTGGCAGTGGGTCAGCGTCCCTTGCGGGGATTCACAACATGGTTTAACAACCCCCTGTGGATTCTATAAGTCTAGTGGTTGTATCAGGCATTGACAGGTCGATCTTTTGGCGCAATGACAACCCTAGCTTGTAATAGAGACAACATTGTTTCAAAGATTAAATCAAGTCTCGATAATGCACCCAATGAAGATGAAAATTTTGATTGTGTGCTCCCTCAGGAGGTTAATTGTGAAATTGTTGAAAACTTTGGTTTGAATGATTGATCTCATGATAATTGATAAAAAGAGTTCTGTCAATTAAATTCATCTATAAAAAACAAAATAAATTGCCCCATTGAATAGCATTAATTACTTTTCAAATAGTAAATATAAAATTAACCAAGGCTAATTTCAATTTCATTGTTATCCTTGTCAACTTTGAGAAGAAAATTTTCTTGGTGAGGTGGCGAAATGGTGATTCCTATGGAGAACCATCATTTTGAGTGTGTTCGACGATATCAACGACCTCTCGAGTATGGGTATCTGGTATATATCTTATCTCGAGCTTTGTTTTCAACTTGTCATGCAACTTTTCATGTTTTTGGGCACGTTTTTGAAATTTTTGATTTTTTTTGTGATTTTCGATATTAGGTTAGCACTTTTGCATTTTGATTTAGTGCATATGCAATTAGGTTTAGTGCATATGCATAGATTAGCACTTATTCTCTTTTTGGTAGCGCATATGCCAAGGATGATAGCACTTTTGCATAGGACAATGCTTTTGAATTGTTTGTTTGTGCTTTTGCAGCTAAAGTTAGTGCTTTTGCTTTGTTTTGTGCATATGTTATTAGGGTTAGCACATATGCTAAGGATGATAGCACTTTTGCATAGGATAGCACTTTTGCTAAATAGGATAACACATATGCCCAAAATTGATGTTTTTGATAAGTGCAAAAGGCTAAAAATCACTTTTATGATTAGATTTAACGTGTTTGATGCATATGTATGATGAATAGGGACTTGATTGATTGATTTGATTGATTTGATTGATTTTTTTGATAGATTAGCTCTAAGAAACCGATTTAGTTTCTGATGCAAGAGATTAGCAAAGTTTTGATTGAACTCAGTGATTGATAGAAAACCATGATTGATAGGTTTTAAAAATGATTTGATAGCTTAATTTGCTTCAATTTGATTTGATAGATAGATATCATAAGTTGCTTGAGTTTGATTTGATAGATTTGATAGATTAGCGATCACTTTGATTTGATAGATAGATAAGTGATGATTGATCTAATTCTCTTGGAAAATAGGAGAAACTTGATGTTCTCCAATGTTGGGAGAAATTACCAGTAGTACGTCATTTAGTGCCAGAGCTGACATAGGCTGAGGTTAGACATATAGATGCCTGTGGTTTACGCCATCTTTTGTATATGCCCGAGATTATGCATAATAGAGGATTGTTGACGGTGTTAGCCGAGAGATGACACAGTGAGCATAACACTTTCCACTTGCCCATGGGTGAGATTAGTGTGATGCTCGAGGATGTGTATAGGATTCTGCACATCCCAGTGATTGGAGAGTTAGTGCAATATGATTTTCAGGATTGCATTGGGACAGAGGCTTGCAAATCTATTTTTGCTGATGATAGCATCACTAGAGGAGAGATCTGATGGGAGGATATGGTGATGTATTATGAGACTCTCCCCGTGATTCTTGCTAGTTTGATTGGAGGATTCATTTGTCCTGATAGGCGATCGCGAGGTTTTGCTATTGGATGGGGTGAGATTCTCCCGATTATGATGCAACATCATACTTGATATGCTTGGGGTGTTTGTATGCTTGCTCATTTATATCATGATCTTCATCAGGTGGTGTATGATGAGAGTGCTAGTTTGTCTATAGGATGCACTTTATTGTAGATCTAGTGTTGGGAGCACATTGCTGCTACTCAACCTACCCATCAAAGAGTTCATGGAGAGAGACAACCATGTGTGTATTTTTATGCAGGTATCCTTACCCAACATAAGCTGGGTAAGATGGAGTATTGGCATTGGGTGTTTGATTCATTAGATAACACTACTTGGAGACCATATGTTGATTGTGAGCCATGGATGGATGATGCACATACATTACCATTTATCATGCAGAGTAGATATCTCATTGGTCAGACTCCTCACATTGTTGAGTGATAGTTGATTGGTCGCATTCTTAGATAGTTTGGTATCATCCAACCTATGTCTACTGGTGTGATGATATATGCTCGGTGGTATAAAGATAGACGCGATTGGGGACCTTCCTTGTCATTTGAGATTGCTCACACAAAGTTTCTTACTACTTCGAGAGTGGCTTATGATATGAGATTGCACATTCTTGATCCTAGGGTTACTATAGATTATGCTCAGTATATACTAGCACATCCATTTCCTCATATTACTGATCCAGTAGATCCTCCTCCCAACTCAGGAGATGAGGATGATGATTTAGATGATCTAGTTTTTAGGAGATGCAGATAGAGACGTGATCTTAGAGCTGCTTAGGAGGATGGGGGAGGTAGAGATGAGGGTGGGGATGGAGGTGGTGGTGGTAGGAGACCTAGATGGAGAGGAGGTCGATTGAGAGTCCATGCAGGACCATTTGGATCGGTTGTCAGGATTAGGAGACCACGTCCTATGGGTGGGAGGGATGTTGGATGGATTGGGAGGGAGCATGGCAGGGTAGGTATGAGATCACTGAGAGGGTTGCCATTGATAGGAGGAGGCAGGGATAGTGGACTGGATGGGGGTTGTGGGAGAGGCATTTATTTTGGTTAACTTCAGCCAGACCCTAGGGTTATTGCAGCTCATGGTGGAGATGATGAGGATCCTAAGGATCATGTTCCCCTTATTAGATGATAGGTTGCGAGAGCTACTTGGATGGAGATTCCAGCAGTTAGATAGGGTGGTGGTGAGGAGGGGTTTGGGATTCATGCACCACAACAAGATTTGCCAGAGTAGGATGCACCAGTGCATGATATGCTAGAGCAGGATGCACCTGAGCATGATGTGCCAGAGTTGGAGACCATTGATAGTCTTAGATCACAGATTGATCAACTTTGAGCACAGGTGCAGACTTTCATGGTTGAGAGGGATAGAGCTATTAGGAGACAATAGGATACTTAGGGCCTTGATCATATTTAGCAGGTTGGATTAGGTACTCTCTCAGCTGACACTGTTAGAGCATTAGTTCATGCTGGGAAGGAGACTTCCCACTATCGATGACGATATGAGGAAGTAGTTGTAGAGAGTCAGAGAGCAGGTAGTTATCATACCACCGTGTTGATGGATACTAGCAATGGTGGGGTCATGGGACCTCCTCAGAAGAGTGGTGATCGTGGGAGATAGGAATCTAGAGGATCTTCTCACCCACAACCACAAAGATGGACATAGTCAAGTGGTAGTGGTACAGGACAACCATGACTTAATTTGGAGGCACTTGTATTGTTTATCTGATATCATTGTATACTTGGACTTTTATTATTTTATTATGATCTATATGTAGACATGGATTCTATACGATGATGATCTTTATTATGCATGTTACTCTATTTGATGATGATCTATATGCTTTGATTATATGAATGCATGATATTTATGCATGTTATTCTATTTGATGATGATGCTTTATATGATGATGCAATGATAAATGCTTTTGTTGATTTTCGATTTTGATGACCTTGGATGCAAATGAAAATGATTACTAACTTAAATGATGCAATGATCTATATGGAAATGTAAATGAATGATTATGCAATATGTTATTCAAATGTTTTTGATTTTTTTATATGTAATGCTTATAATGATTATGAACCTAAGTGCAAAGATGCAACTAAATGATCGTTAATGGAATGATAATGCAAATAATAATGATGATACACTACATGATGAATGAAATGCACTTAATTGAATGCAAATTAATGCAATAATTTATATACAACTAAATGAAATGGATGATGATTAAAATGATTCTAAAAATGAATGCACCTACAATGATTAAATGAAAATTGTTTTTGTTTGTCCAAGTATACTCAATCTTTATTTATGACCATTGATCTGTTAATGAAATGATATGCTTATAATGCAACTGACCATGAATGCTTATAATGTAGATGAATAATGAGCTAATCCAAAATCATCTAACTAAAAATTGTACTACCATTCTTGATATGCTATCTTGTAACAGTGCTTGATTTCATCATTGAGCTTTAAAATATTGTAAGATAATACAAGCAACTTGACACAATGATTCAAGATGACCTGAGTATTCCTTACATGGATTTTGATATAGCAAGTTAATACAAGAAACTTGATATAATGGCAAGTTGACTCGAGTATTGCTTGTAGAATAGACAAGGATTATCTCCTTTCATTGCATGACTTGGAATGTCCTCCTTGATCTTTTGCCGATCATATCCTGAGACAAGTACATACTATAGTAAGAGATAAATCATAAACAACAATCAAAGAAAAATAATCATGCCCCATCATAGCTTCTCTAGTCATGTACATCCTTGAGTTGCACAGAGACATGATTAGAAATAAAATTGAGATATAAACACTGAATCTTGTATGTCATTCACATGTTCTTATGGTCATTAACTGATATAATAATCTTGATGAATGATCTTTGATAATCCTTTATTACTTGCTGGTTGATTCTTCAGTTTTTGAGTTTCATCATTCAGTTATTGATGAAATGCCTTGATTTTTGTTGCTTTGTTGCTTGTTATCTATTTCAAAACCCTAGGTGTTTGTGGTTTTTTGAATGTTTTGGATTTTCAAAGATTCAAAAGATTACCTTAGCAAAAGGAATTAGGATTTTTCCCCCTACGGAAACAAAAAATTATTATGAATTTATGAATTGATCAAAATCAAAACCATGACATGATACAAATGCATATATGATTGATTTTGATAAAATCTAAGATAGTGACTACAACAAGTATGCCAAAGATTGATAATTGTTGGTAAGCTGCATATTTACTGCTAAATGGTTCAGAGAAATGAATGTGAAAGATGGAATGTATAAGGTAGGATATATGGAAGCGACAGATGTGATTGTATGGAGTGGATAGGTGCGCAAAGTGATATCATAGATGGAGGAACTCACTTTTTAGATAGCGCATGTTTACCAGGTTTTCACCATCTAAATTTATTGCATTTTTTCTATATTTTTTTTTTTTTGTCTTTCTCAATTTTTGAGAGATGAAACATGTTGTGCCATCAATTGATAAAGATAAGACTACCCAAAAAAAAATCCAGCAGTCATACTGATTGTAGCGTCGTAAATTGTATGCACTTGCTAAGGTGGTATAATTTCACACCTAGTTTAGCACCCGCCTTGGTGCATTTTACATTCTGCATTGCATTTCTCCTTAAGCACTTAATTAATCAAATTAATTAGGTCTAAGGTCCTATTTCATCGTCCTCTGCATCATAAAGTTGGGCCCTTTCGTTAAAGCATGCCCTTTTCATTTTATTCCTCCAATACATCATTCAATCAAAAACCCTAATTAAGTCCTATTTTGAACTTGGGGGCTTGGTTTCGGGGGTCAAAAAATCTCGAAATCACGCGTAACTTCAGGATTCTCTCTAAAATCATCATATCCGACGGCCCTGAAAATTTGGTGAAAAGTTGTTGGTACCATGGCGCTCGGAGTGCACATTGTCCCGAACATTTTTCTCGAAATTTTAGGAGCACAATCCAATCATAAAATAAAGCTTAACCCCAAGAAATTGGTGGGATATTCAATCTCTAGGTCAGCCAAAAGATGAAATTACGGCCTAGGGTTTCCTACATAAGAGCTCTCTTTCTTCATTTGAAGGGATCCGATTTTTGTTTTCAGGAACCTCATATGCAGCGAAAGAGCAGATCTTGGAGGACTTCAACAACATTCAACATTCCTCTATCAAGAACTTATCAAATTCATTCATTTAGGGCTTGGAAGACATTGAAGAACCATAGGAGATTACCGACTGAAGATTGGCTTGTACTCCTCCCTTGAGGGTTGGGTATGATTTCATGTTGTTTTCATGTCTTTGCATAAGCTTCAATATATCACTTATTCATGCTTTAGATCACTTTGCATCTTGATTTAGAGCATTTACATTGTCATTTACAAGCAATTAGGGTTTACTTTCTAGGTTGCTCTAGTTTGCTTTCTTGTATTTTAGGACCTTGCACACACACTAGGTCTGCACACACAATACATTACAACTTGGCTATTCATGGAGGTGGAAATCACCAAAGCGGGGGTTTGACTAAGGCAAAACCCTATATAGCTGCCCACACACCCTTTTCAGATATAAGTGCAGGTTTCAGGACTCGGATGATGCCGCAGGATATAGATCCGGGAAGAGCAGGTCGAGACAGCACTCCGCATCAAATTGTAGAGCAAAAGACTGGGACAGGGGTGCTGGGCACCCTGGTCCTACCAGGACAGGGGCGCTGGGCACCCTGGTCCTACCAGGACAGGGGCGCTGGGCACCCTGGTCCCTAGGACAGAGGCGCTGGGCACCCTGGTCCTCCGGACAGACAACATTTCTGACAGTTTCCGACAGTGTTCTAGAGTGCAAAATAGTAGTTTCCGGTGCAGTTTTCGGGATAGAATCAGGATAGTGGCGCCCGTGCCCCCGTCCCAAACATTTTCAGTCCAATTTTGACTTCAGGTACACATCTGCATTCTTATTTCATCCTTGTATTTATAGCTGTTCATTGTTTAATCTCAATTCTGCAATCTTCTTATTAGTTCATACGTGCATTTTGAGATTAGGACTTGAACTTGCATCATTTTATCTTTCGATTACAACAAAGGAATAGAAATCCTAATAGGTAGCCCATGGCTCTCTCTTTCACAAAAGAAGTAGCCAATTGTGTGATACCTCTAGGCTCTTTCGTATTCCGTAATGTGTGTCAAAAGGTAGGATTAGGGCATGTTAACCTAGTCTCGCTTTTTCCCCTACACATTTTGGTGAACCCGACGTGAATCTATCATTGCTTCCTCTTGCATTGCATTTGTTAGATCTGGATCTAGATTTAGTGTGTTTTCATTTCATTTTCATTAAAAAAAAAAAAAAGTGTGTTTCTTTACATTGTGTGTTTAAATTTTATGCAATCTTTTCAAAATGTCAGATTTTTATTTGCAAAATGTTCATGCTTTTGATGATTATTATGAGTATAGCCAAGATGAATTAGATGAAGCTTTAGATGAGTTTTTGAACCCTAAAGATGCCAAACCTTCATTTTACCAAAAACTCATAAACCTTGTTACTATGCCATTTAGGTGTGATGAGAAAGATAAGTCGAATGATTCCTCTCAAGGATACATTCCTATCAATTCTTCCCCTGAATCTAGTAACATGGTTGTTTTCAATAATCCCCTCTATGAGGAGATGTCTCCTTTTGAATCAAAAGATAAACCTTTTAATCGATATGATCATGCTTTGTTGGATGATGCTCTTGATGACTTTGTGGCTTTATCGAAATCTTTAAACAAGAACAAGACCTCTAAATTGGTTAACATGATAAACCTGAATGAGTATAATAAGCCTCTCTTTGAAGTCCAAGGTGCTTATCCTTCTTCCAACTTTCAAGTTCCTAAATCACCTCTCCTTACTGTCCAAGGAGGGTATGATCATGATTCCTTTCTTACTCTGAATAAACCAATCATCACTGTGCAAGGAAGAAAACCTATAAGTCCTTATAGTTATGCCAAGCAAATAACTAGAGAGAGTTATCATGTAGTTGCCCATACTTATCATACCAAAAATAATAGGCAACCTAATCCCCCTCCTGTTATTCCAGTTTCTCTTCCTAATCCTCAACCAATTCTTCCACAAGCTCCCCGTATTTCGCAAGTTATGGGTAAGGAATATGATCTCATAGAACAACTTAAAGCTACCCCTGCTAAGATATCCCTTTGGGACTTGATTCAAACTTCTTCCTCTCATCATGGAATGTTACAAGATGCCTTGAAAGATTTGAATGTTCCTCCACCGAATACATCTAGTAATATAGCATCTTTGGTTAACTCTGTGATGAATCCTAAAGCTCAAATTGTGTTTACCCAAGATGAGTTGCCTACTAGTGAAATTCAACAACAATATGATCCCTTGATGATTGTGGTTATCATGAAAGACACTGCTATAAGATGAACACTAGTAGATAATGGCTCTGGCCATAATGTGTGTAGCATTAATTTATTGCATAAGATGAATGTGGATACGTCTCTTATTGAGCCTGACTCTCATCCCATTCGTGGCTTTGATAATGTGGCTAAGACTTCATTAGGTAATATCACCTTACCCCTCACAGTAGTACCTGTTACTTTGCCTACTCCTATCCATGTTATGTTGGGAAATTTAACATATAACTTGTTATTAGGGAGGCCTTGGATTCACAGCATGCAAGCTGTCCCCTCTACATTGCATAGACAAGTAAAATTTATCTATAACAATAAGACATATACCTTGATAGGTGATACTAATTTCCAAGCTTGTCTACAAACATCCACTTCCAAAGGGGGTTCTTCTAAGCCATCCTCGTCTAGTGATGACTCTTTAAACAAGATACCTATCGATGAATCCTCGCTCTCCGATGATCAAAATTCTTTGGATGAGTCTGGAGCTCCTGAAGAAGATTCTTCTCGACTTGAAACTACACATAAGAAGGATTTTGATCCTGAGAAGGTTCTCGCAGAAGACGATTGGGGATCTCTTGATTTTAATCCCACCTTTGTAGGTGAATATAAGGTTCCTTCTAGAGAGCTTAAAGTTGAAAAGAAGGAAGAAGCTAAAAATCAATCAGCCTTACCTGAACCTATGAGTAATAATTTTGTGGCTGCTTCTCAAACCTCTTCTCCTCACACCTCTAATTATGAAGAGTTTGATTCTTTGTCTTATGAAAAACCACCTTCTCTTCCTGAAATGGCTGATCGTTATGGTCGTGGTTTTCGCATTTTTGCTAAGCATGGGTATCATGGAAATGGTTGTGGTGCTCATGAACAAAGGATAAAAGTTCCTCTAGAGACTAATTTTCACAATTATGCCTTTGGACTTGGCTATAATCGCTGCAAACGCACTAAAGCTTCTAAAAGACCATGCATTAGTGTTAATGCTATCTCTACATCTCTATCAATGCAACACCCTGAGTATATTGATGGGGGTCCTTCGGGTGACTGTGCTTTGGATGTCTTCCCTACCGATGATGCTTTAGCTGAGTTCTTGGGAGCTTATGACACTCTTCCTCGTTATCATCACAATAGGGGACTCCCTTATTGTTTGAACATTGAAGCCTATTTTGGAAAAGAGATTGATAATGATGAGATTGTGAAAGAATTCCCTCAGTTAAAGGACACTCCTCAACAAAGTAATCTTCTCATAAGTGACACCACTGATGTTAAGATGGATCCTTGCAATAAAGAGAAAGTTATTAAAATTGGAAAATGTTTGGATGAAGAGGAACAAAAACAATATGAAGATTTATTGCATGAATTCCCTAAGATCTTTGCTTGGACATACTCTGACATGCCTGGTATAGATCCTAAGATTGTCACTCATAACATTGTCTTAATTCCTGATGCTAAGCCCGTGAAACAAAAGATTCTAAAAATGAATCCTAAGGTGGCTCTGCTTGTTAAGGCTGAGATTGAAAAGTTATTGGAGGCTGGATTTATCTGCCCTATTGACTATTCCCCGTGGATTTCAAATATTGTCGCTGTGGCTAAACCAGATAATAAGATAAGAATGTGTACCGACTTTCAGGATCTAAATAAGGCTTCTTTAAAAGATGATTTCCCTCTTCCAAACATTGACATGATAGTTGATTCTACGGCAGGACATGCCTTGTTGTCCTTCATGGATGGTTTTTCTGGATAAAATCAAATTTTCATAAACCCTCAAGATCAATTCAAAACCGCTTTCACCACTCCTTGGGGTACGTTTTGTTGGATAATGATGCCTTTTGGACTTAAAAATGCTGGTGCAACTTATCAACGAGCGATGACCCTTATCTTTCATGATTACATGCATAAGATTTTAGAGGACTATGTTGATGATATTTTAGCTAAATCCGCTCTTCGCATAGATCATATTAAAATCCTTCGTCAAATATTTGAAAGAATTCATAAATATCACATGCGCTTGAATCCCCGAAAATGTGTTTTTGGTGTGGATAGTGGAAAACTATTAGGATTCATAGTTTTGCATCGTGGGATTGAGGTGGACACTAAGAAAATAGATGCTATTGTCAACATGCCACCTCCTAAAAATGTGTCTCAACTTAAAAGCTTACAAGGAAAGATTCAAGCTATTCGTAGGTTCGTATCTCAACTTGCGCATCGTACGTTTCCTTTTACTCAACTTCTTAAAAAGGATATTACTTTTCAATGGAATGAATATTGTCAGCAAGCATTTGAAGATTTAAAAGTGTATTTGGCTAGTCCTCCTATTCTTCAACCGACCGAACCTTCTAAAACCTTCCTTCTGTATACAGCTGCTTCTTCTCATGCTCTCGCAGCATTGTTGGCACAACATGATAAAGATGGTAAGGAATGTCCGGTTTATTACATAAGTCATACCTTACTCGATTATGAGACCCGATATTCTACGATAGAAAGACAATGCTTGGCCTTGGTGTTTGCGACTCAGAAATTGAGACATTATCTTTTAAATTCAGAAGTCCACGTCATGGTAAAGTTTGATCCTTTGAAGCATCTTTTCTCTAAAACTAATTTATCAGGACACCTAGCTAAGTGGGTTATGATGTTAACTGAATTTGACCTTAAATTTGTTTCACAAAGAGCAATTAAAGGGCAAGCGTTGACCGATCACTTAGTTGAGGCCCCTTCACCTTTCTCCTTCCCTAACCCTGAGTCTTTTCCCGATGACTTCATCCTTTCTATAGAGAAAGATGAAACGTGGGAGTTATACTTTGATGGCTCTAAGTGTCGTACGGGATCGGAGGCAGGTGTTGTTTTGATTTCTCCTACAAAGAAATCCATTCCCTTATCCTATCATCTAAATTTCCTGTGGACCAATAACATTGCTGAGTATGAGGCTCTTATAGCGGGAATAAAAGTAGCCTTAGCTCTAAATATAAAACACATACATATCTATGGAGATTCGCAATTGATTATAAGACAAGTAACAGGAATATATCAAGCAAAAAAAGACAAATTATCACAATATAAAGACCTTGCTATCTCTTTATTACAAAAATTTGATTCTTATACCATGGAACTTGTTCCTCGAAAAGATAATCGACATGCGGACGCAATGGCATGTGTGGCTTCTCTTGTATCTTTAGAGGACCCTGTGGTTGATCTTAAATTTGTTATTCACAACCTTATTTCTCCAGCTATTGTAGACGATTCTAGTCTGGTAACATGCTGTGACTTTATAGACTTAGATGAATGGTACTCGCATATCGTAAGATATTTGACCGATGGTACCTTTCCTGATTCTACTAATAGGAACACTAGGGCTAGAATCCACAAGCTGTCAGCTAGGTATATCATTCTTTCTAATGTCCTTTACCGAAGGGGTTATGATGGTCTTCTCCTTCGCTGTCTTAATAAATCGGAAATCCCCGTTGCTCTTGAAGAGGCACATTCAGGTGCTTGTGGGGGACATTTTGGAGGCAAATCCTTGGTTCATAGATTGCTTCGTATGGGATACTATTGGCAAACTATGCAGAAGGATTCCTTTTCATTTGTTGAAAAATGTCATCAATGTCAACAACACAATAATCTGATTCATGCTCCTGCCCAAGAACTTCGTTCTCAAGTAGCATCTTGGCCTTTCTCCGCATGGGGTTTGGATCTTATTGGTAAAATCTCTCCTCCTTCATCTCAAGGACACACCTTCATTATAACCGCAACAGGTTACTTGACGAAGTGGGTAGAAGCTATTCCCCTTCCCTCTACTACTGCTGAAGTGATTTGTCAATTTCTTCTAGAAAACATCATTTCTCGATCTGGGATACCTTCCACTATAATCTCAGATAATGGGACATCATTTAAGAACAAGGACGTGAAGAAATTCCTCGAGAAGTATCATATCAAACATCAATTTTCTACACCATACTATCCTCAATCAAATGGTCAAGCCGAATCATCCAATAAAATAATTGAACAAATTCTTCGCAAAACCATAAATAAGCATGGTAAGGATTGGAGTAACCAGCTAATCTATGCTCTTTGGGCCTACCGAACGAGTGTACGAATTGCTACAGGAACTACTCCTTATAATCTTGTTTATGGTGCTGACACCATTATGCCTTTAGAGTTAGAGATTCCATCACTTAGGGTTTCTCTCAAAGGTATAGTAGATGATGACTCTTATAGAGAACAACGACTTCAACAGCTTGAGATGCTTGATGAACAGTGTATAAACACTCTTGAGCATATTCAAGTGTATCACAAAACTCTACAACGAAGCTATAATGATAAGGTTATTCAACGTTCCTTCTCAGTAGGTGACTTAGTCCTTTATGAGAATCAACGCAATGTGAATGCCTTACCTGCAGAAAAGGGAAAATTTAGTCCTAATTGGCTTGGACCATATATCGTTATTGAAGATTATGGATCAGGCGCTTACAAAATAGCGGATGTAGACGATACACCTCTTAAAGAACCTATCAATGCTATGCACTTGCGTAGATATTATGCTTAATTCTTCATTCCTTATTTATCTTCTTTTCAGTTCTTCAACATTGGATAATATGTTAGTATCTCCTAATTAGAGCAAAATTGAATTAAATGTATGGTGTTTAATCTATATTGCTTCGTTCTCGACAAGCGTGTCTCTTTACTTTATAGTTTGTCTTGAATTCATTTATGTAAATTGTGAAAGATTTACATTCCATTATGCTAGCATATTATACAGTGTCTTTATGTGTTAAGTAGAATCATATCATGTTGAGTTTAAGTTCAAAATTAAATGACATTAGTTATAGGATTCTTAGACTTAATGCATATTTCTTCCCTATCATCAATGTAGTACTTGATTAAATATTTAATTAAGTCACACATGTATCAATTTAATCATGAAGCATTGAGAAATCAATCACATGGAAATTAAATCCTGAACATACATGTACATTTACCAAATGCATTAGATTTAATCAAAGCAAAATATACATTGTTTTAAGCATTAAAGATAACACATTTGAGACAAAAGAGAAGCATGTATATATACATGTGGATCGTATACAAATGTAGGTCACTGTTCATCCAAAATGTGACCTATCCTACATCATAAGATCATCTCCTATCCCTAGGGCTGGTGGCTGGAGAGTGATGACTAGATGCTCCCTCCTGATCTGGCCGTGCAGGTGGACCCATAGGTGTGTAGCACGATATAGACTGTGAGTGACTCCAAGAGGAACTCCTACGATCCCTATCCATAAGGATTGCGTGATAGGAGGTAGCCTCAGCCTGAGCTGCTGCTAGATCTCGCTGTGCTCGCAGAAGGTTCTCTGATAGAACTCTTTCTCTTTCCCTCCATATGTCCACTTGTACTTAGAATGGGGAAAACAAGTCGTCATGTCGACCTGCGTTCCCCTGAGGCCTATAAGCAATCTGTGAGGAACTAGGGATCTGTGCCATCGTGGAAATGTCTGTCACTGCCTGTTGAATCAGGGAACACCACTCCTGCACATTAACTGTGGCCGTAGAATAGATTTTTGTATTAGTACCATTATATATCATCAAAACATTAATCAATCAATATAAACCTACTATACTTGGATCTCCCTCACACCAGTAGGGATCATGATATGGTAGCATCTGTGACTGGGAACTACTAGGCTCCCCTCGCTCGAATAATTGGTGCACGATGGGTGTAGGCCGGAGGGTACTAGGAACAGGTCTCCATATCACCTCATGTTCCCCCTGTTGGGGAATAAGAGGAGGATCCAGAGCTATGGTATCATCTCCTGAATGGTGGGGAGCTGCATCTGACTCCTCCTCATCATCTCTATCCTTCTCCTCCTCCTCGTCCTCATCTCTATCCGTGTCCTCCTCCTCTTCCTCCTCAGCACTAGGCTGATCTCCTATAGGTGGATCAGGATCTCCTGCCTCCTCATGACCCTCTCCCTCCTCTGGCTCCTCTAACCTGGATCCCTAGTCCTCATCTCGGTCTCCATGTCTCCATGGGCCTGGATGGCCTGTCGGGTGATCTGGTGGAAAGATAGGACCTGGATATGATCTCATAAACCATGAGACATACCTGCGCTGTGCTCCAGGATCTGCAGAGTAATCAGTGACTACATCCTGATCAGATCCCTCTATATCTATAGTCTTGATGTCATCTATCATCGATCTCGCTACTGCTCTAGGTCTGGGAAGGACTCATGAGTGTCGAGTATAGATGGGCACATTGGTTGGAACACACTGCTCTAGCCCGAACTGCCTCCGTACTCGGTCAAAGTAGAAAGGGACTATGATGTGTGAATATCGTCCCCGCAGTAGGCGGTTCCTCTGTAAGCATGCTAACTATCTCTCCATCCCATCCCATCTATGCATCCGTAGGTAGGGTCTCCACACTGTCACCTCAGCTGTCAATCTATCAAGTATCACTCTCCAATATAACAGATCTCCAAATCTCCACTCGCTGGTAAGTGGATAAGAAAACACCCTAGGTCGCTCGCTAGCCATACTCAGTGGAAAGACGACGGGCCTGGTGCATGTGGAGTGCTCTAAAATCCACACCTGCAGAAGTGTGCATGTCATCAAATTGCAACCCTGTCCAAATACATACTCCTCAAGGTCGTGATAGAGATGTGCAAGCATACTTCGACCCCAAGCATACACTCTCCTGTGCATCTCCATAGCTCTGATGCACCATGTGAGACCCCCATGCATGTGTGTACCTCACCCATTAGGGCAGATGGCTAGTGCTATGATGGCGATCATAAGGCGTCTCAGAAGGGGCACCTCCCCTGTAGGATGTAAGAGCCAGTTGACCATGATGCGACCTCTCGTCTCACTCGGCATGACTCTCCCTATGCAATATACCTGCTCTCTTTGATGATCCTCCACTGACCGATCGGTCGCGTATGTAACAGTCGCCCCTCTGATAGGAAGACGAAGTATATGGTACACATCCTCGAGTGTAACCATCAGCTCCCCTACTGGAAGATGAAATGTGCATGTGTCAGGATCCCATCGCTCCATCAATGCCATCAGCATCGCAGGATGGAACCGAATGGCTGGCATGAGGATCTTATACCATAATCCCACAATCGACAATGTGTCTCTCTCTGCTTGAGTTAACCGCGGAATCTGATCTCACAAACTGCGAAGAATGTGTCCCACCGTATGCTCTCTCATGTATGGGAGACCTTGCAACACAAAAACATAACCATAATCAGTACTCGATCATCAAAATCGCTCATGTACACTATCGAACATCATATGCCAACCCTGAAATCCCTCACCAAGCCCTGATTGGGACCATGGCGCCCTGATTGGGACCATGGCGCCCTGATTGGGACCATGGCACCCTGTCAGGGACCATGGCGCCCTGATTGGGACCATGGCGCCCTATCAGGGACCATGGCACCCTGAGGGGACCATGGTGCCCTGTCAGGGACCATGGCGCCCTGGGGGGACCAGGGCGCCCCACAGGGACCATGGAGCCCTGGGTAGGCCCTGGGTCAAATTTCAGGGCCCGCAAACGATCACAGAAAAGTCAAAATGCGGAAAATCAAAAGTCAACGTTCAGTCAACTCACCTCGTCCAGTGGCTCGTTGTCGATCACAGCCTGGCCCAGGATCTCAATCCTCGTGGGATGCTCCAGTAATCATGAAGGCATGATGATAGCTATGTGGGCTCCGTTGCAATGAACAATATTTAGAAATCAACAAAGTGACAAATGCAAATGTCACTTTCAAGGTATATACTTTCATTCTTTCACCTTTACTTTCGAAACCCTAATTTTTCTCTATCATTCATTTTATCATAACTTGAGTTTGGGAGATGTGATTTTCGAACCGTTTGTTGCATCGGAATCGTATTTTCATTCCCCTACTCTCGGGATGTTCCACAAAGTGCTCTAATGAAGCCTTTTCAGTGAACATCCCTCATCAATACTCTCTTACACAATTTGTCGTAAGTAAACATGCTACCCTGTTTCACCTCCCTAATAAGCAAGTCAAAATAGGGGGGGCATATAGCTACTCACAAATTTCATCACTTTCCTTAGCAAGCATTAGGTGATTTTGTGATCTAACGTGTGTTTTGTAGGGTGCGGTTCCTAACTGTGTACTGCAGATACGGCTGGGGGCTTCGTCCGACAACTTATGGATATATCCTTTTTCAAATGATGTTTACTTTTCTGTACTTTAGCTTGCATATGCACGTAGTACTCATATGATCGCTAAAGTGGGGGCTAAATGTAGCATCGTAAATTGTACGCACTTGCTAGGGTGGTACAATTTCACACCTAGTTTAGCACCCACCTTGGTGCATTTTACATTCTGCATTGCATTTCTCCTTAAGCACTTAATTAATCAAATTAATTAGGTCTAAGGTCCTATTTCATCATCCTCTGCATCATAAAGTTGGGCCCTTTCGTTAAAGCGTGCCCTTTTCATTTTATTCCTCCAATACATCATTCAATCAAAAACCCTAATTAAGTCCTATTTTGAACTTGGGGGCTTGGTTTTGGGGGTCAAAACATCTCAAAATCACCTGTAACTTTGAGATTCTCTCTAAAATCATCATATCCGACGGCCTTGAAAATTTGGTGAAAAGTTGTCAGGACCGTGGCGCCTGGAGTGCACATGGTCCCGAACATTTTTCTCAAAATTTTAGGAGCACAATCCAATCATAAAATAAAGCTTAACCCCAAGAAATTGGTGGGATATTCAATCTCTAGGTCAGCCAAAAGATGAAATTATGACCTAGGGTTTCCTACATAAGAGCTCTCTTTCTTCATTTGAAGGGATCCGATTTTTGTTTTCAGGAACCTCATATGCAGAGAAAGAGAAGATCTTGGAGGACTTCAACAACATTCAACATTCCTCTATCAAGCACTTATCAAATTCATTCATTTAGGGCTTGGAAGACATTGAAGAACAATAGGAGATTATCGACTGAAGATTGGCTTGTACTTCTCCCTTGAGGGTTGGGTATGATTTCATGTTGTTTTCATGTCTTTGCATAAGCTTCAATATATCACTTATTCATGCTTTAGATCACTTTGCATCTTGATTTAGAGCATTTACATTGTCATTTACAAGCAATTAGGGTTTACTTTCTAGGTTGCTCTAGTTTGCTTTCTTGTATTTTAGGACCTTGCACACACAATACATTACAACTTGGCTATTCGTGGAGGTGGAAATCACCGAAGTGGGGGTTTGACTAAGGAAAAACCCTATATAGCCACCCACACACCCTTTTTAGATATAAGTGCAGGTTTCAGGACTCGGACGACGCTGCAGGATACAGATTCGAGAAGAGCAGGTCGAGATAGCACTCCGCATCAAATTGCAGAGCAAAAGACCGGGAGAGGGGCGCTGGGTGCCCTGGTCTTGCTAGGACAAGGGCGCTAGGCACCCTAGTCCCTGGGACAGAGGTGCTGGGTGCCCTGGTCCTCCAGACAGATAGCATTTTCGACAGTTTTCGACAGTGTTCCAGAGTGCAAAACAGCAGTTTTCGGTGCAGTTTTCGAGACAGAATCAGGACAGTGGCGCCCGCGCCCCCGTCCCGAACATTTTCAGTCCAATTTTGAATCCGGGTACACATTTGCATTCTTATTTCATCCTTGTATTTACAGCTATTCATTGTTTAATCTCAATTCTGCAATCTTGTTATTAGTTCATACTTGCATTTTGAGATTAGGACTTGAACTTGCATCATTTTATCTTTCGATTACAACAAAGGAATAGAAATCCTAATAGGTAGCCCGTGGCTCTCTCTTTCACAAAAGAAGTAGCCAATTGTGTGATACCTCTAGGCTCTTTCATATTCCGTAATGTGTGTCAAAAGGTAGGATTAGGGCATGTTAACCTAGTCTCACTTTTTCCCCTACACACTAATCTATGTCATTGTTTTGATTTATTCGATGATTGATAAGAATGTCTGGTTTCAAAGAGTGAGTACCTTGTGTAAGACCGATCTGTCTGGTTTCGAGTGTATGTATCCCTGTATAAGACATGTTGATGTTGATATATTTTGAGTGATGAATTGATTAACAAGACATGTGATTAGTTTGATTACAGACTTTGATAGTTTTCCTGTTGTTGATTTGATGGATGGGCCATGCGCTCATGCTTTGATTTTCAATTTTGTTCTTTTGATTTTTTATTTTTTTAATCTTTTTGGATTAGAAGAAAGATGTATTTGGTTTCCATAATGTATAGAAAGGCAAGGAATGGATGAATAGATGACTGAACCATTGAGGTAGAAATGGATAGGAAAAAGACGAATATGAGGAGACACATCAAGAGCTTCTTAAAATCATATTTTTGTCCTTAGTTTTGATCAAGATCAAGGATGGAAAAGAGGATATGGATGGAGATAGGATATGGATAGGAGAAACAAGATCATAGATAGTGATAGATGATGGAATAAATGAATAGTTAGGATAGATGGAATAGATTAGCATGAAGCAAGATCGTAGATAGCACTGGATGAATTTAGATAGGGTAATGGATAGTAGAGGAAGGATAATGAGAGAATGGAGTGGATGAAACTTTGACCCAAGTATAGATGTCTCCATTTGTAAAGAGGTGATATGTAAGATTGTCACAATATTTAGCACCACATGAATACGTGTTCCTGAACTTTTCAAAGATAGAGACCCAACCCACACTTAGAACCTTTGATAAATTAAACCAAACATATCTAGGAACTAGGAAATAGACTCAAAAGGGAAGAAGAATCCCAAACTGGATCAAGGTACTTAGTCTTTGATTACCCATGTGTGTGCAATTGGGTTCATTATAGCTCATATGATCATTGTAATCTTCAGAATCCAACATGGATAGCTACATGAGTTACCTTGACTTCAAAAGCATCCTCGATAGAGCCTCGCTACCAGAAAGCATCCATAATTCCAATGAGGTTATCGCTATAATATCACAAATATTGCTCCATTTCCAGCCAGACGTCCATAGCCCCGATGGAGTTACTTGCATATTCCCATAGCCAAACTTTTGATATTTTATTTCTTTTCTTTTTTGGATATTTCTTTTCCTGATCATGCTTTGGATCTTTTGATATTGTCTTTTTCTTTTCTTATTTTGATTCCATTGGCTTGTAACTAAATAAACTTACATAGGTTTGATAATTATAGTGGCATTGAAGCAATATTTTAGATTTTTCACTAGCCATGTCTTCGACTAAGAGATCACAATGATTTAGAGTAATTGATTAAGTGTATGAGAAGATGTAGTAATCAAAAGGTGTCAGTACCAAGATACGTTAAGTGGTTCTTTTTTGGATTGAGTGTGTATCCCAACCAAAAGATAATGTTTAAAGAGGAGTAACCTCGCATTCTGAAGTGTATCATGAATAGATATCTAGGAAAAGGATTGAACATGAGATTTGAGAATGGGCAAGCATGTGACAAAATGACACAAATACCTATTTCATAGATGACAGATTTATGCAAAGGATTGAATGAAAGGGATGGAAGGATAGAAAATATGTGTTGGGTAATAGATATAATGTTTGAAGATTTGTGCGAGGATAGATGGAAATGTATTCAAGATGAGTGTTGGTACACAACTTGAGAAGTGATGAATAGATGGAGGAAAATTGAATTTTGGGACATAAGAACACAAAATAGATAAATAAAATGATGGAAGAATAGTTTTGAAAACATGTTTAGATAGATCTTTGAAAGAAGTTCAAAGATGTGTGCCTTTGTTGATCTTTCTTATGGATCATTTGAGGTGATGGAATGGTGGATGGAGGGAAGTAAGGACCCAAGATGTATGGAAGGGATGGAGAGTTTGAATTTGGAATGAAAGGACCTAAAATGGATTTTGAGGATGAAGAGTTTGACTTTGAAATGAAAGGACCTAAAATGGATTTGGAGGATGAAAGGATTCCTTCATCTTGATCTTGACTTGGAGTAGGATCATTTGAGTTTGTGCTTTTCTCTTGATTTTGAATTAGATTAGTGAAGGAGATGGAAGGGATGTCATGCTCTTGCTTAGGAGATGGGTGTTGAATGGGACTTTGCTCTTGAGATAAAAGGGGATCATCATGGATGGAATACCAAAATTTTAGGGGATCATCATAAGATTCTTGATAGGTAGGATCTTGATAAAAAATGGGATTAGATTGGAGAGCCATGATATCTTGATCTTGATTTAGGCTAGGAATCATTTCCTTTGAATAAGCTTCTTCTTTTTCAAGTGACAAGGGATGGTCACACGAGTGATCAAAGTTTCAATTTAGATAGGTTGATGTTGTTGACTTGATAGATACTCCATTTTGGATACTCAAGATCACTAAGTCGAATAGAGGGTTTGTTCGATAGGCCCCTATGACAAAGCACATCAAATGATGTGGATAAAGTCTTTCAATTTTGGGAACTTGATTTGACTAACTTGAATGCCTAGCTAGGTATTGTTGTTGTTGAGATAGTTGGATGATAAACTCTTGATCACTTGGTTTAATACTCTCCTAATCTTGTTGGATGAAAATTTGTACTACCCTTTTGATCAATTTTTTTCTTCACCAATTTGTTGGATTTTTGTTCACTCGTAGATGATATTTTTTTTCAATTTTTGACCATTTGAAGCATGTTTACAGACATAGAAGACACAATTGTCTAATAAAAAAAATGCACAAGCAAGTACAAATCTTATGGAAGGCTGAGACAATAGTTGTTGAATCTCATGTGGGGTTTCCCCTATGGCTACGCTATTCAAAGCAGATATTTAGATGCTTGACCCCACTGGCTCCACCCTCGACACTCACTTCTCTAGGGCAGCCAAGCACCAGTTTCCATGAAAACTCCCCATGGAAAACTTTATATCTCTACTAGGAACCATATGTGTGTGAGCCGCTTCAGAGGTCCGACCTCCTGTGCCAACAATTAGAAGGATTTTGGCAACTAGTACAAGTGTTTTTTAGTAAAGGCTTCCGGTCATGTGGCCATACATGTGGCACTTTCAGCTCTATAAATATAGAAGGTTTCCAGCCTATAGAGGTTATGCTCCATAGGGTTTATGGGGAAACATAGTGTCGGTATGAACTTATCAACACATGTTGTTTGGGACTTTCGTCACAAACATGATTTATTTATAGTGGATTGGAAGGACTCAGTATTAGCCCATTTCCACTCTAGGTCATTCCCCTCTCACTAGCCCCCTCAAGGTAACTCGGGAAGGTGGGCCCTCTAAAGGATTTAATTGCTTGAAAGTAAAGAAAGCATAAAAGAGTGGGTTTGGATTTTTGGTCACCCAATTAAGGGGAGAGCATAAACCTACCACTTTCGAGACATGAAATATAAGTGTTCTTTTTAACCTTTTCAAAGAAATTGTTGGCTAAGTCCTATTTGGAGATGTTTCTCCAACAAGAATGGTGTTTATTTTAGCCTTTTTAAAAGTCTATGTGCAACTATTTTAGAGAAGTTACGAAAAATGCAAGTTGCATGCTGTCAATTTATCCTCTTAGTTAGACTAAATGAACAAGACATGATATATAACTTCCCAAAATAAGGCCTTTAATTAACTAGATGAGGAAATGTATAAAATTTGCCTTCAACACCATCCTGCACATGCATGTTAGTAGTTTGAAAAATCTAATTTCTTGGACATTCGGACTTGCAAGAAAATTTTGTTAGTTGGAAACAAAAGCATCATTCAAACATATGCACTATCTTTCTCCTCAAATGTGCTAATCTTTAGAGAAAAAGTGCTAACTTAGAATACAAAAGCGCTGCTCTGCAGATACAAAAGCATGATTTTTTTAATAAATGTGCTAATCAAGAGGACAAAAGTGCTAACATAGAAGACAAAAGCGCTAACCGGCAATGCAAATTCACAAATTTTCAAACAAAAGCACTAACTTGCATGGCATATGTGCTAACTTGTGATGCAAATGCGCTAACCTATCAAACAAAAGCACTTTCAGAATTCACACATGTGTGAATTTGCATTACAAATGCATTAATTTTACTTTTTGCGAGATTTTTAAAGGTATATGAGAGTTCCATGAGCCCCACGGTGGGTGCCAAAATGTGTCAACTTAAATTTCATCATCAGAATGCTACCTGTAACAAGTTAGTTTCACAAAATACCAATGGAAATGCTACAATAAATCTGAACTCAACCAATGAAACTACATGAAATACATATAAAATAAAATACTATTATTACCTTCATGGTTTATGTTTCATTGTGTCCTAACTCCACTGTTCCTAGTTGCAGATGGTGTGCTCTTAGACAATGCACTGATAGCTTCTAAGATGGCATATGAAGAATGGACTGATAACTGATAGTTCACAAATGCTATGATATGCAATACTACATGATTATGCTAAAATGCTAATTGTTATTTGCTTCAAGATTAAAACTCATGGATGCATAAGTTTTACAAATGATTAGCTTGCAAATTCACTTGAAGTCTCTTGAAGTCTAACTCTCTCTCAACTAAAGCTCTTGATTTAATAAACTTTGAGAGGATTAGATGATGTGGCTTAGATCAACGGTCATGATTAGATCTACAGATTTGGATGGCTGTAAGAAAAGGTGAAGGTTGAGAGAAAGGGGGAAGGAGAAGACAAATGTCACTCATCTCACCTTGACTGGGTTGGTGACTAAGGGAATCTAGGGATGGTTGGAGAAGATTTAGGCATGATAGGATAAGTGGACTCAAGTCCTTCCTAAGATGTAGGGAGTGTTGGAGAGAATATAGGAAATGGTTATGAAATATGTGTATGTACACAATATTCATTAAATTTGGAGATTGAAGATAAATGAATCAATATTTAAGAAATATTAATTTCCTTAGCCACATGTTTGATGAGTTGGCAAAGGGAAGATCAAGTGGAGATGGAAGAATGAGTTGGAAAAAAAAGATTAAATAATTTAGGAAATCATTTAATATTTGAGACTATAGGATAGGAGAATAACTATTAAATATTGGATATTTAATTGATTGGAGGAGATAATTAAATATTAGATATTTAATTAACTTGGTTAAAAGGATAATTAAATATTAGATATTTAATTAATTAGAGGAATAGGATAGGTGAATTAATTAATAAAATATTTCAATTAAATTAATTAATAGAAAGACATGAAATAAATTAAATTAATTAATCTTTTCAAATTAACTATTTAATAGAAGAATAATTATTAAATAAATATAAAATATTTATTTAATTGCTCATAGCCATTTTATGTGTATATAGGAATATCTATAAAGAGTGTGGGGTGGCTTCATTTATTAAAAACATAAATGGGTATGATGAAAATATTTCAATTCGGTTTGCTATGTTTTGGGTTGACAAATGGGTTACGGTGGGGAGAATTTCATTTGAAATAGGTGAAGAGGTTATTGGGAAAGCAACAAGACTCTCCACAAGGGGGAGAAAATTGATAAATTAGAGCAGGGTCACAGATAGCGAAAGCCTAGCCCAATTCTTCAGAGAGGATGAGGAACCAATCAAGCTCCATGGTGGTTTTACTCATACTAAATTACCCGACCCTTAGAGTGAAGTTTGTCTCATGCTAATGAAATTTATTACTTTAGAAGGAAGATTTAAAGTTTAATATTATTATCATCTTCATCTACTCAACAATTTTTGGAACCATGACCAACTTTCTAATTTGTTTTTTCTTCTTGCTTCTCTTGAAAGTTCTATTCATGATGCTCCAGACTTATCTAAAAATCAGGGTAGAAAACCGATTACCCTCCATCAAGGCCTAATTTTTTTCCTATACCATTTCCACCTTGCCCCTTGTCTTCCTAGATAACTCTCAGTCTCTAACGCCTATGAAGCCCCATGCTTTGATTCTCTCACCATAGCTATAATTCTTGACTCCTTGGGGACTAGTAAAAATAAAAGACTACAAATTCCTTCCACTGCTAAAGCCCTCTCTTGCCTTTGTTCCCTATCTACCTTGGCTTCTACCTTTAACATGGAGAAAAAAGGAAATGCCAAAGACCCTCACCCGTGGCTAAAATTAACAAAATCACAATTCAAGAAGTGGTTAGTGAAGAGGAGGAGGGTTCCAAAGATGATGGTAAGAGTGAAAGTGTTCATAGATGCTTGAATAGGTTAGTTGGCCACTCGATGAACAAAACTGGAGGCAAAAAATTAGTTGATTATGAGGAAGAATCAGAGAAGGAGGAAGCTACAGACAACGAGGAGGAAGTTGATGATTAAGACGAGGAGGTGGATAGCACATGGAAGGTAGAATGTTCAAATAAACCAACCGGTGACAACTCTAAACACAATGAACCCCTAGACTTGACCCAAGATGTAATGCCAAAAGAGGAAGACACCTGACAGGGGGAGAGCAAGCAAAATTGTATAATTGTAGGACCATAATGAAAGAACTAGACGCTCTGAGGAAAAAGGTGTTGGATACAAAACAAAGATGGTTAGTGTCTCCAAATTTAGTATGAAGGTGATGCATAGCTCTGCTACCTCCATGTGGCTGATGCAGAGGAAAATCCTGGGCAATGATGTTGAAAAAGAAGGGAATTACAAGAAACTATTTAAGTTCCTTACCGATGATTGGAGCCATGTGCTCAAATAGCCACTAGGTGGCTGGTTTTAGTTCTCTAGGCTTTTTGGTCTTTATTGTTAAGACTTTATTTTGTTTAGCTATATGGTTAAGACTCTTTATGGTTTTTGATATTTACTATTAGGTTATTTTTAGTCTATTTGTTGTTAATGTTAATGTCATCGATGAATTGTTAGTGTAAAGGGTCAACACCTTTGTTTTGACACTTTTTAATATAAAAAATATATTGTAATTAAAGTATACTAAGGTATAGATATTTAAAGCATATTAAGGTATATATTATTAAATGGTATGTATTGTATTTTATTTTTATAAATATATTAAAACACTTTAATTATAATATAATAGTTTGACATAATATTATATTTCATTATTATAATTTATTATATTTATTTTCAAATTTCCATTATTATTGTTATATTAGTATTATATTATGTTATATATTTTTGTTATTAATTTTTAATATTTTATTATAATATATTTTTATATTAATTTTATATTATATTATTATATATATGTTATATTTTTTATTATATTACTGAACATTTTCATTTTTCTATAACAACTAGATTAATTAATAACAATAAATATATATTTAATTAATAAATATGTATTTGATTAAAAATAATAAATTAATATTGTCAAATAGTAGTTTGATATTCTATTTTTTTATATTATATTTCTTTAGATAAAATATATTATTAATATATATTCTAATTAAAATTAAACTTATAATGTGTATTGTGTAGGTATTAGTAGAAATTAATTGAGCTTAGGATAGAATATCCTTTAGTTGTAAAATTGAAGAAAAAGTAGAAATTAATCTAAACAAATATAAACAACATTTTTATTCACTCTACAAGTTCCCACTCTACAAGTTTTTAATTTTGAATTCCCTGAGTTCATGGCACCTATGGAGGGTGGGGGCCGGCTCCCACCACATGCTATTCCTCTGCCAGACTATGGTAAGGTGACAGTTCCGGTCACTGAAGGTCCAAATGTCAACCCTTCCCTTGGGAACATCCTGAATACTCTTTTTGAGGAAAATAATGCTATGTGTCCTCCACCTATGACTGAGGTGAATGTGAACGGTCTTGAGATCGTAGGTTTGTTAGGCATACCAGAGGGCCCTCCTCTTGGGGCTACGCCCGATCCCAAGACTACTCATGACACTATCTCCAAGCCTGGGGAGACAGAGGAGAAACACGAGACTTTTTCCAAGATAGGGGAAACAAAGGAGGAACAACCTAAAGATGGTGCATATGATAAAGGATATAAATCAATGCTTATAGGTGGATCTCAAGAAGGGGTAGACCCTAGTTTGGCTCCATAAAGAATTCAAACTGAGGAAACCATGACCCTTGTTCTACCCGACAAAGTTATGCACCGTATTATGCTCAGCATGGCAAACACTTTGGTGGGAAATTTTTTCTCTCTCAAGCCCACTATGGATATGGTCTAGAAATGGGCAACTGTTGAATGGAAACTTAAAGGCAGTGTCTCTATTAGCACTATGCCAAGTGCCCTTTTCCTCTTCAAATTTACAGCTGAAGAGGACATCATCATGGTCATCTAGAGATTAGATAAACATATGGAACGCATAACTTATCCCTGAAGAACACATGATATCACTAAGCGGGGGGGTGAATCAGTGATTATAAACAATTTTAATTAGTGTGTGTGCAACCGGTAGAATAATGAAACACTAACAATAAATCACACACAAGAGAACATCACATAGCACTAGATATATGAGGAAAACCCAATGTGGGAAAAACCTTGGTGAGAAATGCTACTGGAGATCTACTGCTCCAATCTTGCCTCACAATGAAATAACAATTTTACAATGTTTAGGCACCAACCCAAGGAGCACCAACCCCTAACAATTTATGGGCACCTAACCAAAGGAGAACCAACCCCTAATCTATTATGAGCACCAACCCCTACACTGAGCACCCACTCAGTGAAATACAATGAGATATAAAATAATACAATGATAAGCACCTTGTTACAAATGAGTTTTGTAAACCCTACAAACAATTCACTCTGCCGGTTGAACTCTTTTCTGTCACACTTCTTCCCTACCGGATCTCAATTCTCTCTATCTGAATCCTCTTCAACTTAGTTTCTTCTTTGCCGGATCTCCTCTCACACTCTCTCTGCTCTCCTTCACTCTCTACTGCTACCTCATTAGTTCAATCTTTGTCAGTTTGATGGACTGTTATACTCTATAACTATTTATCATTTATATTAAACCTTGTTGGTTAAACCCCTCTTTCTGATTCTTCTTCTAACACTTAGTCACTTTAATATTTTTCTATCAACTCTCAAACTGATCAAATATCATCTAGAATGATCACACTTTCTCATCCTCAACTTAAGCCCTTGATCTACACATTTATATACATGCTTTCCCGCTAAAACAAAAATTCAAACTTTATGTGCCTAGGGTTTTCTTCACTGACTGTGATCCATATCAAATCGGATTTCATCTTCTCAAATCAACAACCTGCAACAGATAAACAAAAAACCTCTATCCTTTTTATTCTTCCAATGCACGTTTACTCTATTTAGCAAACTAGACCCTGTTACTCTAGTTGTTTCCTTCTCCAGATCAATAAGACGATCAGATGTCCTGCTTCGATCATAACACCAAAAAAAAATCTCTGCCTTTCGATTTTCTTTGAGCTATGATCCTCTGCAATCAATCTATGATTTCCACAGTCTTCATTTAATATCGACTTAATCAACAACTACCTCGTCGATGCACTATTCATCTACCACTACATGTTCGCCACCTAGAGTCCACATGACATCTCTATCAGCATCCAACTCACTTGATTGTGTCGGTTCAAACTTGGTCACCGACCAAACATACTATCGATATACACCAGCCAGTTAACCTTCATATCATGCACTTCTCTGTTCTATCAGTTAGGACATGTTATCTCAGACCACACTTGCCAAACCACAAAACATACCTGGGGTAATCCACTATTAGAAACCTTCATCATTTACTGGTGACAGTCCTCAACCATTTTGCCAAAGTGGAGAACACTTCACATCCTTTCATCTTCTTATCTAGGTCCTTCAATTTGTCTCTTTGATTCCTTATCGGTTGGCATACTTACCAGTTGACATCAACATACCAATAATCGTCAATACTCCTACTTGCATACGGGTAACATCAACTTGCATACTGGTTGATATTTATAACAACACAATACCAACAATCTCCCCCTTTGGTATTGATGTCAACACACATTTTATTCACAACTGTACTCTTTCTCCCCCTTTGACAACAATGACAAAGGGCTCAAACATCAACTTCACTTTGGTTCATACTCCTTTCCAAACATCAATACACTCTCCCCCTTTTTTTAAGTTGGTTGCTACTTTTGATGATAGACAAATTGAATAGACAACTATAAAAATCACAATGTTGTTCTGTAGATGATGACTGATGATCAAGTTCTCCCCCTTTGAAGTTACTCTCCCTGTCAAGATGATTGCGACTTTTGTAGATAAACAAATTGAATAGACAACTTCTTCAAATCTCAAACTTGCCAGTGGTGCACACCTCCCTCTGTGTACAACATAAGGTCGAAGAGTTAAAAGATGTATAGCTATGAACTCCCCCTGAACCACAAATCTCCATACACATTTAAGTGCAGAAAGTTGGTGGGATAACTCCTAACTTGTTTCGTAGATACTCAAAAGCGTTTACCGGTAGAGATTTTGTGAAGATATCATCAAATTGTTCACTTGTAGGGACATATTCTACCTTTACTTCTTTCTCTACAACCTTCTCCTTGAGAAAATGGTATTTGATGGCAATGTGATTTGTCCTTGAGTGCATAATCAGATTCTTTGAAATGCGGATTGTCCTTGAGTTATCACACTAGATAAAAATAGGGTCAAATATTTCTACTTGAATGTCCTTGAGGGTCCGCTTCATCCATAACACCTGAGAACAACATGTAGCATCAACAATATACTCTGCCTTAGCAATAGATAAGGAGACCAAATCCTACTTCTTGTTGTGCCTTGAAACCAACCGGTTACCCAAAAAGAATGCTTCACCACTTGTTCTCTTTCAGTCATCAATGCAGCCTACCCAATCAGTATCAGTGTAGGCTTGTAAAGAGAGATCTCCCTTCTTTGAATACTATAAGCCATAATTAAGTATTCCTTGTAGGTACTTGAAGATCCTTCTAACTGCATTCACATGTGACTGTTTAGGTGCAACTTGAAATCTTGCCACCATACATACTGCCTGCACTATATCCGGTCTTGAGGCAGCAAGATATAACAGACTACCAATCATGGATCTATACAGGGTATGATCTACTTTTGGTGACTCATCAACCTTGCTCAACTTGCATCTGGTCACCATGGGGGTTCTAACCAGTTTGTTGTCCTCCATTTGAAACTTCTTCAACATATCTTTGGCATACTTGATTTGAGAGATAAATAATCCTCTATCTTGCTATGAAATATGCAAACCAAGAAAATATGATATCTCTCCAAGCATTGACATCTCAAACTCTAACTGCATATGATCAACAAACTGATAACACAATGATGAACGGATAGTACCAAACTAGTACTGAGAGGGGGGGCTGAATCAATACAGACAAAAACACAATCTTAAACCAGTTTGTCAACAGACACTGTGCATTGATAGATAAATAGTAACACCAGTCCTTAATCAGAGTACAACTGACAAAGCCTAGAATAACTGAGACAAACATAAACCAGTTGACACTTATCTTCTCATATAATCTACCACTTCATTTCCATTTCACCCTAATGCATGAACAAGTAATCTACCATCAAAGATGTACATATAAGCAACTAGATCAACATGATCCACTGCTTGACACAAAACAATATAGCATCACATGAAAAAGACATCACACATGACACACATATTTTTCACATAGAAACCCAACTGGGGAAAACCACGGTGGGGATGAATACCCACAAGCTTGTTTTTGAACTCTTTAGAAGTCTGCTCTATTAGGAGCCTTGTCTGGTTAAAGACTGATACAATAGGTTCTATTAGGAACCGATCCTGTTAGGGATCACTCGGTTAAGGGATGGCTAGAATACCCAGTTAAGGGTTAAACCCTATTAAAGGTTACCTTGTTAGAGGATTTCAAGAGCTCAATGGTTTTGAGTCACCCTATTAAAGGATTTATAACAAGCCGGTTAAAGCTACCCTATTAAGGGATTTCTCAACTGTTGAAGTGGTTAGAGATCAATAGGTATTACAATGATCTGGTAACAACACTCAATGCCAATGTAGATTCACTTAAGCTCCTCTTCACCTTCTGCACTTACACTCTGCAGGTATCACTTCTCTCCTTTGGTCTGGCAAGAATCACGTATCTCTTCTCTTGGATACACACACACAACTTTTGCCAACAACCCTAGAAAGAATCATCACATCGACCTTATAGGAACAAATAGGTCAGTAGTATAAACCCTAAACCCTAAACCTAGTAGGTTAAGGAATTCAAATGGTTCAATCCTGACCGTTGAGCACACTGCATTAATCTCCATCGTTCATTTTCCACCGATTTTATGGCAGCTGATAACCCATCACACATTATCACTGTTTATAGACTTCGCACATTCCTAAGGTAGATAGGAACAATCTCCTTCATGCAAGATCCTTCACGCACACAAGGCATATGTGACAACATGATCTATTCTTCATTATCATGCTGACTCATCACACAAAGTCACCAATTGAGCCACATAGGCTTGAAGCACTTCAAACGGAAACCCTGAAGTTGAGACTACCAACCGGTAGTCATACAATGCTTCCATGTGCCGGTTCCCATAACCATATGCCGGTTCACCTTGAACAAGCACACCGCTTCACTTTGGCACAAATGATGGTTCACAGTGTTATACCGGTTCTCTTCTCTTCATCATATTGACATCAATGACAACACATAATGTCATTATGTCCTCATACCGGTTCACATAATGCCAACACAAACTCTTTACACAAGGTATCCTTGTTGCCTCCAAATATTATATCATCCACATACACAACAACAATTATCATGTGATGTCCATCTACTTTGATGTACAAATTTCTATCTGAATTTCCCTTTCTGAAACCTTGCCCTTGAAGATACTTATCTAATCTTGAATACCATGCTCTTGGAGCATGCTTCAAACCATACAATGCCTTCTTTAGTCGGCACACAAAAGTTTCATCATCATGCAACAAAAAACCTTCTAGTTGTTCTATGTAGACTTCTTCTTCCAAATTACCATTCAAGAAGGCAAATTTAACATCTATTTGATATACCTTGTATCCTTTGTAGTTAGAGAATTCTAATAACATTCTAATAGCCTCAAGTCTTGCAACCGGTGCAAATTTTTCTACAAAATCAATTCCTTCTACTTGAGAATACACTTTGCACACTAATCTTTCTTTATGCCTGACAATCTCACCTTGTTCATTCATCTTGTTCCGGTAGACCCATTGAGTACCAATGACATTCTTATCTGTTGGTCTAGGAACTAACTCCCAAGTCTTGTTATTTTTAATCTGCTGCAACTCTTCTTCCATTGCATCCATCCATTTCTCACTTTTGCAGGACTCATTAAATGTTTTGGGTTCCATTTCAATCATGAGGCAAAAATTCACTTGTTCATTGTTACGTGCAAGTCTTCTTCTAGTTTGCACACCGTCATTTTTATTTCCTATAATCTTCTCTTCTGAGTGATTTTTCTGTACATATCTATTAGGGGTCTTGCTGGGTGTCTCTTCCTGTTCACTTTCTGACTACACTTCATCTTCATCACAAAAGTTATCATACTGATTTACTTGTGTTTGTCTGACTTTATGCAAGTCTTCATCAACTCTTACATGCACACTTTCAACGACTCTTCTTAGTCTTTTGTTGTAGCATTTGCAGGCCTTGTTGTGAGTTGAGTAACCCAAGAAAATACCTTCATCTCTCCTATAATCAAAACCAACTAAACCATCTTTCATCTCTATTGATGAAGCATTTACTTCCAAACACTTTTAAGTGTTTGACTAATGGCTTTTGGTCATACCACAATTCATAAGGTGTCATTCTGCTATTTACTCTCAATTGAACCTGGTTCAATGTATATACAATAGTATGAATTTCTTCCTTCTAGTATATATCCAATATGTTTGCCTCATTTAACATTGTTCTTGCCATCTCCTTGACAGTTTGGTTTTTCCTTTCTACAACACTATTTTGTTGTGGTGTCCTCGGGGCTGAATATTGTCTTCTGATTCCATGTCTCTCATAGTAGTCTTCAAACTCATTTGCTGTGAACTCTCCACCCCAGTCAAATCTCAGACTCTTCAGCTTGTATCCACTTTACTTCTCAACCATCTTTTGAAAGATTATGAACCTCTCATATCCTTGTGATTTGTCATGTAGAAAGGTGACCCATGACATTGTTGAAAAACATCAATGAACAACATGAAGTATCTTTCACCGGCTAAAGCTCTTGTTCTGGCTAGTCCACACAGATTAGTATGACAAGTTCTAAGGGCCTTGAGGTATTATGTTCTTTGGTCTTGAAGGTCACCTTAGTTTTCTTACCTCTTAGACATTCATCACAAAAGGTTCTTGCCAGTTTGATGATCTGTGGTATATGTCTCACATAGTCTTTCTTACTCACCTTAACCAAATTACCAAAGTTTATATGGCCTAATCTTCTATGCCACAACCAACTCTCATCTACTTGTCCCATCAAGAATTGGGATTCTAAACATTCTTTGAGGTTGTATACATTTCCATCTATCCTATTTCCTTCTGCAACAATCTGTCTGGTACTCTCCTTTCTTATTTGACAACAGGTAGTTTCAAAAGTGAACTTGTATCCTTTGTCAAACATCTGACTCACACTCAAAAAATTATGTTTTAGGGCTTCCACGTAGTAAACATCATGTACTTTTAATTTTCCATCTATGTTCAGGGTTTCTTTTCCTCTTATCCTGATGGAAGATTTGTCTCCAAACCTCACTGAACCTCCATTCCAATCTTCAAACTTGATGAACTTCTTTTTGTCTCTGGTCATGTGATTGGAACAACCATTGTCAACTACCCATAAATTTCTTCTTTCTGCATGTAGGGTAGTCTGGATAACTAGACTTGACTCAGCCTTATTCTTATCCTTTTCTACCCAAAACTATTTGTCTTCCTTCTCCTTTCCTGCAACACCTTTCTGCTCTAGTTTTGCTTCCGATTTCTAACCTGGTAATTCCTTCTTTTGCTTAGATATGTTGAGCTTTCAATGTTTTGCAATGTGACCAAAATTTTTACAATGATAGCATTATATATTTGCATTAAATGATGAATTTGAAAAATTATTGTGAGGTACCGACATATTTCTTCTACATTCATTGCTCCTATGACCATACTTACTACACTGATAACAAAAAACATTCATATCCTGGAGTGCAACAAATATATTTCTTCTTACAAAACTAGTAGGGGGCTTATGCATCAAATTTCAATCAACAATTCTATGTCCAAACTTAGCATCAAATTTCAATCAACAATTCTATGTCCAAACTTATTACATTGGTAACAATAACCATGGAATTTTGGTACATACTTCTCTTGTCTCTTTGGACCAGCAAACCTTTGTCTTACTAGGTGTCTTCTTCTCACATTATTGAATTTACTGAACCCTTCATTATCCACCTTGGCCTTTCCTTTAAGATCAACATTCTGATTCACAAGCCGATTTCGTGTAGCTTTAGCATAGGTCTTCTTCTTAGTAGCTTTGCTGACGATAAATGTTTGTTTTTCTTTACTTTCACTTAGAGAAGTAAATTATATCTCCTTGTAGGACGAGTCTTTGCTGTTGGAACTTAGTCCCTCTTCAAATCTTATACCTCCGGTATCTTTTGAGTGCTTCTAATTACACAACATCTTGTCCAAGGCTTCAGTGTTGCTCTCATATTTGCTCCTCATCTTTAATTTATTCTTTCTCTTTTCAAGCTCCTTTCCGAGCCTTACACTTTCTTCTTCCAAATTTTGATGCTCCTTCTCCTTCTTTATTAAATTAGAGCATGTAACTTCACATATCCTTTTAGCTTCTTCCAATTGGAGTTTCAGATCAGAAATTGTTTTCTTGGACTCCTCTAGAGATTGCTCTAAATGATCTTGTTCTTCTGCAACAACATACTTAAACTTCTTGAGTTCCCTTGTTTCTCTGAACTCCTCAAGAGCACTTATGAGCTCACCTTCCGAGTCCACTTTAGCTTCAATGTCTTCATCTTCATTAGCTCCATCAACCAGTTGATCTTGTGCCATAAAGAGATTAATTTCTCTTTCATCCTCACAACAGTCATCTTTTGAGGCACTTTCTTCATCTGTGGCATCATCTTCAAAAGTATATAGGTTGTTCTGCTTCTGGTAGCTTCTTCTTTGTTGTCGATAGGCTTTCTTATTTTTATTCTTACCTGAAGGTCTGTTGGTGCTTTTTTTCTCCTCTCCACTATTCTCACCATAGGGACATTTTGAAGCAAAGTGTCCTATTTTACCACAGTTAAAACATTTGAAATGCAATTTTCCTTTGTACTTGGCAGATCCTCCTTTAAGCTTCCTTACAAAGTTTTCTACCACTATATCTGAGTCTTCACTAATTTCTCCATGAGCATTTTCTTCCTTACCCTTTTTGATGGAGTTGAAAGTAGCCTCTTTTGTTGAATTTTCTTCACCGGTTGTTCTCATCTCATAAGCACTCAGGGACCCAAATAACTCATCCATTGAAAAGATTTTCAAATCCTTGGCTTCTTCTATTGCGAAGAACTTTGTATCATACTTAGATGTGAGTGATCTAAGTACCTTTGTGACAATAACTTCATCAGATATTGTAATACCCTAAAAATGATCACCTTAACCATGGCCCCTAATCTCAACTACATCACCAAGGTCCTAACCAAAGGCAACTAAATCAATTATGAGCACCTAATTAACTAATTTCTAAATCATCAATGTCACATGGCAAATAAATCATTCTATATTAATTAAATATTTATTTAATTAATTAATCATTCCAAATAAATCATTTTTAATCAATTATCCTATTTATTTAATTAAATATCCTAGCATATTTAATCAAGAAATAAATTTGCCATTAAATCATCAAAAAAGAAACTAATTTGCAAAAAAAATTAATTTGGAAAAAGAATTAAATTTGGAAAAAGGAATTAAATTGAAAAATCTTAGAAAAGCAATTAAATCAATTAAATATCAAAATTGAATAAAAACATGAAATAAATCAGTTTTTCTGATTTTATCTTAAATTTAGTTCAATTTCCTTTAAAGTTGAGAAAAGTAGTCAATCATATCAATTCATCTATATTGTGCTTCCTCTTGGAGAATCTCGGTCGCTCATCATTAATCAATCTTGACCATTGGTATCTCTCTAGATTTTCTATAAATTCAGGCTCTCATCTCTTAATCAGATTACCCTAGAGATTTATCGTTATTATGTTGTTTTTGCTCTAGGTTCATTGAGATTTTGTGCATTGAGAATATTACATCTTAGTTTATTGCATATTACTTTAATCATGTTAGCTTAATATTCATTTATCTAGCTTAATCTTGCATTCATTTAGCTCAATTTTGTGCTCATATAGATTAAATCCTTCATCTTGGTGTAGTCTAGTCACTGGTATTGCTTAAACAAATCTAAGAGCAAGTCTATACTCGCATCTTTTAGAAGGCAATATATGAATTTGTTATGGTATTTATATTCATGATTACATCTGTCTAACCATGCATGCAATGATTTATTGAAGTGTTTGTGTCTTACAGATTGCAGATTACCACTTTTCACACACATTTTTGGTGCCCACCATGGGGAAGGAGAATTCAATTTTTCGACCTTACAACCATTTTTTTCATTTTCCAGAGTTCTATTGGGACTCATTAAAATTGAGTCAAAGTTTAGAGGCCCATTTAAAAATTTTGCTCTGTATGTCAGAAAGACACCTAAATGAGTCAATTTGAATGGCCTAGTTTGCAAGAAGGCAAAATGGAGCTAGTTGATTTTCAGAGAGTAAGGCTCGGGATTCATGTCCCACACCTTTCATGTTATTGATTGGGGACTCTTGAACAACATATGCTCATATATACATATCCCTTGTATATATCTTGGAAGGTTGAAGGGGTTGCAGAAGAGTTTAAGTAAATGCAAACAAAGAAAATACAAACAACAATCCTCTCCTCCATGCTATGGTTGATCACGTTTTTGACAAAGGGGCTGTAAGAAAGAGCAGCAATTAAAATATTAAAGTAAATGCAATGCTTCAGCAGTCCTCCCTCCCTGCATGGTAATAGAAGATGACAAATGAATCATTTAAATCTTTGAAAAGGGGCATGGCAGTAGCCAACACAGAAAAACTCTCAAGCAAATGCTTTTGGCATGTGAAGTGCCAGCCATTTTCCCTCCTCCTGCTGTGAGTGGTGGTAGTGGCAAACAAACAAAATTTTTAAGTTTTGATGCAAATACAATTGGTTGAAAGCCAACATCCCCTCTACCATGGGAGTCATCAAAAGAAAAGGTTTTAAAACAAGTGCATTTGGAAAGCATAGAGCCCAGCCAACATCCTCTTCCCCTGAACATAGTGTTTAAAAGGGGAAATAAAATCATTTTAACTTTCAAACAAATGCAACAATAGGTAGAAGTGCAATAGAAAATTTCAAGTAAATGCATCATGATAGGTTTTCCCCTCACGTGCTCTCCATTGGTAGCTACAACAGCACCAAACTCCAAATCAGCAGCAAAGCTTAAAGCAAATTGCAAATGCCAATTTTCATGGCTGCTGGATTTCCCCAAATCCAACGTCCAGTAGAAGGCACAAATCCAAAATACTTTCAGCAATGTGGGTGGTAAGATGGAGGTGTTGAAGAGGTGGTGTTTGTTCTAGGTAAATAGCGCTCGGAGAAGCATAAAAGCTTTCAAACAAATGCAATGCCAGACATTTCTCCTCCCTGCTGTGTATTCTATGTGGAATGGTGTTTGAAACCATTGAAACAATAGCAAAGTGCAGGTTGCGTGGATGCAATGAGCAAGGGAATTAAAATAAATTTCAACCAAATGAAAATGTAGCAAAGGCACCATTGAAACTTCTAGGCAGGTCTCAAAAAATCCATGAAATGCACAGTCCCAGGCGAAATGTATTATCCCACATTCACTGGGTGAAGGGATTTTTTAATCTTTAAAAGGAATACTCCACTCTAGTAATATGTCTAAGCCATAAAGGCTTTTGACAAACAGTGCCTATGGGTGCCCAAGGTAGCATGGATCCCAAGGTGACGAAGGAGGTGACTGAGCGGCAACTAGGTGGACCCCACACAGGCATGCTTCTCAAGGCAAACAGGTGGAATTTTGCAAAGAAAGGTCGGCTTAACCAGTGAGCAGGTTGCAGAGGATCCGACGAAGCGCATGATTTCACAGGCCGAAGATGCACACGAGTTACACCCTACAAAGTTGCGAAAGCTAGGTGGCACACAAGTGGTAGGTATAGTAAGATGTCCAGCAGGTGGGTCCCGATGAGGTGGTGATGACATGGCATAGAGGTGGTGATGATGTGGATGACAAGTAAGCGGACACATGGCGGAGTGATGAGGTGTCATCCCAAGTGGCACCCAGTGGATCCCATCGACCAATCAGAGGCCGCCATGTGGCAAAGCATCAGAGCATGATCAAAGGCAAAAATTAAAATTAAAATTAGTTTATGATATAAATCTGACTATATGAATAATTCAAAAATTTAAATGATGGTGCACATTGGGGAATTAATTCGCCTAGGGCTCAATTTTTGGCCAAAGTATGAAGTGTTATATATTTTCGGAAAGCTCTCGGAATGAGGAATTTGATTATGAAGTTAATTTTGGTGAAGATCAGATATTTTGGAAGCAGTTTGGTTGAGATTGAAATTCAGTTAGAGAGGAGACACTTGGCAATTCAGTTGCAGATTTGATTTGGTTCCCTCTCCTTCTTATTCCCAATTCTTCTCAGTTGTAAGGGTTCCAGAAATTTGGAAAATGCTCCAGATTTGATGGTTTCCACTTTCTGAATGTCATGACCTGAATTTGTAAATACTTTTGTTTGGTTTCAGGGCATAGAGATTTCAGTGCAGTGTTGTAAATGTGGTTTTAGTTGCAGGTCTTGCTTGTGTCAGGCATGAGTAAATTCCTCACAGTATTGTCTCTAGGTATGTATTTCATTATCATGAATTGAATCCTCAAGGAGGATAAGATTTGTCAATTTCAAGGAAATTGTGTGATTGTTTATAGGTATCCTTCAAGGAAGGTTTTAAACTCTGTAGTCAGTCATAAATGTTGAAATATATTTCCAGATTTGATAAAATTGTGAATGAATCAAATAGTGCATTAATATAAGGTATTGATGGATGAATATCTTGTTTAAGGAAAATAAGCTTGCATCTATGATTCATATTTGTAGTTCTGTCTATGACTCTATTTCCCAATGAACAAGGCACTAGTCTTGCAAGTTTATGGATGTTTTCAGATATTCATTTTAAAAGATAAATCTAATTTCCCTTCATGTTTAGGGGTGTTTGTGTTCCATTCTTTCCAAGCTCTATTTCATCCTATTGTTTGTATAGATCTAGCCAATTTGTAATGTTTCCTAACATGTTGAGCTTGTGAAATGATCTATCTACTTAGTGTTGATGCAGTTATGTGTCTGTAATTGTTATATCTAGTGCATCAAAAGGGTGTCCCTTCCTAGGTCTAGCAGAACTTGAAGTGCAGGAGGATCAATTAGGGTCCTATGTTATGTTGTCCAAGCCTTGATGTGTTTTTTAGACTGAAATTGGCTATTTCATAGAAAGATTTGCAGGTGTTCTTGGGTTATCACTTTTGGTGAACAACAAGTTCATCCGCATAGTCTTTGCAAACTGTCGTACGAGATTTTGCATCAGATAGTATGAGTTCTGAGTTTTATCATATGGTTCTGTGGGAATCCTCTCATGATACACTGCTTCTATCATTTTTATTTAGTATTTAATCATTTGGTTCATTGAGAATACTCACCCTGACATGTTTTTTGTTTGCCTGAGATGTATTTCACAACCTAACTAGTTTTTTGCAAGACACTTGTCAAAGAATTCATCAATCAAACATATGCCTATCAAAGAATCCATAGATAAAAACAACATGACTACTGATGCATTGTTTTTGCGAGTTGCCTAAAGAGAATCAACTAAACATTGTGTATTCTTTAATTCATTTCTAGGCATTTAAATTGCGATATGATTAATGAACAAGTCTGATTTTCATGTTTAGGAAGAGTCTAAAAGGTATGAGAGTATGCTCTTGTCTGCATGGAAAATCAGAAATCTAGGCCCTTGAAGCTTTTCTAGTTTTGAGATTTGTGTTCCTTTGGCGGGCCTATCATAGTGGGAGAAGGTAATCATCTTGTGAGAAAGACCCAAGTGAGTACAACTAAACCCAAGCATTCCAACTCACTATAATAAATAGGCCTTTTGAGATTAAAGTCTCGGGGGATGGGATTATTTGAGTTTTCTCTCTGAGATCTCTCATATTGGGCATTTTGTAGGGCCTTGCAGTCTCAATCGCACTTGTGTGACTATATCTTGTTTCGGTACCTTGTCGGGCTATAGGCCTCAATCGCGCTTGCATGAATTCAAGGGGTAATTTTGAATGGAAATCCTTACTAAGAACTTTAAAATAGTAGCTACTCAGTTCACCTTCGGAAGGGGGATAATATTTGTGCAAGAGAGATAGTAACTCTTCCAAGGTACTTGCCATATCATTCCCCCATTAGCATTTGGAGTCAGCTAATATGGCATTGAGAATCCATTGTGGAGACTTAGCAATTATATTTTGATTAGCTATTGGGTGTATATCCAAGTCTGCAAGCAAAGGTTTTTTCTCTCAGCCAACTTCCTTAGAATTAGCGTGTTTGCTATGTTTTTGTCTTGGAAACAAAAACAAAAACTCTGAAATTGGAAAACAATCAAAAACATCAAAAACTCAGTGGTCAAAACTTTGTCCTTGCCAAAACTGCATCCCTGTCCTATCCTATGTCATACGAGTCTTCTACTTTGTTGTCTCGGTCTGTGAGAATTATCGTTTGGTTAACATTAAACTGTTGTATGAGTCTTAACACCTAAGGTTCATCTTTGCTAGTTTGTTGTACTACCCAGTGGGAATTATCATCTCGTTAATAATAAACTATCTTATGAGTCTCTATTGCTACTCTCATTTTATCATCTGTGAAGGTCTAAACTGTCATGCGAGTTTAAAGAACAACTCATGTGAGAAAATATCTTTGTCATCTGGAGCTCACTAAACCATCACATGTGTTTTTTATATTCTGTCGTATGAGCCTCTGATTGTGTCAGTCCAAAAGCCTGTCTTTTTGTGCACTTTTCTAGATCTGTCATACTTGCCTAATTAGTCTATAGTGAGCATATATCTATTCATTTTCATCTTGATCACAAACAATATTGATAGTGTACCCCTATCGTTATGTTACACGATTTTTTTGGTCATATCTTAGCTAGTTCAGTCAACCACTCATCAATGTAATCAATTTGATCTACTTAGATCATGTCTTATACATGATAGATCATTCTTGAAACCAGACTTGGTCTTCATCTCCTCAATCATTACCTCAAAATAACAACTAGGTCCGTTTTAATCTTGACTTCTATATCACTCCTAGCTCTTGGTCACATCCATTGTAAATGCCTATTCAAACCAAAAGTGTTACTACTTATCAAGTTGCCATTAGTTTTATGTTCAAAGTTATTCTATATACTCTAGTCGGTTATCTCTACCGAGATATTCAGTCGGTATGAACAGTCCAGTACATTATTGAAGAAAGTAGTCTCAGAACGTAGTATACACTGAGCTGTCTACCGAGTATCATTCCATGTCTACCAAGCATAAAAGATGACACACCGAGTTTTTATACACTGAGTGAAATGTGTTACCAGATTCATTGAACCTAGACATACATATGAAAACATGTTAGAAGATCGGGGAACATCTAACTGTTATCACATTGGAAATTGCACTTAAAGATTGTGTATGATTTTAAGGTCATCTAACCAATGAAATATTTTGCATGGTTATTCATTCAATAAAACATGTTTGTAAGATCAAAGCAATGAATGGATCACTGTCATAAGAGATCTATATATAAAACATGGATTAAGATCAGAAACATACATGTAGCATGACAAAAAGGAAGATATAGCAAGAAAGACATGTAAAAGCACTAAGTATTATGACTATTACAGAGACACAAAGGTCACCGAGAAGGATTTTAGATAATAGACAAAGAACAGAGTAAATAGAAGGGTTTACCAAGTTACTATATGGGTTACTGAGGTATGCTATATGCAAGGTAATCTATTCTGAGCACATAGAATCTGCTATAACATTCTAAATGTAAAGTTACAGATATTTGTAATGATTTTATTGTAATATTTTGAAGTTGTAAGAGAAACCTTTAACAGGGTAAAAGACTCTAATCAAGTCTATAAATTGTAAAGCCTCTAACCAAGTGAAACATTTAGTTTAAGTGTTGTAAAATCCTTTAGCAAGGTAGATTTAATAGATCTTGATACTCCTAATAGGGTAAGCTATCAGAAATAGCTAAACATGTAGCTCTAACTGAGCAACCTTTATTATTGCAGTAGTGAAGTTGTGGGTGCCATCCCCACCGTAGTTTTTCTCTCTAACCAAGAGTTTCTGCATAACCAAAATATATGTGTTATGGAGTGAATCATGTATGATTGCTATCTATTTGTTTTAGCTTTATATTATGTTACTGCACTATTCGGTTTATGAATAACAGTAAAGTTATTATTGAAGAAAAGTTTTGAAGTACTAATTCACCCCTCCCCTCTCAATACATTAGCTTTCCATATTGGGCCTAACAATTGGTATCAGTGCTTCAATCTTGGAAAAGGGTTTAACTACCTAAAGAGAAAGATCTTATCAATGGAAGGCTATAAACAATCTTAGAGGATTGTGCATCTGCAAGAAGAGCTGGATCATGCTAATCAAGTGATTGCAGACAAGCAAAGACAAATACACAAATCTTTGAAAGTAAGAAGAAGATTATTTGATGATTTGCAGGACTCTCAAGAGTTAGTGGAACAAATTGAGACATCATCTGAGAATAGTGGAACAAATTGAGACATCATCTAGTGGAACAAATTGAGACATCATCTGAGAATAGTATATCTAAAGAGACCGAAGAAATGATTGGAGTATTGAAAGAAAAGAACAAAGCACTGACTAATCAACTAAAAGCAATGAAAAGAGAACATGAACATTTTAGCACATAGATGACTGAAAATCTTGATGCATTAAGGACAACCGGGGATAAAGTAAGAGATCTAGAAAGAGAGAAACACCAACTTGAAGTCTTAGTATTTGATAAGAATGATGAAATCACAAGGTTGACTGGAATTCGACAAAATCTGTCAGATCAACTAGGTTATGCACATCATGAAGCAAATCTGAAAAATGATGAGAATCAAGCATTGAAACTTGAAGTATCAAGGTTGACCGATGAACTTGAAATAGAGAAGAAATCCAAAGAAACACCGAAGAAGAGTTATGAAGCATCAAAGATGTTGGATGAACAACTAAATATAAGAAGACCCAACAAAGATGCAGGACTCGGTTACAAAGGAAAAGACTCTACCGAGAAGGGAATTCATACTACTGAGAGAGGAGAATCATCAAAGAAAGCTGGAAATAAGAATAACATCAAAAGAAAGAAGCTTATTTGCAACTACTATGGAAATCAAGGTCACACTGCCAACTTGTGCCAAATCAGAAAAGGTAAGCAACCGAATGTCACTAAGTCCAAAGATTATTGTTACAATTGCAATAAATATAGTCACACATCTAATCAATGTAGGACAAAGTCTATTAACAATTATCAGAAAGGAAAATTCAAAGGGTTTTGTAAAAACTGCAATAGATATGGACATAGTACCAAGAAGTGCTGGCTTAAGCAAAAGAACTATATGTGGTATGCACACCGAACAAATGCTAGAGGTTACCAAACTCACACAAATCCTTACCGACAATATTCTGCAGTACCATGGGATTACAATACAAGGATATGGTGTGAATGTTGTGGAAGATGTGGACATGACATATAAGTGCCAACTATTTTATAAGGTTTGGAATGAACAACCAAAGATCATGGAGAAATACTGGTATGCCATGTTTTCATTGTCACAAAGTTGGACACTTGGCTGGAGATTGCAGAGATCAAGCTAGAAAAGACACTGAAGATATAAAAGACAAATTAAAGATGATTTGGAAAAAGAAGGAAATTGTGTCAAATGAGGAAAGCACCTTAGCTACCGAGTTAGGTGCAACTATTCCAAATTAATCCTGTAATGCCCCGCCAGGAAACCCCAAAGGGTTTAAGTTAAAAACACTCAATTAGAGTGTAAATATATATTTTTTAAATAAAGTAATATCAAGAGTGTTAATAATTAGACAACATTAGGATAATTTGGAGTTACCTGAAACTTAGATAACACAGCGGAAGGCTAAACTAACCTAAGGAGTTTCCCAACGTGATTACGTAACCTTACACCTAACTCAACTCACGTCAAATGAATTCCAATAAGCTGGATACTTAATTACAAGATAATGCATATGACATGGTCATATGTAAGTTCAACAAATTGACGTCTTAGAATTTTAGGAAGCGTTCATTCATTTTGGATGGATAGGAGGCCAAGACGAGGTTATTACTCAATGCACTTTAATTCATAATTTCACTAGGAGGCCTCCCAATAGGTTCAAACATTTAATATAATGAAGTTCATTCATTGGGTTTAGGGTATCCATTCACAATTCGATATCATCCTTTAATATTAAAAGTATGGCTAATAAGATGAGATACATTCATTAAGGAATAAACTACAATTAATAGAGTGAGGTCCCTTCATTTGATTTCATGCATAGCCAACTAATGAGTTGTAGTTCTTTTATGAAGATAAAATGTGAGTAGTCATAGAATTCAGTGAAGTTTTAATAATGCTAATAGATGGCTAAATTCATTAAGGTGAAAATGTATTAGGAACACATGAGTTCATCCTTTCAATTAAAATATAGTGAGCAAGAGGATATTCGTCATTTCAGGATTTAAAATATAAGTTCATAGTGACATCCTCCCTTTAGGATTAGAATATAACTATCTAATTTGCATGTCACTCCTTTTAGTTAAATGAAGTTAATACGAAAAGATACATTCACTAAGATTAAAATATAATCACTATACAAATGCTTCCCATTTTAGTTCATCTTTAGCAATCATAAGAGATTCCTTTATTAAGGTTACAATTATGGATAATTAGTTGAGTTAACCCAATTTTCAAGAGTAAATTTGGTAAGGTTAATTTGTTAAGATTAAAACATAAATAACTAAACAACTTTATCCAATATAGTGAAGCATAATTAACATGGCGTTACTCATTTACTAAGGTAAAAAGGTAAATATCTATATGAGGTTCATCCTTTAAATTTCACTTAGAATTTATAACATTAATTCAACTTTGTTTCCCATTTCACATTCGTTCCATTTATATACTTAATAACAAGTTAATCCAATAATGTAACCCAACAAGATTTCTTTCACTAATACTACTTTTAACTCACATTTTCAAAATACTTTTCCATAATCTCACTTACAATGTTTTATGAACCTGATTACTACATTTGTCAAGATGAATAGTTTTATGCACTTTGATTTAAATTTGTTAATTTCCCATCGTACGCTTTTACAAGATAACAACCATCCATGATAATTTAAAGCATGAAACAAAGGAAGCTAAAACATTGCATAACACAGATATGATCTCGGAGTTCACCCCTAAAGGGCTACATCTCTGGGTCTGCTTAACTGCAAGACCCCTTTGGTATTATATTGTTAGGAAAACATAATTTATAAGTCTTTTACATCTTGGCCACATAGGCGAATACAATCAATATACAACAGACACCTCGGTAGGAATTACATAATGATCCCTTTTGAAGCGGATCCAACTGAACACTTCAAAGCAATTACAAGTTCAAAAGACAGACGCTACTCTATCTAGGGACGTAACCGACCATGACCAATACAAGTAAACAGATGATAGCGTCCAAACAACCCTAGCAAAGTCTTACCAGAACTTAACACAAGCGAAAACATAAAGTGATCTTGCCATCTTTTCCATTATCTATTTCACATCATCGGGGAAGAAATAACAAAACTATTTGTTTTACTAAAAGGAGGTATCATTTTCTTCTGAACTTCAAATCGACACATTATTAAGTTTTCTGATGATCTTGTTGGCATATCAGTTGAGTTTTCAAAATTTCCATGACGAACTTAAATTACTTTAACGTTTTCAATTCCTATTTCTAAGTTCTCAAAATGCTCAGATAAAATCACTATGTGTTTTCTAAATACAATATTAAATTAAAGATCATCGGTTATTAATTACTATTTGATATATTTATATAATTTTCCTTTAAATCATATGTATTAAAAATGTTGTTTAGTAACGCTGAAATTCCAAATTTCATTATTTATCAACACATCTATGAACCTCCACATCAAATATATGCACTAATAAAAACAAATTAACTTATTAACTAAAAACTATATTGAAAAAGATCACTGTCATAAAAATCACTTCTTTTATTATTCTTATTTTATAGTATTTTGTGTTTTATTTTATTTTATTATTTTAAAAAAAAAATACTAATAAAACAAATAAAACTTAAAAAAAAAAAAACTAAAATTTAAAAAAAAGGAAGGGGGCACTGTAGGGCCCACCTTCCAACCTGGAAGAGGTAGAAAACCCCACAGTCCCTCGCTGCCTTGCTGCGCATAGGGATTTCCCTGCGGGCCGCCGTGGACGCAGGGTTTTCCCTGCAGACACTATGGTCGCAGGTTATACCCTGTGGCCATAGTGGACGTGGGGATTCCCTGCGGCCCACTGTGGACGTAGGGGATTCCCTGCGGAGCCACGGGAGCACGGGGGTAGGGGAGAAATGGAGGAGGGGGCGGCGGCGCGAGCCGAGCTTCGGCTCCTCCGCCCGCCAAACCCTAACCCCAAAATACATATTTTTTTTTGTTTATTAGTTATTTTTTTTGTATAAATCTCTTCATACAGTCCAGTTTCGCCCCAAACAAAATTTCATTTTATTACTTTTTTTTTTTAAATCACAAAATGAAATAGCTAAACTCACATAAATTCTCCATTAATCCATTCATGACAAGCACAACCATTTTGCCCTTTTATTTTATTTTTTTCTAGATTGTTTAAAGGAATGAAATGGACAATATTCACAACTAGATCATAAAACTCAAATACCCAAAAGGATTTAATCTCCTTTATCTACTTTTTTTACAATCTTGCCCCAAAATGACAAGATTCTCAAAACTGAACTTGAATCCAAGAGTATTCATGGATATAAAGAAAAAAAAACAGCATATCATGAAGAATAAAATACCCTTTTTTTCTTTATTTCTATATTTCTTTTATTTTATCTAGCAAAGAACAAAAGAGAAGAATAGAATCCTACCTCCCTTGCATTTCCGGGCAAGATTTCGAAGACGAGCTCCAACCCCCTGCAAGAAAAATCTCCATTTCTTCCCTTCTTTTCTTCTTCTTCCTTTTTCCCCCAAAACCATTTTTTTTTTCCAAAAGAAAAAACCCCCCAAAAAGAAGGAACCCCCCAAAAACATTTCAAAACTAGTTTAAATGAGAAACCCTATTTTTGCCCTACTTTTCAATTTCGAATTTAGGCATTTTTATTTTTAAAATAAAAGGGAATGAAAAATGGAAATCATTCCTTTCCATTATTCAATATTTCTAATTCGTTCTTCTTTTAAAATTAAAAAGCTTCCATTTCTTATTTAATTCTAATTTTAAATTTCTTCATATTACTTTAGCCAACGCTTTATATTTTGAGTTGTTAACAAGGGTGAGGTATCTAAATTAATTTAAATTTCCAAAAATCAATCCTTAATACTATATCAACTTTGCAAGTAAAAAGAATAATTTCCTTTAAATAATAAAATTTATCCTTTCTATTCCAAAATGCGAAAATGATAAATTTAGTTCTATTTCCCAATTGATTTTAAATCTTTCCTTTCTAGAAACGCATAACTAATTGAATTTCGTTATTATTAAAATCAACTATTAAACTAACCCGCTATAACATAATAAAGTGACCTTTTTAAATAAATGACTAATCTAATGAAAGAGTCCTATTTATCCTAATTTATCAACTACAAATGCGTAAATGAGCACATTAATCCAAGTTAAATACCTTAAGCTTGCTGCAATAATAATTAAAGTGATCTCTTTTTAAATTAACAATTATTCATATAAAAGAAGCTACCTATTTAAATTTCTATATCACTAATGTGTACGTCTACTCATTAAATTGAATTTAATACTTAGGATAACAAACTCCACTTACCTTGCGCAAGGCATGCAAATCGAGGAAGTCCACCAAATCACATGACATGCAACTCAATGCAAGGAAAGCCCCACGAATCCACACATGATGCTCACCTAACCATGGCTAAGGCAAGATGAAAGTTTAATGACCCCCAAATCTGAATTCTAAGGATTGAGGAGGTTTACTCAAACCTGCGAAGCTCAAAGGAGATGAACCTCGCCTTAGGCAGTGTTGTTCCTGCAATCTCTTGCACCCATGAATCACGCAAGCATACATATACATATACATATTCAATGAAGGCGTTAGCTCAAGATTTATCACAAGGGTTAGGAAACAATTACATTTACATGAAAATCGATGCAAAAGCACAATAATAGGTATGCACGATTATTTATATTATCTAAACTACACATTGCACCACGGTTAACCTTCCATTCAAGAATGCCACTTAGGAAGTCAACCAAGGTCAAACGGGTATTACCAGTCTGACTAAGGTAGGGGCATTACAAATCCATAAAGGTATGAAGGGACTGCATTCTCTCAAGGTTAAATCTTAACAGTTCCTATTTTATTACATACATAATTCAAAATCTGCATAATTAAGATGTATTAGTAAGTTTTAAATTATATCAAAGTCTTTTGAAGCACTATACAGGAAACCTATCAAGTCAGTGTATACAGGAAACCTGTCTAGTTGATGAATGAAGGAAGTTTGGTTACTCAGTTAAAGCGGAAAAAGGAAAGAAACTTAAGTGGAACTGAGTGCATTTAATGTTTTTGACCTAACCCGCACGGAGCCTGATAATACATATTGTGTACTTATAAAGCATTTTCGCGGTCATTTTTACTTACCAAGTTTTCAAGAGAGCAGAGAAAAGTGAATCTAAGGCGATCAAACCTCCTACAAAGCAAATTCAAGGTATTTACATCAATCTCAATGCATTGTTAAGCTAGTTTAGCGATCTTGTCAAGCTATTATTATCTACTAAGTGTGAAACGTCAGTCGTTTGAAAATCTTGAAACCCTAAGGATCCTTTGTTAAGCTTTTATCTAAAATCTACAATGGCATCTAAGATCCAAGATCCCATCATTTTTAAGAATGTACAGAAGCCCTCACTAAAATACTCTTTGACTCCCAAAGTTGTATCTAAACCAGATGACAAAACTGCTTTTTCACTCATCCCAGATAGAGTGTTGTTAGTCGAGGATGTGAGATTCTTCACCAAATGTCATGTTGAAGAACTCAGTCATGTTTAAATTAAAGACACCTATGATGAATTGTGCACAGATGGTAAATTGAATAGCAAGTATGAGCACATTAAAATCAAGGGATTAACTGAATCCCTAACCTATCCCCGTGTGTTCAAACCCTAGTGGGTCAAGTTTGTTCTGAGCAGAGTTCACGATGATTTCATGTGGCTAGAAGAGAAACCATTTAAGATTACCAAGGAAATCATTCATTTGATTATCGGTTACCCCATTTATGATCATGCCTGAGCCCAAAAGATGATATCACAAAAGGAATTGATCAGTTTAACTGGAGTGAAATCAGATTGCAGAGGATTGAAATTGAACAATGTCACATATGAAGAACTAAAATTTTCCATAAGAGTAATAGGTTACTGTTTCTTCCAATCGGCAAGGGAAAGCAGTGTACCCTATGCAGCAGTAGACCTAGCATACAAAATTGTGAAAAAGGGAATGAAAATTGATCTATGTGAGATATTGTTGAAGAACTTGTTTGAGAATCTAAACACCATCAGGAAGCCGAAGAAGAACAACTCAGCTAATACACTAAATTTTGGATCATTACTTGTATGCATGTTTTTCTATTTTGAAAAATTCTTTCCATTAGTCGGTAAAGTTGTTTGGGAACTACAACAACCAATCACCCATCAGATCAATGACTTCATTAAGAAGTTAGGTGATAATTTCAGTGATAGTATGGATGATTACTTTAGTAAGTTCCAAGAAAAAATGAATAACAGGTATCGGATTCCACCCCAGCTAGTGGAAAAATACAAAAATGACATATGTTTTGAAGTAGACACTGATTACTGTTATCTGAATGCTATGGAACTGAGAAGTCAATCTTTGTCACCTATGGGATACGAGATTGATTTTGACATCACACAACAAAAAATTGATGCATTTCTTACATTACTGACGCATGCTACTGAGCTGAGGTATGGAACCTATGAGGAAGTGAAGGAAAAGGTAAAGACGAGCATTATTGTACCCAAAGCTACAAGAAAGACAACAAAGATGATAAAGGCATTATAAGAGAAATTTAGAGAAGACTCTTCCTCTACACCTGTCAAAGGCACCATTGCCATTACCGAAGAGGAATCTGAAGCCCAAGAGGCAGCTAGACCACTGAGCACTGAATTGCCTAAAGGTAAAGTGTTGAAAAGAAAGAAATTGGATTCATCAAAGGCCTCACCAACTCCACCTCCAAAGTGACCTTACACTAGAGCATCTGCAGCTTCACCGAGTAAGAAAACAAAGAGTGTTACTATTCCCAAGGTAACAAAGACCTACAAGAAATCTACTCAGAGACTCATTTTGGCAAAAGAGTCTAGTGATGCCAAATCTGAGGATGCAAGAAAATTTCAAATTGTCAAGAGCAAGAACATAAATGTACATAGTGTTGAAAACTGATAGTTCTGATACTTAATATAAGTACAGATCCAATAACCAACAAGATGAAAGGGGGGGGGGGGGTGAATCATACAAATTTAATCTTCCATAAAAACATCAGATTCAACCTCAGTAACGTATACTTCAGTAATATAACCAAAACTGTTAAACATGCAAACTCAAAAGCATATAAACATCATAAACTTCATAACACCAGATTTAATGTGGAAACCCAAATAGGGAAAAACCACTATGGGATTTCGGACCCACTAAGAAATATACTCTTCTAGAGTATGCTCGGTTAAAAGAAAATCCTATTAAAGATTACAAACACATTGCTAGATGTGACCCGGTTAAGGGATTTCCCTCAGATCTATTAGGATCTTCACTTTGTTAGAAGTGACCTTGTTAAAGGATTTCAAACACTCAATCAGAATGTCACCTTGCTAGAGGGTTTTGCAAATAAGACTATTAAGTCCACTCGGTTAAGAGATTTTTTGTCACTTTCACAAAATAACAGTAATAAAAATCTATCTGCAACTTCACATCTAAAATGCTAAAGCAGATTCTTATTTGTTCAAAACAATCTAGACATAGAACTAATCTTGTCCATCTACTGGGCTTCTATAATCTATTATTCAAATAGGTCTTCAAGCTTATGTGCTCGGTAATCACTATGTAGCATCCCTGTGCATACACTTGCCTGCATACATTGTTTATCAACAGTTTCCTATTTATAAACAATTAGGTGACCACTTAATCTCCTTGATCACATTTCCCATGATCAATCATAGCCACCAGATCTTCAATCTTGCCCAGGTTCAATGCATTTTTTAATCTGAAAATGTTTTATCCTGCCTTGGAACTTGCATACATTTCTTGGAACTTGTGCCAAGGTATTGCAGTTCAATCTGCGCTGTAGATCTTCATGCTGACTTTCCATTGCCTTAGATTCTTAAAAAACTTCATGCACGACATACCAATCATTTAATCAGTTCTAGCTCATTAGCTTCCTTCATTAAATAACGCATGTAACCATTTAATGCATTTTGTTATAACTCGGTTACAATTCGGTAACAACTTGGTAAATACTAAGCTTCACTCGGTAGACATTCCACCTTCATTAACCGATACCGATAACCTTAGGGTTTACCGACTAGGTTCTTTGCTTGGTAACATAGTATAGTATTAACCTTACAATTTACAACATATGTATGATGTCAAATCAATCTAAACATCATGATCTCATCATTGTATGACTTGGTAATAGTTGCTCATTGAATACCTTATTCATCCCCTTATTCATCATATTCTTTCTGTCTTTTACCGACATCTTTATATTCTTCAAATCATACTTCTCAAGATATGGCAACACCATACTGAATTAGAAAATCAATTTCTTGACATCAATGACAAAATAATAATATCAAGACAGTAAACATCTTTAATCAGTTATATCCATAATCATCAACAACCTTCTCAATATCCTTATTGAAATGCCAACAATCTTTCATTGTCTGTTATAATGCTATATTGCCAACAATCTCCCCCTTTGGCATTGATGGCAAAACCAATTGATTTGACCTTAAAAGATTTGGATTGCTATGATTCTAAAATGCTGAAATGCTCTCCCCCATACATTAGACTTCACCTCTTCTCTTCAGTCTTCTTTCCAATCTGTATTCTTCTCTCAATCTTCTCCCCTTTGACAACAATGCCAAAAAGTAAAGAACTAAAACATAATTTCTTCTTGTATGAAGTGATTTCCTGCTGTTGTGTATCAATTCAGTCTCGGTCAGAGCATTTTGTCTTCAATTCCTATTCCCTATAATATTTCCTATATTATTTCCTATACACCTTTAGAAAACATCCTAAAGGGTGTAAATCAACATCAACTCCTAAAAGATATTTGATAGAGTCATCGGATTGATGCTTTCACCGAACTTGGTTAGTGAGTAGAAGATAGGGGTAGGACCCCTAACTTACTTCTGAGATATTCAAAAATGTCCCTTGGTAGTGGCTTGGTGAAGATATTTGCTATTTGTTCCTTTGTGCTAATATACTCCAACACCACTTTCTTCTCTTGAGCTTCTTCTCTAAGATAATGATATTTGATAGAGATGTGTTTTGTCTTAGAGTGCATAACAGGGTTCTTTGAAATGTTAATGGTACTAGTATTGTCACAGAATATAGTTACTAGCTTGATAACTTTCTCATTTATACCTTCCAACAATTGTTTCATCCATGCAATGTTGGTACAATTCAATGCTGTAGAAACATATTCAGCTTCTGCTGTTGACTGTGAAACACATCCTTGTTTCTTGCTAAGCCAACTCACTAGTCTTTCTCCTAAAAAGAAAGCTCCTCCACTTGTGCTTTTTCTGTCATCAATGTTGCTTGCCCAATCAACATCAGTATAAACTTTTAAATCAAAATCATTTCCTTTCTGATATACTAATCCATAATCTTCAGTTCCTTTCAAGTATCTAAAAATTCTTTTGATTGCTATCATGTGTGTTTCCTTAGGATCTGCAAAGAATCTTGCAACTATACCTACTACATGTGCTATGTCTAGTCTACTGTGAACAACATATTGTAGCTTTCCAATCATGGATCAGTAAAGTGTCCCATCAACAGATGCAGATTCATCATTCTTTGATAATTTACAGTTGGTAGTCATAGGAGTACTTACTGGTTTTGAATCCTCCATTCCAAATTTCTTCAAGATTTCCTTTATGTACTTGGATTGAGTAATGAATTTCTCATTTTTCATTTGCAGTATCTGTAAAAATATAAAATACTTTATCTCACCGATTAATGACATCTCAAATTCTTTGCTCATTTCATTTCTAAAGTTCTTGCATAAAGAGTCATTTCCACAAAATATAATATCATCAACAAATATGGCTGAGATCAGTATTCCATTTTCATCATTCTTCACGTACATATTGTTGTTCTCACTTGTCCTTATAAAACCAATCTTAATCAAATAAGAGTGCAATCTTTCATACCATGCTCTAGGTGCTTGTTTCAAACCATATAAAGCTTTGTTCAATTTACATAGCTGATCTTTATTCTTGTCTTCAACAAATCCTTCAGGTTGTTCAATAAAAACTTCTTGTTCTAATATTCCATTCAGAAATGCAGATTTGACATCCATTTGATATACCTTGAAATTTTTGAAAGCATCATAGGCCAGCAATGTTCTTACTCCTTCAAGTCTAGCAACAGGTGCAAAAGTTTCACCATAATTAATTCCTTCTTCTTGAGCATAACCTTTGCAAAGTAGTCTTGCTTTGTTTCAAATGACCTCTCCTTTTTCATTTATCTTGTTTTTGAAAATCCACTTTGTACCGATTACATTTTTGTCCTTCAGTCTTGGGATTAGTGTCCATGTGCCATTCTTTTTGATTTGATCAATCTCTTCTATATAGCATTTATCCAATCTTCACTGTTAAATGCCTCTTTCACTATTCCTGGTTCAAATTCAGATATCAAACATGTGTTCTATCTCAGTTTGTTTCTTGTCATCACTGGATCATCCTTATCTCCTATAAACTGACTTGGTGCATGATGTCTTTTGACATACTTGGCTAATACAGGCTCGGTAGGCTCTGTATGATCTTCTTCATCACTTGGTAACTGGATATTCTCTTCATTTTCTTCAACAGTTTTCTCGATAAGACTTGTCGGTTGAACATAGACAAATTCATCATAGTCTTCTGGTTCCTTAGAATTTCCTTCATCATTTCTTTCTGTAAATTCATCAATTTTCACATTTGCACTTTCTACTATTTTGTTAGATGATTTGATCAGACATTTAAATGCTTTTCTTCTAGAAGAATAACCTAGAAATGTTCCTTCTTCACTTTTCTGATCAAACTTGCCATGTCTATTATCTTTGTGAACATAGCATCTACTTCCAAATATTTTAAAATAACTTACATTAGGTTTCTTGTCATACCAGATTTCATATGGTGTCTTCAAAGTACCTTTCTTTAGTTGTACTCGGTTCAGGGTGTAAACTGCTGTGCTTATTGCTTCTCTCCAAAATGTTTGTGGCACTTTCTTTTCAATCATCAGTGTTCTAGCACAATCCACAATAGATCTGTTTCTTCTCTCAGCTATTCCATTCTGCTATGGAGTTCTGGGTGCAAAGACTTGTCTTTTAATACCATGATCATTGCAGAATAAGTTGAATTCATTAGATGTGAACTCTCCTCCTCTATCTGATCTAAGACATTTCAGTTGTCTTCCTGTTTCATTTTCAACTCTTGCCTTGTACCATTTAAACATTTGAAAAGCTTCTGATTTTTCTTTTAAAAACATTACTGACATCATCCTTGAATAGTCATCCACAAATAATATGAAATATTTATCACCATAATAACTTTGAACTTTCATAGGACCACAAAGATCAATGTGCGCAAGATCTAAAATTCGTAAAGCTTGATCTCATCATCTTACCCATCTAGCATCCTCAACACATAGCATTCTCAGGTTTTTCAAGACTCGGTAGACCTCTTACTTGGTGCTTCTTACTTATTTTGATCAGATTATCAAAATTTACATGACAAAACCTTTTATGCCATAACCAGGTATCATCTATCTTTGCATACAAACACTTATTCCGAGTTGAGTCAAGGTGAAATGTATTACCTTTTGTTTGGGTCCCGATAGTAGCTAACTTTCCATTCTTGTCATGAACTTTGACAATTCCTTTCTGAAATTCTATTCGGTAACCTGTATTGTTTAGTTGTGCTACACTCAACAAATTGTATTTCAAACCTTCAACCCAATAAACATCATTGTATCTTGCATTGTCAAGAAGTGTTATAGATCTTTTACCTCTTATCGGACATGGTGCATCATTACCAAATCTAACATAGCCTCCATCATAATCTTCTAATATAACAAACTTTTGTTTATCTCCTGTCATATGATGTGAGCATCCACTATCTATGATCCAAGAATCATTAGTGTTTATGTGTGATATTAGGGATTTTTCTTCATACCTTTTTTCATCTGATCCATCTTTGATAGCCACATAAACTACTTCCTCTGTATTAGTTTCATCTAATTTGTCATCATTGGATTCCTCATCAGCTATTAAGCATGTCTTTCTATCTCTTCTTCTGAAATCTCGGTGTCCTCTGTAATGATTATTTTTCTGTTTGTCATCTCGTAATCTCTCTTTTTAGTAGAATCTTTGTCAGGACAGTTAGAAGCCATATGTCCTATCTTATCACAATTGAAACATTTCAAAGGTAGTTTTCCTTTATACTTACCTTTGCCTCTCGATAACCTTCTGGCTAATAGTGCTTCAAAATCTTCTTGCTTTCTGATTTCTTCATATAGTTTGTGTACTTCCTCAATGTTCTTACAAAATCTTTCACTTGATCCATTGTGATCTCCTTCAGAGTACTTATACTTTCTTTCATTGTAATCATTAGATTCATCAAGGTGAAAAGAACTAAATGCAGATTCAACTTTATTTACCGAAGATCCACTATTATCAAAGTTACTTAACTCAAATGCATGTAGCTTACCAATAGTAGCATCTAAATAAACTAGCATATTAGGTATAGACCTTAATTCATTGATTGCAGAGACTTGGATTGCATAAGTTGGTAGAAGGGTTCTTAAAAACTTACTTGTTATATCCTTTTCTTCAATAGTTCCACCTGCTCCTTTGATTTGATTGACAATCTCCTTTAGTCTTGTATTGTACTGAGTTATGTTCTCACCTTCATTCATCCTCATAGATTCAAGTTGTCCTCTTAGACTATCTAATTTTTCTCTTTGAACATGTTCATCTCCTCCATATACTAAAATGAGCTTATCCCACATTGCCTTTGCATCATTGTAGCCTTCTAGATCATTAAACTCTGAATCGGTCAATGCAGATGTTATTTCAATCATTGCTTGAATATGTTCTTGTTTTACCTTTATCTCTTCCATAGTCAATGGATAGGTGCTCAGTGTAACAAAATCATTCTCTAGATAGTATACAACATATTCTCCAACTCCTGATAGATGCAGCTTCATTCTTTTCTGCCATGTAGAGAAACTTGACTTGTTCAGCTTCGGTGCATCCCTCTTATACATCTTTGGATCTTTAACTCAAATGCCTTTAAACTTTTCTTCCAAAGTCCAATGCTCTGATACCAATTAATAGATCTAATACTTAATATAAGTAGGTATCCAATAACCGATAAGATGAGAGGGGCGGGGGGTGAATCATACAAACTTAATCTTCCATAAAAACATCAGATTCAACCTCGGTAACATATACTTTAGTAATATAACCAAAAATGTTAAACATGCAAACTCAAAAGCATATAAACATCATAAACCTCATAACACCAGATTTAACATGGAAACCCAAATAGGGAAAAACCACTGTGGGATTTTGGACCCACTAAGAAATATACTCTTCTAGAGTATGCTCGGTTAAAAGCAAATCCTGTTAAAGATTACAAACACATTGCTAGATGTGACCCAGTTAAGGGATTTCCCTAAGATCTGTTAGGATCTTCACTTTGATAGAAGTGACCTTGTTAAAGGATTTCAAACACGCAATCAGAATGTCACCTTGCTAGAGGGTTTTACAAATAAGACTATTAAGTCCACTCGGTTAAGATATTTTCTGTCACTTTCACAAAATAATAGTAATAAAAATCTATCTGCAACTTCACATCTAAAATGCTAAAGCAGATTCTTATTTGTTCAATACAATATAGTCATAGAACTAATCTTGTCCATCTGCTGAGATTCTATACTCTATTATTCAAATAGGTCTTCAAGCTTTTGTGCTTGGTAATGACTATGTAGCATCCTTGTGCATACACTTGCCCACATACATTGTTTATCAACAATTTCCTATTTATAAACAATTAGGTAACCGCTTAATCTCCTTGATCACATTTCCCATGATCAATCATAGCCTTTAGATCTTCAATCTTGTCTAGGTTCAATGCATCTTTTGATTTGAAAACATTTTACCTCGCCTTGGAATTTGCATACATTTCTTGGAACTTGTGCTAGGGTATTGCGGTTCAATTTGTGCTATAGATCTTCATGCCAACTTTCCATTGCCTTAGATTCTTAACAAACTTCATGCACGTTATACCAATCATTTAATCAGTTCCAACTCATCAACTTCTTTCATTAAATAATGCATGTAATCATTTAATGCATTCTATTATAGCTCGGTTACAACTCAGTAACAACTTGGTAAATACTAAGCTTCACTTGGTAGACAATCCGCCTTCATTAACTGATACCAATAACCTTAGGGTTTACCAACTAGGTTCTTTGCTTGGTAACATAGTATAGTATTAACTTTACAATTTACAACATACTTATGATGTCAAATCAATCTAAACATCAGTATCTCATCATTGTTTGACTAGGTAATAGTTGCCTATTGAATACCTTATTCATCCCCTTATTCATCATATTGTTTTTTTGTCTTTTACCGATATCTTTATATTCTTCAAATCACACTTCTCAAGATATGGCAACATCATACTGAATTAGAAAATCAATTTCTTGACATCAATGACAAAATAATAATATCAAGACAGTAAACATCTTTAATCAGTTATATCCATAATCATCAACAACCTTCTCAATATCCTTATTGAAATGCCAACAATCTTTCATTGTCTGTTATAATGCTATATTGCCAACAAAAACTTCTGTGCTAATCAGAAATAATATGGAGGATTTGGATCATTCAGATATGTAAAGTATGAAACCAGAAATAATGATTAGAAGAGACAAATTGAAGATGCTATCATCTGCACACTTCTAAAATTCCGGTTAGCTCCATTGGAACTATTTAAGTCACTTCTGAATGAACTTTATTTGCATGTTGATAATAGGTGGAAGTATGCAATGGACTCAGAGAAACAGATCAGAGAAAGAAGTCTGGTACATCTCTTTCCTGACATCTCAGTAGCTGAAATAAAAGAACATCTGACAACCTACAACTCAAAATTCCTCGTCAAACAGAGAGCTTAAAACTGATGAATGGGCTGTATATTGAAGTGGAAAATGAGACAAAAGCAAAGTGGTAGGAAATCTTTAAAGTCAAGGATGCTGGTGAGCAAGCTATAGTTGAAATTGTTGATGTCACCGAGCAAGATCCTGATGTTACCAAGCAAGACCCTACTAACACCATTTAGATAGATGAAGATGTCATGGATACAGAGGCACTAGAACAGGAAATGATAGAAGGCAATGCATATGCAAAACTTGTATCTATTGAATCAGTCTTGGAACAAGTTCAGCCTTACCCACTGGTCAAACAACCTGTCTCAACCGAAACCCCTTAGGACATGGATCAAGGCACCGAAGGTCACAAGTCTACAGCAGGAGAAGGTACTACTCAAGAATAGACATCTCAAGCACCTTCTAGCACTAAGAATGTTGCAACTGAGACACCAAGTACTGAGACACCAAAAGACACTATAGAGGCTAAAGAAACTGACCAAAGTGTTGCCTCCACCGAGTAACCTATCGAGGGTCATCAAGCCTCACAAGACATTGTCTTAGTTCCATCGGTGAAAGGTAAAGAAAAGAAGATGAAAAAGCATAGTTTTAAAGTTGATTTGTCAAAATCAATAGTGCTACCCAATGTAGACATATCAAAATTAAAGGGGCAAGCACTCATTGATTTCGGTGAACTATGCAAAGCAAAGGCCGAACAAGAGACGCAAATGGTGATTCAAAAGAAAAATAAAGTACTTAAGAAGGTGAAAGCACTCTTAATAGATATGCTACCTGAAGCTACAGTGTCAACAAATGTAGCCATCCACATTCAACTGGATGAACTCCTAACAAAGATAAAGACATCTGGAGTAGATGCATCAAAATATTTGAGCAAGCTAACAGACAAAGAGCTCACTACAAAAATGATAGAAGAGGTACATAAATCTATAGCTATTGGCAAAGTTAAACTTGTCAAATTTATTGCTGAGTTGACTCCTCAACTCAAGCACATTCTTTATTTATTTCAGAAACTCTACATATTTTCTTTATTCATTAAAGACATTAAGAATTAAATAGAGGCAATTGAGAAAGAGATCACTGATCTCTCAAATAAGTTGACCACAGAGCCAAATTCAGTTCAGAATTTTTATACAAAGCTACAACAGCTCATGGCTCAACAATTGGACTTAAGAAATGAAGAACACAAGATCAGGATGGACATAATGACACTTCAGACATTATTCCTTCCTCATCTTTCATCCGTGCAAGAATAGATCAACCAAGCCACCTCCTTATCTACTACACAAGAGGGAAGCACTCTAGATGGCTTAATATCATTATTGGCTGATATTCAAGCACAAAATTATTTAATGGATAGTGTAAAGATTGCACTCTCTATCGCTCTCACCGAAACATGGACCAAGTACAAATCCATTTTTGACCAGTTACCACCCCCGAATGGTAATTAAGTTTGGATGTTTGTCAAAAAGGGGGAGTGATACAGTATTGGGGGAGTGTAGTATTCAAAGTATCAAACAAAAGGAGTATAGTATACAGGGGGAGTATACCGAGCAGAGTAAGTAGAGTATCCAAGAGCAGTGAACTGAGCAGTAACCAGAACAACAAGCAAAGAATGAGAACGGATCACCAAGCATGCAAAATCACAATTTTGTACAATATATCAATAAGGGGAGTATATCTAGATATATTATTTTATTGACTATTGTATATACTGTCAGTATAGTCAAATTTTGCAAGTATATAGATTATTGAGTTATAACTTTGAAAGTAGTTTTTGTCAAACATCTCAACTAACATCAAAAGGGGAGATTGTTACTACTTATCAAGTTGCCATTAGTTTTATGTTCAAAGTTATTCTATATACTCTAGTCAGTTATCTCTACCGAGATATTCAGTCGGTATGAACAGTCCAGTCGGTTATTGAAGAAAGTAGTCTTAGAACATAGTATACACCGAGCTGTCTATCGAGTATCATTCCATGTCTACCGAGAAACAAAGATGACACACCGAGTTGTTATACACCGAGTGAAACATGTTACCAGATTCATTGAACCTGGACATACATATGAAAACATGTTACAAGATCGAGGAACATCTAACTGTTATCACATTGGAAATTGCACTTAAAGATTGTGTATGATTTTGAGGTCATCTAACCAATGAAATATTTTGCATGGTTATTCATTCGATAAAACATGTTTGTAAGATTGAAACAATTAATGGATCACCGTCATAAGAGATCTATTTATACAACATGGATTAAGACCAGAAACATACATGTAGCATGACAAAAAGGAAGATATAGCAAGCAAGACATGTAAAAGCACTAAGTATTATGACTGTTAAAAAGACACAAAGGTCACCGAGAAGGATTTCAGAGAACAGTCAAAGAACAGAGTAAATAGAAGGGTTTACCGAGTTACTATATGGGTTACCGAGGTATGCTATAAGCAAGGTAATCTATTCTGAGCACATAGAATCTGCTATAACATTCCAGATTTAAAGTTGCAGATATTTGTAATGATTTTATTGTAATATTTTGAAGTTGTAAGAGAAACCTTTAATAGCGTAAAAGACTCTAATCAAGTCTATAAATTGTAAAGCCTCTAACCAGGTGCAACATTTAGTTTAAGTGTTGTAAAATCCTTTAGCAAGGTAGATCTAACATATCTTGATACTCCTAATAGGGTAAGCTATCAGAAATAGCTAAACATGTAGCTCCAACTGAGCAACCTTTATTATTGCAGCAGTGAAGTTGTGGGTGCCATCCCCACCATAGTTTTTCTCTCTAACCAAGAGTTTCTGCGTAACCAAAATATATGTGTTATGGAGTGAATCATGTATGATTGTTATCTATTTGTTTTAGCTTTATATTATGTTACTGCACTATTCGGTTTATGCATTACAGTAAAGTTATTATTGAAGAAATTTTTTGAAGTACTAATTCACCCCTCCCCTCTCAGTACATGAGCTTTCCATATTGGGCCTAAACCAAAAGTTCTCATAAGACAACTACCAAAGGTAAGGGACAATCCTTTTCATCGCAGGCTAGTCCATTCTTTATAGAAGATCTTGTCTCTAACAAACCTTCATCGTCAAGTATACCAATTTTTAATCAACCCTTATCTCCCACCATGTCTAGAGAAAGGCAAGAAAGAGAAGTTGCTAAATGCAATACTCATGATAATATTAGCACCCATGCTAGTGATAGTGACTCCTCATCTAGCGAGTTTGAAACTTTTGAGCCTACATAAGTTGTTATCAATAACTTTCAAAAGGATAAGGATTTCTGAAAAATGATGAAAATTATCATGGTCAGAGAAAAAGAAGAGCAATTTTTAGAGTTGGCAAAACAAGGCGCTAAACTTCCCATTGATTATAACATTGAATGTCTTATCACTAAATAAGAGGATACTCCATTAATGATGGTAACCAAAAAATTGCAACCATTGTAAACTGAAATCAAGGAACTAAAAAACAAGGATAAATCATCTACAAAGTATTCTTTGGACACGATCTGCCCATTCCCATTTGACAAGAACCTTTACATGCCTCCATTTCCTTCAAGAGTGGAAATTCCTAAGTTTGACAAATATGATAGTAACTTAGATCCTCAAGACCATTTTCGAGAATTTTTTGCTTTATGTATGGAGTTCATGCATGAACAAACATATCTCATGCGTCTCTTTCCAAGAAGTTTAGGAGGACAAGCTGTGGAGTAGTTTTCAAGCCTGTGTGTGGGAATTAAATCTTTTGAGGAGCTGTTTGAATTATTTCTCCAGCAATACTCGTATAAAATTCGTCATCCAGTCACAATGATCAAGCTCTGTAATACTAAATAGAAGATAGGAGAACCTTTTATCAATGTCATTCAACATTGGAGAAAGATGTTCTCTAGTTATTCACGACCTATTCCTGATTCTGATAATATGGACATCTTTGTTAGTAATTTGATTCTTGAACTAAAATATAATATCTAAATACAACTATACCCTTTATTCAATAAGATGGTGGATAGCTCTCTAAAAATGGAAGATGTTCTTGTAAGGAAATGAGATATATAGCTTTATAAAGAAACACATAAAGGCTCTAGTTCCAAAGAGAAGAACAATTACTGGAAATACGACAAAGATAATAACATAAATGTTTTTAATGATGGAGTGGTTGATACTATCAAACCAAAATCAAAACCCATAGTATTCAATCTGACTAGTGGCACACAAGCCATCAAAGTAGTTGAAAGCACTATAGAAAATCCCCCTAAGGAAACAAAAGAGTGGTTTAAAGAGAAGCCTTGGGTTTCAAAACCTAAACGTGATTTTACTCCTCTAGGAGAATCCTATGAATAAGCTCTTAATACTTTATTAGCAAATGAACTGATCACATTGCCTGACAAATCCAAGCCATATGATCTTGAAGTCAAACCCAAATGGTGGAGAGAAAATGAGTACTCTAAATATCATCGAAACAAGGGTCATCCAACAAATAAATGCATGAAATTCAAGCATGAGATTCAAGATCTTATCGATGCTAGAAAAATAGTTGTTGGAAATCATGCAACCAATGCTGATCACAAAGATTTCAAAGATCCCTTACCTACTTATGAGAAAGGCAATTCCTTGAAATCCAAGGGAGGTTCCAAAATCAATTACACCTATGCCAACAATGATAATGTGATCAACATGCTTGAACCTTCCCAATCTAAATATTGCAATGTGATAATAGTCAAAGATAAGCAAAAAAATATATGAACTAAGAATGTCTTGACCCGCGCTCAAAAAAAGGTTACTCTCAAAGGAGCTAGTTCCTCATCGCTTGATCAGATATCATCAAATCCATTGACAACATCAAACCTATGAACTTATTCAAACAAACAACCAAATATGATCATGGATAAATATAAATAGCTAGCTTCATCATCTTCTTTTGGTTATAGCGTTGTTGAACAATTAAAATGAACTACTGCTCAAATCTCCTTTCTTGAACTACTTAAAATATCTTCTACTCATAGAGAGATTCTGGACAAAGCTTTACTCACTACTAACATCCCTAAAGACTTAGATTTGGATCAGTTTCAATTTATGGTTGGTCACTTGACTTCACCTCACTACCTTTCCTTCTCTGAAGAAGATGACAATTCCCTCAATCATCCACATAACCAGCCATTGCACATTGAAGCTATGATCCATATACACCAAGTCAAGCGTGCTTTGATAGATGGAGGCATTGGGTTGAATATTTGTACCTATAATATATTGATACAATTGGGATTTTATGAGAATGTCATTGATCCAACAAAGAAAATTACAATCAAAGCTTATGATGAAGAAGAAATAACCTCTAAAGGCTTGGTACTATTACCAATCAGGGTGGGACCTATAGAAACTCATATTATTTGTCAGGTGCTTGATCTTCCTCTATCCTACAACATCTTGCTGGGTAGATCATGGATTCACGAAATGCAAGCAGTGCCATCTACATACCATCAATGCTTGAAATTTCCCTACAATGGAGTTGAATTCAGTGTTCCCACTGATACAACCTACACCTGTAATGCTTTAAAATAATGTGTTGATACCCTTGTTCCTCATAATAGAGCAACCTCTACAGCTGAGAGTTCAGAAACTTTGATAAAAGACTTAGAAAAGAAATTAAAAATCGTAGGTACTGGCATGGATGGATACAAGATAGAACCTTTACTCTCACTAGTGTCTCTTCCTCCATCACCAAGACAGTCTAGAAAACCATATGAGGCTCTCAAGACACAAACTTCAATGACAAATGTCATCTATGATGGTATTTTTATACAATCCTCTACTTCCCTTGTAGATGAAATGGAAGAGGCGGTTTTTCTCAAATGGGTTTTCAAAGAAGAGAGTGAAAATAGAGAAGGGAAACACTGTGATATTTCCCCTCAACAATATGGTCTAGGCTATAAGATGATTCAACACATGGGATATTCAGGTAGTGGTCCTTTGGGAAACTGCCAAGAAGGAATCATCAAACCTCTCAAGTTGCAAACTAAGTCTACAAATGATTAAACTGGACTCAGATACTATCTAGAAGAGTTGTCAAATAAAAAACACACTTCTCATCAACAACCTAAGAGGAGGAAAAAGATACTACATCAAACATTTTAAGAAGTAAATACTCAACAAAATCATCTTGAGTATGAGAAAGAACAAGAAGAACTGGCAAACAAGAAAGAGGAAGCAACTTGTAATCAAGTACCAAATGTATCAGCAGCAACACTACAAGAAGTAGATATTCTAGAAAACATGAGAGAAAAGGTGGAAGGAATTAAAGACATGTTTGTACCATGAAACATTCCTGTCATATATACAGGAAGAATGGAAGAAGAGGATTTAGAAACAGACTCAAATGAGTATGAATAGGGTCCAAAGCCTCTATTAGATGCACCTACCAAAGAAACTCTTGAAGAACCTAATGATATCATAGACAAAGCATAAGAGATAATACGCTTGAAGCTATAACAAGAAATAAAAGAAATCAAACTAAAAAGACAAGAATCTTATGAGCAATAGTTGAAAGAAGGAAAAGTATACAAAAATTCGTCACCTACTGTATCTCCCTCTAATGAGATAGATAAAATTAAATATGGGAATACAAATGAAGAACTAGAGGCTAGACAAGAAGGACCAGTCCTCAGTCTAGAGGAAGGTGAATGGGAAAGAAGACAAAGACTAACAGAGTCATCAAGGTTATGTCAACTACAAGTGATCATTGAACTAGAACAAGAAGGAACTTGCAACATAAAAGATGTTGATATTGATACTATACATGCTTTCACTAGGCCACTTGAAGAGGAGTCAGATGCTTAATCTTCTAACTCTGGTCACTTTGAAATAAGATCAATTTATGACATTACCTATTCGACACCAAGCTATGACTACTTAATGTCAAAACTCTATTTGAAGAACCTATTGTTTTTGAACCACAACACATAGTCCAATATAAAGTAGAAGAAGGTGCTAGTGGTAGGTCTATTGGGTTAGATCCTCTAAATGCTAACGTAAACTTCGATAATCATGTTATAACTCTTCTTGGTCTTGAGATGCTTATGCAAGGTAGTCTTCTAGAACTCAACTTGTCGGTCCAAGGTTGTGATGACAATACCGTGAATTCCCTTGAACCTGTTGAATCTTTATCCTTGGTACATCATGAGCTTATTGACTGTACTCTACAAGATCAACCCTTGGATATGTTGGAATACAATGAACCCAAGAATACTAAGAGGGAGGGGGGGTGAATTAGTGTTCTACCGGTAACACAAGATTTTAACCTTTTATAACATACACATATAACAGCTAAATGAAGAAACATATAACATGAAACAAATAAACCAACCACATGAATGAACACCATAAGACACATAAATTATATGTGGAAAACCTAAAAGAGGAAAAACTATGGTGGGATTTGTGAGCCATAATATCAATTCACTAGCCATATGAAAGATATTACATAGCATGGGGGGCCTGCACATGCAGGAAGGCACACTGCCTAGAGCACACTACTCAACACAAAAGAGTCTCACTGACTATAAGATTCTGCTGAAATAAAACAATACTGGTGAACTCACAAAATGCATCTCCAATGCCAAAAAGAGTTTTGGTTAAAGCTCTATTCTGTACCAGTTCATAAAGTCTGAACCTTCTACCGACATCTTCTTCCCTCCAAGAATGCCTTACAAAACATCTATAGATCATTGCATGATATAACATTTGCATACAAATGATCTACATACATATCCTTCGCACATATCCATAATCATATCCTGTCATTTCATATCTCATCTCTTGTCATCTCATAATGACCTAACAAATTGACCTATATACCCTTTACAAACAACATGCCTTATGTCGGCTTACAATATAAAAACATATACAATGTCGTTCTTGTATAATAATTAAAAAATAATTTTACAAATAAACTTCCTTTAGATCCTAGCCTAATGTCGTCTTCCTTGAATTACTGGATGCCGGTGTTGGTGGTGACCTTGATTACTCCACTGCTGGTGTTAGGCGATGAATGCCTCCTAGTGCTAGTTTATGACTTCAATGGAATCTTGTTGCCATCAATGACAACATATGAATCCAATGAGTGTTAATTGCCAACAATCTCCCCCTTTGGCATTGATGGCAACACTCACGTGAAAAATGGATTCCCTGTCGGTTCAACTAAAATATGACACATGCTCCCCTTGAGCAATACACTCTATCTGATATCCTTCCCATATTATTTAGTTCGATATTTTTCTAATATTTTTCACATATATATACTCCCCCTTTGGCATCAATGCCAAAGACCGGTGAAAGAATTGAAAGAATTTGATTCAGAACAAAAGAATGAACAAGTTTAGATTTTTCTACCAGAGGTTGACCAATTTCAAAATTTCTGGGTAAGCCTTGTCTAGCAATTGTAATTATGTGTCCCAACTGGTTTTGAAGGTTTTAGATATGGATACCAGTCCACTCACTAAATGTGCAAGTGTTTCCTTCTTTGAGACTTCTGCCGGTGTGGGCTTAGCAATCATATCCATACATTCTCTCTTATGTACACTGAGTGAATCCAATCATGGAATCACCAGTCCTGTGAGACTCCTTTCTCTCTGAATGATCTTTTCTCCCTCCTTTTCAAGAGAAATTTTTTGATTCTCCAAAGACAAAATTTGGCCATCAACAGATGTTGTTAGTGAGGTCAATCCATCAAAAGAATTTGCAATGTTAGCTACCTTATCATATAATTCCTTTAATTTGCTATCTATATTAGCTATAAGAATTTCTATGTTACAACAGACCCTGTAGATATTTGTACACTGTTTCAAACAAATTTCAATAAGAATCAGTTTATCTTCAATTTTCTTCTTCTCCATGCCAATGATCTGACCAAAAGCGGCTCTTTTAGCCACAATAAATCTCTCAAGTGCCAACTGGTCTGAAATCTGCTGCAATGATTGAAAGTTGTTAGATATATGCTTGGTTAGTGTCTTAAGCTTGCCGGAAGGGCTTTCTTCATTCTCAATCATACAATCAGGAATTAATTTTTGCAAAACTTTAATTGATTTTTCCATTATTCCCTTATCTGTAGATCCCTCCTGTGGGTTAGGAAATAGGAAATCATCACAAACAGATTATATCAAAACACTAGACATTAGCTCAATCACAAAAACACAAAATGTAATGATCTAATCCTAAACAACACTCAATAGAGACACGAAATAAAAGCATTCAAAAATGAAAGATTATGCAAACCATAGACATGACTTGAACGCTCCTTCATGCGGCTCCATTGTTCTTCTTTCCTCTTCAAATGGTTGGATTGTGGATCTCACCTACAAGTGCACACACACAATTGAAAGCAAGTAGACAAGATTACTAATCAAGAGTACTAGAAACATAAATTCGATAGTCTGATTACCAATTAGGAATCAAGGGATCAAGGGCTTTGATTGAAGAAATTCATCCAATTTATAGAAAAATTGGAGAGATGACAAGATTAGCATGATCCAATTCAAATGGAAATTGCAAATCAATTGTGACAAATTATGACAAATTATGCACTTTCTATGCAAAATTTGTTGATTGATAATTGATGACAAATTATGACAACTTCTATGTCAAAATTGTTGATTGTCAATTATGACAAATTTATGACAAAATGACATGTCATTTCCATGAATTTAGGAGATGAAATAGGAGGAAATTGAATTAAGAAATTAAAAAATTGAAATTGATGAAAATTAGGAATTAGAAATTGATGGAAAATAGGAAATTAGGTAAATTAATTAATAATTTGTCATTTATTAATTAATTCACAAAAGAGGAATAATTAGCCAATTAAATGAATATTTAATTGTAATGAGAAGACTTAGGATAAATAAATAATTATTAATCCTAGAAGAAGAATTGACACATTAGGTTAAATGATAAATCATGAAACCCTAGAAGATAAGTTAGCAATGCAAGAATGACAATTAGGTCTTGACAAAGGATAGTTGATATCGATTCAATCATGATTTTGAATTGATAAATGACCAGTGTTGATAAATGATTTGATTGAGATTGGTTGACAAAAATCAATGACAAATTGACCAAATTGACATGATTGAATAGGACAAGGATTGATGACGAATCGATCACAATATGACAAGATTGACAAGGACAAAGATCGACCAAAATCATGACTGAAGATTGTTGTCAACAAGACTAAATTCGAAGACGAGATGAATGAAGGATATAGAAGAATGACTCAATGCTCGCAAATGATAAAGATCAAGTGCGAATCATAGGAGAAATGTTAATGTGACGCAAAAACCTAAAATGAGGCAATGCGCAAATGTTAAAGCATGACTTCGCAAGTGTTGACCATTTTTAGGTGTCTACATTTTGCCCCTCTTTGAGACAATGCGATTTTAAGCGTTGTTTCAAAGAACAATAATGAAAATGCTCCAGACAATGATAATGACATATGCATGCCCCCTCGAGGAATTGGCCGGAAACATCCAGAAAAGAGGCCAATTGATCGATAAGAATGATAGAAGATGATAGGATCAAACGGACTACTAAGACTGACGGAAGAAATGTTAGTAAGAAGAAATTAGACAGAGGATAGTTAGAGATGAAGGAAAACTTTCTTTCACATATGCACATAAGTAGGTGAGAACCTTTATTTGATATAGCAAAATGGATGCGTAGCATCATGGCATTGAAGGCCAGAGCTGAAATGCAACCCTTTTTGCAAAAGACAGACACATCATAGACAAACAACAATCACAATCAAAAAGAAAGAGACCATGAGCCATCCCGGTCACTCTAAATCACTTAGTGAAATCATCGAGCAACATAGGAACATGATCGAAGCCAAAGATAAATCAATAAAAAGATAAGATGCACAAATTCAAGCAAATCAGACAAACATCTTGATCTTCATTGTCAAAAGTTGAAAATGCTGATAGGACTACCATGTTGCCTGGTTTCAAGAAATGCGGTACCCTGTCTAAAATAGGACACAGTCTGGTTTCGAGTATACCACACCCTATACGAGACCCATGATAGTAGTAACAAGGACAAATGATTTTGAGGGTGATATTCGATTGATATGACAATTGCGATCAATTTGAATGTTTGGTTTTGATTGAAAAAGTGCATCTGTTTACACATGATTTTATTAAAGCACAGCGTTGGATTGATTGTTGTTGGATGCATGCTCAGTGAGCTGTCGATGCATAAAGGGAATACTTTATTGCAAAATGTTTGCTTTTGTTTTTTCAATTTTTATTATTTTTTTTGTTCTTTTTTTTTTCAGGACGTTATTTGATTTTTATGAATTTTTTTTGAGGACATTATTTGATTTTTATGAATTTTTTTCAAGACATTATTTGATTTTTAGACTTTTTTCAGGACATTATCCAATTTTTTTGGATTATTTTAGGACATTTTTTAATTTTTTTGGATTATTTCAGGACATTTTTCAATTTTTATGATCTTTTGCCCCCAGTGTCTAGCAAGACGAGGAATATGACAAGTGAATAAATAGGCTTGCTGAAATGATGGTGGATAGAGGGAAGACAAAGGCCTTTTATGATGGAGACAATATGGATGCAATTTTCAAGGGCTATTGCGTGATGGGACAAGAGACTGGATATGACAATGTAAAGCAGTGACATGGCATGCGGGACATGTCAAGAGGTTTTTTTTTGAAACCATGTTTAAATTTTGCATCCTTATGTCAGATCAAGATCAAGGAATGAAAAAGCGTGTACGGATAGTGATAAGATATGGATAGGATAAGAAAGACCAAGAATGGATAAGGGACATGGACTGAAGGTCGGGATAGGATACGGGATAGTGGCAGAAAGTCGCAATATGCTAGGGAATATGGATGCAAGGTTATAATAAGCAAATGGATAAATGACCAAAAACTATGATAGACTGAAAGCTGAAAACAAGATGTATGATGCTCATGAAGATCCTTAGCCTTGTCAAGATCAACGGTGGAAAGGGAAACTAGACATGAGGGATAATAGGATATGAAGGGTAATGACATGGTATGATAGGATAATGAAGGGCAATAGGATATGAAGGAAGAAACCTGCCCCCAAGTGTGGTGTGCAAGAAGTTCATAAATTACGCATGACGTCTGTTTGCCAGGTTTTCATCATGGTACTTTCCCAAGGCGCTTGTTTGCCAGGTTTTCACCAGTGGACGAATTATTTTTCTTTACTTTTTTTCTTTTCTTTTTTTTTTTTTTGAATTTTTTTTTGAATTTTTTGACTTTTTCAATAGAAGATGGACATGTGATAGGGGATGGAATAAGGACTCAAGCGTCTTTTTGTTTGGATAGTAGCCTTGAAAAAAAATGGACCATGACCTTTAAAAGTATGCTCAAAGACGTTGGTAGGATAAGGACATGGAAAATGAGATGAAACTAAGGCAAGGATTTATGCAAAGGATGGGATCAAAGGGATCGAAGGATGGAAAATATGCATTGGATAATAGGTAGGGTATTGGAAGAATTGGGCTTTAGTGGATGGAAATGAAGGAAAGATCGACATTGGCACACACCTTGAGGGGTGATGGATTGATGGAGGACAAATGGATCTCAGATTGTGAGATTTGGATGGAGGAATAGGTTGGGATTTTGGGACATAAGGGCCCAAAATGGATGAAGAAGGTGGTGGAGGAACAAATTTGGAAGATTTGGATGGAGGAATAGCAACTTTGGATGCCAAGTTGGATGTTTCTTTAGGCTTTTGTGCTTCAAGGAGCTTCTTAGGGATCCACATGGTTTTTGATTTTTCATGCTTTTGTGGTTCCTTGGAGTGCATTGCTTGCACAAGGGATTTAGGAACCCATATATATTTTGAATTTGCTTTATTTTTCTTAGTGAGCCGTTGTGGCCTTTTGGATTTTTCCTTTTCTTTATAGATCATATTGTTCTTTGTTTTGACATGTCGATTATATTGGACATGTTGATCCTTGAATACATGTGGATTGCTAGACTTATGATGCTTATACTTGGCATCCAAATTGCTTGTAAGAGGAAAGGAATGCATGGATAGATATGAATGAAATAGAGTTCTTTTGGATGGATGAAATTTACTCAAGGATGTATGCCTTTTTTGACCTTGCATAGAGAATGAAGGAATATAAGGACCTAAGATGGATGGAAAGTGTGATGGGGAAGGGATATGTTTTGATTTTGATGGAGGGATACCAACATCTTGAGAGTGAGTTGTGTAGACATGACCCTTAAGATCTTCTTTAACATGAAGGGATGCTTTCTTATGGAGATCTACTCCTTTGCCTTTATGAATATCTTGACTTGTAGGATACTCTTTTCTTTGGGAAGAAGACGTGAGTCGATTATGAGGTGAATATGATATGAGAGAAATAATGAGATCTTGAAGTGGATTGGATTGCACCAAAGTGGAAGAACCCATTATTCATGTCGAGGGTTCATGAACATCTTGCACTGACACATTAAAATCATGAGGGGGATTAGGATCATGAGGGGGACTAGGATTGCGTAGTGGACATGGTTCAATGATGGGCTCTTCAAGAGATGGAATGGGAGAAATAATGGGATCATCAAAAGAAATGAGACCTTGGAGTGTATATGGAACATTAAGACAAGGACATGAAGGAACAAGTGGATCTTGTGGAGGATCTGAAGGAATAATTTGATCTTGACAAGGAGGAAGATCATTGGAATCCTCTTTAAAGGTGCTTTACTCTGGACTTTCAATGGGATCATCAGAAAGGATGGAAGGGATATCTTGATCTTTCTTAGGAAGTGGAATATCAATGGGATTTGAAAGGACATTTTTTTCATGAAATGGAAGGGGATCATCTTGGATTGGATGGACTGGGATATCTTGATCTTGCTCGGGGAACAGAGTGTCAATAAGACTTTGGATAGGATGGACAAGAAAAGGGGAATCGTCATGAGTGTCTAGGAACATGGGGTCCTGGTCAACAATTGGATGGGATGATAAGGTTTCAGGATTTTGATCTTGATTTTCTTTAGGACTCATTTCTTCGTGCTCTAAATTATCCTCTTGACATGGGGTTGGACTTTGGATATGCATGGGAGATTCTGACAAGGAATCAATGCTTTGGCATGAAGGAAATGCACTTTGAACATTTGTGATGGATTCTGGCAAGGAATCAATGCTTGAACATGAGAAAGAGGGACTTGGAATGGGGTCCTCTAAAATAGGTAATGGCAATAAAGTGCATGATGGCATTGGGTCTTGTATTTCTGAAACATGACAAGGATGGGCATCATGAATTGGATTATCTTGGCAATCAATTATGGATAGCTCTTGGATAATTGCATCCTTGGGTGTATTATTTTATGAGGACAATATAGAAGATTCTTGGGAAACTTCTAGAGGTGTAGGGATAGATGCCACTGGAGAGTCAATTTGTTTATGGGGGGATGAGGCATTGCTAGACATAAGTGTATTATCTTGATCTTCCTCAATAAACTCACTTGGTAGGTTCCTCAAGAGACTTGCAATAAAGCCACCTTTCTTTTTACATTTTGACATGATTGGATCTGTCATTTGAACTTGTTTTTGGTTTGATGTCATGTTTTGATATTGGACTTGGTTCAATTGTTCTGACATGTTTGAAACTTGGCTTGGTGTGTGCTGCAACCTTTGTTTTTGAATTTGTAATTGTGGTCGTTGACATTGATATGTTGATTGAACTTGTTGATATTCCACCATTGGTTGAACTATTTGTTGACACTGTATAGTTGGTTGGACATATTGTTGAAATTGGACCATTGGTTGTATTGGTTGTATATGTTGAGCAATTGGTTGTATTGGTTGAAAATCTGATTGATAGTAAACACCTTCTTGTTCTTTTTGTGAAGGCACATAATGTTGAAATTGTTGTTGTCTCTTTTCTTGAAATTGTTTCATCATCTCTATTTGGGAGAGGAGAGCTGGTATGTCTGATCATTCAAGAAGAGATCTTACATCAATTGGCTCAATCTTTGGATTTCGACCTGGAAGTTTTCGAAACATTTTGGACATTTGTGATCTATTATTCTCAATGTTTTTCACTCTTTGTTCCAAAATCTCTTGTTCTTGAGCTAGTTTCTCCTCTAGTTTTTGTATTTGGACATTTACATCGTCATGATAAGTTTGACTGATATTGCCTTGTTGTTGGGTTGGATATAATTGTGATTGCATTGTCGGTTGATATGTCAAACTTTGTTGCATCATTGGTGCTTGGAACCTTGTTTCAATAGACATGTCACTATGCAAATGCAATATTTTTGGAATTTTTGATTTTAAAAGGATGATGTATGATATGCAACTAAATGCAAACTAAATAGATGAAAATGCAATCTATGTTTTTGGTTGTTTTTTGAAGATTTGACAAACTTTTGAATGCAAATCTAGAAGAGAGACCCTTAGGAAATTGAAATGATGTCTAGACCTCAAAGGACAAAAGGACCAAGTGACAAAAGGAAAAATGACAAAGTCTCCCCTATATGCTTGGATACTAAGCTAGGTTTGACCAAATGACAATAATGACATAAAAAGAAAAGGTTTGATAAGTTCTAGACTTCTTAACAATGACTTAGGGTTTATCAAAGATTTGGATTACTCAAGTATGACAAGACCTAGTTTTTGACACTATATGCAAAAGGACAATTGATATGCAAATGATCTTAATATGATATGATAATGACCTAAGCTTAATGAAGAGACTTAGGGTATGCAAATATGAATGTATGACAATGGTATGACTTTAATGCAAGAGGACATATGCAAAATGGATGACCCTTATTGATATGCAAAGGAGTATGACTTAGGTGAAACCTAACCTTGGTACTTGACAATGAATTTGCAAAATGCAAACCTAGGATGAACCTAAATCTAAGTGACATGAATGTTGAGACAGGATTTTGAACAATGTTTGACAACCATGTTTGAAAGTGTTTTTGAATTTTGTTGAATGAAATGTTCTCTTGTGTTTAACCTTGTTTTAAATCAATTTTGTCTTGTTTTTGAAATGAGATGCAATTCAACTTTTGACAAACAAAGAAGACAAGATATTTCAACTTAGACTCAATACAATCATGCTCATGCACAGATTTCTTATGGTAGGCAAGGACATTAGGTACTTGAGAGGTAGACTCATTATGGGATTCAAGGAGAATACATAGATTCTTGACCCCACGGGCTCCCCTCCACGGAACTCACTTCTTAGGGCAGCCAAGCATCAGTCCCCTTGGAAATCTCCCCATGGCGAACTTAGTATCTCTTCCAAGTATCCGAACTCGTCCTTCTCAAGCAACTAGAAGGGTTTTTGGCCTCTAAAAACAAGGTGTTTAGTAAGGATTTCTGTTAAGTGTTACTCCTTGATGTCATGCAAGTGTGATTGAGACATTAAACCCATCAAGATACCAAACAAATGTAGTCACACAAGCACAATTTAGACCAAGAGGCCCTACTTAGATGTTGATATGAGAAAGAGTTCAAGGGTCATCACTTCCCAAGTAACTGCAATTCCCACGTAACCCTTCCTTCAAAGCTTTCACCCATTAGGTATTTTTTTATAGCGAGTTAGAATGCCAAGGTATTCTAGCCATACTCACTTTGGGTCATTCCCTTCTCACGATTATCACTTGCTTGCAAAAGCAAAGTGGTCAGGAAGGCAGGTCCTCTAAAGGTGACACACAATCAAAGACACGAGCATGGTATCGAAGATCTGGATTTCTGATCACCCTAAGAAGGATGAGAGCATACTCTCCTACCCCAATGTCACACTCAACACTTAAAGCAAAAACATGTTCATTCCAACCTATTTAGAAATCACTAGGTGCCTAAAAATTAAATGCAAACACAAAGTTTGATTGTTTCTCCAGGGCAACCTGCAAAAACCCAAGTTAGGAGTTTGATACGCTTATTCTTTGACTTTTGAATCTACAAAAAGCATGTTAGTAGTTTGATTTAGTGTCTTTTCCATGTGTATGCCAAGATTCTGCACAGATAATTAGTACCAAAAACCAAAAAAAACAGAAAACAAAATGCAAAAACTCAACAAATTTCAAGTAAACACTGCATTTTTTTACCTCTGTTCTGGACTTTACATAGGCGTAGAATGCATGACACAAGTGCAGAATGTTTGACACAAGCGCATAATGTCCTCTACACAAGCGCAAAATGCTCAACATAGGTGCAAGTTGCTTCACACAGGTGCAGAAGTCCCTAGAAAACCCTACACGACCCTGTTTTTGGGTTTTTTGGCCTGCAAATCAACTTGAAAGCACTCAAAAACACAATTAAGGGGTTAGATGGTTAGTGTTCACATCAGGTTCACCAATTAATGTACGTTAAGAAATAGGAAATCATCACAAATAGATTATATCAAAACACTAGACATTAGCTCAATCACAAAAACACAAAATGTAATGATCTAATCCTAAACAACACTCAATAGAGACACGAAATAAAAGCATTCAAAAATGAAAGATTATGCAAACCATAGACATGACTTGAATGCTCCTTCATGCGGCTCCATTGTTCTTCTTTCCTCTTCAAATGGTTGGATTGTGGATGTCACCTACAAGTGCACACACACAATTGAAAGCAAGTAAACAAGATTACTGATCAAGAGTACTAGAAACATAAATTCGATAGTCTGATTACCAATTAGGAATCAAGAGATCAAGGGCTTTGATTGAAGAAATTCATCCAATTTATAGAAGAATTAGAGAGATGACAAGATTAGCATGATCCAATTCAAATGGAAATTGCAAATCAATTGTGACAAATTATGACAAATTATGCACTTTCTATGCAAAATTTGTTGATTGATAATTGATGACAAATTATGACAACTTCTATGTCAAAATTGTTGATTGTCAATTATGACAAATTTATGACAAATTGATATGTCATTTCCATGAATTTAGGAGATGAAATAGGAGGAAATTGAATTAAGAAATTAAAAAATTGAAATTGATGAAAATTAGGAATTAGAAATTGTTGGAAAATAGTAAATTAGGTAAATTAATTAATAATTTGTCATTTATTAATTAATTCACAAAAGAGGAATAATTAGCCAATTAAATGAATATTTAATTGTAATGAGAAGACTTAGGATAAATAAATAATTATTAATCCTAGAAGAAGAATTGACACATTAGGTTAAATGATAAATCATGAAACCCTAGAAGATAAGTTAGCAATGCAAGAATGACAATTAGGTCTTGACAAAGGATAGTTGATATTGATTCGATCATGATTTTGAATTGATAAATGACCAGTGTTGATAAATGATTTGATTGAGATTGGTTGACAAAAATCAATGACAAATTGACCAAATTGAGATGATTGAAAAGGACAAGGATCGATGACGAATCGTTCACAATATGACAAGATTGACAAGGACAAAGATCAACCAAAATCATGACTGAAGATTGTTGTTGACAAGACCAAATTCAAAGATGAGATGAATGAAGGATACAGAAGAATGACTCGATGCTCGCAAATGATAAAGATCAAGTGCGAATCATAGGAGAAATGTTAATGCGATGCAAAAACCTAAAATGAGGCAATGCGCAAATGTTAAAGCATGACTTCGCAAGCGTTGACCATTTTTAGGTGTCTACACCTCCTTTAATAGCTTTTGAGTAGCTACCATCATTAATTCAGTGGGACTCATCTGAGTTATTGATTTCTTCTCAACTTGAGGAAGTGTCACTTGCCAAAATCTTTGTTGGGGAATCAATATCTACTTCCACTATAGTCTCCTTTACGTTGACCTCCTTTGCACTAGTGGCTTCACCACTTGGTGCAGTATCAATTACTACCAGTGGAGTTTTATCCACAATATTCTTAGTACCCTGTACATTGTCTTTCTCAAAAATAGTTTCTATCGGTATAAACTATGTTGGATTGATGATGATTGTATTATATTCATCACTTGTTGTCTATCTCTAACTGGTCTAACCGGTATCTATTTTTGTGATGAGTTACCAACACCGTTTGTTTGGTGGTCATTTTTGTGAGGAGTTATGATTACATGTCTAGATTCACTGTACCTAGGAAATTGTGTTCCTATGGCCGACATAAGGTTTGTGTGTCTATTTAAAGACATCGTAAAGAATCATTTTAAGAGGTTGTTAAGATATAGCGAGTTGTTATGTGAAAAGAGTGAAAAAGTTTTTGTTGAGAAGTGATAAGTGCTAAGATGCAAAGCAGTGTTTAATGTACTTAGAAGGATGTGATCAAGCAAGTTTTGTGCTACTCAGAATAGATCAAACTACTCTTGTTGTTTTCTAACCATTACAATAGATACAAATCCCTTAAATGGGTAACCTCTAACAAGCTTGATTGTACAAATCCTCTAACAAGGTGATCCATTAGTTTGCATTATCAAATCCTCCAACGAGGTTACTCTTAATAGGGTAGTACTCTTAATAGGATATAAGCTTCTAATCAAGCTTGGAATCTCTAACAAGATTCGCTCCTAGCAGAGCTCTTTGTAAGACCTTAACCAGTCAGTTTTTGATTACTACAGATAGTTAACTTGTGAGTTCCATCTCACAGTGGTTTTTATCTATTTGGGGTTTCCATGTATAAACACATGTTATGGTGAATGTTCTACTTTATGTGGATTCTATTATTTCATTTTGGATAGCATGTATTTTGTTTAACTGCTTGGTTAAATTTATCTATCGATCAGTGTTTAAAGTAGTGTTTGTTTTGGAGTCACTAATTCACCCCCCCTCTTAGTGCTTTTCAAGTCTATCAATTGGTATCAAAGCCTAACTTCTTTGAAGCCTAACAACTTAGAAGGGAATCTTGAAACTACCATGGGGGGAAAAAGCTACTTTGAGATGGTAAGAGAGTTAGAAGCCATTAGAAATGAAGTTGAAACCCTTAGGGGTAAATTGAAAGCTTCTCAAGTCAAGAGGAGAGAGCTATCTAAGAAACTGTTAGAAATATCTGACAATAGTTCTTCAGACAAAGCTAATATTGATGCCTTATCAGAAGAAGTTGAAAAGTTGCAGGGTGAGAAACTGAATCTAAGGAGAGAACTGGAAGGTCTCGCTATCTGCATGAGTCAGGAGCTGGAATCTAGGAGATTTATTGAAGATCTTATTAAAGAAAGAGATCAAGAGATTCTGAAAATCAAACAGGAAAGAGACACCATGCATGAGGACTTAATTGCTGAAACATAAGAAAAGGAGAACTTAAAACTAGACCTCAAGTTGGCATCATCTCTGAAAGAGAATATGTCTAAGCATGATGAGGATCTTGTCATGAAGCTTGTTGAAGCTAGTGAGAAACTGGAAAAGTTTGTCAAAAGTTCTACCATGCTAGAAGAACAAATTCAATCACAAAGAATGAAGGGTGATATCTCTGGACTTGGATTTCATACAACTGAAAAAGGTGAATCCTCTGGTACAAAGAGAAACTATCCAAAGAATAAAAATGTTTCTAAAGTCAAGAAGACTATCGGTAAGAAATCTTTTAAACCTGTCTTCTTTGCTTGTCACAAGCCTGGTCATACTACTAATGTCTGTAGGAACAAACCTAGCAGAAATGAAAATTATAATATCAATGCTAGGTATGTATCTAGAAATTTTGAAGGTCATTGCTACACTTATGGAATGTATGGGTATAAACATATTGAGTGTAGATATGGTGCAAACAATCCTGTACCACACATGCATCCTAGACCATATGGTGACCGAACAAGGAATTTTGATAATCGGGTGAATAGGAATTGGCAAAGATCCTATGAAAATTGGTTTAGTCCATTTGACATGGAAAAGGGAACAAATGTTGTGTGTACCCTTTGTAATAAAATTGGTCATGTGGCTATGAACTACAGAAAAAGAATAGGAAGAGGAAATGCAGGACCCTCGAGATCATCTGGTATGGTCTATTATCACTACAACAAACCAGGGCACCTAGCAAAGTTTTGCAGAACCAGAAACAACAAACCAGTCAACTCTACTAAGGATCATAAAGGCAAGCAAAAAATTGAGGTTGAGGAAACAAGAGAAGATATGAATAAGACATGGAAAAAGCAGAGCAAAGAAGTATTGGTAGAAGAAGTCACTCCTTCACCTAGTGAAGAGAGTCTAGCATCGGTGACTTAAGCCTATCTAAAATGACTAAGGGGAGCATAATGGTAAAATATATTTCAGACCCTTTTTGTAGAATAAGTGAGAAAGAATCTTTTTGAATAATGAATTTTGGTGACTTTTTGTGCTGACGTGTCAATCAACCAGTATTTCACTTAAGTAGCAAAATTAGGGTTTGTAACCTAAAAAGATGAGCATTTATTATAGCTGGTAAAAAGGATAAAAATAAGTTTTACCTTATTATTTTTACCCTAATCCTTTCGAAAAAGAATTGAAGTGATTGCAGAGCAAAGAAAGAAAGTCTTGGTGCAAATTTGCAAATTGCTTTGTGATTAAGAGAAATCAAGTAGAATAAGAAGCTGCAGAGAAGTGAATGAGAGTACATTTGAACAATCCAACTAAGAATTGAATCGATGTGCAAAATATTATGTATTTCCTTGCTTACTGCCTTGAAACTTGTTTATCTAGAATGGCATCTACTTCTAAATCTGTAGGGAGGTTGATGATCACTGCTGAGCCTGAAGAAGCAATAAAGGTAGAGAAAATTATGTCTTGTAATACATTGTCGCATGTCCCAAGTGGAGTCGTTATCCAAGGTTATTTTTCCATCTATATAGATTGCAAAATTGAAGATATGGGAACTCTTCACAACTATACTCAGCTGAAATCACTCTGTGACAAGGAAAGAAAGATTGAAGCTAAATATTCTAGGGTTTTTGAGAAAGGATTTCATAATTCTACCTACCCTTTTGAAAATTTTGAAGAAGAACACATAAGAATAATTCTGAGTCGAGTACATGGAGAGAATATGTATCTAGAAAGGACTCACACAATTACCAAGGAAGCCATTAGGGCTGTAACAGGTTATTGCTCAACCGGTAAAGTTCCTGAGTTAAGGAAAATCACTAAAGACAATGTCTTCAAGCTAACTAGTCTACCTCTGATGGGCATGCTTTCTCTGTTAAAAATATTAGAGATCCTGTGGTGAAACTTGCAGCAATGGTGATAGGCTATAAAGTATTTTACTCCAGTAGACTTAACAGTGTTCCATCCATAGCAATTTATTCAGCACATAGTATGATTGTTGAAAATGAAGATTATGATATCTATGAAGCTATCAGAGTCCAGCTATTTCTAAATTTGAAGTCCATCAAAAAGGACAATACTCAGAAGTTCAAGTTTGGTCAGCTATTGGCTAGGTTATTTTTCTACTTTCAAAATTTTCTACCTAGTATAGGTGACATTGAATGGTCCAAAGAACAACCGATCAATGCTCAGATAAGAAACAACATTAAGGCTATAAAGAATACCTTTTCAGCTACCACCAACATGTATTTTAATGAATTTCAAAATAAAATGAGTCTGAGAATGAGGATACCAGAAGATGTAGTAAGACACTTTGAAAAAGACATAATCTTCATGGTTACTATTGACTTTTGCTTAATGCAAGCAAGAGAACCCAGAGAGGAAGAGATGGAAGATATAAGCTATGAAGTCAGTCATGACTTACTAGTTGGCTATGATAATACCCTATTAGCACCGCCTATAGAAAAAAAGAAGGCAAAATTGGATATTCTAGCAATCCAATCTACACCTGCTGAAACTAGTACTGCATCTGTAGCTAAAGCTAAAGGAAAGAAAAAGAAAAGTGAAGAAAAGTCTCCTGTGAAGAAAACTAAAAGGGTGACTCAAAGTGTCCTAAGCAAGAAGGAACCAACACTTAAAACAATTGAGAAAGAGGAGAGTGTACCAAAGAAGAGGAGGAATAGGAAACTAATTTTGCAACCAGAGTCTTAGGGTACAACATTTGAAGAAGAACCTAAAAAGGAAAAGGCAACCGACAGAACATCTAAGAAGGAAAAGGTAGTGCCAAAGGCCACTACACCACTAGATATTGCCACCTACAAACCTGCAACAACATTTGAAAGAACAATGAAGTCATTGGGAAGAAATAGGTTTGACAATGTTAAAGAACATTACGATTCTTTTACTATAGATGAGCAGAAGCAAGTACTTCAACAGGTACTGACCTATTTGGGTCATTACAGAAGATCTCCACATGAATTGGAGAATGATATTTCAGTCTCTTTGTATTATACTTTGTTAGATAAATGGGAAGAAGCCACTCATATAGGAAAATAAATTATTGATGAAGTATTTGTACAACATTTTCCCACATTATCATCAGATGGAATTAGTGCTTTAACTGAGAAATACAAAGCATATTTTGATTTCACAGTAAGAAGACTAAAGCTTCTAAATGAAAAAAGGTCAGTTGCTGAGTCTAAGATGCATCAGCTAGCATGGATAATAAAAAAGAGGGAATATGTCATCCACTCAAGCAGTAAGGATGATACCACAAAAGATGTTCCTCAACCATAAATGGATGAAGAGGAAATTGTTCTAGCTGATATAGTCTACTCAACCAAGAAGAGGGATGAATCAGTTATTCATGTTGATGAGGAAATTGAGGATTCAGTGGACATATCTGAAGATACTACTATACCAGATATGGATCCTCCTTCAATCATAGAAGTGTAGGATACAACAAGTGATCAATCGGGTACCCATCTAGAGGAAGTCAGGATACCGACAACTGAACAACTGGAGAAACCCCAATCTCCACCAATCATTGAGATCACTCAAAAGGAGACCACTGAGGAAGTTGCTCTCAGAAAGAAGAAGATAAAGCAGATGCAAATACAAAAAGAGCCATCATTAAGTGTATACCCTCTAAAAAGGGAAAGCAAAAACTGCTTGATGATGATGATGAAGACTCTTTAAGTATTTCAGGACCTATCAATATGAATACCTTGAGTGCATTTGAAATGATGAAGATTGCTAGTGTTATGCAATCTCATGCACATAAGAAGAGGTTGAAAGAACAAAGAGTTGAGGTAGAGACAATCCAGAATGTAGTAGAAATTTTGTCTGGATTATTACTGGAAACCTCTGTCGCACATCTTTCCACTCCTATTAGCAAACTTGGTCAGTGAGTTGTAGAGGCATCTAATCAAATCAAATCACTTGAAGATGCTACTCAAATACATGCTGAGAAGAGCCACAAGAAGGCATATGGAGACAAGTTGGCTAAGCACATTGAGAATGACAAAATGGCTTTATCTCATAATTGCAAACTGTTAAAGAAAGCTATTGAATCTGGAGGTAAGGAAAGTATCTTGCCTCTACCTCCAATGTTACTTTCTTTTATTCTAATATTTCTAAGAATCAAGTTGAAATTGAACAAGAAATAGAAAGGTTATGCAAGGTATATGTCGCACTCCAGGACTCCATTCATGTCTTTAACCGATCTATAGATGAACTGCATGATAGACTGATCAGGAATGATAATGAGAGAGCTAAGAGATTTCAATCTCTAAGAGAGCTCAAGAGTCAACTCACCTCATAGATTGACATTCTTCAGAGAGCCTACTCTAGTGCAGAAGCTTTTCTTGCCACTCCTGAAATGTGCTCACTTGACTTAATGGAAAAATTCTACTACCAGTTGCTGTCTACCTCAGAGTATACAAATCACATACTAGAATCATGGCATAATGCTCTATCTCAGATGAAGCAAAATTTCAACAATATTTTCATGAGAATTGCTAATGCATGAATTTGTTTCAAAATGTAATATATGCTGAACCCTTTGATACATATTTTTCTATATATATGTATATATTTTACTTTATCATTTTGGCATTATTGTCAAAGGGGGAGTAATAATATGTATGTGTGTTTTTGAAAATCTGTATTTATGCATATATTAAGGGGGACTATTACAACTTAAGGAGGAGCATTACATTCAAAGGGAGTATGTGTATATATATGTAGATATGTTGTATATGCATACTTAGCAATATTGTAAATTACTCAAAATTTTCTAAGTGTTGCCATCAATGCCAAAGGGGGAGATTGTTGGCTTGATGATGATTGTAATATATTCATCACTTGTTGTCATTGATGACACACTCACACACATATATGATAACAATGACTACTGGTGTAACTTCAATTGGTTTACACTATCAACCGGTATGTTTAAGATCTATCTCTAACTGGTATCTTGTGACGATTGGTATGTGCCTTTGAGATAACCTATGTTAACACCAGATTGGCATCAGAATCAGGATGAAGATGAAGAAGAAGATCAAGTGGAAGATTCCATAACAATGATTCACTAGTTTTATTCCAACAGGTATTAAACTTCTCTAGCCGGTATCTGTTTTTGTGATGAGTTACTAGCACCGTTTGTTTGGCAGTCATTTTTGTGATGGGTTATGATTATATGTCTAGATTCACTACACCTAGGAAATTGTGTTCCTATGACCGACATAAGGTTTGTGTGTCTATTGAAAGACATATAAAGAATCATTTTAAGATGTTGTTGAGATATAGAGAGTTGTTATGTGAAAAGAGTGAAAACTTTTTTGTTGAGAAGTGATAAGTGCTAAGATGCAGACCAGTGTTGAATGTACTTAGAAGGATCTGATCAAGCAAGTTTTGTGCTACTCAGAATAGATCAAACTACTCTTGTTGTTTTCTAACCATTACAATAGATACAAATCCCTTAAACGGGTAAGCTCTAACAAGCTTCATTGTACAAATCCTTTGGCAAGGTGATCCATTAGTTTGGATTCTCAAATCCTCCAATGAGGTTACTCTTAACATGGTATAAGCCTCTAATCAAGCTTGGAATCTCTAACAAGATTCTCTCCTAGCAGATCTCTTTGTAAGACCTTAACCGACTAGGTTTCCATTACTACAGATAGTTAACTTGTGAGTTCCATCTCACTGTGGTTTTTACCTATTTGGGTTTTCCACATGTAAACACTTTTGTTATGGTGGATGTTCTACTTTATGTGGATCCTATTATTTCATTTTGGATAGCATGTATTTTATTTAACTACTTGGTTAAATTTATCTATCGGTCGGTGTTTAAAGTAGTGTTTGTTTTGGAGTCACTGATTCACCCCCCCCTCTCAATGCTTTTCAAGTCTATCAAACTGTACACTCTCCTTTGCAGTCGGTGGTGTTTGTACACCCTTATTTTCTATTGGTATATCCAAAATTTGTTTAGAACTTCCCAAAATACCTTTCCCTTTTGATTTATCTGCAATGGTGTAAGTTGTTACCTTAACAAATTCTTCATGGGAGGTGAGAAAGTTTGGATTCTTTTGGAATAATTTGGACCAACCCACACTTGTCTCATTTATAACCTCATTACCCTACCCATGATTAGGCTTATTTGCCAGGGTTTACTACTAAAAACTGTCATGTTAGCAACATCTATACACCTCTTCATTTCCTCATTACTTATTGAACCACATAAATTCAAAATTTCTACTTCCTTGATCTCTCTATCCCTCTTGATTGCGTCAAGTATTCTAGCATCTAGTTTATTGTACAAAGATAAAGGATTTTCCCTAAAAATTTCTACTAAAGCCTTCTTAGATATATATCTATGTGTAACAAAAGTTCCTCTTCAATTTCATTTTTCTCATTATCCTCTAAGTCTTCATAGAAATTACATACATTCTTCACAATATGATCCTTTGTTATCTCACCATTCAATTCAACATAGGTCAATGGGGGGATGATGGTAACATTAGAAAATTCAATTGCTTCATCAATTGCACTTTTCCTCTTCTTTCTGTGGGTTGCTGGAGTGGATGGAGCAAACTGCCTCTTCTTAATAGGTTTCCTTGCTAGAGGTGGGGGTGCAGTAGGTTTTGTCGCCTTTCTTACAAGCTTCCTCCTTGGCTCCACCTTCTTTTCCTCTACTGGAGGCTAGTTAACATTCTTTCTCTATACCCTTCTGAATTCTAGAGGTTGGTTGTCCTCTGGATCAGTATCAGAAGTAATAGGAGAAATGAAAGTTTCAGACCTCATCTCCTCAGGAGTACTAGCCATTGTTGGTTCTGCTGCCAGTTTGGATCTAGAACCCATTTCAATAACTATCTTATGAATTAAATTATGTATAAATACAAACATCTTATCTATTTTCTTCTCTCTTCTCTTCCTGTTGAAGCCAGTCTTGACTTCAAAAGCCTTTTCTTCCGTAGTACCAAAATGTTTGGCTTTGTCATCCAATGGAGCTTCTAGCAACATCTTTTTATAAAGATCCAAAATTTTATCATCCACCTCATATCCAAGCTCAGTGACCCATATGGTCCTTGGTTCCACTGCCTCCATAAGGGTTTCATCGATCTTCACCATAAAAAAATACCAGTGGAGCACTTCTCCATAATGTGCTTTGATATCCTCTCCCTTTGTCTCATATTTTCTTGAAATGTTTTGAAATAGCCCCAAATATTTTGATCTCTGTCAGTACCAAGATCGGTGATTGCTTCCTTGATTTTCATACCTATCGGTATGTCATGATCCCAACGTTTCTTCCCTAGACTAGGTAGCTCATTTATGAAGTAAAGCATTAAAAAAGCAATGAGATTTCCAAACCTAAAGGTTCCTTTCTTAACACCCTGAATCTTTCCAAGATTCAACATCAGTTCACTTCTTAGCCATTCACACAAGTCATATTTACCTTCATTCCTCAACATCTAATGTGCAACATGATGCAATAACTAGCAATAGAGTTCAATCGAGTAGATTGAGTTACCTTGTAATGGAGTATCATGCTTGCAACCTTCAAATCTGTGTCCTTGATTGTGCTGATCCTCATTGATCTTCCATCATGGGTTGCACTAGTGAGTTTCTCAACTACAATGCTGGAAATCTTCTTGTTAGGTTCTTTTACGATTTTGGGTAATCTAGTGACTGCTTGAATAACTTCCTTTGTGATCATGTAGGGACGATCCAGCCAGATGAATTCATTGTGAACCCCACTTAGAACATATCTGATCACCTCATCTTTGAATTTTGGTATGTATAGGATACCGGTTAACCCTATATCCTCAATGGATTTTTATTCTGGCTTGATTGTTCTGGAGCTACCTAGTATCACATATTGATACATGCCTTTTATTTTCTCTTTGCCTAGATCCTCCAAGGTGCAGTAAATGTATGCCCTTACATCTTCAACATACATCATGCCATCGGGAACCTTAGAGAATGCTCCTATAGAGTCTTCCTTCTTAGCTATCAGGGGAACTTTCTTGAAAATGGGTCTTAGCCCATCCTTGACTTCAAAAATGGTGGGATTTGCAATGAAAGTAGGAGCAGATGATATGGATGCCATTGTGAAGAAATACCTAAAAGTGATCACCGGTTGGAAGAATGAGTGCTTCTTAGATAATTACTAGAAATCCTTACATAATTCTTTTTCTCACTCTTAATCACCTACGATTTTCCTTTGCTTCACTTTGGATGCTTGAATGCTGGGTGAGTGAAAATGAATCCACTTTCCCCTTTTTATCAGTGAATAAACCCTAATTCTTCACTATCATAATTGTTTGTGACGTACCCTATTGGATGCCAGTTTCACAGTCTTATGCAGGATAAACCTTCATCAATGATTAACACAACTTTCCAGATCTCCTCTGAGGAATATGCAAGTTTTGCAATGAGTTTTCCAACCCCTAAGGCTTATGCCTTAGTTACTAGTAGAATTTCCTATCGGTGGAGGAATGCTCTTTTCTACCAGTGGAGTTACTAGTGTAGTTGCATCTCCACATGGTCCTTTAGATTTTCTAGCCCATCTCTTGGTGTGATCCTATTGTATTTCATCTACCTTTTATTTTCCTTTCTCATTTGCTTTATCATTGCTAACCGGTTGAGTCTTTCTTTTGTAGTACTTAGCAATATGACCTATTTTGTTTAATGCATAACATGTAACATTGTTCTTTTGAATTTCTTTGACATATACGGTGTCATTCCTTGACCTACAATGATTAGCCAAATGTCCAAACTTTCCACAAGCATGACATTTAACATTCATTTGGTAGTCTTCTGACTTATGACCATATTTCTTGCAATTTGTGCATTGACCAGGAACATAATTGTAGTTTTGATTTTCTCTATTTCTACATTGTCTAGCCATATGCCCAAATTTATGACAAACAAAATATCTACCATCGAATTTGTAAGCATTATATTGCCTTACCGATTTCCTCTGTTTTGATGAGTTCTTCATACTGGTTGTCTAATCTTCATTTGCAGTACTGAATCTTTCACCTTGTACAAATCCAAGTCCTCTCAAATCATCACTCTGCATTTGTCTTTTCAATAAATCATCCAATTGAGTAGCACTGATCCTAAACTTTTCTTTATACTCACTTATAGTAGTCAGATCATCTCTCAAAGTTGTTATTTGTCTTTTAAGCTCTTGTTCATTATCCTGGGAGTGTGCCAAATCAATTCTCAACAAATTATTCTCATGAGTCAATTTGCCACTTTCATCAAATTTATTCTTCAAAGATATAACAAGATTTTCTTCCTTTTTCTTTCTGTCCTCAATATCTTTTGATAACCTCATAGTCAGGTCTTGCATTTCATTCTTCATGAGCATGTTTTCTTGACTCACTTTCTTACATTGTTCCTTAAGTGCATTTTTCTCTTCATCATCCTGGTTTTGCAAAAGTTCCTTTCTCTTAGCTTGAGCTGATGATAACCTTTCTTGTAGAATAAGAATGAATTCATTAGAAGAATTTAATTCATCTTGTAGTTTCAAGTTCTTCATCCTTTCAGCATCATAGTCCTCAAGTGCCATCTCAAGTTGCTTCTCCATAGCCATGTTCAATGATTCTGGTTTCAAGATCTTCCTCAAGTTGTTAAAATTCTTTCGAGGTACCAAGATCTGATACCAATTGTTGGAATACAATGAACCCAAGAACACTGAGAGGGGGGGTGAATCAGTGTTCTACCGGTAACACAAAATTTTAACCTTTTATATCATACACATATAAACTGGTAAGTGAAGAGCCACATGAATGAACACAATAAACTAGCCACATGAATGAACACCATGACACACAAAATTTATATGTGGAAAACCTCAAAGAGGAAAAACCATGGTGGGATTTGTGAGCCACAATATCAATTCACTGGCCATATGAAAGATATTACATAGCATGGGGGGCCTAAACATATAGGAAGAGACACTACCTAGAGTACACTACTCAATACAAAAGTGTCTCACTAACTACAAGCTTCTGCTGAAATAAAATAGTACTGGTGAACTCACAAAATGCATCTGCAATGCCAAAAAGAGTTCCAGTTAAAGCTTTGTTCTGTACCGGTTCATAAACCCTGAACCTTCTACCGATATCTTCTTCCCTCCAAGAATTCCTTATTAAATATCTACAGATCATTGCATGATATAGCATTCACATACAAATGATCTACATACATATCCTTCACATTATCCATAATCCTATTCTGTCATTTCATATCTCATCTCTTGTCATCTCATGATGACCTAACAAACTGACCTATATACCCTTTACAAACAATATGGCTTATGTTGGCTTACAATACAAAAGATATAAAATGTTGGTCTTATACAATAATTACAAAATGATTTTACAAATAAACTTCCTTCGGATCCTATCCTGATGTCATCTTCCTTGAATTGTTGGATGTCGATGCTAGTGTTGGTACCGGTGCCGATTGTGACCTTGATTGCTCCAATGCCACTATCGGCCGGTGAATTCCTCCTAATTCCGGTATATGACTTCAATGGAATCTTGTTGCCATATAGAATCTTGTTTCCATATAGAATCTTGTTTCCATATAGAATCTTGTTTCCATATAGAATCTTGTTTCCATCAATGACAACATATGAATCCAATGAGTGTCAATTGCCAACAGGATATCCCTACCTTTGCCAACAACTATACATTAGCCTATTATCTTAATGTAGTCGAACACATGAACTCTTCCACTAGTGAACAAAGTGAGAACATGATAGAAGCAAATGTCAAGTATCTTAGTCTCGAAAATCAAAAAAGAAAAATAAGTGTTCTGATGGTGAAAACCACACTATGGCAATGTCAAAATTGAAATAGTAAAAATAAAAGACGTACCTAATGATGAAAACCTCTCCAAGGCACTTGAAGGTGAGATACTTGATATTTTTCTTGATCACTTTCAGGAGTGATCACTAGTGTTGATTGAACCTACACAACCAATGAACATCAGAACAAAAGAAACTAGGCATATCATACATCTAGCTCAATCCCTATCAAAAGAAGAATTGAAAGAATTTGCTAATTTCTTCATGGAGAAAAATATCAATTTTGCATGGACATATGCTGATATGTCGGGTCTAGATCCTGTCCTCATAATGCATCATCTTTCTATCACTCCTAGAGTTAAACCTATCAAGAAAAATCTCAGAAAAATGCATCCTCATGTTGCATTACTTGTTAATGTTAAGCTAGAAAAATTACTAAAAACATGATTCATTAGAGCAATTGATTATGCTAAGTGGATATCTAATATTGTTCTTTTTTCCAAACCTATCAAATCAATATGTGTTTGCACAACTTTCAGAGACTTAAACAAAGCATGTCCAAAAGATGATTTTCCACTGCCTAACATAGACATGATAGTAGACATGAGTGCTGTCTATGAAATGTACTCTCTAATGGATGGTTTTTCCAGATACAATCATATCAAAATTGCACCCGAGGATCAAGAGAAAATAGTATTAACCTGTGCATGGGGAAATTTTTGCTAGAATGTGATGCCCTTTGGCTTAAGGAATGTGGGCGCCAATTATCAAAGAGCTGTAATATTAATCTTTCATGACATGATGCACAAAAAGATGGAGAACTATGCCGATGATACCCTACTCAAATATATGAAAAGGTCAACACATTTCTCAGAACTGGCTCCAATCTTAGATAGGATGGAAAAATTTAAAGTCAGACTAAATCATAAGAAATGTGCATTTGGAGTTACATCTGGCAAACTCCTAGGATACTTTTTTTCAGCAAAGATCTAGAAAAAGTTAAAGCTATAATGGAAATACCACCTCCAAAGAATGTCAGTCAAATGCAGACTCTACAAGGGCAGCCCCAATAAATAAGACACTTCTTTTCTTAGCTAGCAGATAAGGCTCAACCATTTACAAAAGCATTACGGAAAGGAGTCAACTAGGATGAAGACTGTGAACAACACCTAAAGAAGATCAAGGAATATATTTCTAATCCACCTATCTTAATGCCACCAATTTAGGACAAACCCTTGATTTTGTACATATCAGCTACTGATACATCACTGGGGGCACTTTTGGATCAACATGATGAGAATTAAAAGAAAAGAGCTATATACTATATCAACAAGACATTGATGTCCTATGAGATGAACTATACTATCATTGAGAAAGCTTGTCTGGCATTGGTCTTTGCATCATATAAATTAAGGCATTATATGCTAGTGCATTCTATCAAACTAATGGCTAAGATTGATCCAGTGAAATATCTTCTAAGCAAGGAAATACTTACAGGGAGATTGGCTAAGTGGGTTATGATACTCACAGAATTTGACATTGAGTATGTAGAATGCAAAGATATCAAAGGACAAGTTATTGCAGATCAACTTGTTGTGCTCCGCTTGAAGACAATTAACCTTTGCACATAGATTTTCTAGATGAATCCATAATGCATCTTACTCAACGTTCCTGGAAAATATTCTTTGATGGATCTTTTACTCAACAAGGTTTTGGTGCTAGAATTCTTTTAATCACTCCTCACAGATACTCAATTCCAAAGGCATACAAGATCCTCTTCCCTTGTACCAATAATATTGCAGAATATGAAGCCTTGGTAAATGGAATCAAGTTAGCTATTGAATGGAAAGTTGTTGAGCTATATTTTTATGGAGACTTCCAGTTGATAATCAGCTAGAACAATGATATATACCAAACTTGGGATGAGAAATTGATTCCCTATAAAAGAATGGTTGATGACTTTAAGAAATAGTTTACCTTTGTATCATTTCAGTAGATTCTTTGATCATGCAATAGAGCAATAGATGCTATGGCTACATTGGCATCTATACCATAGCTACAAGAATTTGAGTTTCTCTATGAATTCCTGGTGGAAGACCTTCATTGTCTTGCTTATAATTCCCCTAAGTCCCAGATGGTCTGTTCTATCATTGGACATGACTCATCTTGCTATAGCCATATCTACTCTTACTTATGTGACCAAATTATCCCTAATAACCTTATCCATAATAAGAAAAGAAACCTGATCCAAAATGCTTCATGGTATGTCATCATCGCTAGCGACCTATATAGGTGAGGTTTAGATAGTACTTTTCTTAGGTGTCTAGAACCTGAAGAGTCTCAACATGTGTTATCTGAAGTCCATGAAGCTATTTGTGGATCTCACTCAAATGGTCTAACTTCAGCTCAAAAAATGCTAAGGGTTGGCTACTACTAGTTAGATATGGAAAAAGATGCTATAAAATTCACTAATACTTGTGAGAAATGTTAGCTACATGAGAACCTCATACATGCTCTAGCAAGAGAGCTCATAAATTTTATCATACATTGGCCTTTCCAGCAATGGACATTTGATCTCATTGGCCAAATCTATCCCGCATCATCTAATGGACATAAGTTTATCATAACTACCACTGAGTACTTCACCAAGTGGGTTGAAGCGGTTCCTCTAATCAAAGGAACCAACAAACAAGTGGCTATGTTCATTCTTAACTATATCATTTGTAGCTATGGAATTCCTTCTTCAATTGTGACTAACAATGGAGGGTAGTTCAAAATCAAACATTGGTTTTCTATATACTACCCTCAAGGTAACGGACAAGCTGAAGCATCTAATGAAAATCTGTTGACTATCTTGCACATAATGGTCAACAAATCTGGAAAGGATTGGCTTCTACAATTCAATCCACTACTGTTGGCTTATCGAACAAGCATAAAATTACCTACTGGGGCTACACCTTTTGCTTTGGTGTATGGGACCAAAGCAATATTGCCTATTGAAGTGGAAATTCCTTCTTTGAGAGTTTCTTTGCAAGGTCTTATTACGGATGAAGATCATAGAATATCTAGATTGCAAGAACTAGAATTGTTGGATGAACATCGACAAGTGGTGTTTGATCATCTAAGAGCTTACCAGAAGAGAATGTCTAGAGGTTATAACAAGAAAGTTCAACATAGAGAATTTTAGGTTGGTGACCTTTTCTTAAGAGAGAATCCTAAAAATCAATAGTTTTGAGAACAAAAAGGGAAGTTTGAACCCAACTAGTTGGGTCCCTACATCGTTACTGCAGTCTTTGGTCTAGTGCCTACCAACTCTCAACACTAGAAGAAGAAAAGCTTCATGAACTAATCAACACCATCCACTTGAAGAAATTCTACACTTAGCATTCTCTGCTCTAGCAATCCATATAGGCACCATGGTAGTAAACAAAAAGAGAGAATATCTGCCAAGAAGGTGAAAACCTAGTAAATAAGTGCCTCTTGTACTAAAGTGCTCCATCTATCAACACAAATTTGTCATTTTCTATTTTATTTCCCACTTTCCTGTATGTTTTCTTTAGCTTCTACATATCCTTCGGTCGCTTTTGTGACACCTTGGTTCTTCTTGGAACCCTCATGGATTGAAATCAATCAATGTCCTAGTCTTAGGGTAATTGACTGATCAATCTACATATCCTAAGCAATTTAACCACGTCCATTTTCTATTAGTAGTATTGGGTCATCCAATTTGAGTCAGTCACCTGTCTCCAACCTACTGCAAAGTTTTACCACTGAGTAAACAAGCAAAACAAGAACAATGAAAATAATCACTAAAACTATTTAAGATTTGATTGAAATTTTCTTTGTGTGTTGTCTTTTAAATTGGTTTTCAATTATTATTCCCTCTAAGTAACTCAAGGAAGTCTATCTTGACTAAGAGGAGCAATATTTGGGGGCATAATAATTTTTTTTGTTTTTTTCTTGTAGGAGTGATCCGATGATCTGGAAACATCTCATAAGCTGGGTGTCTGTGATAAGTTCCTTCACATAAAGGTGAAATTTCCACACATACCTCAACTCCATTTATTTGTATGCTATAGGGAGGTTCGAATCATTTCCTTGTCTATTTTGAGTAAATTTCTTTATCATGCAATGCGGATACATGCTTAATTTGTCCTAGGATATGAATGATACAAGGGTCATTGTGGACAAGATAATCAGTATTGCATATAAAAATGAAAGAACTCTACTTTGTTTGGTGTGTTTGCATGCAAGCAACATTCAAGTAATCCCAACTCTTTGTGTCTTGGTGCTTATGTTTATTCCTACATATTCTCTCAGTGATGATACAAAGCAAATTAAAATCTAGTGATTCAATCCTAGTTTGCAGATATGACAATATCATATAGATCCATAAGCCTATTATGCATTCATTTGCATTCATACTATTACACGAAAAATAACAAAAAAACAAACATTTGCATTATTAGATCATCATTTTCATGCATCAAATCATTTATTTGCATATGAAAAAGAAACAAAAACATCCATATTCATCTGCATTACATACATACATATTAAAAAGGAATGCATTCATATAGAACAACAACATATAGAAAAACATCGCATAGATCATCTCATATCAATAACACAAGTACAAATAAGCTCAAAATATAGACTCATATATATATATATATCATCAAATATCAATGTCAAAGGGTACAAATGATATCAAATATCATAAATACTGTCAATCGGGGAAAGAATCATAGAATACTACAAAAATGGGGTACAAAATCTGGGAGATATCTAAAAATCTAACTCTCTGCCTCTCCCTCATCACCTGGAGGAGGAGGAGGTGGCTACTGAATAGGAGCATCAACTTGTCTGGGTATGCTAGCTCCCTTTGATCAAGCCATGTACTGAGAATAAGGCACTACCTTCCTATCTATTGGGACCACCACACTATAGGCTACTATGTAGTATGCTACCCTGCTCATCTAATGAACAACCTCGTGCTAAAGGCTATCCCGCTCTACTCTCATACTCTGTACCTATCGATCTCTCTTCATGATCTATCGGTCTCTCTTTGTTATCTATGCCTGCATCACTACCATCTATGTTTGCAAGCCCCTGACTCTCCCTCTCAAGACACGAATAATGTCAATGGGTGTCTAACCTCCTGCTCCTCCCTCCTCACCTCTACCACCCTTCTCATCTCTCCTTTTTTGTACTTGTCTAGGAGAATCCTCACTTCCAAGGCCCACTGCCTCACCCATCTCAACATCCACTACAGCCTCTCCTCCCCTATCACCACTTGCATCTCCACCAACTACTCCTCAAGATCCTCTCTCTCCCCTTCACCTATGTTGTCTTGCTATTGGTGCTCTGCTGCGACTCACACTCGGATCTCCTCCACCCCTCCTAGGTGTTGCCTCTCTCTGCACTCACATAGGGACATTGTTACCCTCATCTATATGAGGAACATGCTCTCCAGAATCTATGAATCAAGGAAAGGGATGTCTCTAAGACCAATATGTATACTGGGGCAATACTCTCACATCTGCAACATCCTTAAGTTACTCCCATCTCTACGGCTGTAAACAAGGCATATGACAGTCTAGGCCCCTATCCTTGTCTCTCCTCATCCTCAAATCTAGCATAAGTTGTAAACTCCTGGGAGATACTCTGTGGCCTCCCATAGTGCCTCAAAAACCTACTAACTACAAAACACTCAATAATAACTGAAGATCTACCCAAAAGTGGCTGCATCATAAACATATCATTTCCACAACTCTAGACCCCTATATGGTCTCTATACTACTATTATCAAGTCATCTAATTGTCTCCTCCAAATATTATTCTTTCCTAGGTGGGGCTATGTGATATAGCCAGAATATCTATATACAATAGGCTGGCCATCTTCTCTCCCATCATTCACAATCAATCTACAAACTGGGATGTGCTCCCAGGCCTAAATTTATAAAACTAGAACACCTATCTCCATACTCTTCACCCCTCTATAGGAGATTTCATGCATCTCATGGTACATATACATGAGTAAGCATGAACCTGAACCTAATCTGACTAGATGAGTAAGAAATATCTCCAGCATCCTACCCCATCCAAATAAGAATCCCTATTGTCCCCTATTAGGCATCACAAAGAAGACAATAATGCTAGCCAAAATGCAAGCAAGAGGGAACTGTGCTCCATACTTGCTCAATAGATCATCCCAAGTGATAGACTGATCCAAGATAGTGTCATCATGAAATATGCATCTCAGTGCCTCAATGCTTTGTCATGGAGTAGCATCATAATCAACCTTATCTCTAGCAAATGGTATCCTCAAAATCTTGTATACATCCTCATGAGTGATAGTCATCTCCCCAGTCAGTAGGTGGAATGTGTTATTCTCACTATGGAATCACTCAACTAAAGTTTTGAGTAATCTATGATTCACATGGATATCAAGCATTTGAAGCAAGTATCCAAATCCACACAATCTGATATGTCCTCTCTATGCATCTAATATGTCCCGCACTAATCTCATAGTATGTGGATATGTACATCTGAATTGAATATTGGGCAACTGAACCTATAAAATTGAACACAAAATCATCACTACATGATCAAATTTGAGCTAATAATGTGTCAAAAGTGCTAACGAATCCAAATTTACAAGAATGAAAATCAAAATTTGATGTTTTGATCATTAAAAACATACATTGTTTTCCATATGAGTGAGTACAATCAAGAAGAAAGTTGTACGATAAAATATTATGCATAGTACGAGAAAACAATCCAATACGAGAATTTGTAACATGCCGAATGATTAAATGGTTAATGAAGAAAATCCTCGTACGATTCAAGGATATACACCATACGAAAAACCATACATGATGATACGAGAAAATATAAATTACCAGTTACTTGTACAACAACTCCTAGTAAACCAAACGATGAAACGAGTAGGGGCGAACTTGAACGAAGTTTAGAACAAAAAATTCAACAAAAAATTCAAGAAATTTGGAATTGAAGAGGCTTAATATCGATCACTTACTACTGCTGGGTATTTTCGAGGTTGATTATGTCATCTCTCGTGCTCGAATCGGTGATCTAGAATGAGAATTGCCATTTTGCTCCAGAGAAGGTTTTTGAAATTTTGAACTTTGAGAGGTAAAAATGAATTGAAAATGACCCCTTCAACCCCTTATATAGGTGAAACCCTAATTTTTAAACTTGCTTTGACTGACACAAAATTTATAGTCTTAGCTAAATCAATCAGCCTGAGTCCATTTTTAGGATCGAAATCAAAATCTAATGTCGATTTTCTAGTCAATTTTTTACAACGTTGACCACTTGGCACTCTCATCTTCGCGTCACTCTTCACATCACTTTGTGCTCAAATATTTTCTGAATCAACTTTGATCTCAAATTAATTGTCCAATCAATCATCCTACGCAGATTATCATCAATATATCATTTTATTAAATAAAATTGTCTAAAATCACCATAGTCTCGCTATCTTTCGATTTCACTCCCGAGGGGGTATACTCATTATGTCAACATTATCAGTAATTACATCATTAAAAGTCAAGAAATTTTTCAAATCTTCATCTAAAGTCGAGCAAAAAATCTTTTCAATCAAATATTAATTGAACTTCAGTCAATCTCTAGGGGCATATCAAGTTTGTCCTCATCTGAATCAAACTTCAAATCGGTGTTCAGTTTGATCACATCAAATCAAGCCGGGCATTCTATTTCGCTAATTGGTTCTTGTTCAATCAAGTTTGGAATTAGTTTTATCTCTTTTCTCAACTGATTCTAGTTCAATCAAGTTCTAGATTGATGCTCGTTTCTTGATCCATAAAGTTCAAGATCGGTATCTTTCTCTTCCTCGGTCCTCGTTCAATCAAGTTGAGGATCAATATCACTTTAATCAATATGTTCAGTTTCATCACTTCAAATCAAGTTGAATATGAATATCTAACTCTTCATCAGTTTGTGATCCATCAAGTTCAGAACTGACATCAACTATTCTTTGAATCAATGCATTGCTCGCACATCAATTCAAAGAGGGGCAAATGTAATACCCTAAAAAATGGTCACCTAAACCATGGGCCCCTAATCTCAGCTACATCACCAAGGTCCTAACCAAAGGCAACTAAATCAATCATGAGCACCTAATTAATTAATTTCTAAATCATCAATATCACATGGCAAATAAATCATTCTATATTAATTAAATATTTATTTAATTAATTAATCATTCCAAGTAAATCATTTTAATCAATTATCGTATTTATTTAATTAAATATCCTAGCATATTTAATTAATAAATAAATTTGTCATTAAATCATCAAAAAAGGAACTAATTTGCCAAAAAAAATTAATTTGGAAAAAGAATTAAATTTGGAAAAAGGAATTAAATTGAAAAATCTTAGAAAGCAATTAAATCAATTAAATATCAAAATTGAATAAAAATATGAAATAAATCAGTTTTTCTGATTTTATCTTAAATTTAGTTCAATTTCCTTTAAAGCTAAGAAAAGCAGCCAATCACATCAATTCACCTAGATTGTGCTTCGTCTTGAAGAATCTCGACCGCTCATCATTAATCAATCTTGACCATTGGTCTCTCTCTGGATTTTCTATAAATTCAGGCTCTCATCTCTTAATTAGATTACCCTAGAGATTTATCATTATTATGCTATTTTTGCACTAGGTTCATTGAGATTTTGTGCATTGAGAATATTATATCTTAGTTTATTGCATATTAGTTTAATCATGTTAGCTTAGTATTCATCTAGCTTAATCTTGCATATCTAGCTTAATCTTGCATCCATTTAGCTCAATTTTGTGCTCATATAGTTTAAATCCTTCATCTTGGTGTAGTCTAGTCACTAGTATTGCTTAAACAAATCTGATAGCAAGTCTATACTCGCATCTTTTAGAAGGCAATATATCGATTTATTATGGTTTTTATATTCATGATTATATCTATCTAACCATGCATGCAATGATTTATTGAAGTGTTTGTGTCTTACAGCTTGTAGATTACCACTTTTCACACATAGAGATATATCCTCTCCAAGTCCTCTAATAGTATTCATGGTTTCATCAACTCTTTGAAGATAATCAACAATCTTTTCTTCATCATTTATTTTAAAGCCTTCAAGATGAGCTCTTAGTGTTTGTAGTTTAGCCTCCTTGACCTTGACATCTCCTTCAAATAATCTCTTCAACTTATCCCAAGTTTCCTCAGTAGATGAGGAGTGCATAACCTTAACAAACTCATTATTAGAAAATCCACTGAGAATAGCATGCTTGGACTTGACATTGTTTTCATACTCCTTCTTCACATCCGGATCTATAGGGGGAGTATTAGGGACAATATACCCATTCTTCACAGACATCCAAACATTAAAACCTAGGTAAGATAGATAGGTTTCCATTCTTTTGCTCCAGGAGGCATAGTTGGCACCATCAAACATGGGAGATTTGGAGGAAGAGGATTCATTCCTTGCCATTGGGTTCTTAAACCAGAATTTACGCAAGCTAGAGAAAGCTTTGACCAACAGGGAACCTAAGGCTCTAATACCAATTGAAGAACATAAGATATCACTAAGAGGGAGGGTGAATCAGTGATTATAAAAAATTTCAATCAGTGTGTGTGCAACCCGTAGAATAATGAAAACACTAACAAGCAATCAAATACAAGAGAACATCACATAACACTAGATATACGAGGAAAAACCAATGTGGGAAAAACCTCGGTGAGAAATGCTGCTAGAGATCTACTGCTCCAATCCAACCTCACAATGAAATAACAATTTTACAATGTTTAGGGGACCAACCCAAGGAGCACGAACCCCTAACAATTTATGGGCATCTACCCAAAGGAGAACCAACTGAAGGAGAACAAACCCCTACATTGAGCACCCACTCAGTAAAATATAATGAGATATAAAATAATACAATGATAAGAACCTTGTTACAAATGAGTTTTGTAACCCCTACAAACAATTCACTCTGCCGGTTGAACTCTTTTCTGTCACACTTCTTCTTCTCTATCAGATCTCAGTTCTCTCTATCTAAATCCTCTTCAACTCAAATTCTTCTTTGCCAAATATCCTCTCACACTCTCTCTACTCTCCTTCACTCTCTACTGCTACCTCACTGGTTCAATATCTGGCAGTTTGATGGACTGTTTTACTCTCTAACTGTTTACTAGCTACCTCAAACCCTATCGGTTAAACCCCTCTTGCCGGTTCTCCTTCTAACACTCAGTCACTTCAATATTTTTCTATCATCTCTCAGACTGATCAAATTTCATCTAGAATGATCACACTTTCTCATCCTCAGCTTAAGTCCTTGATGTGCACATTTATACACAGGCTTTCCTACCAAAACAAAAACTCAAACTTTATGTGCATAGGGTTTTCTTCGCCAACCACAATCCATATCGAATCGGATCTCATCTTCTTGAATCAACAACCTACAACATATAAACAAAAAATCTCCATCCTTTTTATTCTTCCTATGCACATTTACTCTATTTGGTAAATTGGACCCTGTTACTCTAGTTGTTTCCTTCTCCAGATCAACAAGGCGATCAAATGTCCTTTTTCCATCATAACACCAAAAAAAAAATCTTCCTTTGAATCTTCTTCGAGCCGCAATCCTTTGCAAGCAATCCATGATTTCTGCAGTCTTCATTTAATATCGACCTAAATAGCAACTACCTTGGCGATGTACTATTCACCTACAACAACATGTTTGCCACCTAGAGTCCACGTAAAATCTCTGACACCATCCAACTCACTTGATTATGTTGGTTCAAACTAGATCACCGACCAAATATACTACCGATATACACCAACCAGTTAACCTTCATATCATGCACTTTTATGTTCTGTCGGTTAGGACATGTTATCCCAGACTACACTCACCAAACCACAAAATATACCCAGGGTAAGACACTGTCAGAAACCTTCATCATTTACTAGTGACATTCCTCAACCATTTTTCCAAAGTGGCAAACACTTCACATCCTTTCATCTTCTTATCCGGGTTGTTCAATTTGTCTCTTTGCTTGCTTATCAGTTGACATACTTACCGATTAACATCAACATGCCAACAATGTTTAATACTCCTACTTGCATACTAGTTGACATGAATGACAACATAAAGTTAAGTCCCAGAGACAACTGAGAGTGGGGGGGGGGTGTGAATCAGTTGTCTACAAATTTTAATCCAAATATGACTTAACCAAACTTAATGATCAATGTCGATAAACCAAACTTTAATGCTGGTAGACAGTTTAGAAGTTAATTATAGTACCGGTGAAGTTTAATGCATGGAACAGAAAGACAATAACATCCACAACACATAACACAAATATTTGTACATGGAAACCCTATAAGGGGAAAAACAATAGTTGGAAAACTTATCCACAATCAAATGATACTACTATAGATAGTATGTGTGTACAATATGGAGTCTGCACATGCAGAAAGGCCAACTGCCTAGAGCTCACTACTCAAACACAAGATGGGAGTCACACTGACTACAATTGGATGGTTAAATCCAATGATAATGTATTGCTCAAATAGAATCTTCATATGTTGGATTTAGTACCAGTTAAGCTCTGATTAACTTCTCGAAACCTTCCTTCAATCTTCAAATGATGTCTGTGTGTATAGCTCTACTTATTCTCGCATATACCTTATTCGTACTTACTTACATTCCCATTCCCAATCTCATAAATGAGATCTTACATATATACCAAAGCCTAAGACCAAATGTGTAGGTCAGCTTACAAAGAATATTACAATAAAATCAATTACAAATAAATCAATATCTGATGCATCATGTTGGCTCAATGCATTTACAATAATAACAAATCATCTTCATGATGTGTCGTGCTGATCTGGAGTAGATATGCTTGTCGGTGCTTAACTTGGACCTATTTGCCAGTAATAGCAAATATGCAAACCCGAATAGACCAATGAACAAATCACCATAACAAAGTGTCCAAACAATGTCTTCTACATAACCAAGTAATCTCCAAGTCATTCCAAGTGCCGGTGAACAATATAACCTGCTGGTAAACCAAATACCAGTGACTGTGCATAAGTCACTGACTTGCCGATGAACATAACCAAAGATCTCCAAGTGCTGATCAGTGTTAACAAGTGTTGACATCAATGACAAAACCAATGAAACATACCAAAATACCAACACATAATGTCAATAGTCCCTCTATAGATGGAAGCCTAGTTTTGATCCCTCTGCTGACCTTCATAAAATGGTCCCAGTTTGGGTCCACCTCCTAAGACTCCCACTTCAATACTGGGATGAATCCATCTTTTGATGGATCGGCAATACGTTTAGCCACTTTATTTCTACATATAATGTTACAAGGAGAATATGGAAACTAGTTTACACCTGATTCTTGTTGGATATTGTTGATGCTAGGATATGTTGTTGTCATTGATGTCAACAGATTCCTGTATTCTAGTGTTGTAGAAAGTTATTTTGGTGTTTTGGTGATTGTAGTGAGTTGATCTGGTTGGTTTATCCACTTGATATGTAGAATCAACTAGAGATACTTCATTCAATATTGATTTCATGATGCTAAGTGGTGATTTGATCAAGTTACGTATTCTGGTATGAAGATTGGTTTTTTAGTATTCATTGTTGCAGTGTTCTTGTATTTGATCCATTGTGCTCCAAGATGATTACATCTTTAGTTGCAGATTTGGGAAAATGTTTGGGGTGTTTGTGTGTATCTTAAATTTAGATAGTTTGTGATTTGGTGCTCCACAAGCTATCTTTCTTGTCTGAGTTTTTGTTGTTGAGTGTTCTTGAGTATCAACGTGTTGATCAATAAAGATTTGATTAAGTGGTGTTGGTGCAACTATTGTAGATGATTCTAGCACGCTTGTTGGTGTTTCCTAATAGTGTCATATTTGTTTTAGTGGTCTACATTTATAATTGTGCATGTTATTGAAGATCTTATGGGTTCGGTGATATTCTTTGTGTTATGCGACATTTTTGATGGTGTAGCATATTGCGGTTGGTCTTGGAAAGATTTCTGGTGGTGTTACGTGTTCGATGGAGTTGATTTGTAGAATTCACTAGTACTAGATCATCTTCTTTGATAGCAATAAATACAAATTCATCTTCTAAATTCACTGATTCTTCATCTATCACACCTTCATCAGCAACATAATAATATTTCTTCTGATATTTGTACTTTTGGTTAGGCTTATAGGGCCATGACAGGTGATAAAAGTAAATTTGTGAATATGCAGAAGTATGATGGTGGTATAGTAATATTTGGAGATGATAAAGCTTGTGTAATTCATGGTAAAGGTTCTATCTCTTTTAATGGTAAGCATAATACTGATGATGTCTTATATGTTGAAGGTTCTATGCATAATGTTTTGAGTGTTGGAAAGATGATTGATAAAGGATACAATTTGCAATTCAAGAATGGTAAATTCAAGATTCTTAATGCCTCTGGCATAGAGATTGCATATGGAACTAAGACTAAAGGTAATATATTTGACTTGAATGTCTATGAGAAAAGTTGTTTGATTGCTCAGATTGACGAAAGTTGTGTTAATCCTACGAGGATCCGATTAATATTGAGGGGGGGGGTGAACAAGTATTAAGACAATTTATAACTTCAATTCAAAATACCATTTACAATAGATCTGAAATCATTTAATACATGAATCTATCCCTTTAACAAATTTCATACACTTGTTACCCACTTATGCAATTTTATTAATTGGAGTATTTAGCAACTAGGTATCTGATCAACACATACTCATACTTACTTATTATCAGATCAAAATACTTCATATATAAATTCATTAACATTACCAATAACCACTTACAAATCTATGATAAACAATAGTAAACTTATCATAACCGGTAATCAGAAATAATGCATGAAAACCTAAACACTATAAAAAGACATTCCATAGATGAACATAAAGATTTTTGACGTGGAAACCTAAATAGGAAAAACCACGATAGGGATTGGTTCCCACAATAATTTGCACTCTTTTGAAGTGCACCCTATTAGGAGCTTAGCCCGGTTAGGATCTTACAATATGCCCTGTTAGGAGAAGAGCCTGTTAGGAGTCACCTAGTTAAGGGATTTGCCCATCACTCCAACTAGGAGCTTAATGATTTGTTAGGATCAACTTGGTTAGAGGATTTAAACACTCTTTTGTGAGCTGCCCTATTATGAGACTTAGATGGCAAAGGCTTGTTAGGACCTACTCGGTTAAGGGATTTATGTTGTTGTAATTGTTAGAGAACAACAGTGAAAAATGATCTATTACTTTGCACTTTCATCTTGCTAAATCAGATCCAGTAATGCTTCATAGTCTGCAACACTTAGGAAGATCTCTATCTTCTTTGGGATGGCTTAACTCATTCTCCTAATGCCATCGACACCTGAAACATTAGTGGTGTTGCCCTAAATAGCAATAACAACTAAGTCGACCATAAAACCTAATTACTTTTTTGATTTTAAAATACATATCATATCAAATTAAAATCCAGATCATTACAACAAATTACATTGCAATATCAACCATTGATTATTCATAACCCATCATGGAAATCCGATCTGTAATAACATTTACAACAAATCTGAAATCATTTAATACATGAATCTATCCCTTTAATAGATTTCTTACACTTGTTACCCACTTATGTAATCTTATTAATTGGAGTATTCACCAACTAGGTATCTGATCAACACATACTCATACTGACTTATTATCAGATCAGAATAATTCATCTATCAATTCATTAACATTACTGGTAACCACTTATAGATCTCTGATAAACAATAGTAAACTTATCATAACCAGTAATAAAAAATAATGCATGAAAACATAAACACTATGAAAAGACATTCCATAGATGAACACCAATAATTTTGACGTGGAAACCCAAATGGGAAAAACCACAGTGGGGATTGCTACCCACAATAATTTGTACTCTTTTGAAGTAAGCTTTGTTAGGAGCTTAGCTTGGTTAGGAGCTTACAATACACCCTATTAGGAGCAGACTCGGTTAGGAGTCACCTGGTTAAGGGATTTGCCTATCACTCTAGCTAGGAGCTTAATGATCTATTAGGATCAACATGGTTAGAGGATTTAAACACTCTTTTGTGAGCTACCTTGTTAAGAGACTTAGATGGCAAAGGCTTGTTAGGACCTACTCAGTTAAGGGATTTATGTTGTTGTAATTGTTAGAGAACAACAGTGAAAAATGATCTATTACTTTGCACTTTCATCTTGCTAAATCAGATCCAGTAATGCTTCATAGTCTACAACACTCAGGAAGATCTCTATCTTCTCTAGGATGGCTTAACTCATTCTCCTAATGCCATAAACACCTGAAACATCAGTGGTGTCACCCTAAATAGTGATAACAACTAAGTTGACCATAAAACCTAATTACTTTTTTAATTTTAAACATATCATATCAGATTAAAATCCAAATCATAACAACAAATTACAATGCAATATCAACCATTGATTATTCATAACCCATCATAGAAATCTGATCTATAATAGCATTTACAATAGATCTAAAATCATTTAATACATGAATCTGTCCCTTTAACAGATTTCTTATTCTTGTTACCCACTTATGCAATCTTATTAATTGGTGTATTCACCAACTAGGTATCTGATCAACACATACTCACACTGACTTATTATCAGATCATAATAATTCATCTATCAATTCATTAACATTACTGGTAACCACTTATAGATCTCTGATAAACAACAGTAAACTTATCATAACTGGTAATAAAAAATAATGCATGAAAACAGAAACACTATGAAAAGACATTCCATAGATGAACACCAATAATTTTGATGTGGAAACCCAAATGGGAAAAACCTCGGTGGGGATTGGTACCCACAATAATTTGTACTCTTTTGAAGTACACTTTGTTAGGAGCTTAGCCTGGTTAGGAGCTTACAATACACCCTATTAGGAGCAGACTCGGTTAGGAGTCACCCGGTTAAGGGATATGCCTATCACTCTAGCTAGGAGCTTAATGATCTATTAGGATCAACATGGTTAGAGGATTTAAACACTCTTTTGTGAGCTACCTTGTTAGGGGACTTAGATGGAAAAGGCCTGTTAGGACCTACCCAGTTAAGTGATTTATGTTGTTGTAATTGTTAGAGAACAACAATGAAAAATGATCTATTACTTTGCACTTTCATTTTACTAAATCAGATCCAGTAATGCTTCATAGTCTGCAACACTTAGGAAGATCTCTATCTTCTCTAGGATGGCTTAACTCATTCTCCTAATGCCACCGACACCTAAAACATCAGTGGTGTCACCCTAAATAGCGATAACACCTAAGTTAGCCATAAAACCTAATTACATATTTGAATTTAAAATACATATCATATCAGATTAAAATCTAGATTATTACAATAAATTGCAATGCAATATCAATCGTTGATTATTCATAACCCATCACAGAAATTCGATCTGTATCCTCAAAACACTCTACTAAGATTTTCATCGATTTCCAAGAAATTCTTCCTTGAATCACACCAAAAACAATAATTAAATCTTTCACATGGGTTGCATCATGTTACCAACTTCATTTAGACTCGTTGTCGATCACTGTCATAACATAAATCATTACCGGTTGAGTGAATTCATCACCGGTTCTAAAACCCTACTAAAACCCTAGCACATCTCCATCAAAAATTCAAAACATACCTTTCAGTAATCAACATAGGATGCGGTTCCGATCACATCCACTAATCCATCATAAAAGATTATGTCTCAAACCACAAGTCTCCAACCATCACGATTTACCAATTCCATCAAAATCTTTTGTTTTACCAGTCTCAGTCCTGTCAGTAAACCCTGTCATACTTACAAATTCTAAATCTGGTAGACCAAATTACTTATCCAACAAGTCAAACATCAAAGTTTATGTGGAAACATCATCAAACATTAATTGACATAGGTTGCCATCAATGACAACACAAATAACTGATCATGTCATCATCATTCTCCTACCGACACAATCATCAACTCATCTGCATCAGTTATGCCAATCATGCCAACAATATTCCCCTTTGGTATTGATGGCAACACCAACTAGCATCACCAATCAATTATACAATTAGTATACAATTGCATATGTCAATCATCTGCATCTTAGGAAATTAACTTCTAGTCTCTGCATCTGTCGGTCTTCAATGTATTTTCTTCTCCTCAAGCTTGATCATTGCTTTTTCTTCTCCTATAACTGATTAGATGATTTCTTTTTCTTCTCCCCCCTTGACAACAATGCCAAAGTTAAAAATGCATCACTTGACTTTGATCTAACTAGAACTATAAATCCTATCATACTGCATTAGAGCCACTCCCCCTACAAAGTAGCTCACATCTTCATCAATCCTTAGTGAAGAATAAACATGAAGTCCATAGGATTGATGCAACTCCAACATCTTATTTCTTCCGGTGTAGGGGTCTAACCCCTAATTTACTTCTAAGAAACTCAAAAGTAGTCTTTGGTAATGGTTTACTAAAGATATCAGCTAATCGATCTTTACTCTTCACATACTCCATCTTTACCTGCTTCTCCTAAACTATTTCCATTAAGAAATGATACTTCAACTCTATATGCTTGGTTCTTGCATGAATTACAAGATTCTTAGAAATATTTATTGCACTCATATTGTCACAATAGATAGTCAATGGTTCAGACATATCTATCTTGAATCCTTCTAGCACATGTCTCATCCATATGGCTTGCATACAATTCATGGATGCAACAGCATACTCAACTTTAGCTGTAGATTGAGAAACACAAGTTTCTTTCTTTCTTGTCCATGCTACAAGTCTTCCTCCAAGTAGAAAAGATCCATCAGTTGTGCTTTTCCTATAATTCAAATTGTCTACCCAATCTACATTAGTAAAAACATCTAAAGTGAAATTTCTTTTGCAAGGATACCATAATCCATAGTCCAATGTTCCTTTAAGATATCAGAAAATCCTCTTAAAATCCACCATGTGACTTTCTTGTGGTTCTTTTTGGAATCTTGCAACTAACCCAACAACATGAGCAATGTCTGGTCTACTATGTACAACATAATGTAGTTTACCAATCATAGACCTGTATTCTTTTTAACTAACATCAGGTGAATCATCTTGCTTTGTCAACTTGTAGCTTGTTACCAACATTGTTCCTACCAATTTACAGTCTTCCATGCCAAAAGCCTTCAAAACCTCTTTAATATACCTGCTTTGACAGATAAAAATACCACCATCCATTTGTTGGATTTGTAATCCAATAAAGAAATTTATTTCACCGATTAGAGACATCTCAAATTCCTTTTTCATCTCATCAGCAAAGTCCATACTCATATTTTCATCTCCACCAAAAATTATGTCATCTATAAATATTTCATTTATTAGCATCTTGTCTCCATCAGTTTTTTAGATAAATATTACTATCCTCACTAGTACGCTAGAATCCAATCTTGATCAAATGTGTATGTAATATCTCATACCATTCTCTTGGTGCCTTCTTTAGACCATACAAATCTTTATGTAATTTACATACCATGTCCTTATCATCAGTCAAGGAAAAACCATCTGGTTGTTCAATGTATACTTCCTCTTCAATAATTCCATTCAAAAAGGCTAACTTGACATCCATTTGGTGGACTTTGAATCCCTTATATGTAGCAAATGCCAACAACATCCTTACTCCTTCAAATCTTGCAATTGGTGCAAAGGTTTCACTATAGTCTTCACCTTATTCCTGTGCATATCCTTTGCAGACTAACCTTGCCTTATTTCTTACCACTTTTCCATCTTAATTATTCTTGAAGACTCATTTGGTTTGAATCACATTCTTGTCCTTCGATCTAAGAACAAGTGACCATGTCTGATTTTTCTCTATTTGATCTAATTCCTCATTCATTGCTTTCACCAAGTCATCATCTTTGAGTGCTTCCTTAATTGTCTTGGGTTCCATTGTAGAGATCAAACAATAATTTTCTCTAATCTTCCTCCTGGTCTACACACCTGTATTATTATCACCAATTATTTGGTCCTAAGAGTGATTTAGTCTTACATATCTAGGTATAGTCTGTGTTGGTTTTGCATCTTCCTTATCTAATTCATCAGTCGATTCACTAATTTATTCTTCACTATCCTCGCTTACTAGTACTACATTTTCCAATTGATCATTATTCTATGCTTCTGGTTCAAAGATCACCAGTCTTTCTTCATTGTCATCTTTTTTAGGTTCAGACTTGCTTGATCCTTCAGATTTATTTGAAGAATCTGTTGGTATTTTGATGTGTTGCATTGGTTTTGTCATTAATGTCAACACTTGTTAACACTTGTCAACACTTATCAGCGCCTGGAGATCTTTGGTTATGTTCATTGGCAGGTTAGTGCCTTATGCACAGTCACCTGTGTTTGGCTCACTAACAGGTTATATTGTTCACCGACACTTGGAATGACTTGGAGATTACTTGGTTATGTCAAAGACATTGTTTGGATACTTTGTTATGGTGATTTGTTCATTGGTCTATTCGGGTTTGCATATTTGTTGTTACTGACAAATAGGTCCAGGTTAAGCATCGACACGTATATCTATTCCAGATCAGCATGACATGTTATGAAGATGATTTGTTATTATTGTAAATGCATTAAGCCAACATGATGCATCGAATATTGATTTATTTGTAATTGATTTTATTGTAATTTTCTTTGTAAGCCAACCTACACATTTGGTCTTAGGCTTCGGTATATATGTAAGATCTCATTTGTGACATTGAAATGGGAATGTAAGTAAGTGTGAATAATGTATATGCGAAAATAAGCAGAGCTATACATGCAGACATCATTTGAAGCTTGAAGGAAGGTTTTGAGAAGTTAATCAGAGCTTAACCAGTACTGAATCTAGTATATGAAGATGCTATTTTGAGTAGTAAATTATCATTGGATTTAACCATCCAATTGTAGTAAGTGTGACTCCCATGTTGTGTTTGAGCAGTGAGCTCTAGGCAGTTGGCCTTTCTGCATGTGCATACTCCATATTGTACACACATACTATCTGTAGTAGTATCATCTAATTGTGGGTAAGGTTTCCCACCATGGTTTTTCCCCTTATAGGGTTTCCATGTACAAATATTTGTGTTATGTGTTGTGGATGTTATTGTCTTTCTGTTTCATGCATTAAATTTTACCGATACTGTAATTAACTGCTAAACTGTCTACCGACATTAAAGTTTGGTTTACCAGCATTGATCATTAAGTTTGGTTAAGTCATATTTGGATTAAAATTTGTAGACAACTGATTCACCCCCCCTCTCAGTTGTCTTCGGGGGTATCAGAGCCTAGTCCTCTTTTTGCAAAAGTTTAACAACTTGAGGAGATCCTATGTCTGCTAACTATTTCAGAAAGGATAGTCTGAAGCTTGATGGAACTAACTATGGTATATGGAAGATCAAGATGGAGACTCATTTGAATTACATTGAAAAGGACATTTGGGATGTTACAAAGAATGGTTATATTGCTCCTACTCAAGGCCAACCTAATCCACCAACCTTGGCTAAAGATGAGGAAAATGATTACAAAGCAAAAGAAACACTTTTGAGTGCATTGTCAGATCAGCAAATCATGGGATTATCAGACAGATCTACTGCTAAAGCTATTTGAGACAAATTAGAAACATTGAATGAAGGTGATACCACAGTCAAAATTGCAAAACTAGAATGCTTCCGAGTCAGATATGAAAATCTGAAAATGGAAGAAGATTAAAGAATTTTTGCTTTTATGGAAAGAGTAAATGAAATTGTTTTGGGTATACAATGTTTTGGAGGAACCTTAAGTGAAGATGAAATTATTTCTAAATTTTTAAGAGCTTTTCCACCAGCATATAAAATGAAAGTTACCATTATAAATGAATTGAGAATAATGCCTAATGCATCAGTATCTAGAGACACTTTTGTTGTAAAACTTTTAGCTTTTGAACTTGAGGAATTTGGTCTTGTTGCTATTATTAAGACATATTTAGCTTTCAAGGCATCATCATCATCTACAGCAACATCATCATCATCATCATCTAAGAAATCTAATTGGAAAGCCTTCTATGCAAGAGAACTTGAAGAAATCAGAAAGGAGAATGAAGAATTGGAAGAGCTTGAAGCACTATTTGCAAGGAAAATGCCTAAAGGTCCAGTTGGAAGTAAGTATGAAGGTAAAGCACCATTTAAATGTTTTAACTACAATAAAGTTATTCATATGGCTTCTAGGTGTCTTGATATACATGAAAGATTAAGAGAAGAAGCTAAAAGAACATAAAATCCTAACCTTTGATTATCAGAGATACAAATTCAAGAAGAATAGAGACGAATCATGTTATTATGCTGATGAAGGAGTCACTGATGATTGTGATGAGGATCCGATAGACAATGGATGGGATTTTGTTGCTATAACAAAGGATCAATCGACACCTACTATTCAACCAGTAGAGCGGGCCCTAGTAGCTAAAAATGAAGATAAGGATGAATGGATTATTGATTCTAGATGTTCACATCACATGACTGGTGATAAGAGTAAATTCTTAACTTTTTAGGATTACTATGGAGGTCTAATAAGATTTGGAGATGATAAAACTTGTTTGATCTAATGAAAAGGAACTATATCTTTTGATGGTAAGCACAATACTGATAATGTATACTATGTTGAAGGTTTGAAGCATAATCTTTTTAGTGTTGGTCAATTAGTTGAGAAAGGATTTCAGTTACAAACAAGAATGGTAAATGCAAAATCTTAAACATAACTGGTTTGGAAATTGCAACCGGTAATAAGACTAGAGGTAATATCTTTCATTCAAATAAAAATGAGAAAGCATGTTTGATTGCACATATTGATGAAAGTTGGTTATGGCATAAGAGACTTTGTCCTGTAAATTTTGATTGCATTGTGAAAATTAGTACAACTAAGGCAGTAAGAGATTTACCTAAGATTGTTAAACCTCACAATCCGGTATGTAAGGAATGTCAATTTGGAAAGAAAGTTAGAGAAAATTTCAATAGTATTCTAGAGAAATCTAACAATGTTCTTGATTTAATTCATACTGATTTATGTGGTCCAGCAAAAACTGGAAGTATACAAGGAGATAGGTACTTTATGCTAATCATTGATGACTATTCTAGAATGTGTTGGGTTACTTTTCTCAGGGAGAAATCTGAAGCATTTGGAAAATTCAAACTATTCAAGGTGATGGTAGAGAATGAAACTGGAAAGAAAATCAAATGTTTGAGATCAGATCAAGGGGGTGAATTTACATCTAAAGAATTTAATACATTCTATGAAGTGAATGGAATCAGAAGATAGTTATTAGCACCTTAGACACCCTAGTAGAATGGAGTTGTGAAAAGGAAGAACAAAACTATTTTGGATGTAGCTAGAAGCATGATCAGAAGAAAATCTACCTCATTTATTGGAGAGAAGCAGTCAATACAACTGTTTATACATTCAACAAAGTTCACATCAAAGGTGAAACTAGTAAGACCTCTCATGAACTATGGTTTGGTAATACTCCTACTCTTAAACATTTTAGAATATTTGGAAGTAAATGCTACATTATAAGAGATGAGTATATTGACAAATTTGATTCTAGAAGTGATGAAGGAATATTTCTTGGTTATTCATCTAAGAGAAAGGCATATAGATGTTTTAACAAGAGATTGCAAATAAATTTTGAGAGTGCAAATGTGAAGATTGATGAACAGTTTAGAGGAAATTCAAGGTCAATGGACTCTGAACCGGCAATAGAGATAATCACAAATGAACCTACTATGAGTATAGTGGTATATAATGTTGATCCAGTCACACTGACATCAACTGAAAATTCAACAGTCACTGAAGAATGACAACAAGTCAACACACCCAGGTATGTAAGATTGAATCACTCTGAAAGTTAGATAATTGGAAATAAGTATAAAGGAGTTATGACTAGAGGAAGCCTAACAAATGAAGAGGTATGTTTAATTTCTCAAATTGAACCTACAACTATTAATGAGGCATGTGAAGATAAATACTGGATTAAAGCTATGGAAGATGAATTGGAACAAATTGAAAGGAATAACACTTGGACATTAGTTCCCTGGCCTAAAGACAAAAATGTAATTGGAACTAAATGGGTATTGAGAAATAAACTTAATGAAGATGGTAAGGTAATCAGAAACAAAGAAAAACTAGTGTGTAAGGGATATTCATAGAAAGAAGGAATTGATTACAATGAAACCTTTGCACCGGTAGCTAGAATTGAGGCAACCAGACTATTATTGGCTTTTGCAGCCCACAAGAACTATAAAGTATATCAAATGGATGTTAAATGTATATTTTTGAATGGAGATCTTGAAGAATAAGTTTACATTGAACAACCTGATGGATTCTCTTTGATAGATGACAAAGATATGGTTTGTAGGTTAAGGAAAGCTTTATATGGATTAAAGAAAGCTCCTAGAGCTTGGTATGCTAGATTGGACAAATATATTTTGAAGATTGGTTACACTAAAGGTAATGCTAACATCAATCTATATTACAAAGTGACTAATGATGACATCTTGGTTATTGAAGTTTTTGTTGATGATATAATCTTTGAAGGAGAAGATGGATTGTTTAAAGACTTTTCTAACAAAATGCAACAAGAATTTGAAATGTCTATGATTGGAGAGATAAAATTATTTTTAGGACTGCACATTTTATAGACTGATAAAGGTATATTCATTAACCAATCTAAGTACTTGAAAGAGTTACTTAAGAAATTTGGCATGGAAAACTCTAAACCGATAAGTACACCTATGACTACAACTGATAAACTATCTTTGAAGGATGAATACACCTGTTAATCTAACTAGGTACAAATCCATGATAGGAGGTTTACTATATTTGACACAAACAAGACCTGATATTATGAATGCAGTGTGTATTGTTTCAAGATTTCAGAGTAATCCTAAAGAAAATCATGAATAATCAGTGAAAAGAATTTTCCGGTATCTACAAGGCACTACAAATCTTGGTTTATGGTATCCTAGAGATGAAAATTTTTTCTTCGTAGCAGATTAATTTCTTGGTTGAGCAAGAAACAAAGTTGTACATCACCATCAACAACCGAATCAGAATATGTTGCAGCAACAACTAATTGTACACATGGATCAAGAAAATGTTGAAGGACATAAAGGTAAAATGCAAGGAACCTATAATCATTTACTGTGATAATATGCCAGCAATTAATATATCTAAGAACCCGTTATTTCACTCTAAAACTAAACATGTTTCTATCAAATTCAATTTTCTAAAAGAGAATGTTGAAGCAAAAGAAGTGAAATTGGTTTATGTGAATACTAAAGAATAGATTGCATATATTTTTACTAAACCTTTGCCTAAGGAAGCCTTTGAATATCTCAGAGAGAAGCTTGGGGTTATACCCCCACCAGTAGACACTTAGACAATTGATGTTTTGTCATCAACCAACAGAATTAATAGAGAAATCTTTTTCTGGCTTTGATGAGGAGAGCTACTTGTCAGGGGAAGTAGTTGGTATTTTGTAATGAGTTGGTATTTTGTATTTGAATCTAGTTTTTGTATTGCTTTGGCATTTGATGTCAAAGGGGGAGAGATATTATGGAAAAACACATTATCTTTTGGGAGAGATTATTCCTAGGGGAGAGATATTATGTATTTTGACTTCTGGTTAATGATCTCTTTAGGAGATTGTTGGTTTTTGGTTTTTGGCATTTCTGTTTTGGCACTTTGATGGTTTCTCCATCTTGTGTTGCCATCAATGCCAAAGGAGGAGATTGTTGGTATTTTGATGTGTTGCATTGGTTTTGTCATTGATGTCAACACTTGTTAACACTTGTCAACACTTATCAGCACTTGGAGATCTTTGGCTATGTTCATCGGCAAGTCAGTGACTTATGCACAGTCACTGGTATTTGGTTCATTGGCACATTATATTGTTCACCGGCACTTGGAATGACTTGGAGATTACTTGGTTATGTTGAAGACATTGTTTGGACACTTTGTTGTGGTGATTTGTTCATTGGTCTATTTAGGTTTGCATATTTATTGTTGCCGGCAAATAGGTCTAAGTTAAGCACCGACAAGCATATCTATTCCAGGTCAGCACGACACATTATGAAGATAATTTTTTATTATTGTAAATGAATTGAGCTGACACGATGCATTAGATATTGATTTTATTTTAATATTATTTGTAAGCCGACCTACACATTTGGTCTTAGGCTTCGGTATATATGTAAGATCTCATTTGTGAGATTGAAATGGAATGTAAGTAAGTGCGAATAAGGTATATGCAAAAATAAGTAGAGCTATACACACAGACATCATTTGAAGATTGAAGGAAGGTTTTGAGAAGTTAATCAGATCTTAACCAGTACTGAATCTAGTATATGAAGATGCTATTTTAAGTAGTACATTATCATTGGATTTAACCATCCAATTGTAGTAAGTGTGACTCCCATGTTGTGTTTGAGCAATGAGCTCTAGGAAGTTGGCCTTTTTGCATGTGCAAACTCTATATTGTACATGTTAGGTCCTAGAGACAACTGAGAGGGGGGGGGGTGAATCAGTTGTCAAATAAATTCAAAACAAAACAACTTAACCAACTTATTGCTTAATACCAGTGAACCAGTCTTTTAAACTGGTGGACAATTTTATCAGATAATTGCAATCCTGATAAAGATTAATGCATGAAACAAAAAGACAAAGTCATCCACAACACTTAACACCAATATTTATACGTGGAAACCCTATAAGGGGAAAAACTATGGTGGGAAACCTTACCCATAATCAGATGATACTACTACTGATAGTAAGTGTATACAAATGGGGTCTGCACATGTAGAAAGGCCAAGCGCCTAGAGCTCACTACTCAAACACAAAATAGGAGTCACACTGACTACAATTGTATGGTTAAATCCAATAAGGATGTACTGCTCAAAATAGCATCTTTATATGCTGGATTTAGTACCGATGTAGTTCTAATATGCTTTCACAAAAACCTTGCTTCACCTTCAAATGATGTTTGCATTTATATCTTTTCGTATTCTCGCATATACCTTCACACAATTCTTCTTCACATTCCACATCCGATCTTACAAATAGGATCTTACATTTATCTCATAACCTAGGACCAATTTTAGTAGGTCGGCTCTAAGGGATATTACAATAAAATCAATTTACAAATAAAATAATGCCCGATGCAATGAACGATTCAACATGTTAGCTTAATGCATTTACAACAATAATAAGTCATCTCCATAGCATGCCATGCTGATCTAGAAAAGATAAACCTATTGGTGTATAACCTGGACCTATTTGCCGATAACAACAACTATGCAAATACAAATATGCTAATAAATTATTTTCCAAGACAAAGTGTCCAAACGATGTCTTCAACATAACCAAGTGTTTTCCATGCCATTCCAAGTGCCAGTGATCATTATATCTTGTTGGTGTACCAGATACCAGTGACTGTGCATAAGTCATTTGCTTGCCAGTGAATGTTGTTGATTCTCCAAAGTGCCAGAGTTGATAAGGTTTAGTAGGTGTTGACATCAATGACAAAACCATACCAAAATACCAACAATCTCCCCCTTTGGCATTGATGGTAACACAAGATAGAAAAACCATCAAAGTGCCAAAATAGAAATGCCAAATACCAAAATACCAATAATTACCAGAATATAAGTAATCTTTCTCAAAGTAATAATCTCTCCCTCTGAGAGTGACGTGTTTCCTTGTGTTTTTCCATACCAATCTCTCCCCCTTTGACATCAAATGCCAAAGTTACTACAAAGCCAAGCTCATTACAAAATACCAACCAATTTAGTATACTAACTACTCCCCCTAAGAAGTAGCTTCCTCATCAAAGCCAGAGTAAAAGATTTCTTTGTTAATTCTGTTGGTTCATGACAAACATCAACTCTCTAAGTATCTATCAGTGGGGGTATGGCCCCAAGCTGATCTCTAAGATATTCAAAAGTCTCCTTTGGTAGAGGTTTAGTGAAAATATTTGCAATCTGCTCTTTAGTATTCACATAAACCAGTTTTATTTCTTTTGCTTCAACATTTTCCCGTAGAAAATTTAGTTTGATGGAAACATGTTTGGTTTTAGAATGTAGTACTGGATTCTTAGATATATCAATTACTACAGTGTTATCACAATAGATAGTTATAGGTTCCTTGCATTTTACCTTTACGCCTTTCAACATTTGTTTAAGCCATAGTACCTGTGTACAGTTAGTTGCTACTGCAACATATTCTGATTCTACTATTGATAAGGATGTACAAATTTGTTTCTTACTCAACCAAGAAACTAGTCTGCTTCCAAGAAAAAATGCTCCGCCGGTGCTTCTTTTTCTATCTTCCACATCTCCTACCCACTTTGCATCTATGTATGCACATAATTCAAAGTTTTCATCTCTAGGATACCATAATCCAAGATTTGTAGTGCCTTGTAAGTACCGAAAAATCCTTTTTACTGCTGATTCATGATTTTTTCTAAGATTACTTTAAAATATTAAAATAATACATATTGCATTCATGATATCAAGTTTGGTCTATGTCAAATACAGGAAACCTCCTATCATAGATTTGTACCTAGTTGGATTAACAGGTGTAGATTCATCCCTGAGTGAAAGTTTGTCATTTGTAGTCATAGGTCTGCTTACCGGTTTAGAGTTTTCCATATCAAATATCTTTATTAACTCCTTTAAGTACTTGGATTAACTCAAGAATATACCTTTACTAGTCTGTGAAGTCTGCAATTCTAAAAATAATTTTATTTCTCCAATCATAGACATTTCAAATTTGTGCTGCATTGCAATAGAAAAGTCTTTACATAATCCATCTTCTCCTCCAAAGATTATATCATCAACAAAAACTTCTATAGCCAAGATGTCATCATTAGTCACTTTATAATATAAGTTGTTGTTAGCATTACCTTTAGAAAAACCAATCTTCAAAAGATACTTATCGAATCTTGCATACCAAGCTCTTGGAGCTTGTTTCAATCCATACAAAGCTTTCTTTAACCTGCAAACCATATCTTTGTTATCTGTCAAAGAAAATCCATCAGGTTGTTCAATGTAAACTTCTTCTTCAAGATCTCCATTTAGAAATGCACATTTAATATCCATTTGATATACTTTGTAGTTCTTATGTGCTGCAAAAGCCAAAAATAATCTAATTGCCTCAATTCTAGCTACCGATGCAAAGGTCTCATTATAATCAATTCCTTCTTTCTAAGAATATCCCTTACACACTAGTCTTGCTTTATTTCTGATAACCTTACCATCTTCATTAAGTTTGTTTCTGAATACCCATTTGGTTCCACTCACATTTTTATCTTTAGGCTGGGGAACTAATGCCCAAGTGTTATTCTTCTCAATTTGTTCTAATTCTTCTTCCATAGCTTTAATCCAATATTTATCTTCACATGCCTCATTAACTGATGATGGTTCAATTTGAGAAATAAGACATACCTCTTCATTTGCCAATCTTCCTCTTGTCATAACTCCTTTATACTTGTTTCCAATTATCTGATCTTTAGAATGATTCAATCTTACATACCGAGGTGTCTTTGTTTGCTATTGTTCCTTAGTCATAGTGGATTTTTCAGATGTTACTAGTGTAACTGGATCTTCATTCTATATCGGTGGGTTTAGTGTAGGTTCATTTGTTAGAATTTTTGTTGCCGGTTCAGAATCTATATACCTTGAAGTTCCTCTGAATTGTTCATCAATCTTCACATTTGTACTCTCAACAATTTTCTGCAATCTTTTGTTATAACATCTATATGCTTTATTGTTACATGAATAACCAAGAAATATTCCTTCATCACTTCTAGGATCAAATTTCCAAATATACTCATCTCTTCTAATATAGCATTTGCTTCCAAATATTCTAAAATATTTAAGAGTAGGAGTAATACCAAACCATAGTTCATGAGGGGTCTTACCGGTTTCACCTTTGATGTGAACTTTGCTCAATGTATAGACCGCTGTACTTACCGCCTCTCTCCAATATACATGTGGTAGGTTTGCTTCTGATAACATACTTCTAGCTGCATCTAAGATAGTTCTATTTTTTCTTTCAACAACTCCATTTTGCTATGGTGTCTGAGGTGCTGATAGCTATCTTTTGATTCCATTCACTTCACAGAATGCATTAAATTCCTTAGATGTAAATTCTCCTCCTTGATCTAATCTTAGACATTTGATTTTCTTACTAGTTTCATTTTGTACCATAGCTTTGAACAGTTTGAACTTCCCAAGTGCTTCTGATTTTTCTCTGAGAAAAGTAACCCAACACATTCTAGAATAGTCATCAATGATTAGCATGAAATAGCTATCACCTTGCAAGCTTTTAGTTCTAGCTGGACCACATAAATCAGTATGAATTAAGTTAAAAGCATTATTGGATTTTTCTAGAATACTTTTTGTAGTCACATAAATTTGTCCAGTTTAATTAAATGAATATTTCCTATTTATTTGATTAAAAACCCACTAGCCATTAGTTAATTAAATTAATTTTTAATTAATTCATCTTCAAACATTCTCCTATTAATTAAATAAATTATTCAATTTATTTTAATTATTTCATTATACCAAATTCACAGATCAATTAAATGAATAAATCATATTTATTTCATTTAATCCCCTTTTCCTCTTTTAAATAAATTAAATAAAACATTTATTTAAATCATAAATCCCCCCCCCCACTTGCATTTTCCTACAAATGCAACTTGCAACCACAAGTTGAAATAAATTTATTTTATTTTAATTAAAATCCTATTTTTCCTCATCCACCAAATCCACTTGCATTCCTAAACCCCCTTCTAGATTCTTCTAAACCCTTCCTAATTAACCTAATCCATCCCCTAATTATTGTCACATTCCTAAGCAACTTTAAGTCACTTCTCAAAGAGTCCAAAGTCTTTGAAAAGCATTTAATGTTAGCATTATAATAGACAAGGGGAGATTGTTGGCATTTCAATAAGGATATTGAGAAGGTTGTTGATGATTATGGATATAACTGATTAAGGATGTTTACTGTGTTAATATTATTATTTTGTCATTGATGTCAAGAAATTGATTTTCTAATTCAGTATGATGTTACCATATCTGAAGAAGTATGATTTGATGAGTATAAAGATGTCGGTAAAAGATATAGAAAGATTATGATGAATAAGGGGAGAAATAAGTTATTCAATGGGCAACTATTACTGAGTTAGACAATGATGAGATCATGATATTTAGATTGTTTTGATACCCTACATATGTTGTTGATTGAAAGGTTAATACTATACTATGTTACTGAGCAAAGAACCTAGTCGGTAAACCCCAAGGTTATCGCTATCGGTTAATGAAGGCGGAATGTCTACCGAGTGAAGTTTAGTATTTACTGAGTTCCAACCGAGCTATAACAGAATGCATTAAATGATTAAATGTGTTATTTAATGAAGGAAGCTGATGAGCTGGAATAGATTAAATGATTGGTATGCCGTGCATGAAGTTTGTTAAAGATCTATGGTAAAGGAAGATTGATAGAAAGATCTATAGCTCGGATTGAACCGCAATACCTTAGCACAAGTTCCAAGAAATATATGCAAGTTCCAAGGCGAGGTAAAACATTTTCAGGTTGAAGGATACATTGAACTTGGTCAAGTTTAAAGATCTGATGGTTATGATTGACCATGGGATATGTGATCAAGGAGATTAAGCAGTTAGCAAATTGTTTATAAATAAGGAACTATTGATAAACAATGTATGTGGGAAAGTGTAAGCATAGGGATGCTACATAGTGATTATCGAGCATAGAAGCTTGAAGACCTTTTTGATTAAATAGAGTATAGAGCCCAGCAGAGGGACATGATAAGTCCTATGACTAGATTGTATTGAGCAAATAAGAATCTGCTTTAGCATTTTTGATGTGAAGTTGCAGATATATTTTATTACTATTATTTTGTAAAGTGACAGAAAATCTCTTAACCGAGTGGACTTAACAGTCTTATTTGTAAAACCCTCTAGCAATGTCACATTCTGATTGAGTGTTTGAAACCCTTTAACAAGGTCACCTCTAACAAGGTGAAGATCATAACAGATCTAAGGGAAATCCCTTAACCAGGTCACATCTAGCAATGTGTTTGTAATCTTTAACATGATTTTCTTTTAACTGAGCATACTCTAGAAGAGTATATTTCTTAGTGGGTCCAAAATCCCACAGTGGTTTTTCCCTATTTGGGTTTCCATGTTAAATCTGGTGTTATGAGTGTTAAGATGTTTATATGCTTATAAGTTTGCATGTTTAGCAGTTTTGTTTATATTGCTGAAGTATATGTTACCGAGGTTGAATCTAATGTTTTTATGGAAGATTAAGTTTGTATGATTCACCCCCCCTCTCATCTTGTTAGCTTGGCATCTGTACTTAATAATTAATATTAGAACTATCATTTAATGCTTTATGTGTTCAACAAACTAGCCTCTAAAGTCTTCCAAAACCACTAATGGCTCTTACATGACCATTAAAGGCTCTTACATAACCATTTATGGTTAATTCAACTTGCACTCATGTGTCTCCTCAAGTAGTTATTGCTTTGACCATGGTTATCCCTTTTGCCTTTTCACAAGAGTTTATCCATTAGATAAAAGCTTTATTCTTTGAATAAATATTTTATTCATTCAACCTTACCTTGACCTTAACTCCCAAGTTAACTCTTAGGTCATGTCAAGCATTTAATGCTTATTCCCTCTCCTCTCAACCCTTCTCATGTTGACACTTCTCATCTGTGGATTGTGTTGAATGCCCTCACATAGATTGAATATCATTCAATCCTGACCCTTGTTGAGATTACTCAATCTCAACCATCCATTGCTCCATTTTTCCTATAAATAGAACCCATTTCTTCATAATCCAAATCCTGAAAACTTGTATGCATCTAAGTTATACAAAATTTTAGAGAGAATTTAGCATAAATCACTAATATCATGTTATTTTGGCCTAAAATAAATCATTTTAGCATCATGGCATCTAATATTAGCTTTTATTCACATTTGCATAGCATTTTAGAGTAAACATTTCAATCTTGAACCTCCATAAGCATCCATAGTGCAAAAAGCTGCTGAGAGCTACACTAGTTTGGAACTTGGAGAGGAGAGGAACAAAGGAGAAGAGCTAAGAGCATGTTAGGAGGCATTTGGAGATGTCTTGTTATATTTACTTTCCTAGTTAAATATTTCTTCATGTTTTTGGTGTCTCTTTTGATATGCCTGCTTATATTAGTTTTTGAATGGATTAACACTAACGGTTTCTTTGGTTGTTGTGTGTTATTCCACCACAGGTTCTAGTCTAACCTTCCCTCATTTCGTAGAGGATCATTTGGTGAACTCAACATGAATCCAAACACCCAAAAACATTTCTTTTAACAAAACTGATTTGTTTGACTGTTTAGCTTGACACACAGGTCGTGCTTTGGCGCTTCTATTCGTGTGTTAGCGCTATTGTCTTTTTTGTCTTCTAGCACTTTTGTTCTTACAATACCACTATTGTCAAATAATTAGTGCTTTTGCATATCTTTTGGCACTTTTGTGCATTAATTAGTGTGTGTCTTTTTGAATTGGCACTTTTGTATTACTGTAGACATATTTTCTTTTAGCGCTTTTGTAGTAGTTTAGCGCGTTTGTGTTAAAATAGCGCTTTTGTTTTCACACAAACTAGTGCTATTGTAACAGAATGTTGTAAAAAATGCCATGTAACCGATGAAATAAATTTTCTTAGGCTTGTGAAAGCCCACCATGTTTTCATTTTTTTCTAACTGTTTGTTTCATGTACAAGTTTTAAAATAACTTTTTTTTAGCTTAAAAATAAAAAACACTTCTTTTTGGTGCTTTAAAAATCACAAAACAAACTCTCTTTCTTTGCAAGTTAGGATCACTTCTTTTTGGTGCTCTAAAATTCACAAAAACAAACTTCATTTCTTGCAAGATAGGCTCACTTCATTTGGTGCTTAAAATCAACAAAGAAAAATTTATTTCTTGCATCAAACTAAGAATTCACAATCCACAGTTCCATTTTTGGGCAACTAAAAAGAACAATCAATTTGTCTTATTTTGCAAAACTATTTACTTCATGCATACATGCTCTTATTTTTGTTGACCAGGATTTCAAATTCTAGTTTACTCAAACACATTGCTTTTGAAGTTAAAAAGAACATCATGGTTGTTGGAGAAACATCTCTGAATAGATAAAACATCATTTCAATGACAAGTTAAAAAGAACAAGTGTATTTTGTGTTTGGCACACTTGTGCAAAAGAGTTTGTCGAGTGGTCCTACTTCTAACACACAATCCTCTCCCTTGGCTTTCGTGGTCCTAGGTGCAAGAGAAAAGTGTTAGTAACAGTAAAGTTTTATCTTTTTTATGAGAGGCCTACCAAGAGACACATCACTCTTGGGAATGACCTCATGTAGTAAATCCTTTGAGCTGCTATAGAAATTAGGTGAGAGAGAAAGTTGTAGCCTTGGGTATAGCTGTTCCTACAGTGTAACTTGCCGAAAGGACAAATGGGCCCCACCACAAGTTACAAGGCTCTTAAGTGAGTCACTATAGAATGAACTTATGTCCAAAAAACATCGAACAATACTAAACACCTTTAAGTAGTAGCCCACCCATTATATTGGTTGAGGATATTTGTGATACAATTCAGTGCAAGAGCATAGATGGTTTTGCTCCCAAGATACTCACCATACATATTTCCTTGAGTAGAAATATAACTTTTTGAAAAGTCACTTGTGGCTTGATGAAAGTGGTGACTCCCCCATCATAGGGATCATCTATTTGTTATGCTCATGCAAGACTTAGTATATCACATCCTTACCTGCCATGATAGGATTCATAAGGTATATAGTACCAAAGTCAAAGAAATATCAAGATGTGGGCTGAATTTATCACAACTAGCCATTTGACCTTAGGGATAAAATGTGTTTGAAGTGTGTTCATTTTTTTGGTCAAGACCAGTGCAAATTGAGCCAACTTCAGGCTTTGGAAAAACACCTAAAAATACACTTAAAGGAAAAGGGTCATAAAAAGTCCAAGGATTGGGTTGATCTAGACCCATACTTATTTGTGCCTTTTGAGGCAACATTCTTGTGTTTGTGTGCTTGCTTTGTTTTCTTGTCAAAGAAAAATCAAAAATCAAATTCCAAGAACAAGTATTCATCCAACATAAACATTTCCAAACACCAACAAAAGATCAAAAACAAAGAGAAAGAGTATCAAAATATATGACCATTCTTCACATCCTGAGAAAGAAGAATCTTCATCAACACATCAACTTGAAGAAAAGACCATTAAGATCCAAGGCTTTAATCAAAAGGAGGAAATTCTTCTATCTTAATAGACAAATGTTTGTCTCTCATAGAACTTTTCTACATCACATGCGTCTATATCTTCAAGGAAAATCAAACGAATTTGATCAAGAGTTATTGAACCATCGAGCTTTTATGCAATATCGAGCTTTGAGTTATCAAAAAAATAAAGGAGGCAGGATCAATCTTGACTTCTTTCGAGATATTTTCATCACATATAACATAGCTAGGTAAGAACCACCAACTCCTGAACAAGAAGAGGAAGAGTTTGTTCCTTTTGTAACACAAAGTTTCTATTGAAGTTAACATTTCATCCATTCTCACATTCACACATCATCACTCCATTTCAACTCTCAAAACATTAAGAGGTTCTTGTCCTAAGTTCTATTTTTGACATTGCTTGAAACAAACACAAAAACATCACTTTTTAAGAGTGTCTCTACATCTAGGATAAGCTCATTCTAGGAGGCATTTCTATGTAAGTTAAAACTAGTCTATGAGTGCATCCTCTCATTACTAGGTAGTTAAGTCTGTAACACATCTCAGATTTCTCTAAACCTTATCACATCAAACCTTACCAAACATAACAAGCAATTCAAGAAAGAACTTTGGTTACATCTACCTTTAAGTGCTAGAGATCCATATGCAACACACCACACCAACCATACATCTCTCATTTCATCAACAACTCATCATCATTTTCACTCAACTTCAACAAAAACTTATAAACAAAATGGCTCATACCAGATCACGATCTAGACAACTAGAAATTGAAGATGAAGAGGAGGAAAATATCAATGAGTTCAAAGAAGCCATTGGAGGAAATATAAATGATGAAAATCTAGACACTCCTACTCCAACAATAATAGAAAGGGCACAACATAACCCTCTCTTCAATAGACTTTTTGACAAAATACTCAGGAACAATGCTGATGCTCACTTTTTAAGACTTGCTCAAGAAAGGGCTAAACTACCCTCTGACTTTGATAAAGCACAACGAAGAAAATCATCAGAATGCCAAAGTCATAATGAGGATGAACGAGGTCGAGAACACATCAGATACAACCTTCCTCAAGGTAATCCCCCACCTCCTCCTCCAAATGAAATAGACATGTTGCGGCAACAAGTTGAAAATCTCACCCAACAACTTCATAGTGGTATAAGAACCAATCAATTTTCACTCAATGACATTTGTCCCTATCCGATTGATAGGAATCTTCACATGCCACCTTTTCCGTGAGGGTTCGAAACACCCAAGTTTGAAAAGTATAGAGGAAAAGGAGAGCCTCGTGATCATGTTAGAGAATTCCATTCAGTTTGCCTTGAAATTGCGTACTAGGATACATACCTCTTGCACCTTTTTCTCCAAATCTTGGGAGGAACAATCATATCATGGTTTTCCCTATTACCACATGGCATTAGGACATTTGAAGAACTCATCCAGAAGTTCCTGGCACATTACTCACACAACATTGAATGTGATATCACCATGGCTGATCTATGTAACACTAAACAAAAACCAAGTGAACTATTCTCAATTTTTCTACAATGATGGTGTCAAATGTCTAGCAGACACTCTCTTTAGTTACTTGAACAAGAACTAGTGGAAATATTTATTTCCAACTTAAATTAAGAAATGGAATTTCACCTAGATGTGAAAGACACAGACTCGTTCAATGACATGATCACCAAAGGCTTAAAGTGTGAGCGGGCTCTATCAAGAAAGGACTTATCAAAATCTACAATGAACCAAAGGATGGCCCTCATCCATGCTTCAATAGTGACAAACCAAACTTCTGGAACAAAAACAAAAATGCCGTCAACGATGGGGTTGTGGATGCAAGAACTATGAAAAGTGCACAACCTATAGTTCGATTTGCAGGACATAATCCCCCACCTAAGACTAACACAATTGCTCCTCCAAATCAAGGCCACATCACATCTCAAGATGAACCCAGACAATGTCAACAAAACCAAAGCGAACATACACTACCTTAGGGGAACCCATCGAAATAGTGTTACGACAGCTGGTTTCTCAAAATCTGGTAACCTTACCCAAAACATCAAATTATGAACCTCAAGTCAAACCTTCATGGTGGAGGGATACTGAACATTGTGATTTCCATCAAGAGGAAGGGCATAAGACAAGCAATTGTCATAGATTGAAAGATATTATTTAGGATCTTATTGACCGAGGTGAAATCAAAATTGAAGGACATGACCCAAAGACAACAAACAATGATCATCTAATGTTCAAAAATCCATTTCCATCACAAGATCAAAGGGATCCTTCCACTTTAGGGCCAAACACAGATACCACCAATTATACACAAGCCACATATAATTATACTGTGAATCACCTATATGATGCCAGTAAACAAATTGCAACTATTACTATCAAAAATCCTAGCTCCACTTGCAATGTTGTTACACGTCGCGGAAAGATTACCATAAAAGCAACTCCACAAGGTACCACATCTATCCCAAAGTAGTATAACCTTGTGGACCAATTAGATAAAACACCCACATTAATATCCATCTTAGAACTATTGCATCTATCTCCATCTCATAAAACAATCTTGGATCAAGCTCTCCAAGAGGCATCAGTCCCTGCCAATTTGAACACAGAACAATTGCAAGACATGGTCAAAAATCTAAGGTCATCACCTTGTCTCACTTTCTCTGAAAGTGACAACTCTTCCTTCCAGCAACCTCATAACGCCTCACTACACATTCAAGGATTCATCAATCAACATAGGATCAAGTGAGTCTTGATCAACAATGGAGCAGGCCTTAATATTTGTACACTACAATTAGTCACTGTAGACACCTAAAAATGGTCAACGCTTGCGAGGTCATACTTTAACATTTGCGCATTGCCTCATTTCAGGTTTTTGCATCGTATTAACATTTCTCCTATGATTCGCACTTGATATTTATCATTTGTGAGCATCGAGTCATTCTTCTACATTATTCATTCATCTTGATCTCAAATTTGATCTTGTCGACAAAACTATTTAGTCATGATTTTGATCGATCTTATCCTGTCGCATCGATGTGCGTGCTTATTTCTTATCATTTTGGACATTGTCAATCCTAATTAGGGTTTTGTCCTCCTATCAATCTTGCGATCGATTTGTCATCAATCATTGCCCTCTTTTCAATTTTATCATCAATCTTATCATTTTGGACATCGTCAATCCTAACTAGGGTTTTGTCCTCTTTTCAATCTTATCATCTGGCGATCGGTTTATCAATCTTGTCGTTTTACGATCGATTTGTCATCGATCATGGTCGTTTTCAATCTATTTGTCATCGATTCTTGTCCTTTTGTCAATCTTGTCATTTTGCGACCGATTTGTCATCGATCGTTGTCTGTCTCAATTATGTCAATTTGGATCAATTTGTCATTGTTCCTTGTCAATTGATGCATTTATCAATCAAGTCATTTATCACATTGGTCTTTTGTTGAATCAGAATCAAATCGACATTAATTGTCTTCAATCACGACCTAATTGTCATTTTTGCATTGCTAATTCATCTTCTAGGGTTTCATGATTCAATCATTTAACCTTGTTTGTCATTTCTCCCGCTAGGATTACTAAATTATTTATTAATCCTAAGTCTTCTCATTACAATTAAATCTTTATTTAATTGGCTAATTATTCCTCTTTGTGAATTAATTAATAAATGAAAGATTATTAATTAATTTACCTAATTTCTAATTCCTAATTTCCTCATTTTTCTAATTTCTTAATTTTCTAATTTCCAATTTCAATTTCCTCCTATTTCTCTCCTAAATTCGTGGAAATGACATGTCAATTTGTCATAAATTTGTCATAATTGACAATCAATCAATTTTGACATAGAAGTTGTCATAATTTGTCATAAATTATCAATCAACAAATTGTGCATAGAAAGTGCATAATTTGTCATAATTTGTCATAATTGACACAATTGATTTGCAATTTCCATTTGAATTGGATCATGCTAATCTTTTCATCTCTCCAATTCTTCTATAAATTGGATGATCTTCATCAATCAAAGCTAATTGGTAATTGGTAATCAGACTATCGAATTTCTAGTACTCTTGATCAGTAATCTTGTCTACTTGCTTCCAATTGTGTGTGTGCACTTGTAGGTGAGATCCACAATCAAACCATTTGAAGAGGAAAGAAGAACAATGGAGCCGCATGAAGGAGCATTCAAATCACATCTTTAGTTTGCTTAATTTTCAGTATTGAATATTTTTATTTCATGTCTCTATTGAGTGTTGTTTAGGATAGATTCATTGCAATGAATGCATTGGTGATTGAGCTATTATGTTTATCTTGTCTTGTGATGATTTCCTATTTCCTAACATACATTAATTGGTGAACCTAACGTGAGCACTAACCTTCTAATCCCTTTACTATGTTTTTGAGTGCTTTGAAGTTGATTTGCAAGTCAAAAACCCAAAAATAGGGCTGTGCAGGGTATTCTGGAGACTTCTGCACCTGTGTAAGACAACTTGCGCCTGTGTTGAGCATTTTGCACTTGTGTAGAGGACATTCTGTGCTTGTGTCAGACATTTTGTGCCTGTTTCATGCATTCTGCGCCTATGTAAAGTCTAGAACAGAGGTAAAAAATGCAGTATTTACTTGAAATTTGTTGTGTTTTTGCATTCTGTTTTCTATGCTTTGGATTTTGGTACTAATTATCTATGCAGAATCTTGGCATATGCATGGCAAAGACAATAAATCAAACTACTAACATGCTTTTTGCAGATTCAAAAGTTAAAGAATAAGCGTATTAAACTTCTAACTTGGGTTTTTGCAGATTGCCTTGGAGAAACAATCAAACTTTGTGTTTGTATTTAATTTTTAGGCACCTAGTGATTTCTAAATAGGTTGGAATGAACATTTGTTTGCTTTGATTGTTGAGTATGACATTGGAGTAGGAGAGTATTCTCTCATCCTTCTTAGGGTGATCAGAAATCTAGATCTTCGATACCATGCTTGTGTTGTTGATTGTGTGTCACATTTAGAGGGCCTGCCTTCCCGACCACTTTGCTTTTGCAAGCAAGTGATAATTGTGAGAAGGGAATGACCCAAAGTGAGTACGGCTAGAATTCTTTGGCATTCTAACTCACTATAAAAAAATACCTGATGGGCGAAAGCTTCGAAGGAAGTGTTACATGGGAATTGCAGTTACTTGGGAAGTGATGACCCTTGAAACTCTTTCTCATATCAACATCTAAGTAGGACCTCTTGGTCTAAATTGTGCTTGCACGACTACATTTGTTTGGTATCTTGATGGGCTTAATGTCTCAATCACACTTGCGTGACATCAAGGAGTAATACTTAACAGAAATCCTTACTAAACACCTTGTTTTTAGAGGCCAAAAACCCTTCTAGTTGCTTGAGAAGGACAAGTTCGGATACTTGGAAGAGATACTAAGTTCGCCATGGGGAGATTTCCATGGGGACTGATGCTTGGCTGCCCTGAGAAGTGAGTGCCGTGGAGGGGAGCCCGTGGGGTCAAGCATCTATGTATTCTCCTTGAATCTCATAATGAGTCTACCTCTCAAGTACCTAATGTCTTTGCCTACCATAAGAAATGTGGGAATGAGCATGATTGTCTTGAGTCTAAGTTGCAATATCTTGTATTCTTTGATTATCAAAACTTGAATTTTATCCCATTTCAAAAAGCAAAACAAATTGATCTAACATAAGAGACATTCATCCAACAAAAATTCAACAAGATTCAAAGATCATCTTCCCAAAACATGGTTATCCAACATTGTTCAAAAACTTGTCTCAACATTTATGTCACTTACATTTAGGTTCATCCTAGGTTGCATTTTGCAAAATTCATTGTCAAGTACCAAGGTTAGATTTCACCTAAGTCATACTCCTTTGCATATCAATAAGAGTCATCCATTTTGCATGTGTCCTCTTGCATTAAAGTCATACTATTGTCATACATTCATATTTGCATACCCTAAGTCTCTTCATTAAGCTTAAGTCATTATCATATCATAGTAATTGTCCTTTTGCATATAGTGTCAAAACCAGGTTTTGTCATACTTGAGTAATCCAAATCTTTGATAAACCCTAAATCATTGTTAAGAAGTCTAGACCTTATCAAATCTTTTGTCCTTTTGTCATCAATATCATTTCGTCAAACCTAGCTTAGTATCCAAGCATATAGGGGAGACATTGTCATCTTGTCCTTTGTCAATTAATTCCTTTTGTCCTTTGAGGTCTAGATATAATTCCAATTTCCTAAGGGTCCCTCTCTTAGATTTGCATTCATAAGTTTGTCAAAATCTTCAAAAACAACCAAAACATAGATTGCATTTTCATTTATTTAGTGTGCATTTAGTTGCATATCATATATTGTCTTTGAAAAAATTCCAAAAACATTGCATTTGCATAAGTGACATGCCTGTTGAGACAAGATCAAGATCTAAGAAGATGAGTGAACCAATGTATCAACCCATGGACAACATAGCAAATTCGCAGTTTCAAACTAGTCAAACAGTGCAAGTTGAAGGTTCATCAAACACATCTCTACCACCATATGGAATGGTTCAGCTTGGACCACCACCATTATATGAACCAGTGTTTGTACCTATGAAACTAGGACATGGGAGTGTCCCACCAACTCCAAGAGGAAATGCACCTTTCAACTGGAATCAGCCCAGCTTGCAACATGAAATACAAACATTTTATGAAGAACCAACTCTCTCACAAGAATTTGGTTTAGATCAAGGCATTCACCAAGAAACAAATCCAAATATCCAACCAGACTCTTCATCCGATTCCAATGATTCGGATGATGTTGACATGTTCCTTCAAAATCCAAAGATAACAAAAAAGATGGATAAGTTCTTGAGTAAGGTCTTTAAGATGTTTCCACAAAAATATCTTAACATGATGAGTAATGTGACCTCTTCAAGCGAACAAGTCAATGTGCAAAAACAACAAGGTGTTGAGTTGTTAAGTTTCTCTCCGCATCCAACTGAAGAAAATGTGCAACCTGAAACTCAGCCTACCTTAATGAGTAAACGTGCTTCAAAGGCACTGACAATGACTATTCCTCAAAAGTCACCATTTGAGACAATAAATAATCCACTATTCAATGTAACACCTGCAACGCAAGATCAAACAAAGACCATGCAAATATTGACAAATATCCATCAACAAGAAGTAGTTCCTAATATGCATAAAATTGGATCAAAATCTGAGATGCAGGAAAGCTTCACAATTGGAATGCCTGATATCAATAATGTCCAAAACAATTCCACGATGCAAAAAAGTTCTTATGTCCTGTTAAATTCAATATATTTGCCAAACACTATTGCGACAGATCCTTCGATAATGGTGACACAAAGAGCTACGAATAGTGGTTTGTACCAACAACAATTGTTGCAATGATTGAATAATATACAAAAAGTGCAATCGAATGTACAAACAAGCCATGTACAACAACAACAAGTTCACATACGACAACAAATTGCAGCGCCTTCGACACCATTACAAGTTAACACAAACTTGCAACCATCACAATGGATTGGACAAGCAACACAGCAAGTTAATGCAAGTGCCATACCCCATCCTAAGGAGAAGCAACGAAAACCATCTAAACAAAGTTTTTTACAATTGATGGGATATACACCATGACAACAATTGGCACAAAGTCAACATATTCCTATCTGTCAGCCTCAACACCAACATATGCCACAATATGTGCCAAGGCAAACAAGCTTACTTCACAACCGCAAGTGGCGCCTATGCAATATCAATAACCTACTCAATTGCAATATCAACCTAGGCTCCAAGAAGTGCAACAACAAGGTCGATATCAAGGCATAGCACAACTGCAACAACAAGAGATGTACCAAGAACTTTATATGCCGAAAATGCCAAAAATGACCATTGCAGAGTATCAACAACCGATCGAAAATGCGATATATCAACAAAGAATACCTACGGGGATCAATGATGGACCTCTAAAATCTGATACAATTGCGCAACAACTTGAGAAGTTGCAACGAAAAGTTGATGCATTAGAAACTAAAGGAACAAACAAGTTGTATATAGATCAAGATTTATGTCCTAATCTGTTTGACAAGAGTGTATACATGCCTCCAGTCCCTAAACATTTTGAGGCACCTAATTTTGAGAAATATAAAGGGAATGGCAATCCAAAAGATCACATTCGAGCATTTTTTGCGGCATGTACGGAAGTGAGCTATGAGGAGACATATTTAATGCGATTATTTGCATGAAGTCTCATGGGACAGGCCATGGATTGGTATTCACATCTGCTAGGAAATATAAAGACTTGGTCGGAATTGGCTCAAAAGTTTTTATCTCATTTCACGTTCAATATCGACAGTGATGTGACTATGTCAGATTTATGCAATACCAAGCAAAAGCAAGGTGAACCATTAGTGACTTTCTTGCAACACTGGCGAAGCTTGTATAGTCGTTCTTCTCTCGATATACCTGAAGAACAACAAGTGAATCTGTTTATCAAGAATTTGGTCCCAGAAATGATGTATGAGCTAAAATTGAAAAGTCCTAGTACTATAGAAAAACTCATTAAGAAAGGAAGGAGCATTGAAATGGCTCTTGTAGCTAAAGGAATTATCAAGCTCAATAAAGATAGTGAAAACACAAATTATTCAGGGGACAGAAATAGATTTTGGTATAAGAATAAGAATGTCACTAATGATGGTGTTGTTGATGCGAGAGCGGTGAATGCAAATCAACCCCCATTCACAATCAAGAAATTGAGTGTTCCTAACATGTCAACTATGGAACAAAATCAAGCACCAATGAGCAATGTTACTCAACAGCCACAATATCAACAACATGCTCAATAGCCGCAATATCAACAACATGCTCAACAACAACATACTCAACAATATAATCAACAACAAGGCCAACAACAAAATCAACAACGCAAACCCTTCCAATCGTGGGATGGGCCTCCTCGACAATTTACGCCATTGGGAGAGCCTATCAAATCAGTAATGAAGCAATTAATACAAGTGAAATTTATCAAGCTACCAGATATTAAGGCAGAACTAGTGGTAAAGCCGCATTGGTGGAATGATAATGTGTACTGTGAGTATCATCGGTCCAAAGGACATAAAACTGCTTCATGTTTCCAATTGAAACATATGATTCAAGATTTATTAGAGCAAGGAGTAATTGAGGTAGATCCACTCCATTTGACCTCCAACACTAATCATACCATTTTCAAAACTCCTTTGCTTGATCATGACAAGGGTAAAGCGTCTTCTTCCAATTCTGCTCAAACGGCCAATTATGCAAATACTGGTTATCATAATTGTAGCGTCCTAAAATTGCGACACTTGCAATTTCGACTGCATTTCGGTCTTCACGATGGCGACACAACATGCAACCTGAATGGAGACCCCGAAACTTGCTCACGACACTAAAAACTGCATTTTTCAAGCACCCTGGCCTGAAACTCCTTGCACCCTGCTGTCCCGGGAGGTGGGACTAGAGTGCCTAGCGCCCTGGTCCTTCAGGACCATGGCGCCCAGCACCCTGGTCCCCCAGGACCATGGCGCCCAACTCCCTGGTCCCTGGGCCTATTTTGGGCCTGGTCTCCTATGGGGTCTCGAGTCTTTTTGTTTGCAAATTGGAAAATAAACTTTCCTGGTCGGCCTAAGATCGGGAAAATCAGTCTATTAACCCTTATTGGCAAGTATATAAACTACATTTTTCTCTCTCATTTGGCATGAAGAGGATATGTGTACAAAAGCGTGGAAACTATACTAAAGCATTCAAGCATTCAAGCATTCAAGCATTCCTTCTAAGTCTCCATTCAAGGCTAAGTGTTGCATTCAAGACAAGGATTCAACCATTGAAGAGGAGATCACTTACTACATGTTACATACAACAATACAACAAACAACAACATCTATACCTTCGCACATAAGGATACAAACATCCTTAGAACAAGGTATTAGTACTTGTTTTACATTACAGACATTTACATTTACAACATTTCTCATTTCTTGGTTAATTCCAAAACTGGGGTTTGACCTAAAGGCAAACCCCTAATCCCTAACCCCCCAATCATCTTCGCTTTTCTGTGTGTAGGTTGCAGGTACACGGCTGAAATTGAAGATCTGGAATCCTTGTGCAGAGACGAACAGATCCCCCTTCGTTTCGTGGATTTTTCGGAGGACCGTGGCGCCGGGCACCATCGTCCTGACAACTTTTGCTCAAATTTGCAGGACAGCGCCGTATCAACATTTTACTGCTAATTCCAGGTCCGTAGCTTCATCCTATATCCCTATCTCAATTTATAAGCGAATCTTTGTCACTTTCTATGCATTCCTAGCTTAATTCTCCTATGCACATTCTTTACAAAAGAGGGTAGCCTTGCTGTCTTAACCCTTGAAATGCATTTAGCATCCAATCTTGCATTGTGTGGGATTGGATCTTGTGGGTTTCAACCCCCTCTTTTGAATGTAAAGTCTCTCCTCTGAGTGAAAACCATCAACCCTAGCGACCTCCCTTCTCTCTCCTCGAAGTTGGAAGAGGGGAGAGCAACTAGGGTTCGATTGCGATTTTCCGCTTTACATTTTGGTGAACCCGAAATGAACATCCTGTCTGATTATTCATGATTAGATCTGAAAATTTGATTCCTTGATTACATTTCCATGTTTGATCTTTGCAAAATTTTAGAGGTTGATTGCATAAAAACCCTAAAATTTTCTTTTTGAAAATTGAACTTGTGAAATGTTTAATTGTTAATGCTTGCTTCAGATCTGCCCTTCTATTACAAATTATCAATTCATATCAGTGCTTTAATTTTAAAAATTAAGTGGTTAAGTGTCAAAACCCTAATTTTTGAAACCCTCTTGATTCAACCTTTGTCCGACAATTTCACTGATCAAAACATCTCCAAATCAGCTGTAACTTTGGATTCCGCAATAAAATCACAATATCTTTCATCCCTAAAAATTTGGAAAAAAGTTGCGAGGACCGTGTGCACTCCGAGCGCCATCATCCTCGACATTTTTTCTGAAATTTCGGGAGTGAGATCTTACTGTATTTTCCTGCTAAAATCCAGAATTTTGGCTAATTTTATCAAATCTAACACTTTCAAATTTACAGTCAAAGTTGGTCTTGTGATTGCTTGGTTTAAGGCTCCTAATCATTCAAAAATCATCGAAATTGAAATTTTGTGTCAAAATTGTGTTCTTACTGTCCTAAATCTGAAAAGTGTGTTTGCATTCATTCAAAATTTCAGTGCTTCATTCAAATTCTTGCAATTTGTGACTTTTGAAATTAAGTGCTTAATTACAACAACTTTGATTTGCGCTTTCAAAATTGAATTTTGCGTGAAATTGAGTCAATTTTTAAATTTCAAAACTTGCATTGCTTTTGATATTCCCTCTAAAATCATAAAATTCAAAATTTTAGCTTCCCTCTCTTTTCCAAAATTCAAATTTTGCATTTTTCGACAATCTTGGTAGGGTTCAATTTTGAGATTGCAACTTTAATTTGGCCTATCTACAGATCGTAAAATCACTCAATTTTTTCAGATTAGCTCTAAAATCATCATACCTTTCATCCCTGCAAATTTTGAAAAAAGTTGCAAGGACCGTGTGCACTCCGAGTGCCACGGTCCCGGACATTTTTTCCGAAATTTCGGGAGACTGTCGTGATTGCATTTAACAGCTTAAATCTAGAAGATTGGCTGATTTTACTGAAAATTGCTACCTCTGAATTCAAAATTTTCTCTTCCTTTCTAGTGCATGAGTTTTACAACAATAAGCCCTACTTCCACTATTCCCGTTAGACGAAGCCGTAGAATTAAGTCTTTCCGAGGTTTAATTACTGAGGAGATGGAACCTAATTTGAATAGCCTTTTTAACGAGGACATGGGTAATTCCTCTAATCCTCCTAATGATGAAGAAGCTCTCCATGAGGTTTCTGTAGAACAACTTTCGAAATTGGATAATCAATTTGATGATTTTCACCAATGGATGTCTCATGAGTATCCCGATAGTCAAGCTCTTCCTTTAATTGAGGGTCTAAAACACATGCTTCAAAGTGATAAGAATGGAATTGATATTTTGCGTGGTATTTCACACATTGTGAATTTGAATGTGATGCCTATGAAGAGTTGTGCCGAATCTTTAGGTTATACACAACCTCCTACACAAGTCAATCATTCTATTCCTTTGACAACTCCTATTGCTAGCATACCTACCTTTACATCAAACATAATGGCTACTTCTATACAAGACATTCCCCCTGTGATCACTAGTCATGGGGGCAATCCCTCTTCTTCAATCAACCCTCTTCCTTCATTCAATCCGACTTCTTCATTCATTCCTGCAATGAGTGTCCCTATTACATCTTCACAAATGAACATGACACAAGGGGGCAATTCATTTAACCATTCCATTCCTCCTTGTAGTGTTCCTCCTGTCCAATCATCTCCTATGACTAATTATCACAGAGTCCCACCACCTTATTCTTTACCTTCTTTCAATAACATAACACCTCCATCTCAATCTAACACACCTAATTTGAATTCTTCGATTGAAGCGACCATTAATAATCTTGCACAAACTGTCTCTTCTTTACAGCAACAAATTGCCTCTATGAATCAATCTAAGTTTAGTGTGCCCACATTTGATGTTGCGAGCCCACTTTCTCTTGACATTGTTCGAGCTATCCCTCCTAAACATGTCGAAATCCCGCATTTGGAACTTTATAATGGTAAAGGTGATCCTCTAACACATGTTAAGACTTTTCAAACCATATGTACTGATTTTGCTTATGACCAAAGGTTGCTTGTGAAACTATTTACTAGAACATTAAGAGACAAAGCCCAATGGTATTGCTCGTTGCCTTCTTATTCTATTACTTCTTTCGAACAACTTGCAAATGCTTTCATTCAACAATTTCAAAACAATATAAGTCCTAAAGTTACTTTGATTGATTTAATGCATTGTAAACAAGGTGTTAAAGAAAAAGTGACTGATTTCATTAGTAGATATAAGCATTTGTATGCTCAAATTTCTTTTCCAGTGCCTGATAATGATATTCAAAGAATCTTTATTTCTAATTTGCAAAAAGATATTCGAGACAAACTTCTATTTTCTGAGTTTACTTCTTTCCAACAGTTGTGTGCAACTCTTCACAATTATCAACTGACTGTGAGTCAAATGGAACAATCACATCCTATGGCTCCGAGTGATAAGGGTGATAGCAGTCAACAACCATTTGGGAAGTTTAAACCGAACAGAGATTCCATAAAATTCAATGAAAACATCATCAACAACAATGTGAATGCAGCATCAGGTGTGCCTCCTATTTCTAAGTTTTTCAAGAAAGAAAGAAAGTATACTCCTTTGAATGAATCATTGCATAGTATTATGAATAAGTTATTGGAACAAATGTGCTTACTCTTCCTCCTATAAGGCAAATTGATCCTACAAAGATTACTTCACCTTATTTTGATAACAAAGCTTTTTGTCAATTTCATCGTCAGCTTGGGCATGATACTGAAAAATGTTTTTCTTTAAAGGGTAAAATTCAAGATTTGATTGATAATAATACTATCTCTATTTCGGGAGTGAATGATAAAGGCAACACATCTGTAGCTCCTCCTAACCAAAATCTTCAGATTTTTACTGATCCACTACCTTCTCATACCTCTAATGCGATTAAGGCTAATGATTCCTCTCTCTCATCTGATGGTCTTGTGTCTATGACTTCGAATGTGATTAACTTTGTAGAGCAGCAAGAAAACCCTAAAGAACCTTCCATCACATTTGATTCTAGTGAAACCATTAGAGCACCTGATGGTCCTTTATACATAGTTGCAAAAGTCAAGAATACACCTTGCCGTGGAGTGCTTATTGATCCTTCGTGCATGGTTAATATTATTACTGAAGAATTTCTTTTTACTTTGCAATTGAATCAAGTGATCTATGACAAAATAGATGTGATTGTGAAATTATTTGAATAATTTTCTTCTCCTGCAATTGGTTCTATTACATTGCCTATTGAGGTCCGTAACAAATCTCTTGATGTGAACTTTGCTATTATTCCTTCATCCAAACAATTTCGTGTGAAGCTTGGCTATCCTTGGCTATCTTCCATGAAAGCTATTGCTTCTCCTATTCATAAATGTTTGAAATTTCCCCATAATGGTGAAGTTGTTACTGTCAATCATAGTCTCTTTAAACCAGCTGAAAGAACCTCTAGTGTTCCTATTGATTATTTTTGGCCTAAACAATTCCAATCCCTTCCTCTGCGAAGTGATCATCTTTTTAAATCTTATCAAAAGTGGAAAACAGATATGATTCTATCTTTAAGTGAACCTAGAACACCTAAACTTGACATTCCTATCATTCTTGAGAAGGAAGTTCTTCCTTTGAAAGATAAAACTAATGTCTTTCCTCAAGAAGATTCCCAACCCATCCCCATGGATGTGACTATGTCTATGCCTAATAAATCTCCTAAAAGTAGACCTATACCTCTTCGTCATGATGGACTTGGTCTTCTTCCTAAACCAAAAATTCCTCCTTTATATGGAGCAGTTCCTCCTCCTTCTTTTTATAGAGAGAAGAGACCTTCTTCTTCTCCTATTATCCAACCTAAGAGACCACAACCTAAACACCCAAGTGATAGGGATGAGAACATTCTTCCTCCTCAATCTTCTCCACTTCCTACTAAGACTAGACGAAATCATTCTGTGCGTGAACGTCGATGAAAGCATCGTCTTAGAGCTCAAGCAGCTTCTTCTCAAACTTTGCAATCTCCAAAAACACCTTCAACAAGCATTATTCCATTTTTTCCTCAGCCAGAAATTGAGCCTAAATCTCCTAAACATAAGATGCATGATGGTCTTGATCCTGTGCGAGTTAAAGATCCTATTTTTATAAATCTTGATGATGATATAGATGAAAATGTTATTCATGATGAACATGTTACTCCTCTTGCTTCTGATAGTGAATATGAACTTGTTGATGTTGATAACCATTTATCTAATGAATTTTCTAAAGCACTTATCCTAGCTCCTAGACAAGAACAACGTGGCTCAGACCATGAACATAGCCCTTGTTTGGATCTTGTGATAGCTCCATCTACTGTGTTGGATGTTCCTCCTCTAGCGTGTTCCCTGCCTTCCCGAAACATTGATCAGCAAGATCGGGGGGGTAGATGACGTGCTAGACTAGTTACATTAGCATAGCAGATTCTCTCCCCCTCTGTTTTGTTACTTCTTCTATCTGTTATTCTCATTCTTCTATTTGTTGTCCTTAGTGTTGTCTACTTGAGGATGATGCAAAGCATTGAGATCTCTTTTGGTCTCTCTCATGTTGACTCAAAAGACACATGTATTCCCTTCTTCTAGGTGACCTTCCTTGATTGGGGAATGAAGAACAATTATGCATACATACGTATGATATATATACATGAATTATCATACAACATACTGACCCTAAGGAAAGCGAAGTCACCTCGTGCTTTGTGTTTGTGTCTATTATCCTTGGGTTTATCTCACACTTGGGGGCTAAATCTTTGCGATAACGTGCTCCTTTCCTTTCTCATTTCTTATGTGTATCACTACCTTAAAGCAATCACCCCAGTTGAGGCATGTGCGATCGCTTTAATGTAGGGGGGCATACACCCTGTCTATCCTTTCGAGATACTTGAAAATTTCTTGGCGAACTTAGCTTTGCCTTGAAAATTTTTGGTATTTCTTTTGCGTGACTCATAGTGAGGGAACCTTACTACTGACAGTCATGGTTCTCCCTCGTGATCTTCCCTTTTACTTTGTCAATCGAAGTCGTAAGATCCTTAGTCCATTGGGGGCTTGGTGTATCTTGCCTCCTTGACGTGGTGAAAGTCTTTCAATGTTGTTTCCTTGTACTTTACCGGAAGTATGAGCATACATACTCCCGCTAAAGTGGGGGCTAAATGTAGCGTCCTAAAATTGTGACACTTGCAATTTCGACTGCATTTTGGTCTTCATGATGGCGACGCAACACGCAACTTGAATGGAGACCCCGAAACTTGCTCACGACACTAAAAACTGCATTTTTCAAGCACCCTGGCCGGAACCTCCTTGCACCCTACTGTCCCGGGAGGTGGGACCAGAGCGCCCAACGCCCTGGTCCTTCAGGACCATGGTTCCTAGCACCCTGGTCCCCCAAGACCATGGCGCCCAGCGCCCTGGTCCCTGGGCCTATTTTGGGCCCGGTCTCCTATGGGGTCTCGGGTCTTTTTGTTTGCAAATTGGAAAATAAACTTTCCTGGTCGGCCTAAGGTCAGGAAAATCAGTCTATTAACCCTAATTGGCAAGTATATAAACTATATTTTTCTCTCTCATTTGGCATGAAGAGGATATGTGTACAAAAGCGTGGAAACTATACTAAAGCATTCAAGCATTCAAGCATTCAAGCATTCCTTCTAAGTCTCCATTCAAGGCTAAGTGTTGCATTCAAGACAAGGATTCAACCATTGAAGAGGAGATCACTTACTACATGTTACATACAACAATACAACAAACAACAACATCTATACCTTTGCACATAAGGATACAAACATCCTTAGAACAAGGTATTAGTACTTGTTTTACATTACAGACATTTACATTTACAGCATTTCTCATTTCTTGGTTAATTCCAAAACTGGGGTTTGACCTAAAGGCAAACCCCTAATCCCTAACCCCCCAATCGTCTTCGCTTTTCTATGTGTAGGTTGCAGGTACGCGGCTGAAATTGAAGATCTGGAATCCTTATGCAGAGACGAACAGATCCCCCTTCGTTTCACGGATTTTTCGGAGGACCGTGGCGCCGGGCGCCATTGTCCCAACAACTTTTGCTCAAATTTGTAGGACAGCGCCGTATCGACATTTTACTACTAATTCCAGGTCCGCAGCTTCATCCTGTATCCCTATCTCAGTTTATAAGCGAATCTTTGTCACTTTCTATGCATTCCTAGCTTAATTCTCCTATGCACATTCTTTACAAAAGAGGGTAGCCTTGCTGTCTTAACCCTTGAAACGCATTTAGCATCCAATCTTGCATTGTGTGGGATTGGATCTTGTGGGTTTCAACCCCCTCTTTTGAATGTAAAGTCTCTCCTCTAAGTGAAAACCATCAACCCTAGCGACCTCCCTTCTCTCTCCTCGGAGTTGGAAGAGGGGAGAGCAACTAGGGTTCGATTGCGATTTTCTGCTTTACAACAATGTTATTAATTGTTTTCATGCGTCAAATGAGTATGTTTCCACCTTGAGAATAAAAGGACAAGATCCTTGTTGCGCAGTCACCACTCGTCGATCAAAATAGTCTTGAAAGGGGCTCCTGCAGCTCCTCCCAAACCAACTCCTGCAAGTCAGTATAATCTTTTGGATCTAGGAAAAGCACCTGCACAAATATCCGTTCTAGAGTTGTTGAAAATGTCTCCCATGCATCGTGCAATCCTAGATAAAGCTTTGATTGAGTCCACTGTCCCGACAGATATTGATGTTGACCAGTTTCAAGCCCGGATTGGACATTTAGCTATTTCCCAAAGTGTCACATTTTCTGATAATGATATCTCACCCGATAAGCTCCCTCATAACGATCCTTTGCACCTTGAAGTCTTTGTCCATAATTGCAAAATTTGACGAGTCTTGATAAATGGCAGAGCAGGTCTTAACATTTGTACCTTGAGAGTGGTCATTGGCCTTGGATATACAGAAAATGACATTGACGCTTCCAAAAGAATAACAATCAAAGCATATGATGATGCTAAACGCCCATCCAAAGGGATAATTACATTGCCTATCAGAGTTGGTCCAGTGATGGAAAACACTTTCCTACAAGTCCTAGACCTTGATCTCCCTTATAATATGATTCTTGGCCATCCATGGATCCATGTAATGAAAGCAATTCTATCCACCTATCATCAATGTCTAAAATATCCCTACAATGGAACTGAGATAACAATTCCAGGAGATCCTAATCCATTTCAGTTCTGTGCTACCTTAAAGGATACTCCTCAATAGCAAGTCCCAGTCAATAGAGAAGCCAAATCAAATAGTTATGTGGATCCTAATGCATTGTTAGAGGCTGTCAAAGGAAAATTGAAGATACAGGACCAAGGGTGTGGAGAATATTCAATGGATCAAACATTCCTCATCGAGAATTTGCCGATATCTCCAAAATCATATGGAAAACCGCATTTATTGCAAAAGGAACCCAAGGTCATTATTCAATATCAGCCTCCCACTACATTTGCAAGATGGGGAGAACTTGACAAAGAAACTGTGGATGATGATGTCATAGATTGGCTCTATAAGGATCCAACGAAAACCCCACTTGTCAAGTTGCCAATGGAATTGTATGGCAAAGGATTTACTATGCTGCAAAAGAAAGGATATGATGGTTGCAGTGGCTTAGGCCTGAACAACAATGGAAGATTAGAACCTATCATACCCAAGAGGCGACCCCCAACTTTAGGGTTAGGTTTTGTACCGTTACGAATTGGATCCACATCTACCAAAATGTCCACGTGTAGAAAACGGTGTGATTTTGATGATGAAATAACACCTGAGGATACCCGACCTGAGACTGATTCTAATGAATGGGAGTGGAGCTCTTTTTCTTCTAGCTCCTATGCCCTTGACAATATCTTCATTGACATTGATAATTTGCCCATGGAAGACAAACATGAAATAACTCCTCTTCCTAAAACATGTCCTCATGCTTGGATAGAGTCATTTTGGGATCCAAGCTCCGAATCTGATACAAGCAGTTCGGATAGTGACACCACAGATGTTCACATTTTTACCATATCAGCCCTCTCTATCCTTACAATCGATGATGACATGCCTCTCATTTATCCCCAGCTTATCCAATATGACCAACAAGAACCACTCACATTGGACTGTTTTCAAAATGATGAAGCAATTACAGAATTCCAGGGACTACGGGAAGGCATACCACAAGGCGATCATAAGGTAGGATTTTCTATTGACTTGGATTCCACAGCATATTTTGGGGAATCAACTCCCTCTTCCAGTCATGAAAAAGAAAAAAATCAAAAGAATAGATCTTTGAGTGAAAACCGTAAGGCACTCTCTGATCATACAAAAGTAAAAATAAAAGACGTACCTACGGGTGAAAACCTTTCTGAGGCACCCAAAGGTGGAAGAGTGGACGTACCCCTATCAATTCAGGATAAATCAACACTACTTATGGAGATGACCGAGGAAATCAATCTAGGAAGACCTGACAACCCAAAGGTCATTCATTTTGCTTCCTCCCTGTCAAAACAAGAGAAGATAGATTTTATCAATTTCTTTCTGGAGAAGAAGATCAGCTTTGCATGGTCCTATGCAGATATGCCTGGCCTCGATCCAGAGTTAGTCCTTCATCATTTTCCATTGAAAGAAGATGCTAAGCCCATCAAACAGAAACTTCGAAAGATGCATCCCCAGGTGGCTCTTTTGGTCAAAGTGGAACTAAAAAAATTACTAGATGTGGGCTTCATCAGACCCATTGATTATGTAGACTGGATTTCAAATTTAGTACCAGTTAGCAAGGTAATTGGGGGCATTAGAATCTGCACAGATTTTAGGGACCTCAATAAAGCATGCCCTAAAGATGATTTTCCATTGCCAAACATAGACATCATAGTGGACATGATGGCTGGATATGAGATGCTTTCACTAATGGATGGTTTCTCTGGCTACAACCAAATTCGCATTGCTCCCGAAGATCAGCATAAGACAGCATTCACCTGTGCTTGGGGCACCTATTGCTGGAATGTGATGCCCTTTGGTCTCAAAAATGTAGGTGCAACATATCAAAGAGCAATGACGACAATTTTTCATGATTTCATGCATACTTTGATGGAGGATTATGTTGATGACTTGTTATGCAAATCTGTTACTAGAGATAGTCATCTAGCCATCTTGGGCCCAATCTTTGATAGAATGGAGACCTACAAACTTAGGCTCAATCCAAAGAATTGTGTCTTTGGTGTTACAGCTGGCAAATTACTCGGATACATTTTTTCTCACCGAGGCATTGAGGTCGACCCCGCCAAGGTCAAAGCAATAATGGATATGCCTCCACCTTCAAACCTCTGGCAATTAAGAAGTCTGCAAGGAAAACTCCAGTCAATTCGTCACTTCATAGCTCAGTTGGCCGACAAATGTCATCCATTCCAACATCTACTGCATAAAGGTGTCACTTTCAAATGGACTGAGCAATGTCAATCAGCCTTTCAATCTCTCAAAGACTATTTGCTGTCACCGCCTATTCTAATGCCTCCTATAGAAGGAAAGCCCTTTTTATTGTATATCTCTGCAACTGAAACAGCATTAGGAGTTCTCTTGGCTCAACAAGATGAGAATGGCAAAGAAAGAGCTATTTATTATATCAGCCGGACACTGGTTGGTTATGAATTAAATTATTCAACTATTGAGAGGGCATGCTTAGCAGTGGTATTTGCAACACAAAAGCTCTGACATTATATGCTAAGCCACCAAACATTGTTGGTTGCAAAAATTGATCCCTTAAAATATTTGTTTAGCCGAGCAGCTTTGACAGGTCGCCTAGCAAAATGGGTCATGATTCCCAGTGAATTTGACATTGAGTATATGGAGCGAAAGGTGATAAAAGGACAAGTCATAGCAGATCAACTTGCAGACGCTCCTATTTCTGATGATCATCCCATATTGACCAATTTTCCAGATGAATCAGTCTTTGCTCTCACATCCTCTAATGAATGGAAGTTATACTTTGATGGATCCCATACCAAGTTCGGGTCCGGAGCCGGTATTCTGTTTGTCACCCCTCAAGGTGATGCTATTCCAAAGTCCTACAGAATAACTTTCCACTGTACCAATAACATTGTAGAGTATGAAGCATTGGTCACAGGACTCCAAGTAGCAGTCCACTGGAACATCAAGCATTTGCAAGTCTATGGAGATTCTCAATTAGTCATCCGACAAGTGAATGATGACTACGAAACCAAAGATGAGAAACTTATTCCCTATAAGCACATGGTAGATTTCTTCAAGACAAAATTCACAGCTATCCATTTCAGTCAAGTGCCAAGAATGGAAAACAAGTCGGCAGATGCAATGGCTATGATTGCTTCCATGTTGAATATGCCTCATAATATGGACAAGTGTGAATTCTTGGTCGAACAATTGCTGGTCCCCTCTTTTGACATTCTGACAGCTGATGTGATGTGTGTTCTTGTTGGTCCCAACTCCCCGTGGTACAATGACGTATATCAATATTTGAAATCCCAAACCTTACCACCTAATCTTTCCGCAAACCAATGCCGAGCCTTTATCTGACAGACAGCCAAATATGTCATCATTGCCGACACCCTTTACTACCGTTCTTTTGACCATACCCTCCTTAGGTGTTTGGATTCTAACGAAGCACAAACGGCTTTACACGAGGTTCATGATGGTATATGTGGGGGCCATTTCAATGGTCTTAGCTTAGCCAAAAAGTTGATTCGTGCTGGGTATTATTGGCCCACTTTGGAAAAAGATGTTCATGATTTTGTTAAAAAGTGCTACAAGTGCCAGATCCATGGAAATTATATTCATGCACTAGCCCAAGCGTTTCATTCTATCATATCTCCATGGCTCTTTTCTCAGTGGGGATTGGATCTTATCGGCAAGATTCACCCAACATCTGCAAATGGACACAAGTTCATTATTACAGCTACAGAATATTTTACCAAATGGATCGAGGCTATCCCCATGACTTATATCACTGGTGTCCAAATTTCAAAATTCTTGCTGAACTATATCATATGCAGATATGGGGTACCTCTTACCATAGTCACAGATAATGGTCGACCTTTTAAGAATAAAGATGTCAAAGAACTCTGTGACAAGTTTCATATTCAACATCATTTTTCCAGTCTGTATTATCCACAAGGTAATGGTCAAGCTGAAGCATCAAATAAAACCATTATCAAGATCCTGAAGAAAGTTGTCAATGACGTTGGTCGAGATTGACACGTACAGTTAAATCCAGCACTATGGGCCTATCGCACTTCTATCCGCACCCCTACTGGCGCAACACCTTATTCCTTGGTGTATGGTGCAGAAGCCATTTTACCTTTGGAAGTCGAGATTCCTTCCTTGCGGGTTTCCTTGCAACACCTGATTGTTGTTGAGACACATAAAGTCTCTCTACTACATCAGCTTGAGATGTTAGATGAGAAACGTCAGATAGCTCTGACACATTTGCAAGCATATCAAAACCCTCTCCGTCGCTCTTATAATAAGAAAGTCAAAGGGTGACACTTCGAAGTGGGAGACCTGGTTTTAAAGGCAAATCCCAAGAATGCATAGTCTACTGACATCATCAAGGGCAAGTTTGAACCTAATTGGGTTGGGCCTTTCATAGTAACTGTAGCCTATGGCTCGGGGGCATATCAGCTTGCGACTCTAGAAGGTGAACCTCTGTCTGATCCTATCAATAGCATGCATCTTCGCAAGTACTGGGCATAATTTTTTATTAGCACTTCTTCAAGTATGATCCTGAAAAAATACAAAAAAATGAAAAAAAAGCAAAAAAATACAAAAAAATGAAAAAAATCAAGAAAAATACAAAAAAATGAAAAAAAAGCAAAAAAATACAAAAAAATGAAAAAAAATCAAGAAAAATACAAAAAAATGAAAAAAAAAGCAAAAAAATACAAAAAAATGAAAAAAATCAAGAAAAATACAAAAAAATGAAAAAAAAAGCAAAAAAATACAAAAAAATGAAAAAAAATCAAGAAAAATACAAAAAAATGAAAAAAAAAGCAAAAAAATACAAAAAAATGAAAAAAAATCAAGAAAAATATAAAAAAATGAAAAAAAGCAAAAAAAAGTAAAGAGAAAAAAATGATTCGCCCTCTAGTGAAAACCTGGCAAACAGGTGCTTTGGGCAAGTACCATGGTGAAAACCTAGCAATTAGGCGCCATGAGTAATGAGATTATTGCTCCATCATCTATCATGACTTCTAGCTATGCTTTCTCTCGGCCGGTTTATCATGCCTATATTTGTCTCGACCCAAGGTTCTGTTCCAAGCCTGTTATTGGTCAACATCACTGTCTTGCCTACTCTAGTTTTTTGTACATATGTCTTTCAAGTGCGCATTGGGTGCCTTCCCCTTGTCATGATCAATCACTGGAACTTTTGAATCCAATAAATGTCTTGAAAAAATTCTTAAAAATCGAATAAATGTCCTGAAAAAATTCTTAAAAATCGAATAATGTCCTGAAAAAATTCATAAAAATCAAATAATGTCCTGAAAAAAATCATAAACAAATTGAAAAATGTCTTGAAATAATCCAAAAAAATTGAAAAATGTCCTAAAAAAATCTCTAAAAATCAAATAGTCCTGAAAAAACGAAAAAAAATTATAAATCTCCAAAAACAAAAACAAACATTTTGCAATACATTATTCCTTTTGTGCATAAGACAAATCACTGAGCATTCATCCAATGACACTCGCAATCCATTTCACACTGTGCTTTAATGAAATCATGCTTTAACCAGATGAACTTTTTCAATCAAAACCAAACATTCAAACTGATCACAATTGTCTTATCAATTGAATATCAGTATCAAAATCATTTGTCCTTGTTCCTATTATCATGGGTCTTATACAGGGTGTGGTATACTCGAAACCAGACTGTGTCCTGTCTTAGACGGGGTACCGCATTTCCTGAAACCAGACAGCATGATCATCCTATCAGCACTTTCAACTTTTGACAATGAAGATCAAGATGTTTGTTTGATTTGCTTGAATTTGTGCATCTTATCTTTTTATTGATTTATCTTTGATTTCGATCATGTTCCTATGTTGCTCGATGATGTCATTGAGTGATTTAGAGTGACCGGGTTGGCTCATGGTCTCTTTCTTTTTTGATTGTGATTGTTGTTTGTCTGTGATGTGTCTGTCTTTTGCAAATAGGGTTGCATTTCAGCTCTGGCCTTCAATGCCATGATGCTATGCATCCATTTTGCTACATAAAAATAAAGGTTCTCACCTACAAAGTGCATTCTTGAAAGCAAGTTTTTCTTCATCTCTAATTGTCCTCTGTTTCATTTTCTTCTTACTAACACTTCTTCCATCCGGTCGGATAGTCAGTTCGGTCTAGTGCTCCGATCTCCAAACATACATGCTGCATCCTGCATCCATTTGGTTAGTACATTTGCATTATATCAAGCATCACATCAAGCATTTTATCCATTTCATATTATAAATGCATCAAAAACACATAAAAACTACATCCATACATGTTCCACAATGGTACATAAACAGTGCATAAGCCATCCATACATGAAAAATAACCATACGTCATAACATATTGCATCCCATCATATCGATGCCTATCATATCACATATCATAATAATATCGGAGTACAAAATTGGACTGTCTGTCCTAAGTATGGCCCGCAGGCTGACTACAACATGTCAAACTACATAATGTCCACTGTCCGTCATAAGGAGTACATGCCTCTGTCATTGGGTGCTCCCTCTGTCCTCCTCATCCCTGCCATGTCTCGCAGATGATGTCCCTCCTGTCCCTGGTCCTGGCTGTGGTGGTCTCATAGGTCCACTCACTCCTATGCTGCTCAATGACCTTCGAGAGCGTGACCTACTCTCTGTCCTCAATCGTGCCCGATATGAAGGTGCTCTCCACTTCGGTGGAACTGCACTTTCATATAGTGTCCTCCAATACAGTCTCTCTTCTCCGGTCTCTACCAGCATCTGTGCCATTTCCCATGCACTGGCATCCCTAATTGACCCAATGAACTCAGTGACTCATTGTCCCTCTCGCTGTGCCTGAGCTATTGCTATATCTCATTCTGTCCTCAAGATAGCATTCTGTCTCTCCAATGTTGCAATATAATCCTGCTGACTCGCTATGGTAGCCCTGCACATCTCCATCTCCTCTATCCTAGCTGTCTCCGACTCTATGGGAATATCCTGCAATGTCTCCTGATTAGCTGAGTCTAGCTCATCATCATCCTTCCCATCATCATCTCCATCCTCGTCCTCCCCACCATCATCTCCCTCATCCCCATCCCCCTCCTCCTCATCACCCTCATCATCCTCCTCGTCCTCATCATCTCCCTTCTCTCCTGTGAGTGGGAAGTCCTCCTGTCTCCTCGGTACTGGAATATCAGGATCAGTCAAAGGCACTGGCCATCATTGTGCAAACCATATCTCATACTCTTCTGTCGTCCCAACATCCACTACATCTGACCTCTAATCCCACTGTCTCTGCTATAGCTATGCAAAGTTGGCATATGCTATGTGTGGCTGAATCATACTCCCCCACTGACTCGTCTCTCTGTGAGATCGGGCAAAGCATGCAGTTCTCCTAGGTACATCCTGTCGCTCTCCAAACTGTCGTCTGACCCTCTCTAGCAAGTACGTCTCAATCACTCTCTGGCGATTCACTGGTCATCCAATCAAGTACCTCTCCTGTCTGCAATATGGTAGCTCCTCATGATCATCTGACCATCCGGGGCAATCTCGATATGGCCTCCATATGAACTCTCTTAGTCTGTCTAGCTCATGTTGCCAGTATAATATGTATCCAAACGGACCTTGTCTCAGTGCTCCACCATAGCAATACACATATGGTCAGTGTGGTATGATCTATCTCTCTGTAATCGGTCGACATATGGCTATGTGCTCAAATGCCCATACCTGAAGCAATGTGACTCCACAGCTCAAAGTTTGCACTCCCTAATACGCTATCTGATGTAGCTGAAAATATAGCATAGCAAGCACACATGGTCCCCATGCATACACCGTCCCCTCTATCGCCATCCGCTCTAGCACTCTTCCCCATCCAATAGGGAATCCATGTCCTCGTCTGTCCCCTGCTAGAAGACATGCTATCACAACTGCTATCACCACATATCGTCGGTCATACTCAGACGCCATGCTCTCCTAACCGATCTCCCTCTCGACGATGTCCAGATCATCTGTGTCACACTCAAATAGCCTGCATAATGCATCTCTCCCTGTCACTAGGTCATACTCTATCATCTCTCCATGTATCGGAATGCGGAGGATACGCCATACATCCTCCAGTGTCACCGTCGCCTCTCTAGTCGCCAGATGGAATGAGGAGGTCTCTGAATGCCATCGCTCTGCCAATGCGGTAAGCAATCCTGTGTTTGCCCTAATCTCGAGCATGTATGTGATGTAATATATGCCAAGTCCTGCTAATGTGTCTCTGTCCATGCTCCTGAGTCTATGTCGTAGCATGAAACAGTCTGGTCGATTCTCCCGCGTGATCAACGGATACTGTCGACTCTGCATCACAATTGGGGCATCTTTTTGTCAGTTTTAGGGTTTGCTCCTACTGGCTACATTTCCTTGTTTTATGGCCAAATTAGGGTGTACTTTATCTATTTTACCCTATCCTACCCTTGTCCCCCCTTTTCAGGTCCTTTGCATGCAGTTTTGAACCTAAATTGAGTCTTACATGCACAATTGCGCTTGTGTCTTGCCTCTTGCGCCTGTGTCTTGACTCTTGCACTTGTGTACCATTACACAAGCGCAAAATACCTAACACAAGCGCAAGATTCGCTCTACACAGGCACAGAAGTTAGTTTCTGCATCCCCTGTAGGCCCTGCAATGTCCCGCAAGCATTCAAAATTCACGAAATTGAAAACATGGGTTTTTGAGATCCATACCGCTGCTCCTACATCGTCCGATCATCTGAATGTGCGTACATGTTCTCCAAGGTGATCCGCCATTGGAATGTTCGCCATCTCTCTACAAGTGTCCTTGTCCAAAGCAACAAATCCTCCTCTTTAGCTAGTGCAAATGAGCAATTTTCCACCTCTTGGTCTCAGTTATAGCTCTTTGTCAGTGCATAGATGGCCGTGCATCCTCTCCATCTTATGTTGGTCGCGGTCTTGTGCATCTTAAATTGCTTGTCCTTCATGTACTCGATCTCTGATTGTCAGTCCGTTCGATCCTATCGTTTCTTATCGATCAATTGGCCTCTTTTCTGGATGTTTTCGGCCAATTCCTCGAGGGGGCATGCATATGCCATTGTCATTGTCTAGGGCATTTTCATTATTGTTCTTTGAAACAATGCTTAAAATTGCATTGTCTCAAAGAGGGGCAAAATGTAGACACCTAAAAATGGTCAATGCTTGCGAGGTCATACTTTAACATTTGCACATTGCCTCATTTCAGGTTTTTGCGTCGCATTAACATTTCTCCTATGATTCGCACTTGATCTTTATCATTTGTGAGCATCGAGTCATTCTTCTACATTCTTCATTCATCTCGCTCTCAAATTTGATCTTGTCGACAACACTATTTAGTCATGATTTTGATCGATCTTATCCTATCGCATCGATGTGCGTGCTTATTCCTTATCATTTTGGACATTGTCAATCCTAATTAGGGTTTTTTCCTCCTGTCAATCTTGCGATTGATTTGTCATCAATCGTTGCCCTCTTTTCAATTTTATCATCAATCCTAACTAGGGTTTTGTCCTCTTTTCAATCTTATCATCTGGCGATCGGTTTATCAATCTTGTTGTTTTACGATCGATTTGTCATCGATCATTGTCATGTTTGATTTTGTCATTTGGTGATCGATTTGTCATCAATCGTGGTCGTTTTCAATCTATTTGTCATCTATTCTTGTCCTTTTGTCAATCTTGTCATTTTGCGACCGATTTGTCATCGATCGTTGTCTATCTCAATTATGTCAATTTGGATCAATTTGTCATTATTCCTTGTCAATTGATGCATTTATCAATCAAGTCATTTATCACATTGGTCTTTTGTTGAATCAGAATCAAATCGACATTAATTGTCTTCAATCATGACCTAATTGTCATTTTTGCATTGCTAATTCATCTTCTAGGGTTTCATGATTCAATCATTTAACCTTATTTGTCATTTCTCCCGCTAGGATTACTAAATTATTTATTAATCCTAAGTCTTCTCATTACAATTAAATCTTTATTTAATTGGCTAATTATTCCTCTTTGTGAATTAATTAATAAATGAAAGATTATTAATTAATTTACCTAATTTCTAATTCCTAATTTCCTCATTTTTCTAATTTCTTAATTTTCTAATTTCCAATTTCAATTTCCTCCTATTTCTCTCCTAAATTCATGGAAATGACATGTCAATTTGTCATAAATTTGTCATAATTGACAATCAATCAATTTTGACATAGAAGTTGTCATAATTTGTCATAAATTATCAATCAACAAATTGTGCATAGAAAGTGCATAATTTGTCATAATTTGTCATAATTGACACAATTGATTTGCAATTTCCATTTGAATTGGATCATGCTAATCTTGTCATCTCTCCAATTCTTCTATAAATTGGATGATCTTCATCAATCAAGGCTAATTGGTAATTGGTAATCAGACTATCAAATTTCTAGTACTCTTGATCAGTAATCTTGTCTACTTGCTTCCAATTGTGTGTGTGCACTTGTAGGTGAGATCCACAATCAAACCATTTGAAGAGGAAAGAAGAACAATGGAGCCGCATGAAGGAGCATTCAAATCACATCTTTGGTTTGCTTAATTTTTAGTATTGAATGTTTTTATTTCATGTCTCTATTGAGTGTTGTTTAGGATAGATTCATTGCAATGAATGCATTGGTGATTGAGCTATTATGTTTATCTGGTCTTGTGATGATTTCCTATTTCCTAACGTACAGTCACAACTTTGGGATATGCAATTGAATCAGTGGATCCTTGCAAGAAGATCATGATCAAAGCTTATGAGGATGCATAACATTCATCGAAAGGAGTTATTGTACTACCAATCCACATGGGCCCGGTAGTGAAGGACATCATATGTCAAGTTCTGGACCTTCCTTTTCCATACAATTTGTTGTTGGGAAGACCTTGGATACACGCCATGCAAGCTATTCCATCCACTTACCATCAGTGTATCAAGTTCCCACATAATGGTGTATAAATCATGATCTTGGGTGATGCAAACCCCTTTGCATATTGTCATAATATCAATCATCAACCAAAGATTATTGGTCCCAACAATAGAGAAGCCATCTCGTCCACATCATACATAAGTCTAGCATCTCTTTCCAGTTCAACCATCATTATACCCAAGCAAGAGAAGCTCAAGATGAAAATTGCAGAAGAAGGTCCTGGGGAATACAATCTAAGCCAACTCTTTTATGTTGGACAAATGCCCACTTCTCCTAGAACACATGGCAAACCTCATCAAATACTTCAAACATCACTAGTCAAACCAGCATGTACATTGACACCTTTCATCCTTGGAAAGAGTCAAGAAGATGAGACCAGAGATGAAGACTTAGCAAAATGGATCTATAAAGATCCTATTACTACCGACACTCCGCATGCTAAGATTCCCATAGATCAATATGGAAAAGGCCTTCTCATTATGCAAAGAATGCGTTATGATGACCAGAGTGCTCTCGGACCCTGCAAACAAGGAAGACATGAACCACTGCAACCAGAATTAAAACCCAAGCATAATACTAGCCTAGGCCTTCAAAAGGAGATCCTTCCTAAGCTCAAATTCAAAGGGAAACCCAACCAACCTCTATATTAGCCTAATACAAAGAGGTCACCTTTGATTATAAAATAAGCACCGTGCACCATAGCAATTGCCCCATTGAGGCTAAAAATCCCAGCAAGACCATCCACAATGCCAATCATCCCACAAATCAAACCAGCAATAACACCATTAGCAACAACAACTGTATTAGAACCCATAGCAATATCTATGACATCAGCAGTTCCAGCAAAAGCAACATAGTGAACACTACCAATACTCCCCATATTAGATTCTTTGATCCCCATAATCCATCCTACCGCACCGATCATTTCATCTACACAGGTACATCAATCGATCAAACCTGTAGTATTTAACTCAAGAGATATCCCAGTATGGTACAGTAATAGACTACTGGAAAGTGACTCAGAAACTGACTCACATGAGTGGGAATTCGATTCAGTACAGATTAATACTTCAGATGAGGAAGACACATCACTACCTCCACCCCACAAAGACATCCTTGTTTACGGAGAAGCACAGATAAAGACCTCTTGGGTTCCTGAGCTGGAAACATCTTTCACAGACCCTACATCGCATCCTACGCCTGATTCTGATAGGGAGAGTACCATCAATGACCTTCACCATAACATCTTAACCCTCACTAATACATCTAATGAACTTAACCTAATTGATGAAGTAATGCCCATTATCCATCCTGAACTCATCAAATGGAACCAACCTAATCCCCCATGTCTTGACTATTTCCAAAATGATGAGGCGATCATTGACTTTTTGGAACTACGGGATAACATACCAAGTGGAGATCACAAAGATGGATTCACCATTGAACTTAATAGCACAACATACTTCAGTGTAGATGCCAAACCTTTCAGCTGCAAAAATATAACAATGAAACATGGATCTTCCAGTGAAAACCACAATGTGGCACTATTTGATCCCACAAAAGTAAAAAGAAAGAGTGTATCCAATGGTGAAAACCTCTTTGAGGCACCTAACGATGAAAGGTTTGACATCCTTCCCTCTAGTAAATAGCAGGAAAGATCAATGATTCTCATCAAGGACACAAAAGAATACAATGTGGGGACTCTTGACACACCTCACCACATACATCTGGCATCTCTTTTAACTCTAGAGGAACAACCTAAGTTTGTAGAATTCTTCCAAAAATGTCAAATCAACTTTGCATGGTCATATGCAAACAGGCTTGGGCTTGATCCAGATTTAGTCATGCATCACCTCATAGTAGCAGAAGGAGCTAAGCATGTCAAGAAGAAGCTTTGTAAGATGCACCCTCAGATTGTGGTAGTAGTCAAAGTAGAACTTAAGAAACTCCTGGATGTTGGTTTTATTCGACCAATTGATTATGCAAATTGGATATCCAATATTGTGCCTATTGGAAAACCAAATGGGGGCATTTTTATTTGTACTAACTTTAGAGATCTGATTAAGGCATGTCCTAATGATGACTTCCCCCTGCCAAATATCGACATCATAGTAGACCTAACAACAAGACATGTCATGCTTTCACTCATGGATGGCTTTTCAGGATACAATCAGATTAAAATCCCACTTGAGGATCAACATAAGACAACCTTTACATGCCCATGGGGCACATACTATTGGAATATCACGCCTTTTGGTCTAAAGAATGCAGGAACGACCTATCAATGAGAAAATGACTACCATCTTCCATGATATTATGCATACCATAATGGAAGATTATGTTGATGACTTACTAGCAAAATCACTCACAAGAGAAGGTCATCTAGACATATTAGAGAAAATCTTTGATAGACTAGAACAATATCATGTTTGACTCAACCCAAATAAATGTGTCTTTGGAGTAACCTCAGGGAAACTTCTAGGATATATTGTCTCAAGCAAAGGTATTGAGGTTGATCTAGCAAAGGTCAAGGCAATCATGGACATGCCACCTCCCAAGAACATTAGCTAGCTAAGGACATTACAAGGGCGGCCTCAATCCATCTGAAGATTCATTGCACAATTGGCAGATAAGTGTCACCCATTTACACACCTGTTACACAAAAACATCTACTTTCAATGGGATTCTAGATGCTAGCAAGCATTCCAGATGCTTAAGAATTATCTCATGAATACGCCATTGCTAATTCCACTAGATCCAAGTAGGCCTCTATTGCTCTATATATCAGCAACAAGTACAACATTAGGTGTACTATTGGCACAACACATTGCAGAAGGAAAAGAGTGTGTTGTTTACTACATCTCTCATACACTAGTTGGCTATGAACTCAATTACACCCCTATTGAGTGAGCTTGCCTAGCAGTAATCTTGGTAGCCACTAAATTGAGGCACTACCTGTTAACACACAAAGTACAACTCATTGCAAAGATCAACCCACTCAAGTACTTACTCAGTAAAGCCACATTGACTAGCCATTTGGCCAAATGGGTGATGATTCTCAATGAATTTGAGATCGAGTATGTAGACCGTAAGGCTATTAAAGGACAAGTTATTGCAGATTAGTTGGCCAATGCACCACTCATAGGTGATCATCCTCTCATTTCCAATTTTCTAGATGAAGAGATATTTATGATCACATCAACACAACCATGGAAACTATACTTTGATGGTTCATACACTAGGCATGGCTTGGGGGCAGGAATTTTGTTTATCACACCTCAAGGTGATAGCATCCCAAAGTATTACAAGCTCGCATTTCCATGCACAAACAACATAGCTGAATATGAGGCCTTGATCATAGGACTCAAGCTAGCCATACAATGGAAGTTACAAGAACTGCAAGTATATGGAGACTCTCAACTAGTCATTCGACAAGGAACAGATGAATATCAGACTAAGGATGACAAACTCATGCCATACAAGCAAATGGTGGACAATCTAAAGGCATCATTTACTATTATCTCCTTTGAATAGATACCTAGATATCAGAATTGAGTGGTTGATGCTATGGCTACTATTGCCTCTCTCCTAGATCTTCCAAAAAATTCAACACGCTATGAGTTCTTGGTCAAATAGTTTTGGATTCCTGCTTATGATTTCCTGAATCCAAGATGATATTTCTCCTTGTTGGTTCTGAATCCCCATGGTATGGTGAGTTCTACACCTATCTCCATGATCACACACTTCCTCCTAACCAATCGAATAACCAATGTAAAACCTTCATTCGCCAAACCGCTTGATATACCATTATTGCCAAAACCCTATATTGACGCAGTCTTGATGGTACTCTCCTTTGATGTCTAGAACAAGATGAGATAACAAAGGCCTTGGAAGAAGTACATGAAGGAATTTGTGGAACTCATGCAAGCGATCCTTCACTAGCCAAGAAGATCATACGAGCTAGATACTATTGGCCATCAATGGAAAAAGACTCCTACTACTTTGTTAGAAAGTGCAAAAAATGCCAAGTTCATGGAGACTTGATACATGCACCAGCACAGGAATTACAACCAATCACAACACCATGGCCTTTTTGTCAATGGGGACTTGACCTGGTCGGTAAAATCCATCCATCTTCATCCAACAACCACAAATTCATCATTACCGCCACCGAATACTTCACAAAGTGGATCGAATTTGTTCCACTTACCCAAGTCACCGACAAGTAGATCACCTCATTCATCCTTAATTACATCATTTGCTAGTATGGTGTAGCCATGTCCATCATCATAGATAACGGTCTTCCATTCAAGAATCAAGATGTTCGTGAGCTCTGTGAGAAGTTTCACATCCAACACCACTTTTCCACACCCTATTACCCACAAGGCAATGGTCAAGCTGAAGCATCAAACAAAAACATATTGAGAATCCTCAAGAAGATAGTCAATGATGTCGGTTGTGATTGGCATGTTCAATTGAATCCAACACTATGGGCATATCAAACTAGTATTCGAACCCCTATAGGCGCAACTCCCTACTCACTGGTCTATGGTGCAGAAGCTATCCTTCCTATTGAGATTGAGATACCATCTCTACGGGTTTCATTGCATAATCTCATTGATGATGAAGCATACAGAGTATCACATCTTCAGGACTTAGAACTACTTGATGAGAAATGACAAGCTGCATACAATCACCTCAAAGCCTATCAGCAATGCATGAGAAAAAGCTATAATCATCGGGTTAGACCTTGTACATTTGAGGTAGGTGATCTTGTTCTTCGAGAAAATCCTTGTAACCAACCAAATAGAGAACATCAGGGAAATTTTGAGTCAAATTGGCTAGGGCCATATGTTATTACTATTGTATTTGGGTCTGGGGCATATCAGTTGGCTACTTCAAAAGGAGAACTACTAGCAGATCTAATCAATAGCATGCACCTCAAAAGATTTTATACATAAAGCTACACAGAGCATTAGGCTCCCATACATATTGGCAAAAACACCAAAAAGATCTAGATAAATGTCCTGAAGAAAATAGAAATACATCAAAAAAAGTGAAGAAAAATCATGCATCCAAACGGTGAACAACCACTCCGGTGGTACCTTGGGTAGATATGATGGTAAAAACCTGGCAAACAGACGCCACTCGTAAAGGCTATGGCTCCATTATCTTTCAGGCTTGTTGTGATCACATTCCTTACATGCACTCATCCATCCGTCCAAACCATGGCTTGTTATTGATCTGTAATCAAGAAAGTACATCATGCATCTTGTATCCTGCTTTTTCATAGTCATGTCGAGAGACTAGGGGCAATGCCCTTAATCAAGTTTGATGGAAGTGGATACTACATTGTTTTGAGATTCACAACATTCTTCATTTCAAAACCATCTCACATAATCCAAAAACATTTAAAAACTATTTCACCAAAATACCAAAAACATTAGAAATTTGTCTCACAAAATACCAAAAACATTAAAATCACAAAATCCTAAAACATCATAAAACATCAAAAATCAATCAAAAACATGACAAATCCTTGTACATACATTTTTAAAAGTAGATACCAAACAAACGCTATGAAATACTCCAATGATGACCACTTATCACATTTAACCAAACAATCAACATTAACACTCAAACTGTCTTCAACAAGGATGCATCCTTCCTTACCAGAACAAAGACACAATGACATTTTCTTTGACAAGAAAATTCTGTTTAAGCTATCAAATACTTGGTTGATTTGTGGGTTATTTATTCATATCAGGTTCCTACATCATTGTTTGTCTATATTCTACGCATTATTGTGATGAAGTACTGGGGCATGTCCTAATGGTGTCTACGTGGGAAGTTCACTAAGCCACATGATCATAGGCAAAATACATTCATAGATCACTATGGCTTGTTGACTACAAGGTATACCTCGACCATATGAGCATGAACCATTACCAAGGATCCATATTATTTATTCTTTACATATGTTGTTTGCTTATAGGTACAATGCTCTTTCTTTAGTTCCTCCTACCTCATCCAAACTGAATAAAGGTTTTTATCTCTTATTACAGTATGAACTTGTCTCAGGATATGATCAGCCCAAGATCAAGGAGATGATCCTTGTCTATTCTGCAAGTAATACTTAGGTCAACTTGACCCATTATATCAAGTTGTTTGTATTAACTTGCTATATCAAAATCCATGTAATGAATACTTAGGTCATCTTGAATCATTATGTCAAGTTGCTTGTATTTTCTTACAACATTTTAAAGCTCGATGATGAAAAATAAAGCACTATGGATCATCATTTCATCTCATCTATTTATATTGCATTCCATTGCATATCGTCCATCCATTTGCTCATTCATTATTCATATACATGATTTTGCATACAAGTGTGAACAAATTTAAATGTGAGTAGTTATGCCAAAATTGAGCTGGTTTTGGATACAATCACGATAGAGTACTCTGATACATCATCAAGTGCATCACGCAAAGTGTAAAACAACCTTGCATTCATCTATCATCATCCCATCATCATTTCATTACATTTTAGTCACATTTGCATTACTCTTTAGGCATTCATTAGCATGCATTTAATATCATTTAGTTGCACTTACCCCAGATAGTTCATTCTCATTTTACTTGCATTAGTATCATTATATCCTTTGATTATTACCCTCATGACATTTAGATTTGTAGATAGGAAAATGGAATGCATCAAAGCAATGTTAAACTAGCTCAGCCACAAAAACTAGATTGCAATGATAAGAAATCCTAAAAACATTCAATAAAGGCATGAAGATGAAATACTAAAACAAAATGCAAACCAAAGCATGTATCTCCTTCATTGTTCCTCCATTGTCCTTCTTTCTCCTTCAAATTATTGTGTTTGTGGATCTCACCTACAAGTGCAAAAGTGTAGTATGAAAGCAAGATGACTAGAAAAATGGCAGCATAAGGATACTAGAAGCGTGGTCCATTCATTGAAGAAAATCATCCAATTTATAGACAAATTGGAGAGAGGAAAAGATTAGCATGAAGAGATTTGAATGGAAATTAAAATCATGAATGGAAAAATTATGATAAATTATGACAAGATTGACATGCAAGATTGATTGATTGACAAAATTATGACAAATTATGACAAGATTGACATGCAAGATTGATTGATTGACAAAATTATGACAAATTATAACAAGATTAAAATACCATTCCCATGACAAAAGGAAAGAGAGAAAATAGCCTCCATGATTGCAACAAATGGAAGCATAAACATAGGAGAAAATTAGGGGAAAATTAGAAAAATTGAAGAAAATAGTAGAAATAGAAATTAGGAATTAGGATAAATTAGTAAATTGGAAAATTGAGGAAAAAGATGAAATAGAAATTACGTGAATTAATTAATAAGTTTTCATCCATTAATTAATTCATGAAAAAGACCTAGGACTAAATAATAGATTTATTTAACCCACCAAGAAGAAGAAAAGGATTAAATGATCAAATCATAAAACCCTAGAAATAAGAGGACAAGGAATTAGGTCAAGACAACGAGAAATTAATGTCGATTTGATCATGATTTTGATTGACAAAGGACCAATGCTGATAAATGATTGAGATTGGTTGAAAAATTGACCAAGATTGACAAAGAGATCAAATTGATAAAGACCAATTGATGAGGAATAATGACTAATTGATCCAAATTGACATGATTGAAAAAGACAATGATCGATGACAAATCGATTGCAAAATGACAAGATTAACCAGGACAAGGATCGATGACGAATCGATCACAAAATTATAAGATTGACAAGGACGATGATCGATGACAAATTGATTGCAAGATGACAAGATTGACAAGAGGACAAAAACCTAATTCCATCATTGATTAGGATTGACAATGTCCAAAATGATAATAAATGAGCATGCACCATGATGTGACAAGATAAGATTGACCAAAATCATGACTAAAGATGCTATCGACAAGACCTAATTCGAAAGAAAGAAAAATGAGGAATGTAGAAGAAGGGCTCGATGCTCAGAAATGATAAAGACCAAGTACATAACATAGAAGAAATGTTAATGCAAAGCAAAAACCCTAAAATAAGGCAATGCGTGAATGTTAAAGTATGACTCCGCAAGCATTGACTGCTTTTAGACGTCTACATTTTGCCCCTCTTTGAGACAATGCGATTCTAAGCGTTGTTTCAAAGAACAATAATGAAAATGCCCCAGACAATAACAATGACATATGCATGCCCCCTTGAGGAATTGGCTGGAAAATTCCAAAAAAGAGGCCAATTGATTGATAAGAATGACAGAAAATGATAGGTTCAAACGGATCAAAAATTAGAGGTCGGATACACAAATGACAAGCAGTGGAAGGTGCAAAAGACCACGACCAGCATAAGATGGAGAGGATGCACGTCCATCTAGGTACTGACAAAGAGCTATATAGGAGACAAAGAGAATGAAAAGAGTTCATTTGCACTAGCCAAAGTGGAGAAATTGTTGCTCTGGAAAAGGACCCTTGCATAGAGATGGTGAACATTCCAATGGTAGATCACCTTGGGGAACATGTACGCACCTACAGATGATCAGATGATGCAGGAGTAGCGGTATGTAGCTCAAAAACCCATATGTAAAATTTCATGAATTTTTCTTGCTTACGGGACATTGTGGGGCCCACAGGGGAGGAAAAAAAGGAAGAACTATGCCTGTGTGGGCGCATCCTACACCTGTGTAAGGTGTTCTATGCTTGTGTAAGGTACACAAGCACAACTTGATGCTACATAGGTGCAAGACAGGGTACACAAGTGCAGTTGTGCACTTAAGACATTAATTTGACCGAAAAATAGTGCGCAAATGATCCCAAAAAGAGGGATAAGGGTAGGATAGGTCAAAATAGATAATAAAAACCCTAATTGGTGCATGAAACAAGGAAATGAAACCCTTAGGAGAAAACCCTAAAACTAACAAATTGTGCCCCAATTGTGATGCAGAGTCGACAGTATCCATTGATTGCATAGGAAAATAGACCCGACTGCTTCATGTTGTGACACAGACTCAGGAGTATGGACAAAGATACCTTAGCAAGACTTGGATTATACTATATTACGTACATGCCTAAGATTAGGACAAACATAGGGCTTCTCATCGCATTGGTCAAGCAGTGGCATTCAGAGACTTCTTCTTTTCATCTTCTGACTGGAGAGGCGACTGTGACACTAGAGGACATGTGGTGTATCCTCCACATTCCGATTCATGGGGAGGTGGTTGTGTATGACCCGGTGATAGGGAGAGACTCTTTGTGTAGATTATTTGAGTGTGACACAGATGACCTTGATATCATAGAGAGGGAGATTGGCTAGGAGACCATGGCAGCAGAGTATGATCAGCGATATGTGGTGATAGCAATGGTTATGGCATGCCTATTAGCAGGTGACAGACGAGGACATAGATTCCCTATTGGATGGGGAGGAGTGCTAGAGTGGATGGCAATAGAGGGGACTGTATATGCATGGGGACCATGTGTGCTTGCCATGCTATATTTTTAGTTGTATCAGATAGCATATCAGAGGGTACAAACTTTGAGTTGTGGGGTCACACTTTTACAGGTATGGGCATTTGAGCACATAGCCATATATCGACTAATTGCAGAGAGATAGGTAGTACCACATCAACCATATGTATACTGCTATGGGGGAATGCTAAGATAGGGTCCATTCAGATACATATTGTATTGGCGACATGAGCTAGACAGATTGAGAGATTTCACATGGAGGCCATATCATGATTGCCCTGGATGGTCAGATGATAGTGATGAACTACCGTATTGCAGATAGGAGAGATACCTGATTGGATGACCAGTGAATCACTAGAGAGTGATTGAGATGTATTTTCTAGAGAGAGTTAGATGATAGTTTGGAGAGAGGTAGGATGTACCGATAGGGACTGCACACTTTGCTCAATCTCACAAAGAGACGAGTCAGTGGGGGAGGATGATTCAACCACACATAGCATATACTGACTTCACATAGCTACAACAGAGATAGTGGGATTGGAGATCAGATGTTGTAGATGCTGGGACTACAGAGGAGTATGAGCGATGGTTTGCATGATGGTGGCCAGTGCCATTGACAGATCCTGATATTTCGGTACCTAGAAGACAGGAGGACTTTCCACTCACTGGAGAGGAGGATGAAGATGATGAGGATGGAGATGAGGATGAGGGAGATGATGAGGATGAGGGGGATGAGGAGGGAGATGATGCAGGTGAGGGGGATGAGGAGGGAGAGGTTGAGGGAGAGGAGGATGAGGATGAGGTCGAGGAGGATGATGAAGGAGAGGAGAGTCCTAGGTGCATGTCGAGAGATGAGCCGGATCCATCAGATCATGAGTCATTGCAGGATATACCCATAGGGCAGGAGATAGCTAGCATAGAGGAGATGGAGATATGTAGGGCCACCATAGCGAGTCAACATGATCACATTGCTACATTGGAGAGACAAAATGCCATCTTGAGGATGGAGATAACCAAGCTGATAGAGGCTCGAGATACAACGATATCCCAGGCACAGCAAGCAGAGCAGAGAGTGACCGAGTATGTTGGGTCAATTAGGGATGCTAGTGCGCGTGAGATGGCACAGATGTTATTAGAGGCAGGAGATGAGATGCACTATTTGAGGACTCTATATGAGAGTGCAGTTCCACCAGAGCAGAGAGCAACGTCATATCGGTCATGATCAAGGACAGAGAGCAGGCCATGCTCTCGGAGGTTAGTGAGCAGCATGGGGGTGAGTGGACCTAGGAGACCACCACAACCAAGACCAAGGACATGAGGGGCTTCATACTCGAGACATAGCAAGGATGAGGAGGACAGAGGGAGCACCTAGTGACAGAGGCACGTGCTCCTTATGACAGAGACATATATAGTTTGACATTATGTACTCAGCCTGTAGGTCATACTTGGGACAGACAATCCAATTTTGTACTCCGATATTGTTTTGATATATGATATGATATGCAGCTATATGATGGTATGCAATGTGTTATGGCTTATGTTTACATTCCATGTATGGATGTCTTATGCACTATCTATGTACTATCTTTGGAACATGTATGAATGGTGTTTATGTTTTTGGATGCATTTATAAGATGAAATGGATAAAATGCTTTTGTATGGACTTGATATAATGCAAATGTACTAATCAATAAATGCAGTATGCAGCTTATGTTTTTGGAGATCGGAGAACTAGACCGAATGGACTGCCCAAACTAACGGAAAAAATATTAGTAAGAAGAAATTAGATAGAGGACAGTGAGAGATGAAGGAAAACTTGCTTTCACAAATGCACATAAGTAGGTGAGAACCTTTATTTATTGTAGCAAAGCGAATGCAGAGCATCATGGCATTGAAGGCCAGAGTTGGAACACAACCCCTTTGGCAAAAGACAGACACATCACACACAAGGAATGAGTGAAGCATCCTAGGGTGCATACATCAAGGGTCGAGGTATGTGCGGCATTCACAAAGTGAACATACTTATCACAGACACCCAATGATATAGTTGCCCCAATTTGTGACAAACATTCCACAAACAACAAACACAATAACAGAAAAAAGGAAAAGGGACCATGAACCATCCCGGTCACTCTAAATCACTCAGTGACATCATCGAGCAACATAGGAACATGATCGAAGCCAAAGATAAACCAATAGAAAGATAAGATGCACAAATTCAACCAAGTCAAACAAACATTCTGATCATCATTGTCAAAGGTGGAAAACAAGAATGATCATGTTGTTTGGTTTCAGGGAATGCGGTACCCTATCTAAGACAGGACACAGTCTAGTTTCGAGTATACCACACCCTATATAAGACCCATGATAATAGTGACAAGGACAAATGATATTGATGTTGATTGATTGACATGACAATTTTGATCAGTTTGAATGTCTGGTTTGATTGAAAAGTTCATCTATTAATGCGTGATTTCACTAAAGCACAATGTTTGATTGATTGTTGTTGGATGTATGCTCAACGATCTTTCTATGCACAAAGGGAACCATTTATTGACAAAATGCAAATTACCAAAGAAATTGTTTTTGGATTTTGATGTTTTTCACTTTGTAGGAATTTTGAGTTTTATTTTAATTCTTTTGTTCATTTTTCAGGACTTTATTTGACTTTTTATGGATTTTTTTAGGACATTATTTGATTTTTTTATTTTTTTTTTCAAGACATTATTTGATTTTTAGGGATTTTTTTAGGATATTTTAGCTGAAAATGAACACATGATTTTTTTGATGTTTTTGAATGTTTTTAGGATTTTTTTCAATTTTTTTTTTTGATTATTTCAGGATAGTTTTCAATTTTTATGATTTTAGGGATTTTTTCAGGACATTATATGATTTTTAGGGATTTTTTCAGGACATTATATGATTTTTAGGGATTTTTTCAGGACATTTTTTTATTTTTAGGGATTTTTTCAGGACATTATATGATTTTTAGGGATTTTTTCAGGACATTTTTTTGATTTTTAGGGATTTTTTTAGGACATTATATGATTTTTAGGGTTTTTTTCAGGACATTTTTTTTATTTTTAGGGATTTTTTCAGGACATTTTTTGATAAGAAAGCTCCAACCCGCATGTAGCAATAACTTTAGTAATTGATCAGGACAAGGGACGCACACCCAATGAAATTTTGAAAGATATATATAGTGACCAGGACCAAAACATATGCATAAGGACTAGAAACCTGAGTATGCAAGACAATGATGTTGACCAATCACAAGCCTAGAACAGAACATTGGGTCAGGGCATGGATAATCATGATAAACCTGCAAGGGGATAGTACAACTAGGAGTCATGATAGATAACAGAGCAATAGTCTTTTACACATGGCACCTATTTGCTAGGTTTTCACCATGGTACCTACCCAAAGCGCCTGTTTGCTAGGTTTTCACTAGAGGGCAAATTATTTTTCTTTACTTTTGTTCTTTTCAATTTTTCACTTTTTTTTTTTTTTGACTTTTTCAATGGAAGATGGACACATGATAGGGGATGGAAGAAGGACTCAAGTGTCTTTTTGTTTAGATAGTAGCCTTAAAAAAAATGGACCATGACCTTTAAAAGCATGCTCAAAGACGTTGGTAGGATAAGGACATGGAAAATAAGATGAAATTAAGGCAAGGATTTATGCAAAGGATGGGATCAAAGAGATCGAAGGATGGAAAATATGCATTGGATAATGGATAGGGTATTGGAAGAACTGTGCTTGAGTGGATAGAAATGTTGGAAAGATTGACATTGGCACACACCTTGAGGGGTGATGGGTTGATGGAGGAAAAAAGTATTTTGGATATGGAGATTTTGATGAAGGAATAGCTAGGGATTTGTGGACATAAGGACCCAAAATGGAAGAAGGAGGTGATGGAGGAACAAATTTGAGAGGTTTGGATGGAGGAATAGCAATTTTGGATGCCAAGTTGGATTTTTCCTTTTGTTGTTCAAGAAGCTGCTTAGGGATCCACATGGTTTTTGATTTTTCATGCTTTTGTGGTTCCTTGTAGTGCATGGCCTGCACAAGGGATTTAGGAACCCATATATATTTTGACTATTGTTTTTGAGCAATGGGCCTTTGTGGCCTTTTGGATTTTTCCTTTTCTTTTTGGATCATATTTTTCTTTGCTTTGACATGTTGATTAGATTGGACATGTTGATCCTTGAATACATGTGGATTTTTAGACTTATGACTTTTATACTTGGCATCCAAATTTCTTGGAGGGGGAAAGGAATGCATGGATGGATATGAATGAAATGCACTTCTTTTGGATTGATGAAATTTACTCAAGGATGTGTGCCTTTGCTGACCTTGCATAGATGACAAAGGGATATAAGGACCTAAGATGGATGGAAAGTATAATGGGGAAGGTGTATGTTTTGATTTTGAAGGGATGTTGGATTTAGTAGGGGTAACCATGTCTTGAGGAATTTCACTGAGGACATGACCCTTAATATTTTCTTTAACATGAAGGGATTCTTGCTTATGGAGATCTACTCCTTTGCCTTTATGAATATCTTGACTTGTAGGATACTCTTTTCTTTGGGAAGAAGATGCAAGTCCATTATGAGGTGGATATGATATGAGAGAAATAATGAGATCTTGAAGTGGATCGGATTGCACCAAAGTGGAAGAACCCATTATACATGTCGAGGGTTCATGAACATCTTGCACTGACATGTTAGAATCATGAGGGGGAATAGGATTGTGTAGTGGACATGGTTCAATGACAAGTTCTTCAAGAGATGGAATGGGAGAAATAATGGGATCATCAAAAGAAATGCGATCTTGGAGTGTATATGGAGCATTAAGACAAGGAGATGGAGGAACAAAAGGATCTTGTGGAGGATTTAAAGGAATAATTTGATCTTGGCAAGGAGGAAAATCATTGGAATCCTCTTTAAAGTTGCTTTGCTCTGGACTTTTAATGGGATCATCATAAAGGATGGAAAGGATATCTTGATCTTTCTTAGGAAGTGGAATGTCAATGGGATTTGAAAGGACATTGTGTTCTTGGATAGAATTGACAGGAATAAGTGGATCATTGTGAGTGTCTGGGGAAATGGGATCTTGGTCAACAATTGGATGGGATGATAAGGTTTCAGGATCTTGATCTTCATCTATTTCAAGATGCGTTTCTTCATGCTCTAAATTATCCTCTTGACATGGGGTTGGACTTTGGATATGCGTGGGGGATTCTGACAAGGGATCAATGTTTTGGCATGAAGAAAATGCACTTTGAACATTTGTGATGGATTCTGGCAAGAATCAATGCTTGAACATGAGGAAGAGGGACTTCGAATGGGGTCCTCTAAAATAGGTAATGGCAATAAAGTGCATGGTGGCATTGGGTTTTGTATTTCTGAAACATGACAAGGATGTGCATCATGAATTGGATTATCTTGGCAATCAATTATGGATAGCCCTTGGATAATTTCATCCTTGGGTGTATTGTTTGATGAGGACAATATGGAAGGTTCTTGTGAAAATTCTAAAGGTGTAGGGATAGATGCCACTGGAGAGTCAATTTGTCTATGGGGGGATGAGGCATTGCTAGTTATAAGTGTATTATCTTGATCTTCCTCAAAGAACTCACTTGGTAATTTCCTTAAGATCCTTGCAATAAGGTCACCTTTCTTTCAAGGTTTTGACATGGTTGTATCTGGAATTTGAACTTGTTTGGAAAGGAGTTGGTTCTGGTCTGATGTCATGTTTTGATTTTGAACTAGATGTTGATCAAATTGGTTTGACATGTTTGAAACTTGGGTTGGTGTGTGCTGCAACCTTTGTTTTTGAATGTTTGGTTATGGTTGTTGACATTGATATGTTGATTGAACTTGTTGATATTCCACCATTGGGTGAACTATTTGTGGACATTGCATAGTTGGTTGGACATATTGTTGAAATTGGACCATTGGTTGTGTTGGTTGTATATGTTGGACCATTGGTTGTGTCTTTTGGAAATGTTGTTGATTCGAGATTTGATTGAATGAAATTTGACCAAATGAATTTTGATTTGGGACTTGATTGAAATTTGTGCTTGTTTTTTGAAATTGTTTCATCATCTCTATTTGAGAGATGAGAGATGGTATGTTTGATCATTCGATAAGAGCTTTTACATTAATTGGCTCAAATTTTGGGTTTGGACCTTGAAATTTTTTAAATGTTTTGGACATTTGGGATCTAATCTTCTCACTATTTTTCACTTTTTGTTCCAAGATCTCTTTTTCTCGAACTAGTTTTTCCTCTAGTTTTTGTATTTGGACATTTACATCATCATGATAAGTTTGATCCAAGTTCTGAGACATGTAGAGATTGGATTGACATGATTGATTTCTCAATTGTGATGACATGGCTTTGTAAGAAGGTTGAGACCTCATTTCAACAAACATGTCACTATTCAATGCAACTAATGGGATTGACAAATGCAACCTAAAAGGATGACAATGCAACTTAATGTTTTTGTACCTCTTGAATTTTTGGAGACAAACTTTTGAATTGCAAAGCTAAAGACACAACCTTAGGAAATTGAAATAAAGTCAAGACCTTAAAGGACAAAAGACCAAATGACAATAGGATAAATTGACAATGTCTCACCTATATGCTTGGATACTAAGCTAGGTTTGACAAAAATGATATTAATGAAAGGACAAATTTTAGACAAGGTCAAGACTCCTTAACAACAACTTAGGGTATCATCCAAAGTTTTGATTTTTCAAGTTTGACAAACCAAATTTTTGAGACTAAATGCAAGAAGGCAATGATTATGACAATGACGTAGGATATGACATGAAAATGATCTAAGGATATGATATGACAAGATGAAGTGAAGACAAGATGACAATACAATGATAAGTATATGCGAAGACCAATGACTTGGAATATGCAAAATGCAACCTAGGCAAGACCTAATTTTAGCATGACAAGGATAATGCACAAATGTCACCTAAATGGAAATCTAGCTTGGATATGACAATAAAATGAAAACTTAGGGAAATGATTTTGAACCTAAGTGCAAAATGAGGATGCTTGCAATGAAAAGGACTAAAATGAAGGGAGATGACAATATGCCCTAGGACCTTGTAGCTAGGAAATTAGGAATCATCACAAGTAAGTCAAAACTAATCTAGCTCAATCATGAAAGCTCAAATGTAATGATCTATCCTAAACACACTCAATAAAGACATGAAAATAAAGCATTCAAAACTAGAGACTATGCAAACCAAATGTAGATCTAAATGCTTCCTTCATGCGGCTCCATTGTTCTTCTTTCTTCTCCAAATAGCCTTTGTTTGTGGATCTCACCTTCAAGTGCATACACATGAGATGAAAGCAAATAGACAAGATTATGGCACAAGAGTACTCAAAGCGTGATTGATTCAATAATCTGATTAATTCGAAAAAGTGATTCGACCAAGTGATTACGACAAAGTGATTACCCTTGATTGAAGAAAAATCATCCAAATTATAGACAAATTGAAGAAAAGATCAAATTAGCATGAAATGGATATTAGAAGCAATTGATTTCAAACTGGCAAAATTGAGTGAAAAGAAGAAGGTTATGACATATTGCCAATGCAAAGTTTAGAGAACTAGAACCTTATGACATCTTTCTATGCCAAGAGTATGACACATGAGAAAATCATGCTTCCACCGAAGCACAAATATAGGGAGAAACTAGAGACAATTTAATTAGGTGGAAATTAAATTTGACAAATTACAAAATAGGTGGAAATTAGGAATGATGAAAAATTAGGAAATTAGAAAATTAGGTAAATTAATTAATAATTTGTCATTTATTAATTAATTCACAAAAAGAGGAATAATTAGCCAACTAAATAAATATTTAATTGTGATAAGAAGACTTAGGATAAATAAATAAATTATTTAACCTAGAGGAAGAAATGACAAAATTAGGTTAAATGAATAAATCATAAAACCTTAGAAGATGAAAATGACAATTAGGTCTTGACAAAAGATAATTAATGTCAATTCAATTTGATCATGATTTTAAATTGATAAATGATTAATGTGATAAATGATTTGATTGACAAATATGCCAATTGATGAGGAACAATGACTAATTGATCCAAATTGACATGATTGAGAGGACGACGGCAATTGATGATAAATTGATCGCAAGATGACAAAATTGACAAGAGGATAAGAATCGATGACAAAATAGATTACAAGATTGAAAATGACCATGATCGATGACAAAAATCAATCACAAGATGACAAAAATTGAAAAGAGGACAAAACCCTAATTAGGATTGACGATGTCCAAAATGAGCACAAATGAGCATGCACATGGATGCGGCAGGATAAGATTGATGAAAATCATGACTGAAAGTTATTGTCAACAAGACCAAATTTGAGAGCGAGACAACTGAAGAATGTAGAAGAATGACCCGATGCTCGCAAATGGTAAAGACCAAGTGTGAATCATAGGAGAAATGTTAATGTGACGTAAAAACCCTAAAATAAGGCAATGCACAAATGTTAAAGCATGATTCCACAAGCATTGACCATTTTTAGGTGTCTACAGACCTAAGTTGGACTATGCAAAACCTAACCTAAAGTGACATGAATGTTGAGCCAAAGTTTTTCAATGTGTTTGAAAGCCATGTTTTGAAAATGTTTTGAACTTTGTTGGATGAATGTTCTCTTTTTAAAACCTTGTTTGGACAATGTTTGGACTTGTTTGACACATGATGTTTTGTGACAATTGTATAATTCAACTTTTGACAATCACAAAAGACAAGATGTTTGGACTTAGACCCAAGACAATCATGCTCATTCAAAACAAATCCTATGGCTGGCAAAAGGCAATATTTGTTGAATCCTCTATCCATAAAATACAACACTCAGCCAGACAGCTAGATGCTTGGTAGCACTGGCTCCCCCTTATAGTGCACTCACTTCTTGGGCATACCAAGCTTCGAGTTCAAGGGGCATCACTTCCCAAGAACTTGCTATCTCTAACTAAGGAGTACATGAGAGGTGTCTTTGGCATGCATGTATCACAATGCTTGAGCCAATAGATAGAAGGATTTTGGTCTCTAAAAACAAGAGATTCTAGTAAAGGCATCTATTTGGGTGGGTATTGATTTAACAAATAAATCATCACAATACCATTCCAAAACCCGTTGTCTACAACTTTCATTGCATCCACAGTTATTTAGAGTAGTTCAGAAGAGCTTGGTTTTAGCTTGTCACGACTTTGGGTCATTCCCTGTCACCAATGCCTATGTGAAGTGCTAGGAAAATCGGGAGGCAGGCCCAATTCTAAGGGTTAAAGCATGCAATCAAGCTAAAAACAAACAAAGCATATATGGTGTTCATTAACCTTTAAGAAATTAAATGTGCAACTACTTTAAAAAATGCAAGCATGATGTTTTAGTGAAAGTCTTTGATCGCGTCCTGCATAAGATTTGTTAGTAGTTGTATTTTTAGTCTTCGTCACATGTAACACCAAGATGTTGCATAGAGAATCAGTACCAAGGAAAAACCAAAATGTAAAAAAAAATAGAATGAAAAACAAAGTAATCTGCAAGTAAAAACTCTGATTTCACCTCTGTTTCTAGCCTTACATAGGTGCAGAATGTCTCAACATAGGCGTAGGATGTCTTGACATAGGCGTAGATCCCATCAACATAGGCATAGGATGTCTTGACACAGGCATAGGATGTCTTGACACATGCGCAGGATGTCTTGACACAGGCACAGGAGTGTCTAGAAAGCTCTGAGTCACCTTGTTTCTTGAGTTTTTCACCTACAAATCAGCTCAAGAGCACTCAAAACATGGTTAAGGGGGTTAAGATTCACGTCAAGTTCACCAGAAAATGTAGTTAGGAAAATGGAATGCATCAAATCAATGTTAAACTAGCTCAACCACAAAAACTAGATTGCAATGATAAGAAATCCTAAAAACATTCAATAAAGGCATGAAGATGAAATACTAAAATAAAATGCAAACCAAAGCATGTATCTCCTTCATTGTTCCTCCATTGTCCTTCTTTCTCCTTCAAATTATTGTGTTTGTGGATCTCACCTACAAGTGCAAAAGCGTAGTATGAAAGCAAGATGACTAGAAAAATGGCAGCATAAGGATACTAGAAGCGTGGTCCATTCATTGAAGAAAATCATCCAATTTATTGACAAATTGGACAGAGGACAAGATTAGCATGAAGAGATTTGAATGGAAATTAAGATCATGAATGGCAAAATTATGACAGATTATGACAAGATTGACATGCAAGATTGATTGATTGACAAAATTATGACAAATTATGACAAGATTAACATGCAAGATTGATTGATTGACAAAATTATGACACATTATGACAAGATTAAAATACCATTCCCATAACAAAAGGGAAGAGAGAAAATAGCCTCCATGATTGCAACAAATGGAAGCATAAACATAGGAGAAAATTAGGGAAAAAATTAGAAAAATTGAAGAAAATAGGAGAAATAGAAATTAGGAATTAGGAGAAATTAGTAAATTGGAAAATTGAGGAAAAAGATGAAATAGAAATTACGTGAATTAATTAATAGGTTTTCATCCATTAATTAATTCATGAAAAATACCTAGGACTAAATAAATAGATTTATTTAACCCACCAAGAAGAAGAAAAGGATTAAATGATCAAATCATAAAACCCTAGAAATAAGAGGACAAGGAATTAGGTCAAGACAACAAGAAATTAATGTCGATTCGATCATGATTTTGATTGACAAAGGACCAATGCTGATAAATGATTGAGATTGGTTGACAAATTGACCAAGATTGACAAAGAGATCAAATTGATAAAGACCAATTGATGAGGAACAATGACTAATTGATCCAAATTGACAAGATTGAAAAGGAGAACGATCGATGACAAATCAATCGCAAAATGACAAGATTGACCAGGACAAGGATCAATGACGAATCGATCGCAAAATGACAAGATTGACAAAGATGAGGATCGATGACAAATCGATTGCAATATGACAAGATTGAGAAGAGGACAAAACCCTAATTCCATCATCGATTATTATTGACGATGTCCAAAATGATAATAAATGAGTACGCACCATGATATGACAAGATAAGATCGACCAAAATCATGACTAAAGATTGCTATCAACAAGACCTAATTCGAAAGCAAGAAAAATGAGGAATGTAGAAGAAGGACTCGATGCTCACAAATGAAAAAGACCAAGTGCGCAACATAGAAGAAATGTTAATGCAACGCAAAAACCCTAAAATAAGGCAATGTGCGAATGTTAAAGTATGACTCTACAAGCGTTGACCATTTTTAGACATCTACAAGATTCACTTAGATAAATAATTGTCCTTATTTGCATTTCCTACCATGATTACTCATTACTATACATTCAGTTAACATCAATTAGTGATCATCATTTATCATCATTTCGACACTTGTATCATACATTTGTTTAGGTTTCCATAGTTGCATACATTCATTTATCTATTCATTAGTTAAAGTGCATTCATTCACCCATTTTTAGTATATTCTTATACTCATTTTATCTCACTTAGGATTCATTAGATTGCATTCATTATCCCTCTTAAATGCATTAAGGTGTAGTTATTCATTAAACACGAGTTGCATTATAGTCACATTATCATTTTACTTCCTCATATTTTGACATTTAGAAATCATCATTTAAACATTTGTACTTTACATTTGTTTATCCACATATACATTCATTTTTAAACCATCTAGACACATATTAATAAATAAATCATTCATTCAAAAGCATTACATTAACATCATTGCATATCATTATCCCATTATTACATTAATATAAAGTACAAAATACTATCTATACAATCAGAAATCATCATGCATACATACACATCATGGCATTACATACATCAGGCATTCTATCCCAAAACGTCAATGCACACATATATCAACCTACATCCACATGTTAGCATAAATCATTATAAAACATGCATAGAGGAATCATCTCATAAGCACATACATATAGCAAAGAACAAGTATCCATCTAAGCATAAATCATGAAATCACCATCAAGCATAAACTCCATACATATCAACATGCATATCATCACAAAATATGGGATCTCCTCATATATATCATCTCATATCTTAGAGTAAAATGAATTCCACAAAATAGGCTACCAAGAGCCATCCAAGGTACAGTCCAAAATGAAAATATCAAAATATACAAAATGCTCTCTCAGATGCCACTTTGACCAGATGCTACACCACCATCACCACCTACTCCCCAACTAGTCCCTGCACCATTTGACCTATCTCTATGTGGAGGACCAATTGAACCCTCACTAGCTCTTGCACCACCTGACCTATCTCTTCGTAGAGGACCCATCACACCCCCACTACTCTATATCCTCTGAGACCGCTCTGATTTGGCCTACCGCATATGTGAATAACTCAGTGTCCGTCGACTAGATGGCACCTCCTCCTCATATAGGCCCCACCAGTAATCCACCTCTACACTTGCTCTCTGTATCTCCCTCGCCAAAGCCTCCATAGATGGCCCCTATCTCGGTACTCCCTCCAAGGCCCACACTCTCTCCTACAACTGGATCAACCTGTCCATGGCCTAATCTCTCTCCTACAGCACCACAATAAGCTCTAACTCTCATGCAAATAGCTGCACATCTCTAGCTGCAACCTCTACCTCCAGATCCTCCACCTATGTCTCGATTGCTGTAAGTCGAGTCGGCAAATGTAATATCATATGATCCTGAAGATCTCCAGTGGCTCCCTCCCCTTTATCCATAGGTTCCTCACCTGTAGCTCCCTCTCCAGTGGTTCTCTCCCCTCTATCCATCGATACCTCCCTCTCCTCCATACCCCTCCCACCCAATCTAACTCCTCCCTACATCAAAGGTCCCTGTGATATCCACAATGGAAAATCACCTCTCCCTCTCTGCTGAACTTGACCACCACTGCCACCTCCACCTCCAAATCCACCACCTCCACCATCCCCCCCTCCTCCTCCTCCATCACCACCATCCCCTCTCCCTCATCCATCTACTATAGGTCCTCGCCCTCCTCTCCTCCTCCATCTCCATCCCCTATCCTCCTCAAAATCTGGAATCGGCTCTACCAGATCTGATATCCGAGGAATTGCATGAGCTGCCATATATTGTGTATACTCCTCTAACACCCCTACATCTACCATCCTCGGTCGTATATCCCATGGTCTCGCCTGTAGCATCCAAAACTCTGCTAATGTCTAATCATAAGGTAGTACTGGCCCCCATGCGTACCTCTCTCGGACCACCCTAGCATACTCTCCTGATCCCCTAGGTAATCCTTGCCACCATCTAAACTATCTCAAAACTCTACTAGGCAGCTGTCTCTCCACATGGTAGGTTGTCCTCCCAATGAGGAATCAGGTCATGAACACATACGACAACACCTCTGCATCATCCTCCCAGGGCTCACACTCAATATATGGTCTCCAGATCACTACATCCAGATCATCCAGTGCCCGCCGCCACCACTCTAACTTCCCAAGGTGGGGCTGACTCATCATACTGCTATACATATATACATATGGCTAGTCGATTACCTAAAATCTTAGACTCACTGGTCGGGTAACCGATAAGTTCTTCCATGCCCAAATATGCAACAGTGTGACTCCCACTGCCAATGAGCCCCTCCCTCAGTATACTACCTCATGAAGCTCCTGATATATGTGCGTTAGCATGCATGATCCCCATGCAAACTGGGTCCCCTCTATCATCATCTGCTCAATCACTTGACCCCAATACCAAGTCCATGTGATTGTCAATCTGGGCACAGTAGTCCTCACACAATCCCTAATAGCACTGCTGGTAATGGCTTGTACAAAGTGACTATATCCTCCCAGGCTATCGAACCATCATCAATAAAGACGTCCTCATCAAAAACTTTTTGCACTGCTAGGGTCCCCCATGCTCTGTCATACATCACCAGCTCACCTCAAATGGGAATATATAGGATGTGCCATACATCTTCCAGTGTCACAGTCGTCTCCCCCTGCGCCAAGTGAAACGTGCATGTCTCACTATACCAGCACTCTACCAATGCTATCATCAAACCATGATTCACCCAAATCACGAGCATATACATCATATCATATAGGCTAGTCACTGCAATACAATCCACCTCATCCTCTGTCAACCGATCGCGCAACCCCTGTGTGGCGGGATGCCTCTCGCGCAACTGTAAGACGCGAAGATCCTCCTACACAAGTGCATCAACCATCATCATCAGTTGTTTTGTTTCAAACTTTCTTAAGTTTAAACCTAGACTATCAACAAATACTTTGATCAAGTATCTTCGGGTCTCAACAGGTAAGCAATCATGCAACACCTAGACTTCAATAAACATTTATCCTAATGACTTAAGTCTCATAAGAGCTGCGATGGTTCAAAACAACTCTCACCTCACATCTCCATCCATCCATTATTGGCATCCAAAGATTATTGTTCAATCACACTAAGACATCTATTTTTCTGCACAACAGTGCTATCTTACACACCAAAGTGCTATTTCCTCACACAAGCACTAAAACCCTAACAAAAGCACTCAATAAACTATGCAAAAGTGCTTAAACCACAAAAGTGCTACATTAGCTATGCAATAGTGCTGCTTAATAGCAATAGCGCTCAATCAACCATTCAATAGCGTTGAAGAACCAATAGCACTCAAACAAGTAGGCAATAGCACTAATTTTAACCGAAGTGCTAAAAAGACTCTGCAATAGCGCCATTGCGGCACAATAATGCTAATTCAATTGACAAAAGTGCCAAAACAAAGTTCTAGTGTTATTTCTCGACTCAACTTGGACCTAGCTAAAAACACATAAAAAATGCATAAAATTCAAAAATTCAACTTCACATACCGCTGGTCCATAGTCATCTGGTCACTGGAATCATCAGACTCGCTCTAATTGATGCTCTGCTATGGGAACTGACATCCTGACTGCTCCTTGTGCTTCTAGAAAGTCACTATCAGAGCTACAATTTCACTATGGTTGTGGATACAAATGAGCCTATTTTCACTCCTTCCTCCCCATATAAACCCTTTGTCGTAACTATCATTTTCCCCCGCTCACCGCTGTGGTCCTCATGAACTTCCCGAGCCTCCCATTTCTCCATTTTATCTCTGATTTCTTCTATTTTGCACTAACATTGCTAACTTCTTCTCTTCTATCACATTGCCAATTTTCATTCTTTTTTGAGAGATCGCCCAATTTTTTGAAATTTTTTGGCCCATCTCTCGAGGGGGCATACCACCGATTAAATTAATATTTTATGCGGCATTTCTTCACACCTATTTTTCTTTATTTGAAATGACACAACAAACTGCACCATCTTAAAGAGGGGCAAATGTAGTCACATAAATCTATCCAATTTAATCAAATAAATATTTCCTATTTATTTGATTAAAAACCCACTAGCCATCAGTTAATTAAATTAATATTTAATTAATTCATCTTCAAACATTCTCCTATTAATTAAATAAATTATTCAATTTATTTTAATTAATTCATTATACCAAATTCACAAATCAATTAAATGAATAAATCATATTTATTTCATTTAATCCCCCTTTCCTCTTTTCAATAAATTAAATAAAACATTTATTTAAATCATAAATCCCCCCCGCCCCACTTGCATTTTCCTACAAATGCAACTTGCAACCACAAGTTGAAATAAATTAATTTTATTTTAATTAAAATCCTATTTTCCCTCACCCACCAAATCCACTTGCATTCATAAACCCCCTTCTAGATTCTTCTAAACCCTTCCTAATTAACCTAATCCATCCCCTAATTATTGTCACATTCATAAGTAACTTTAAGTCACTTCTCAAAGACTCCAAAGTCTTTGAAAAACATTTAATGCTTTATGTGTTCAACAAACTAACCTCTAAAGTCTTCCAAAACCACTAATGGCTCTTACATGCCTATTAATGGCTCTTACATAACCATTTATGGTTAATTAAACTTGCACTCATGTGTCTCCTCAAGCATTTATTGCTTTGACCATGGTTATCCCTTTTGCCTTTGCACAAGAGTTTATCCATTGGACAAACTCTTTATTCTTTGAATAAAGATATTATTCATTCAACCTAACCTTGACCTTAACTCCCAAGTTAACTCTCAGGTCATGTCAATCATTTAATGCTTAGTCCCTTTCCTCTCAACCCTTCTCATGTTGACACTTCTCATCTGTGGATTGGGTTGAAAGCCCTCACATAGATTGAATATCATTCAATCCTGACCCTTGTTGAGATTACTCAATCTCAACCATCCATTGCTCCATTTTTCTTATAAATAGAGCCCATTTCTTCATAATCCAGATCTTGAAAACTTGTATGCATCTAAGTTATAGAGAATTTTAGAGAGAATTTAGCATAAATCACTAATATCTTGTTATTTTGGCCTAAAATAAATCATTTTAGCATCATAGCATCTAATATTAGCTTTTATTCACATTTGCATAGCATTTTAGAGTAAACATTTCAATCTTGAACCTCCATAAGCATCCATAGTGCAAAAAGCTGCTGAGAGCTACACTAGTTTGGAACTTGGAGAGGAGAGGAACAAAGGAGAAGGAGCTAAGAGCATGTTAGGAGGCATTTGGAGATGTCTCGTTATATTTACTTTCTTAGTTAAATATTTCTTCATGTTTTTGGTGTCTCTTTTGATATGCCTGCTTAGATTAGTTTTTGAATGGATTAACACTAACGATTTCTTGGGTTGTGTGTTATTCCACCGTAGGTTCTAGTCTAACCTTCCCCCATTTCATAGAGCATCACTTTTAAAGGTAGTTCTAACTTGTTTTCCAAATTGACATTCCTTACATACTGTATTGTGAGGTTTGACAATTTTAGGTAAATCTCTAACTGCCTTAGTAGTACTGATTTTCACCATGCAATCAAAGTTTACATGATAGAGTCTCTTATGCCATAGCCAACTTTCATCAATATGTGCAATCAAGCATGTCTTTTCACCGTTATTCAAATGAAAGATTTTTCTTCTAGTTTGATTACCAGTTGCAATTTCTAAACTAGTTCTATTCATGATTTTGCATTTTCCATTTTTGAATTGTAACTGAAATCCTTTCTCAACTAATTGACCAACACTCAAAAGATTATGCTTCAAACCTTCAACATAGTAAACATTGTCAGTATTATGCTTACCATCAAGAGATATTGTACCTTTACCTTTGATCAGACAAGCTTTATCATCTCCAAATCTCACTAGACCTCCATTATTTTCTTGAAAGTTCAAGAATTTACCTTTATCACCTGTCATATGATGTGAGCATCCTGAATCAATGATCCATTCATCCTTTACTTCAATTTTAGCTGCCAAGGCCTACTCTACTAGTTGGACTGTAGGTGCCAATTGATCTTCTGTTATAGCAACAAAAACCCATCCATTGTCTGCCGGATCCTCATCAGAATCATCAGTTACTCCTTCATCAGCAAGATAACAAGATTTATCTTTATTCTTCTTAAATTTGTATCTCTGATATTCAGGGTTAGGCTTGTATGTTATTCTAGCTTCTTCTCATAGTCTAGCATGTCTATCAGGGCATCTTGAAGCCATATGACCAATCTTATTACAGTTAAAACATTTAAAGGGTGCTTTACCTTCATACTTACTTCCAACTAAACCTTTAGGCATTTTGCTTGCAAATACTGCTTCAAGTTCATCAAGTTCTTCATTTTCTTTCCTGCTTTCCTTAAGTTCGCTTGCATAAAAGGCTTTCCAATAAGATTTGTCAAATGATGATGCAGATGATGTTGATGCTTTAAAGGCTAAATCTATCTTTATAGTAGCAACAAGACCAAATTCCTCGATTTCAAAGGCTGAAAGTTTTCCAATCAATGTATCTCTAGTTATTGATGTATTAGGCATTGTTCTTAACTCATTTATAGTAGCGACCTTTATTTTATATGCTGGTGGTAATCCTCTTAAAACTTTTGAAACAATTTCATCTTCACTTAAGGTTCCTCCACAACATTTAATACCCAAAACAATTTCATTAACTCTTTCTATAAATCAAGAAATCCTTTCATCTTCTTCCATTTTCAGATTTTCATACCTGACCTGGAAGCTTTCAAGCTTTGCAATTTTGAATATGGAATCTCCTTCATTCAGTGTTTCCAAATGATCCCAAATAGCTTGAGCAATTGATCTATCTGATAATCTCATGATTTGTTGATCTGTTAATGCGCTCAAAAGTGCTTCTCTTGCTTTGCAATCATTTTCTTCATCTTTAGTCAAGTTAGGTGGATTAGGCTGGCTTTGAGTAGGAGCAGTATAGCCATTCTTTGTAACATCCCAGATGTCCTTTCCAATGCAATTTAAATGTGTCTACATTCTGATCTTCCATATGCCATAGTTGGTTCCATCAAGTTTAGGACCGTCCTTCCTGAAATAGTTAGTAGACATTGGATCTCCTCAAGCTATTAAACTTCTGTAAAAGAGGACTAGGCTCTTATACCAATTGTTAGGTCCTAGAGATAACTGAGAGGGGGGGGGGTGAATCAATTGTCAAATAAATTCAAAACAAAACAACTTAACCAACTTACTGCTTAATACCGATGAACCAGTCTTTTATACCGATGGACAGTTTTATCAGATAATTGCAATACCGATAAAGATTAATGCATGAAACAAAATGACAAAGTCATCCACAACACTTAACACCAATATTTGTATGTGGAAACCCTGTAAGGGGAAAAACCATGGTGGGAAACCTTACCCACAATTAAATGATACTACTGCAGATAGTAAGTGTATACCAATGGGGTTTGCACGTGCAGAAAGGCCAAGCACCTAGAGCTCACTGCTCAAACATGAAATAGGAGTCACACTGACTACAATTGGATGGTTAAATCCAATAAGGATGTACTGATCAAAATAGCATCTTCATATGTTGGATTCAATACTGATGTAGTTCTGATATGCTTTCACAAAAACCTTGCTTCACCTTCAAATGATGTCTGTGTGTATAGCTCTGCTTAATCTCGCATATACCTTCACACAATTCTTCTTCACATTCCACATCCGATCTTACAAATAAGATCTTACATTTATATCATAACCTAGGACCAATTTTAGTAGGTTGGCTCTAATAGATATTACAATAAAATCAATTTACAAATAAAATAACGCCTGATGCAATGACTGATTCAACATGTTGGCTTAATGCATTTACAACAATAATAAGTCATCTCCATAGTGTGCCACACTGATCTGGAAAGATAAACCTGTCGGTGTATAACTTGGACCTATTTGCTGGTAACTGATTCACCTCCCCTCTCAGTTGTCTCTGGGACCTAAAAAAATCATCCACCTTCACATTAACACTTTCAACTATTTTCTTAGTTCTCTTATTATAGCATTTATATGCTTTGCTTTTAGAAGAATAACCAAGAAATATTTCTTCATCAGATTTTGCATCAAACTTTCCAATGTAGTTATCCTTTTTAATAAAACATTGACTTCCAAAGATTTTGAAATAACTAACACAAGGAGTTTTACCATACCATAGCTCATAAGGTGTCTTATTGTTGTCTTTCTTTACAAGTATTTGGTTTAATGTGTAGACTGCAATACTTACCGCTTCTCTCCAAAACATCTTAGGCATATTAGCTTGTAGTAACATTGTTCTAGCAGCATCAACAATTGTTATGTTCATCCTTTTTTGGTACACCATTTTTTTGTGGTGTCCTTGGAGCACACATTTGTCTCTTGATACCTTGTTCATCACAATACTTGAGAAACTTATCAGATGTGAATTCTCCTCCTCGATAAGATCTTAAGCATATCAACTTTTTGCTAGTCTCATTCTCAACTAGAGCTTTAAATGCTTTAAATTTACTAAAGGCTTCAAATTTCTCCTTTAGGAATGTAACCCATATCATCTTAGAATAGTCATCGATAAAAAGCATGAAATATCTATCACCAAAATAATTTTTTTTGTTCTCATAGGACCACAAAGATCACTATGAACCAAATCACAAATATTTTCAAATGTACACTTCTTTCTCTTAAATGAAATGGAGGTCATCTTACCAATTTGACAGTCTTTACAAATAGCATTATCTGGTTTAACAATTTGTGATAATCCTATCACAAGACTAGACTTTCTTACCTTCAACAAGTTATCAAAATTCATATGACAACATTTCTTGTGCCATAACCAGCTGTCTTCCATCTTTGCAACTAGACAACTATTGATATTAGCATTTAAATGAAATAAGTTACCTCTTGTTTGTTTTCTGGTAGCAATTAGTTCACCATTTCCTCCAAGAATTCTATAGATTCCACCATTAAACTCAATCAAATAACCTTTATCATTGAGTTATCCAACGCTTAACAAATTATGTTTTAGACCATCAACCCAAAATACATCATCAGTATTATTCTTCCCATTTAAAGAAATAGAACCTTTACCTTTTAGCATGTAGGGAGAGTCATTTCCAAATCTAACAACACCTCTATTTGCAGAAGCCTAACTGTAGATCAGGAAATTGAAAATCATCAAAACAATAGAAATTAGGACAACCACAAAACCTAAAGCTACTATGAAAGCAATCCCAATCCAATCAATGAAGACATAAAGATAATATATTCAAATCAAATGAAATCGAAGCAAACTGACGCAGATATCTCCTTCATGTGGCTCCATTGTTCTTCTTTCACCTTCAAATTTGATATGGATCTCACCTAAAAGTGCAAAATGCAAATGAAAAGAAAGTTGTTGAGAGATAAAATTTGCAGTATAAGGTTACTCAAAAATGTGATTGATCTCCCCTTCATTGAAGAAAATCATCCAATTTATAGACAAATTGGAGAGAGGACAAGATTAGCATGAAGAGATTTGAAAGGAAATTCAAATCAAGAATGGAAAAATTATGACAAATGTATGACAATTTCTATGCAAGGTGTATGACAAATTATGACAAATTATGGTAAGTTGCTATGCAAGATGTATGACAAATTATGACAATAGGAGAAAGAGAAATTAGGAATTAGGAGAAATTAGCAAATTAGAAAATTGAGGAAAAAGATGAAATAGAAATTAGGTGAATTAATTAATAGGTTTTCATCCATTAATTAACTCATGAAAGAGACCTAGGACTAAATAAATAGATTTATTTAACCCACAAAGAAGAAGAAAAAGGATTAAATGAACAAATCATAAAACCCTAGAAATAAGAGGACAAGGAATTAGGTCAAGACAACAAGAAATTAAAGTAGGTTTGATCATGATTATGATTGGCAAAGGACCAATGTTGATAAATGATTGAGATTGGTTGACAAAAATCAATGAAAAATTCACCAAGATTGACAAGGAGATCAAATTGATAGGCGCCAATTGATGATGAACAATGACTAATCGATCCAAATTGACATGGTTGAAGAGGACAAGGATCGATGATGAATCGATCACAAAATGACAAGATTGACAAGTTGATAATCGCAAATGATTACTAACAAGCTAAAGATGATTGAAAGATTGACAAGAGGATAAAACCCTAATTCTATCATTAATTAGGATTGACGATGTCCAAAATGATGATAAATGAGAATGCACCATGATGTGATACGATAAGATCGACCAAAATCATGACTGAAGATTGCTATCGACAAGACCTAATTCGAAAGCAAGAAAAATGAGGAATGCAGAAGGACTCGATGCTTGCAAATGATAAAGACCAAGTGTACAACATAGAAGAAATGTTAATGCAATGCAAGAACCCTAAAATAAGGCAATGCACAAATGTTAAAGTATGACTCCAAAAGCATTGACCATTTTTAGACATCTACACTAACAACTTGAGGAAGATTCTGAAACCGGTACCAATGGAATGTTTGAGACAACCGTTGGAAGAAGATCTTGAAGATTTTGATGTAGAAAAATTGAAGAATATCAAAATAGAAGATGAACTCAAAACTGCTCGAGAATTCATCAAAGCACTTTAAGATAACCTGGTTATAGAAAAGATTAAGAGAAAATAATTACATGTGCAATTGATAAATCAAGATGATGAAAAAAAGGAAACTCTCAGAGATATTGCAGAGAAATTGAGACAAGAGAATAGTAACATGAAGAATGAGATGCAAGATTTAACCATGAGATTATGCAAGAATATTGAAGACAGAAAGAGGAATGAAGAAGATTTGGCTAGAAGACTTAATGAAAGATCTGATGAATCTCTAAGGCTTAGTTATGAAAATGATATTCTTAAAACAGATTTGATTCACATGCAACATGACAAAGAGGAACTTATGAGACAAGTTAGGACTTTGGAAAGAGAGTTGGTCACTACAAATGAATACAAAGATAAATTCAAGAAGAGTTCAGATAATCTTGATGATATGCTAAAAAGTCAGATACCTGATGGAGAAACAATTGGACTTGGATTTGAACATGGAGAAAGTTTCGGGACTATAAACAATCATGATCACAACAAACCGGTAAGGCAACCTAATGCTTATAAATTAAATGGAAAATGTTTTAATTGCAACAAATTTGGTCATAGAGAAAATCAATGCAGATTTAGGAATAATCAGAATACAAACTTACCCACCGGTCAATGTTCCAAATGCAATAAAAATGGTCATAACTCAGACAATTGCAGAATGAATGTAAAATGCTATGTTTGTGGTAGATTTGGACATTTATCTAATCAATGCAGAACTCAAACCGGTCAAGGTTATGAAAAATCTATTCAGAGGAACAATGTAACTTGTTATTCATGTAAAAAGATTGGTCATATTGCAAAATTTTGTAGAAGCAAGAGTGTACTGGAAAACAATAAAGGATCTAATGAAAAAGGCAAAGAAAAGGTGACTGAAATCAAGCAAGAATTTTCTAAGCAATGGATTAGGAAGAGAGATTAGAGGAATGATGAATTTGTCACTGCACCGGCAAAACAGGGTAATCTTGCACCGACAGAAGATTCTTCATCTAACTAATTAGTAATCCTTAGGGGTAAGGCAACAAATTGAAAATAATGAAGTTACCCTCAGTTGGTGGTAAAAAGTTATATTTATTCTTTACCGACAGATATGTGGAGTTTTCACTTCATCGGCAAAGCATTTATTGCAGTTGTAAGTTAAATTTTACTTATAAAGGCATTGTAACTTCTCATTTTGACTCACCAAGCATCCAAGCATTTGAAGAGAGCAAAATTGAGAAAAGGCATTCTAAAGCTGAAGCAACTAAGGTCTTTCAGAGAATTCAAGGATTTCTCAGTTAAAAGGTATTTATCTTTTGCAATGGCTTCTTCATCCTCCATTCCTAAATTCATAGAAAACCCTACCATTGTGGAGAACATAAAACAACCTAGACTCGTTTTCAAAATCATTTCTATGATAGAAAAATTGGATGACTCCATTGGTGCATTTTCTAGAATCCTGAAGGGAGTTGCGTTTGTTGAAGACCCTAGGGAATACATACATTGTAACATAGAGAGTTTAGGGTTTGAAGATTTGAAGAACATGTACATGAATGTTATCACTAACAATAATGGGGTAGTAAAACCAGAACACAAGATAGTTGAGGATTTAGGTTTCATTAACATCCTCCATATGCTAGAATTCTCAGATACAACCATCCACTATGTTCTTAGCAAGGTTCATGGTGAATTTATGTGGTTGGACTCATTTTTTAAGATTACTAAGGAAGCTATAAGGGCTATTATTGGTTTACCATCCACCAACAGTAGGCCTGACAAGAAGAAGAAAATCCCTAACAAAGAGGTTATGAGCTTAACCAGAGCTACATTTGACAACCGGTCACTTAGGGTCAATGATATAAAAGATGACAATGTTAAATTTGAAAGTATGGTCATTGGATATAAAGTTGCTCATACTAATAGGTTGAATTCTATATCTAGTTCTTGCATTCATAGTGCTCATGAGATGATATTAAATAATGATAAAATTGACATCTATGAATGGTTAAAGGATGAATTGTTAGAGAATTTGCATAAAATCAAAGGTGATAAGAAAGGAACCTTTAAATTTGGAAGTTGATTGTGTGTCTAATGCTTTACTTTTTAAAAGAGATTCTTGGTATAGGACATAAGGATTTTGCCTATGATATTTCTGTTGGAAAACAAATAAAGGAGGCAATTATTAATATGGGATCTAATGGTGATAAGTTGGTGAAAGAATATTTCAAGAATTTCCAAGCTAAAATGAGACAAAGGGAAAGGATTCCCCAAAGCATTGTGGATAAATATGATAAATAGATATGCTTTGTAGTAAAAAGAGATGAAATTTGGATGGAGGCAGTTAGACCCAGAACTGTCTAGATTACTAAAATGGGATATGAGGTGGATTCTCACATCTTGGATTCATATGCTAAAATACTCCTAGATGCTCCACTGGAACCAACTAAGGAAATTTTTGGAAATGCAGAAATAATTGAAAAGGAAGTAGACATGAAAAAGAAGAGGAAGAAAAGAGATAAATTTATGAAAGATTCTTCTAAGATGGTAAAGGATGTTACAAAAGGAATGATGAATCTTGGTGGTATTGCTCCTAGTGTGAAAGAAAGTCAATCAAAGTAGAAATTGATAGCTCACATTTTCCCTATGGCTACTTCATCTGATTCTGACATTGATCAGGTAGCCAAATTCAAGAGTGGATAGGAAGAAAAGAAAACCCTCACTAGCACCTGCTCCATCTCCCAAGAAGTCAAGGACATGGAGAAAGAAAGAACGAGCTGTAAGAGAGCCCAGTGGTCTGAAGAATGAAGTGACTCCAAAGAAGAAACCAGAACCTAAGGCATCATATACTCTTACACTGGAAGAGTTGATCAATGAAATCACCCAAGATTGTAACCTTGGTAATGTGAATAAATTCTATCATTCTTTCAAGGATTCACATAAGGAAACCATAGAAGAAAGTATTATTTTATATCTAGATATATACAAGAAAGTTCTTATTGAAGTTGTAGATGATCTACCTAATGATTTATAATTAAGATTAGAGACTAAGAGAATGTCTATCATGGAGCTTGATAAGAAATTGAAGGTAGAAGCTCTATTAGTTGTGCATCCTGTTAATTCCAAGCAGGAAATTGATGATCTAATATCTGAAGCAAATAGGACAGTTTTTGTGAGTGGTCACCGGCAAGTCAGTCTTATGGCCGACAAAGTTAAAGAAGTAGTAGATGCAATGACTGATAAATGGGATATATTTTTTGTTGAGAGAGAGAAGAAAGAAGAGAAGGAAAGACAAAAAATGGACAATGTTAGGCCCAATATGGAAAGCTAATGTACTGAGAGGGGAGGGGTGAATTGGTACTTCAAAACATTTTATCAACAATATCTTTACTATTATGCATAAACCAAAAACTGATGTAACATAACATAAAGCTAAAACAAATAGATAACAATCATACATGATTCACTCCATAACACATATATTTTGGTTACGCAGAAACTCTTGGTTGGAGAGAAAAACTGTGGTGGGGATGGCACCCACAACTTCACTACTGCAATAATAAAGAGTGCTCGGTTAGAGCTACATGTTTAGCTATTTCTGATAGCTTACCTTGTTAGGAGTATCAAGATCGTTAGATCTACCTTGCTAAAGGATTTTACAACACTTATTCTAAATGTTGCACCTGGTTAAAGGCTTTACAATTTATAGACTTTGTTAGAGTCTTTTACCCTATTAAAGGTTTCTCTTACAACTTCAAAATATTACAATAAAATCTTTACAAATATATGCAACTTTACATCTGAAATGTTATAGCAGATTCTATGTGCTCAAAATGAGATTACCTTGCTTATAGCATATCTTGGTAACCCATAGAATAACTTGGTAAACCCTTATGTTTACTCTATTCCTTGACTGTTCTTTGAAATCCTTCTCGATGACCTCTGTGTGTCTATAACAGTCATAACACTTAGTGCTTTCCCATGATTTTGCTTTTCACATATGTCTATCTTCACACTCATACACACATACCTCTATTTCTCTTGTTATCTGATCCCAATTCATGCTATATAAATAGATCTCTTAAGTCAGGGATCTGGTTCATTACTTCGATCTTACAAACATGATTTATCGAATGAATAACCATACAAAATATTTCATTGGATAGATGACCTCAAAATCATACATAATCTAGAAGTGCAATTTCCAATGTGATAATAGTTCTTTGTTCCTCGATCTTGTAACACGTTTCCACATCTGTGTCTAGGTTCAATGAATCTGGTAACATGTTTCACTCAGTGTATATCAACTCGGTGTATCATTATTGCTACTCGATAGATATACACTGTTACTTAGTAGACAGCTTGGTGTATACTGGGCTCTGTGACTACTTTCTTCTATAACTGACTACTCTGTGCTTACCAAATGAATATTTTGGTAGTAGTAATCAACTAGAGTGTATATAATGACTTTGGACATAAAACTAATGACAACTCAATAAGTAGTAACAATCTCCCCTTTTGACATTAGTTGAGATGTTTGACAAAACTACTTTCAAAGTCATAACTCAAAAATCTGTATACTTACAAAATTTGACTAGATAGACAGTATATACATTTGTCAATAAAATAGTATATTTAGATATACTCCCCTTATCAGTATACTGTACAAAACTCTAATTTGCATGCTCGATGATCAATATTCTGTGTTTACTGCTCAGTTGTCACTACTCTTCCTGTCAAAATTAACTGTGATTTGGATACTTTGTTCTGCTCGGTATACTCCCCCTGTATACTACACTCCCCCTATATACTTTGATACTATTCTCCCCCATTTTGACAAACATCAAAACTTAGTTACCATTCCGTGGAGGAAACTGGTCAAAAATAGATTTGTACTTTGTCCTTGCATCGGTAAGAGCGGCTGAGAGGGCATCCTTGACACTATCCATGAGTGAATTTTGAGCTGTAATGTCAGCTAACAGTGAAATTAGTCCATCTAAGGTGCTTCCCTCTTGTTGAGTGGATAGGGAGGTAGCCTTGTTGATCTGTTCTTGGATGGATGAAAGATGAGGAATGAATAATGTCTGAAGAGTCATTATATCCATCCTTATCTTGTGCTCTTCATTCCTAAGTTCCAATTGTTGAGCCATGAGCTGTTGAAGCTTGGTGTAGAAATGCTGAATAGAGTTTGGCTTAGTGGTCAACTTATTTGAGAGATCGGTGATCTCTTTCTCAATCACTTCTATTTTATTTTTGATATTCTTAATGAATAAAGAGAGTGTACAAAGTTTCTGAAATAAATAAAGAATGTGCTTGAGTTGAGGGGACAACTCAACAATAAATTTGACAAGTTTTACTTTGCCAATAGCAATAGCTTTCTGTACCTCTTGAATCATTTTAGTAGTGAGCTCTTTGTCCTTTAACTTGCTCAAGTATTTAGATGCGTCTACTCCAGATGTCTCAATTTTAGTTAGGAGTTCATCCAGTTGAACATGGATGGCTGCATCTGTTGTCACTATAGCTTCAAGTAGCATATCTATTAATGGTGCTTTCACCTTCTGAAGTACTTTGTTTTTCTTTTGAATAGCCATTTGTTTCTCCTGTTCGTCTTTGGCTTTGCATAGTTCACTGAATTCAATGAGTTCTTGCAGTTTTAATTTGGATATGTCTACATTCAGCAACACTATTGGTTTTGACAAATCTAATTTGAAACTATGATTTTTCATCTTCTTTTCTTTACCTTTCACTGGTTGAACCAATACAATGGCTTGGGAGGCTTGCTTACCTTCAGTAGGTTTCTTGGTAGAGGCAACACTTTTATCAATTTCTTGAACCTCTGATGTAGCCTTTATTGTGTCCTTCAGTGCTTCTGTGCTTATGGTCTCAGTTGTAACATTTTTAGTGCTAGAAGGGGTTTGAGAGGTCTGTCCTTCGGTGGCTTGAGAAGCAGTTTCTCCTTCTGTATACTTGTGACCTTTTGTTCCTTATTTAGTATCTTGAGGGGCCTCGGTTGAAATAGGTTGAGTGATCGGAGGATAGGGGTAAACTTTCTCCAAAACTGACTCACTGGATACGAGTTTGGCATATGCATTCCCTTCTATCATTTCCTATTCAGGTGCCTCGGTGTCCACGATATCCTCATCAATTTGTATAGTGTCAGTAGGGTCTTTCTCAGTGATATTAGGATCTTCCTTGGTGACATCAACTATTTCAACTTCAACTTGCTTACCATCATTCTTGATTTGAAGATTTCCTACCACTTTTCCTTTGTCTCATTCTCTACATCCAGATAAAATCCATTCATCAATTTCAAGGCTCTTTGCTTGACTAGGAGTGGTAGTTTTTTAGATGTTCACTTATTTCATCTACCGACATGTCTGGAAAGAGATGTACCAGACTTATTTCTCTCATCTTCTTTTCCAAGTCCATGCCATATTTCCACCTGTTATCAATATGCAAATACAATTCTTTTGGAAGAGAGTTAGTTACTTCCAATGGGACCAATCAAAATTTTAGAAGAGTGCATATTACAACATCTTCTATTTGTCTCTTTTCTGCATCAGATCTGGATTCATATTTAACATATCTAAATGATCCAAATCCACCATATTGCTTCAGATTAGCACAAAAGTTATCAACACTATGTACTTCTTCCTTTTTGCTCTTTACAATCTAAAATTTAATTGCATCTTCAGATTTGGTGTCACTAGACTCTTTAGTCAAAATGAGTCTCTGAGTAGATTTCTTATAAGTTTTTGTTACCTTTGATGTGACAACATTCTTTGGTTTCTTACTCAATGATGCTGCAGATGATCTTGTGTTTGGGTGCTTGACTGAAGGAGTCGGTGATACCTTTGATGTATCTAGTTTCTTCCTTTTCAAAACTTTCCCTTTAGGCAATTTAGTGCTCAATGTAATAGCTACCTCTTGAGCTTCAGATTCCTCCTCGATGATGACTATAGTGCCCTTGATAGGTGTGGAGGAAGAACCTTTACCAAATTTCTACATTAATACCTTGATCATTTTTGTTGCTTTCCTCGTAGCCTTTGGTACTACAATACTCATCTTAACTTTCTCTTTCACTTCTTCATATGTACCATATCTCAGCTCGGTAGCATGCCTTGGTAGTGTAAGAAAAGCATCTATCTATTGTTGTGTGATGTCAAAATCAATCTCATAAATCATAGGTGGCAAAGATTGAGTTCTCGGTTCCACAACATTTACATAGCAGTAATCGGTGTCTACTTCAAAGCATATGTCATCCTTGTATTTCTCTACTAACTAGGGTGGAATTCTATACCTGTTATGCATCCTTTCCTAAAACTTGCTAAAGTAATCATCCATAATATCATTAAAGTTGTCACCTATCCATTTGATGAAGTCATTGATTTGATGGGTGATTGGTCGGTGTAGCTCCCAAACTATATTACTGACTAATGGAAAGAATTTCTCAAAATAGAAAAATATGCATACTAACAGTGATTTAAACTTTAGAGTGTTAGTTGAATTATTCTTCTTTGACTTCCTTATTGTGTTTAGATTCTCAAACAGGTTTTTCAACAATACTTCACAAAGATCAATTTTCATTCCTTTCTTCACAATTTTATATGCTAAATTGACTGTTGCACAGGGTACACTATTTTCCCTTGCCGATTGGAAGAAACAATAACCTATGACTCTAATGGAAAACTTTAACTCTACATTTATCACATTGTTTAGTTTCATTCCTCTGCAATCAGATTCTACTCCTGTTAAAGTGATCAATTCCTTTTAGGATATCATCTTCTGAGCTCAGGCATGATCAAAAATAGGGTAACCGGTGATCAAATGAATGATTTCCTTGGTGATTTTGAATGGTTTCTCTTCTAACCACATGAAATCATCATGAAATTTTCTCAGAAAAAACTTGACCCACTAGGGTTTGAAGACACGGGGATAGGTTAGGGCTTCGGTCAATCCCTTGATTTTAATGTGTTCATACTTGCTATCCAATTTCCCATCAGTATACAATTCATCATATGTGTCCTTGATTTCAACATGACCTAGTTCCTCAACATGACACTTAGTGAAGAATATGACATCCTCAACTAGTGAAACCTTATCTAGAATGAGTGAAAATGTAGTTTTATCATTCGCTTCGGATGCTACTTTGGGAGTTAGAGAATATTTCAGTGAGGGCTTTTCAATGTTCTCAACAACAACAGGCTTCTGGATCTTAGGTGCCATTGCAGACTTCGGATAATATCTTAACAAAAGATTCTTAGGGTTTGAAAACTTTCAAACAGTAGATGCTTCCCACTTAGCAAATGTAAAACAAATAATCACAACTGATATGATCAGTAAACTAGTTTGACAATGCATTGTGATTGATGTAAATACCTTAATTTTGCTTCTGAGGAGGTTTGATTGCCTTTGAATCACTTTGCTCTGCTTTCTTGAAAACTTGGTAAGTGTAAAATGACTGTGTAAAAGCTTTTAGTACATAATATACCTTATCGAGCTTCATGTAGTTAGGTCAAAAGACATTAAATGCACTTGGTACCACTTCCTTTTTATGCTTTAACCGAGTAGCTAGTCTTCCTGTATTCACCGACTAGATAGGCTTCGAAAAGACTTGATAAAATTTCAAATTTCCTAATGCATCTTTAGCTATGCAGATTTTGAATCAAGTGCATGATAAAATAGGAACTGTTAAGATTTAACCTTGAGAGAATGTAGTCCCTTCATACCTTTACCGATTAATTTGGAATAGGTGCACCTAACTTGGTAGGTAAGGTGCTTTCTTCATTTGACACAATTTCCTTCTTTTTCCAAATCATCTGCAATTTGCCTTTTATTTCTTCAATATCTCCTCTAGGTTGATCTTTGCAATCTCTAGCCAAGTGTCCAATGTTGTGACAATGAAAACCTGCCATACCAAGATTTCTCCATGATCTTCAGTTGTTCATTCCAAACCTTATAAAGTAGTTGGCACTTATATGTCCATATCTTCCACAACATTCACACCATATCCTTGTACTGTAATCTCATGGTACTATAGAATACTATCGGTAAGGATCTGTTTGAGTTCGATAACCTCTAGCATTTGCTCGGTGTGTAGACCACATATAGTTCTTTTGCTTAAACCAACACTTCTCGGTACTATGTTCATATCTATTGCAGTTTTTACAAAACCCTTTGAATTTTGCCTTCTGATAATTGTTAACAGACTTTGTCCTACATTGATTAGATGTGTGACCATATTTATTGCAACTGTAACAGTAACCATTAGACCTAGTGACATCCGGTTACTTACCTTTTCTGATTTGGCACATGTTGGTAGTATGACCTTGATTTCCACAGTAGTTGCAAATAGGCTTCCCTCCTTTGATGTTCTTCTTGTTTCCAACTTTCTTTGATGATTCTCCTCTCTTAGTAGTGTGGATTCCCTTCTTGGTGGAGTCTTTTCCTTTGTAACCGAGTCCTGCATCTTTGTTGGGTCTTCTTGTATTCAGTTGCTCATCCAACATCTTTGATGCTTCATAACTCTTCTTCAGTGTTTCTTTGGATTTCTTCTCTGCTTCAAGTTCATCGGTCAACCTTGATACTTCAAGTTTCAATGCTTGATTCTCATTATCTTTCAGATTTGCTTCATGATGTGCATGACCCAATTGATCTGACAGATTACTTTGTATCCTAGTCATCCTAGTGATTTCATCATTCTTTTCAGATACTAATGCTTCAAGCTATTATTTTTCTCTTTCTAGATCTCTTACTTTATCCTCAATTGTCCTCAATGCATCAAGATTTTCAGTCATCTGTGTGCTGAAATGTTCATGTCCTCTTTTCATTGCTTTTAGCTAATCAGTCAGTGCTTTGTTCTTTTCTTTCAGTTCTCCAATCATCTCTTCAGTCTCTTCAGATATACTGTTCTCAGATGATGTCTCAATCTATTCCACTAACTCTGGAAAGTCCTACAAATGATCAGACAATCTTCTTCTAACTTTCAATGATTTTTTGCATTTGTTTTTGCATGTTTGCAATCACTTGATTAGCATGATCCAACTCTTCCTATAGACACACAATTCTTTGAGATTGTTTATTGCCTTCCATTGATAAGATCTTTTTCTTTAGGCTATTAAACCCTTTTCCAATATTCAAGCTCTGATACCAATTGTTAGGCCCAATATGGAAAGCTAATGTACTGAGAGGGGAGGGGTGAATCAGTACTTCAAAATATTTTATCAACAATATCTTTACTATTATGCATAAACCAAAAACTGATGTAACATAACATAAAGCTAAAACAAATAGATAACAATCATACATGATTCACTCCATAACACATATATTTTGGTTACGCAGAAACTCTTGGTTGGAGAGAAAAACTATGGTGGGGATGGCACCCACAACTTCACTACTGCAATAATAAAGAGTGCTCGGTTAGAGCTACATGTTTAGCTATTTCTGATAGCTTACCCTATTAGGAGTATCAAGATCGTTAGATCTACCTTGCTAAAGGATTTTACAACACTTATTCTAAATGTTGTACCTGGTTAAAGTCTTTATAATTCATAGACTTTGTTAGAGTCTTTTACCTTGTTAAAGGTTTCTCTTACAACTTCAAAATATTACAATAAAATCTTTACAAATATATGCAACTTTACATCTGAAATGTTATAGCAGATTCTATGTGCTCAAAATGAGATTACCTTGCTTATAGCATACCTCGGTAACCCATAGAATAACTTGGTAAACCCTTCTATTTACTCTGTTCCTTGACTATTCTCTAAAATCCTTCTCGGTGACCTTTGTGTCTTTGTAACAGTCATAACTCTCAGCGCTTTCCCATGATTTTGCTTTTCACATATGTCTGTCTTCACACTCATACACATGTACCTCTATTTCTCTTGTTATCTGATCCCAATTCATGTTGTATAAATAGATCTCTTAAGTCGGTGATCTGGTTCATTGCTTCAATCTTACAAACGTGATTTATCGAATGAATAACCATACAAAATATTTCATTGGATAGATGACCTCAAAATCATACACAATCTAGAAGTGCAATTTCCAATGTGATAATGGTTCTTTGTTCCTTGATCTTATAACACATTTCCACATGTGTGTCTAGGTTAAATGAATCTGGTAACATGTTTCACTCAGTGTATATCAACTTGGTGTATCATTATTTCTGCTCGGTAGACATACAGTGTTACTTGGTAGACAGCTTGGTGTATATTGGGCTCTGTGACTACTTTCTTCTATAACCGACTGCTTTGTGCTTACCGACTGAATATTTCGGTAGTAGTAATCGACTAGAGTGTATAGAATGACTTTGCACATAAAACTAATGGCAACTTAATAAGTAGTACGAGACAAGTCTTTTGCTAAAGTATATCAGAAAGCCAAAGGTAAAGGGAAAATTGGAAGTGTACCTAATATCACGGTCAAGGATAACCTTCCTCCATCAGCACAAGACACCCCACCAATAACTGCAAAGGCACCAGCACAAACTGATAATCAACTTGAAGAGAAGGCAAAGGAAATTACAAAAGATGACATAGATCCAGAGTCTGACATTCTTTTTACTATGAATGTGGACACTCAGGACTTTAATATTGTGTTGGATAAGGTAACTGTAGAGGTAAAGAAAGTTGAAACTATAAATATTGAGATCTCTGAGTCACTAGTCAACACTGTTGACTCTCAGTAGAATATTGAGATACCCACTGAAGTTAAGAGATCAGAATCCATCCTTGATGATACTCATCTTAACACTAAAATACCGGCAGAAGCATTAGCAAAAAAGGGACATGAACAAAGTATATCTGAACTGGCAGTCAGCAAGGTAGACAATAAGGATGATGGAAAGGATGAAAATAAGGTTGAAAAAAAAAGTGAGAATAAGGAAGAAACAATGAATAAAGAAGAGGTTAATGATGGAAGCAAGATAGCAAAAGTGGTTAAGGTTAATGTGTAGACATCTAGAGAAGATGAGAAATCAACTGCAGAACCTAGCACTCCACCTAGCACTTCCACTATGGATTATAGACCAACAAATGTTACTGATGTACTTTTAGATTCAATAAAGAAGATCATAGAATGCAATTCCTTAGCATTTAAGGCTATTAATAATAATTTACCAATCTTGTAGATGATTGCACCAACATGTAAAGTTGATCACATTGTTGGGTCTGTGAGTAAATTGGACACATTGTCCAAATTCATTGCTTCTAACATTCAAACTATGGATAAAATAAATGAAGAGACCGTTAAGGAAAGAGTGAATAAGGAGGAAGATGAATTCTTTGATAGGACAATTAAGGACTGTACATGACAAATTGATTCTTTGTTACCGACACTAAATTACATCATTCTAGAATATAAAGAGTTGTACAGGGAAGCACGTAAGCCTCACCATCTAACTAAGGATATTGATGAGGAAATAAGGAAGACACAGAAGGAAATTGATTATATAGCTAATAATATGATTGGTTCTTCAAAACCTACTTTAGTTTTGGATCAAGAAATGGCACTCTATGAAGAGAAGATTGAGAAATTGGAAAGAGAGAAAGCAAGGTTAAGAATGAAAACCTGGGAGTTGAAGAACAAACTTGGTCCTAGATTGGACAACTTATTAACACACCGGATTGAGCTAACAAAAGCATCTATTCAAGGAAACAGATCACCGGAGAAATAGATGCATTATCTGACTGGGATGATCTGACAAACAAAGACTATAATTTCTGATAGTACTAATTTTTTGCAAGGTCTTAACCTGATTTTGGTAGATATTTTTCAGATTGTAAATAACCAGTTACAAGTTTCTAGGTAAATTTTGAATTGTTTGATTGTTTTGACATTCTTTGTCATTTATGTCAAAGGGGGAGTAGTGGCGTATGAGAAAAATGTACAAAAGGAGATCATTTGCTCAGGGGGAGTACACTCAGTTTTTAGATATCAGTTTTTGGATTTTTCTCATGAGTGTTGCCATCAATGCCAAAGGGGGAGATTGTTAGCATTATACACTCACATGAGAATAGTTGATGTTTTCATTGATGGCAACCAACTGGTAATATGGTTCAAAGGTTATACTGGCAATAAACATCATCTACTGGCACCAATAGGCACTACAAGGTTATTCACACTGACATCCAGTCTACACTGACAGTAGATCACACCGGCACTCTAGTCGACTTGAAATAATATTGTTTTGTATTGTAATTATATTATTTGTATAGTTGACATGATGTATTGTAAAGACTCATATATGTATGAGATCTTGTAGGTCATTTTGTAAGCAAGGAAGGATATGTAATTAGGATATGAATATAAGCAGTATATGAGAGAGAATAACTGTATATACATTATGATATAATTATTTTATGAGAGAATAAGAGAAGAGCAGAGCGAAGCAAGGTTTATGGCAGAGGTATCTGACAAAACTTAAATCGGTACTGAATGTAGTATTGCAGATGCTATTTTGAGTAGTACATTGTTATTGGATTTAACCATCCAATTGTGTAGTCAGTGTGACTCTTTTTGTTGAGCAGTGAGCTCTAGGCTGTTTGCCTTCCTGCATGTCTAGGCCCCTATTGTATAAGTAATATTTATTCATATTGGGCAGTGAGTAAATATTGTGGGTCACAAATCCCACTGAGGTTTTTCCCCTACTAGGTTTCCTCGTTGAAAATATCTATGTTATGGTGTGCATTGATAGTTATACTTCTGTTTTTCTTTATTGCATTATTACTTGTTTACCAGTATATTAATTTGGGTTATAAAGTTGCAAACAAGTTTAAATATTTTCTTTATCGGTTAGACACTAATTCACCCCCCCTCTCAGTGTCTTTGGGACTGATTAAGTATCTAACAAACTTAACTCATTCTCCTAATGCCACTAACACCTGAAACATCAGTGGTGTTGCCCTAAACAACCATAACAACTAAGTCGACCATAAAACCTAATTACATCTTTGAATTTATAATACAAATCTATTAATTTAATATCCAAATCATTACAATAAATTACAATGCAATATCAATCGTTGATTATTCATAACCCATCATGGAAATCTGATTTGTATACTCAAAACACTCTAATAAGCATTTCACTGATTCCCAAGAAATTCTTCCTTGAATCATGCCAAAAAAACAATTAATTCTTTTACAGGGGTTGTGCCATGTTACCAACTTAATGTAGACTCATCATCGATCATCGCCATAACATAAATCATTACCGGTTGAGTGAATTTATCATTGGTCCTAAAACCCTACTAAAACCCTAGCACAACTCCATCAGAAATTCAAAACATGCCTTTTGGTAATCAACATAGGATGCGATTCCTGTCACATACATAAATCCATCATAAAATATTATGTCTCAAACCACAAGTCTCCAACCATCAAAATTTACTGATTCCATCAAAATGTTTTCTTTTGCTAGTTGAAGTCCTAATTCTTAGTCCTGCCGGTAAACCCTATCATACTTACAAATTCTAAATCAGGTAGACCAAATTACTTATCCAACAAGTCAGACATCAAAGTTCATGTGTAACCATCATCAAACATTAATTGAAATAGGTTTCCATCAATGACAACATAAATTACTAATCATGTCATCATTATTCTCCTACCGATACAATCATCAACTCATTTGCATTAATTATGCCAATCATGGCAACAAGATGGTTGCGACATAGAAGGATGTTTCACGTTAATTTTGGATACATGATTAAGATAAGTTCTACTCAAGCTATTAGAGATTTGCCTAAAATTGTGAAACCTTTTAATCTAGTATGTAAAGAATGTCAGTTGGGAAAGAAAACAAGAATTTCATTTAAGAGTAAGTAGTATACTTATAATGGATTATTAGATCTTATGCATACTGATTTGTATGGACCTACAAGAGTGATGAGTGTGTAGGGTGACAGATATTTCATGTTATTGATTGATGACTACTTTAGAATGATGTGGGTTACTGCGGAGCATAAAAATGGAACCAAGTAGCTAAGACCTAATTCCACTCTCATGTACACATTGGAATAAGAAAGAGCCTAGGGAGATACTTCAATTTGACCACTTCTTGTAAGAGAGAGAGGGTAAAGGAATATCTTTGGTTTCTATTCCTTTGTTGTAATGAAGAGGAGATGTACGAAATGCAATGCAATGATCAACTATGCTAAGAGATGAGAGATGAAGTGCACATAAACCAAAAATGCAGATTCTGCCTAAACTGAAATTAAAATACTGAAAGAAGGATTGGAAAAGGGACTCAGGGGTACACTTGCTACTGAAACTGATGCAAAACTAGCAAATCCTAGGGTGTTGGGTGCCCTTGTTCATCTATTGACATGAATCCGATCTTCTTAATCTAATGTCCTGATATGTAGATCTACCACTTGAAACTTCAAAATATTGGGGACCAAGGTGCCACGCTCTGGTCCTATCCTAGGGTGCCATGCCCTATTCCTATTCAAGGGCACCATGCCCCTATCTCTAAGATCTAAGATCAAATTTTATCCCTAAGACTATCTCTATGTCTTCCATCAGTCCCATAATTTGTTCATCTGTCGGATTGATCTACCTGCACCTGCAACTTGAAAAAGGATGTCTAGGTGGCTATATAGGGTTTTGCCTTAGTAAAACCCCTTGTTTTGGTGATTTCCACCTCCAAAAATAGTCGACAATGTATTGAAAATGTGTGTGCAAGAATTTCATGTGTATGCAAGCTCCTAAATGAACAAGTAAATCTAGAGTTCTACCCTACGCTTTGGAGAGCAAACCCTAAATGATTGTAAATGTAAAAGTAAATGCTTCAAATAATGAATGCAATAATAGATCTAAAGCATGATTGTAAATCTAAAAATTAATGTTATGAAGCTCATACAAAGACATGAAAACAACATGAAACCATACCAAACCCTAAGGGAGAGGTACAAGCCAATCAACAGTCGGTGATCTCCTTTTATTCTTTAATGTCTTCAAAGCTCCTAATGGATATTGAAAATGATTGATGAAGGTTTGATAAATTCTTGATGAATGCTTTATTTTCTATTGTAGGCTTCACATAACCTATACTTTCACTTCACAAGAGGTTCCTTCAATCGCTAGATCTGTGATCCTTCAAATGAGGAAAAGAAGGGTATATGTAGGAGACCATGTCTTTGTTTTGAGTCATAGGATGACTTAGAAATAATATTTTTTGCCAATATCTTGGATTTAAATATTAAAATACTGCCAAAATATGCTCTCAAAATTCGGGGAGAAAAAGTCGAGACCATGTTGGTATCAACATGGTCTGACCAACTTTTCGCCAAATTTTTGGGGAAGCAAAATATTGTGATTTTAGAGAGAATTCCAAGAGTATGTGATAATTTGTGATGTTTTGATATGTGAAATTGGTCCTTGAAGGTCAAAATAAGACATAATTAGGGTATTTAATGAAATGATTAATTGGAGAAATGAAATAAAAAGGGGCACACTTAGGGTAAAGGGCCCAATTTTATGATCTGTACATGGATAAAAGAAGACTTTAAATTTAATTAATTTCTTAAAGCAAATTTTAAATGCAAGATACAAACACACTAAGGTGGGTGCTAACCTAAGCATTAAATTGTACCACCTAATTAAGGGTCTACAATTTACGATGCTACATTTAACCCCCACTTTAATGGTCATATGACACTATGTGCATATGCAAGATAAAGTATAGAAAAGTAAACATTCATGAAAAATGATATACCCATAAGGTATCAGAAGAAGCCCCCAATAGTATCTACAGTACACTGTTGGGAACTGCACCCTAAAAAATCACATTGTTAGATAAAATCATAAAATCACCTAAATGCTTACTAGCGAAGTGATCAAATTCACGGGTAGCTATATGCTTCCCTATTTAGGCTTACTAATTAGTGAGGTGAAACAGGGTATCATGTTTACCACAATGAATTGTGAAAAGAGGTGATGACAAATGCTCATAAAGAATCTTGATACAAGGTCGAAGTGCATCATGAAACATTTGGTAAGAAAGAGAACTGAACCCAATTCCAACACAACCAAGAGTATGAGGATTGGAGCTCTCTAACACAAGATGAAAGATTAAGCAAGAAAGAAATGAAAAATTAGGGTTTAGAAGAGAATTACCTTTTAAATTTTGAATAGGGGAAAGAGATCATTATTCAAAGACATCCGCCTTTGAGAATAGAGGGGGTCTTTAATAAAGATAATCATCTTGAAAAAAAGGAGAAGGAAAATAAGAATAAAAATCTTCTCCAATATGTAGGAAAAGAGGATTCTTAGCAAAAAATTGCACACTTTCACTAAGTAAAGATTGTTCATAAAAGATGAATCATTTCACATAGAATAGGTCCTTAATAAGGAATACCCATATTCTATGCAAGAGATGACATAAAATGAAAAATACAATTCCACAAAGGAAAGGTGAATCATTGGAGAAATAATAGAAGATTGAAATATCACCCTTGCCCCCCAAGCATAAAGGTAAGGACATCAAAGAGAGATCATTTATAAAAGAAACATTCTTCTAAAAGAAGGAAAGAGATCCTGATTAGGGATACACATGTTCACAACATAGAAGGGTTCCTTATAAAAGATACCACTCAATGAAGCAAAGAATTTGATGAATGATTACAGAATTCCAACATCAAGGAAGAGGTCCCAATTAAGGATATACACTTAAGATCCTTATTAGGGATACTTATTCCAATATGAGAGAGGGAGTTCCCAATAGGAATATACACCTCTGCAATCAATAATAAATCCTCATAGAAGACACTACTTCACAAAGGGGAAAGTTTTAACCTTAAGAAGGAGAGATGTTTGAAATCACTCTAGCCCCCATACATAGAGACAAGACATGGAAAAAAATAGGCTATTATGTTTCTTCCAAAGTATGATTGCATGTGAAATTGTACCATCATGAATGACAATAAGCCCCCAGTAAGTGAACTACCAATATCACATAGTTATGAGAAACATAATAGACAATAATGTTATTTGAAGATATGACAGATTGGCTGAAGAATTTGAATGACATGTTAAATGATCTACCATCCATGAGATTAAAAACATGTATAAGATGATAAATATTAAAAATTATTAATCAAGAGAGTAGTTTATAGGAGAAAATAGGTCACTAAGTCATGCTCCTTTTGTGCACAAAAAACCTTAGGAAAGGGACAAGTATAATTCATCAGAACCTTATTTCTAGAAGAGAGGATAGTAGAATGAGTAGAGAATAAGGCCTCATAAGTGGGATTGGAAATCTCTTGGGGAGATTCATAAAGAGACTTGTCAATCGTCACAATTTTCTTATGAGTGGGATGAGTGTTGAGAGATATAGAGGATGATTTAATTGAGAGGAAGTCATCATCACTACTAAATATAGCATTCACATTGAGAGATGGTCTTTTAGATGCTTTAGTAGGATTTGAAGGATTATATCCAAGTCCAAATGTAGCCTCACATATGTTATTTTCTAAAGGAACCTTTATCCTTCATTCATTTGTGCCACAACCATTGCCATTATATCCACTCTTAGCTAAAATGTGAAAATCAGGACCATAAAGGGATGCCAAATTGGAAAGAGATGGTGGGGCCTCATAGGATTCAATGTCATAATGAGATGGATAAGAAGAAGATTCAGAAGAATTATTTGAATTAGAAGTAGCCACAAAATTGCTACTTAACTGTTTAGACAAAATGGGTTGCTTTTTAGGTTCCTCCTTAGTTTTCTCTTTCCCAATCTTAGATCCTTTCCAAGAGACTCTATATTCTTCCACAAAAGTAGGGTTAAAATATAGAGATCCCCAATCATCATCTGAGAGTACCCCTTTGGGAGAAATGATATCTTTGGGAGAAGATTCAGATTTAGTAGAATCCTTTTCAAGGGTCTTTGAATCACTAGGAGGAGTGAGGGTATTCAAGGAAATAGGAAAAGCTGGAGCTGTAGGAGTATTTTCAAAAGGATTGGAAGTAGTTGAATGAGAAGATTTAATTTGCAATGGAGTGTTTAAATTGGTATCAGCTAACAAGGTATACATCTTATTATTGTAGATGAACTTAAGTTGCCTATGCAAAGTAGAAGGGACAAATTGCATACAATGAAACCAACCTGTTGTCCTAATAGAAGACTATAACTAAGCTTATCAGGCATGACATGAATAAGTGTAGGTAAAATAATAGGTCCCACCTTAATAGGAAAGGTTATAATACCTAAAGATTTTTTAGCAATATTGTCAAAGCCATGAATAGTAAGAGAATCAAGTTGAATAGAAGAAGGAGCTACCTTAATTTTAGGCAATAACTTGATGCTACAAATATTAAGGCTAGATCCATTATCCACTAAGGTTCTTCTTATAGAATTACCATTGATAAGAACAACTATCATAAGAGGACCATATTGATGTTGAATCTCATGGGAGGGTAACTCATGTTGTGAACACAATTTGAGCTTTAGGAGTATTTATAAGATCAATAAAACAAGCCATATTATTAGTTGTCACTGCAGGTGGGATGTCTAAGTTCCTTAAAGAATCTTGTAGCATTCTATGATGTGTAGATGAAGTTTGAATTAAATCCCAAAGAGATATCTTGGCAGGAGTAGCTTTAAGTTTTCAATAAGATCATACTCCTTAAATTCAGTTGCCTATTGTTCCTTGTATTATATGTGTGAGAAAATGCATTGTAACTCTCTTGGGTGATTTGATGCTACTAGGGTTTACTTTAGTGGCAAATATTCACCAATGGCTAATATTTCATGTCGTGACCTGAAAAATGGCGAATATATTGTACCAATGGGGGGTGGCCATGTCGCCCAAACTTTATAAATATTCATCAAATGCATGGCCCAATCGCCCATTGTTTTATGTAATTAATTGTATCTCTATCAAGATTTCGCCAATACAATCTACATTATCCACATGGTAAATTCAATATTTTTGCCTACACTTTTCGAGGTTGTCTTAATAGACAACCAAATTAGCCAATAGCCATATAAAGATTTATTGGCCAAGAGGACCCAATTCACTTGGAATTTTGTGGAAGCATGTCTCAATTCATCCTAATTTTTGCCAACTCTATTATAATTGCCAATTAATTGGATGACCCATAATCGCCTCAAAAATTACGTGAGACATGTTCTAGTTAAGCGTGATTTGCCAAATATTTGTATACCATATAAAATTCCCCCTGAATTCACCAAATAAGGATTGGTATAAATACAGTCAAAGATCATATTTATCTCTACACAATTTGGTTGGTTCTAAGCTCTCAATTTGGATCACTAGCAAACTTTCAGACCAGGAACAACCATTGCTCTTGACTGCATTGGCGACTTTTAGTGACCTAAATGTAAGTGATTATATTTTTGAAGTGTATAATATTATTATGAATTCATCTCTATCTGTTTGCACAGTTGAGTTCATTCTTATTCAATGGGGACCGGTCAATGGTCACTCGAGAGACCTCAAACATCTAGATTGTAGGCCATAGGGCCAATCAATCATGTAGTCTATTATTACTTATCAACAAGTTGATATTTTTTTTGCAGCCTTTATTTCATTGGAGATGTCAAACAATAAGAAGCATAGGAATCCTGCATGTGGGGAAGGCTAAGAGAGGCCAACAAAACATAGAACATTGTCTTCATACTTTGATGTTGGCAAATATTGTGGTAAAAATCAGGAAGGTACATCATCACAAGTACAAGTACAAGATTCACAACCTACACCGCATATTGAACAAGGTAGCAAACTTGATATCTAAGATCATGATGAACTTGAAGAATATTTTCTGGTAGATACCCATGTTAGTCAGAATGATATAATTGACTTGGATGATAATGCCACAAATGATAATGCACAAAAGGGGAAAAAAAATCCAAATAAAAAAAGGATCAACCCAAATCATAAAAGGATCAGGAGTGGGATATGTCAGTGAGGAATTTTCAAATTAATTGGGTGTCAAAGTATCCATTCATTGAACCATTGGAGAATCCAATTGAAGGAGGGCCTCCAATAGAATGCAAGTGTAAGATTTGCACTTGGAAATATAAAAAGGAAAAGAGGTTGTAGCTAAAAATTGACACCATAGAAAAGCATATGGGTAAAGTTTATGAAAAACAATTGATAGATGGAGTTGAAAAATTAGTGATAAGATGAAAAACAATGGAGGAATTTAAGCATGTGAGAAATGCCAAAGAATTTTATTTTCAGGAGAAAATACAAACGAAGCCTGCTGAAGTTAAAGGTTCTATTGAAGCTATTCTTGGAAAAGCAATGCAAATAGAACAACTGGGAAAAGTTGTTCAGTTAAGTGTTGTTTTTTATATTTTGAGCAGAGGGTGTGCTATGACAAACTACCCATCAATGAGTGGTTTATTACACTTTTTGAAAGTTCCTAACTATCCTAATAGTCACTGGTCAGTAAACAGTGGATAGGAATGGGAAAGCTATCTTGTTTTGGTTGAAAAAGAATATGTAATGAAAAAAATAAGAGAGTCAAACTTTATTGTGTTGCCTTTAGACGAAGTAATGATAGTAGATAATAGTTTGTGGGTATGCATGCATGTTTATACTATACAGAATCATGCCCACCAACCTCATCTACTATCTGTTGCTAAAATGAAGGATAGTGTGACAACAAAAAATAATTTCAACTAGTAAAGAGTTGTTTAATTGAATATGGAGGTATGAATGACATGACGATTGCCATAAAGTTGGTGTGTCTTGGAGTGGATGGAGCTTCAGTAATGCAAGGTCACATGAATGGTCTTTGTGTAAAGATGGAAAGTTCTTGTGCACCCTACATTACTAGCATTCACTGCATGGCCCACAAAATGAATCTAGCTTTTGGAATTGTGAGAAAGCATGCTCCAGTAAAAAAATTGAACATTTAATCATAGAGCTCTACTCACACTTCTATCGAAGTCCCAGATGATTTATAGAATTTCAACACTTTGCTAATGGAATAACCGATGGGAAAAATCTTCTTAAGGATAATTAAATCAAATGGATCTCTTTGGGTGAACCAACGCATCGAGTTTTTTCAGAATATCCACCCTTGATTGGACTATTTCACATAAATCATGAACAATTAGAGCAACCAAAATTTCCTAACCTACTTCAGAGGTTAAGTAATATAGAGACACTCTTAACTTTAGCAGCTCTTCTCCATATGCTAGAGGAAATGAGGAATATTATGAAAAAAGCCCAGCAAATAGCTATGTATATTGCAGACTATGCTAAGATAAGTAAGATGACCCGCCTCACCCTTGATAATCTCTATGGATCTCAACCAACATTATCTGATAAAAAATTTGCTAAGTGGCAGACACTCACAGATTTGAACAATCTTGATAACTTTTTAGAGATTGGTGCAAACAGGGAGTTATGTGCCAGTGTATGAGGAGTTGAGATACCAATGCACTGCTTTGCCATGATCGAGCTCAAGGAACTAGGAAGGCACCCCAAGAAGCGACTAACAAGAGTTACAAGGGAAGAGTTTAGCAAGATTGTTGAGTCTGTAACTGCTTCTATGAAGAAAATTGCCTATGATCTTTCCTCACATATTAGAAGTAGATTCCCTCCTAAGAAATTACTTGAAGCCATGTTTATTGTGTTTCCTCAATATTGGAACCTCAAGATTTCAGTTGATTTTTGAACTAAGATACTCACTTTGATAAATCAATTTTTCAAATCCAAAGAATTCAATAGAGTAACTATAAATGGAATTTTAAATGAAACTCTTCTTAGAGAGAAATCAACCCATTTTGCATACACTATGAGGGAATAATATGACATAATGGAGAACCCCCATGAAGAGGGATTAGTAACAAGGCTTTGGACAAATCTAGTTCAGAGCGAAGTGATGCATGATTCAATATCATAATATTTCAAGCTTGTTGATTTATGTCTTACCATCATATTGGGTTTGGTGCAAGATGATAGAGTTTTTAGTGCTTTGGGGTTTCTAAAATCGAAGCTAAGAAACAAACTAGACAAGCATTTGGAAAATTGTTTAAGGTTCTATACATATAGGTATGATGTCCACACTTTTCCTTATGATAGGGCACTCAAAATCTGGAGGTCCAAATGTGAAAGAAGAGGTTTGGACAACACTTCAAACCAAAGTGGCACTGAGACAATTGACTCATTTATTGTAGCTACTAATAGCATTGAGATGCAGTTCAATGGAGGTATGTAGACTTAGAGTGAAGAAAACACATACATGAATCAAGGAAGCTAGATTGGTTCAGGAGGAATGACAATTTTAAGAGATTTAGCACTAGCAGTTCCTATGTATTTATTAATCTTATTACTATATCTCATCATTCATATTACAAAAAACTTATTATTGTGGTTGATAACTTGATGATATTTTATGTGTCTGTCAACTTTTTGCAATTAAAATTTAATATTTATTTGTAATTGCATTTTTCAACTTTCTAATGTTAGATAGAAAATAGCAAAATAAAAGAGTGTAATGTGTTTATTGATAGAGTGATGTTTATTTAGACATGTTGAGATTTTCATTAATTCTTTCAAAATATAGCCATATGATACAATTCATTCAATACACAACTCTATGTGATTATCTATGCAAAAGTCAATATGAAATTTCAAAACCCTTTGCAAATGACCTTGAATTCCATTTTATAGAAATAAGGGAGTAACAAAAGCTTCAAGTCTATTTGCAACATGTGAAGACTCAATATCAAAATTAATTACCAAGGCATTGAATATATTGTCCCATCAATATCACAAACTCAGTACAATTTTACAAGGTTGAAGGTATCTATGACCATCATAGGCTGGATTAGCAATTTAGCAACTACTGCATGTTGCCTCATCTTGTTAAAAAAATAGAGTTCAAACTTAAAACTTAATTCAAGACATGACAAATAAAATATAGAGAATAGCAGTGCACAAAACCTAGAAATCAGAAATAGAGAAAGGCAAAAAAGTTAAAATCTGAGAGAATTTGAGAATACAAATTTACAAGGCTAAAGGCATGCATCATAGGCTAGATTAGTAATATTGAGTGCTGCATTTTTCCTATTCATAAAATAGTGTTATTTCAAGTGATGCCAAAATCAGAAAACCCTGAAATTAAGAGTAAAAGAAGAAAACTATGCAATGCATACTGTGTTTCATGAGATCTTTGTGCTAGTTTTTGTAGGGTCCTCCACTCTCCGTCTGATGGAAGTCCAATTTCTTTTAAAGTATGGTAAGTCAACTACAACTTCATCAACAATCCATATTTAGAAGAGTGACTTGACTCCACTGTTTCACCCAATACCACATACAAAGTTGTCAATGGTTTGATGAAATTCAGAAAGCTATGAGGAGTTGTGTCTTGAGGAAGCAAGTCTAATTCAGAATTCATTTTGTCCTCCATCCTTTTTTTGAAAGATTCTTTTCCAATGAATTTATTTGATGTGTGAACACTCTTCGACAAACCAAGATTTAACAATTTGGTTGTTTTTTCTTGTAGCTTAATTATCTTTTTCCTAACTTTATCCGCAATTTCTTGTGCTTCCCTAAGTTTCTAATTTTTTTTAATGATAGATGATGCCTTTACTGAGGCATCAATGCGGCTCTTAATTCCCTTGGATGCCAAATAACTATCACTAGTACTAGAGACTTCTTGCAAAATCTATTTTACAATATTGTCTTTTGAATAAACATTTTTGTTCTTCTCAATGTGGTCTTTGAGCTTCCAAAAAATTACTCTCAGACTTTCATTCAATTAAAACCATTCAGGCAACTTGTCACTCCTCTATAATATTTTCCCCAAATGTTTTCTTTTATATACTTTACTGTATTTTTCATATTGTCTTCTGAAGTTTTAATTTTATTATTTACATTCTGCAGCTCTTCTTTCATTTGTGCATATTTGTTTCTTTCTTCCTCTACTTTCTCTTCCAAATATATATATATATATATATATATTGTCTCATGCTCCAATTGGTTTTGTAAATTTTTGTTTAAGGTAGCAGTAGACTCCAGACTTTTGTATAATTTTTTTGAAGTGGCTCTTTCATCATCAAATTTTTTTAATGCTTTTGTGTCGATAACTTCACAAAATACAAAGAAAATACTACAGGAAATCCAAACTCAACCAATGAAACTACATGAAATGAATATAAAATAAAAACATTATTACCTTCATGATTTAAGTCTCATTGTGTACTAACTTGACTGTTCCTGGTTGTAGATCATTTTCTCTTAGACAAGCACTGGTAGCTTCCAAGATGGCATATGAAGAATGGACTGATAGTTAACTGATACTATGATATGCATATGCAAATGATTTAAGATAAAATTATTTTAAACTATGAAAGAAATTCTAAAATTACTAATTGCTTCAAACTCAAACTCACAGATGCAAGATAAAGACTCATAGAATGACTATATGATTGGCTATTAGTCTATTAGTTTCAAAATGGCTTAGGAGACCTCTTTTTATAGATTTTTGAATGCATGAGCTTAGGTGGTAGAGATCAACAATCACGATTTAATCTTGCAAATTGGATGGCTATGAGCAAGAAGTTGAAGGTTGAGAGAAAGGGGGAAGGAGAAGACAAGTGTCACTCATCTCATGTTGATTGAGGGGAAGACTTGAGAGGATATAGGATAGTTGGAGAAGATGTAAGAATGAGAGGACAAGTGGACTCAAGTCCTCCTAAGATATAGGGATGTTGGAGAGAATGTAGAAGAAGGTTGGAGAAAATATGTGTACGTACACATTATTCATTTATTTTGGAAGTTGAAAATAAGTGGCTAATAAATGTTTTATTTTTATTAATTTTGTTGAATTAATTTAGCCACATGATGGATGAGTTGGCAAAGGAAAGATAAAGTGGATATGGAAGGTGAGTTGGAAATGAATTAAATAATTTAAGAAATTATTTAATATTTGAGACTATAGGATATAAGAATAACCATTAAATATTAGATATTTAATTGATTGATTAGAGGAAAAGGATAAATTAATTAATTAATAAAATGTTTCAATTAAATTAATTAATAGAAGGACATGAAATGAATTAAATAAATTAATATTTTCAAATTAACTATTTAATAGAAGAATAATTACTAAATAAATATAAAATATTTATTTAATTGCTCATAGCCAATTTTATGTGTATACATTTTGCCCCTCTTTGAAATGATGTTGAGACAACATTGTTTGAAAGATTAAATCAAGTCTTGATAATGCGCCTGATAGAGATAAAAATCCTGATTGTGTGCCCCCTCGGGAGATTGATCGTGAAATTGTTTAAAACTATGGATAAGCAATTGGTCTCACGATAATTAGAAAGGTCCTTCAATTAAATTCATTTGTGAAAAATAAATAAAATTGCCCCACTTAAAAGCATTAATTAACCTTTCAAATGGTAATTATAAAATTAACCTAGGTTAAATTTTTCCTCATTTGCATCCTTGTCATCTTGTGGAGTGAAAAGAATTTTCTTGTTGAGCTGGCAAAATGGTCATCCCATTCGAGAACCATCAATTTGAGTGTGTACAATGTTATCAATGACCTCTTGAGTATGGTTATCCGGTATGTACCTTATCCCAAGCTTGTTTGCAACTTTTCCTTCAAATTTTCTTTTTTTTTCATCACGTGTGAGGCTATTTTAATTTTTTTTTTCAATTTTCAGCATTTCATTTTAGCACGTTTGTCTCCAATGTTACCACTTATGCATTTAATGTTAGCGCTTTTAATAGTTTAGCATTTTTTATTTGTATGTTCATGCTTTTGTTATAAATGTTCACGCTTATGCATGCTTAGTGCTTTTTTTTGTGTGTTCACGCTTTTGTGATGTATGTTAGCACAAATGATTTTTTTCATGCTTTTGCATCATTTGTTAGCGCTTTCATTACGTGGGTTCTGTAATGCCCCGCCAGGAAACCCCAAAGGGTTTAAGTTAAAAACACTCAATTAGAGTGTAAATAATTTTTTTTTATAATAATAATTATGAGCGTTAATAATAAGTTACAACATTAAGATAATTTGGAGTTAACTAAGAACTTTTATAATATAGCGGAAGAATAAACGAACCTAAGGAGTTTCCCAATGCGATTACATAACCTAACACCTAACTCAACTTGCGTCAATTGATCCAATAAACTAGTTGACTTAATTACAAGATAATGCATGAGACATGATTACATATATGTTCAAAGATTTGACATCTTAAAATTTTAGGAAGAGTTCATTTACTTTGGGTGGATAGGAGGTCATCTGAGGTTATTTACTCAATGCACATTAGCACCTAATTAATTTAAGAGGCCTCCCTTAAGGTTCAATGTGATTAAAATAACGAAGTTCATTCATTTGGGTTTGAGGTATCCATTCACAATTGATATCATCCTTTAATATTAAAAGTATGGTAAATAAGATGAGATACATTCATTAAGGATTAAACTACAATTAATAGAGTGGAGTCCCTTCAATTGAATTCATGCATAGCCAAATAATGAGTTGTAGTTCTTTTATGAAAGATAAAATGTGAGTAGCCATAGAATTCAGTGAAGTTTTAATAATGCTAATAGATGGCTAAATTGATTAAGGTGAAAATGTATTAGGACCACATGAGTTCATCCTTTTAAATTAGAATATAGTTACCAAGATGATTTTCATTATTACAGGATTAAAACATAAGTACATAGTGACGTTGTCCCTTTAGGATTAAAATTTAACTATCTTATTGCATATCACCCTTTTTAATCACATAAAGTTAATATGAAGAGATACATTTGGCTATGATTAAGATACAAACAACTATTCGAATACTTCCCTTTTTAGTTTCATTTTTAGCAATCATAAGAGATCATTTTATTAGGGTTATAATATGGATATCTAGTTGAGTTCATCCTTTGTATAAAATTAATCTGATAAAGACTATTTGTTAAGATTCAAACATAAACAACTAAGTAAATTCATCTGATAAAGCGAAATATAATTAACATGGCGATACTCATTTACTAAGGTAAGAAGGTAAATGCCTATATGAGGTTCATCCTTTAAATTTCATCTTATAATTTATAACATTAATTCTAACTTTGTTTCCCATACACATTTGTTCAATTTACATGCTTAATAACAAGTTAATCCAATGATGGTAACCTAGCAAGATTCTTTCCACTATTACTACTTTTAATTACCATTATCAAAATACTTTTCCATAATCTTAAATACAATCTTTTATGGACCTGATTACTACATTTATCAAGATGAATAATTTTATGCACTTAGATTTAAATTCGTTAATTTCCCATCGTACACTTTACAAGATAACAATCATACATGATAACTTAAAGCATGAAACAAAGGAAGCTAAAACATCGCATAACACAGATATGATCTCGGAGTTCACCCCTAAAGGGCTACATCTCCGGGTCTGCTCAACTGCAAGACCCCTCTGGCATTTAATTTCGTTAGGAATACATAATTTACATGTCTTTTACATCCTTGCCACTTAGGCAATCACAACCAATATACAACAGCCACCTCAGACGATAATTACATAATGATCCCTTTTGAAGCAGATCCTACTAAATACATCAAAGCAAAAACAAGGATTCCTTAACTGTCGGTACCCTAAATGGAGACCTGACCGACTATGACCAGACTCAAGAAACTAGATGACAGGGACCCAACATACCTATCAAGGACGTGCTATTGTTATAGACATAACGTTTACCAAAATAATAAGCCATGCTCAAGCGTTAACGGGTAAATACAACATTTTCTGAAGTTGGCTTAAACATCTAAACAGATTATTTAATCCTTAGATACACACCAAAATGACAAGTTGGTTTTACAAAAATAATCTAGCCCCTTCTCTAACTACACAAAAATTACTCCTTTTACTATATAAGAGCAAAATAAATAAAGAGTAAATAAAGAAATGGGAAAACCATTTCCGAGCTAAATTAAGCTTCTATTGCATATATTTAAAAATTAAAGACTAACACCACCATTCGATTTACTCATTAGCATCTAAACGAGAGTCCCAATAATTTCCCACTTAAATGAAATAAAAACTAAATACACATTTCAACATTTGTAAAGGTAATGAAAATCATTGCCATATTACATTAAAAAAAAAAATCAATATATGTCACCAAATTATATATGCTAATTAGATGTTACCTATATTAACATATATTTTAACATATCTATTTATCCCCTTTTTTAAAAAAAAAAACAGAAAATCATTACTTATTAAAATGTACATCTCAACTCACATTTTTAATATAAAATATTGCTTATAATATGTTTATATTAATAAGCATTTTTTTTTGTTTGTATAAAATAAAACAAACTATGTTCAATATTTAACTTACCTAAAAACTAATTAATAAATAAATTAAAAAAAAACAATTTAAAATTAGAGGGCTGCCAAACCCTAGCCGTGCACTAGCCGAAGGGAACTGCGGCTGCCACGACAGGCGCAACCCCTCGGCCTCCACACACAGTGGAGTCGAGGGTTACTGCGGCCGCCGTGAGGTCGCAGCCCCTTCGGCCCCCACTCAGTGGTACCGAAGGTTTCTGCGGCCTTCACGACGTCACAGTCCCTTCGGCCGCCACTGTGTGGAGCTGAATGGGAGCGGGAGGGGGCGGTTTGAGCTTCGGCTCCCCCCCCGAAACCCCCAAAATTTCATTTTAGTTTTTTCTTTTGCTTATTATATTTTGTGTTTTTTTTTTTTGATATTTTCTTGATCCGATTTACAGTCTGGATCAAACCATAAGATTTTTTTTTTGAATAAAGATTTGACAAGAAACAAAATCTCTCATTATTGGGTTATTATTTTTTTTTTTAATTCACAGACCCATTTAATTTCTAGATTTTACCAAAAACTTCATTATGGGAAAAATAATTCCTCACCAAGTTTAAAATCACAAAATCCATTAAGAACAAAGATTCGATTCAAGAAACAACCAAGTTTGAAAGAAAACTGAAACTAAACCTCAAAGAAAACATTCATGGGTAATACCCCCTTTTTTTTATATTCAACAAATAAATAAAAGAGTAGGTTTGAATCCTACCTCATGATGCATTCCGGGCAAGAAATTTGATGAAGAGCTCCACCTGCAACTCCAAGCAAATCCCCCATTTTTCCAAAAATTTCCCCCATCTCCATTTTTTCCAAAAAGCTCTCAAGAATCCACCCCCAAAAACATTTCCAAACTAGGTTAAATGAGAAACCCTATTTTTTTTCCCTAATTTTCAATTTCGAATTTAGGCATTTTTATTTTTTTAAATAAAAGAGCATGAGAATGGAAAATCATTCCTTTCCACTGTTCAATACATCTTATCGCTTTTCTAATTAAAATTAAAATGCCTCTATTTCTTATTTAATTCTAATTTTAATCTCTCAATATCAATTTAGGCCTACATTTATATTTTGAACTATTAGCAAGGGTGAGATATTTAAATTAATTTAAACTTCAAAAATCAATCCTTTATACTATATCAATTTTGCAAGTAAAAAGAATAATAATTTTCTTTTAAATAATAAAATTTATCCTTTCTATTCCAAAATGCGAAAATGATGAATTTATTTCTATTTCCCAAATGACTTTAAATCTTTCCTTTCTAAAATGCATAACTCATTAAATTGGTTATTTTAAAATTAGTTATTAAATTAACTCGCTATAACATAATAAAGCGACCTTTTTAAATAAATGACTAATCTAATGCAAGAGTCTTATTTATTCTAATTTCTCAACTACATATGCGTAAATGAGCACATTAATCCAAGTTAAATACCTTAAGCTTGCTACAATAATAATTAAAGCAATCTCTTTAAATTAACGATTAATCGTATAAACGAAACTACCTATTTAAATTTCTATATCACTAATGTGTACGTCTACTCATTAAATTGAATTTAATACTTAGGATAACAAACTCCACTTACCCCGCGCAAGGCATGCAAACCGAGGAAGTCCACCAAATCTCACGACACACAACCCAATGAAAAGCAAGCCTCACGAACCACGCACGACGCTCACCTGACCATGGCTAAGGCAAGACAAGAGTTATATGACCACCAAATCTGAATTCTAAGGATGAAGGAGGCATACTCAACCTTGCAAATCCCAAAGGAGATGAACCTTGCCCTAAGCGGTGTTGTACCTGCAATCTCCTGCACCCATGAATTCATACAAGCATGCATATACATATACATATTCAATGAGGGCGTCAGCTCAAGATTTATCACAAGAGTTAGGAAACAATTACGTATACACAAGAATCGATGCAAAAGCACAATAATAGGTATGCACGATTATTTATATTATCTAAACTACACATTGCATCACGGTTAACGTACCATTCAAGAATGCCACATAAGAAGTCAATCAAGGTCAAATGGGTTTTACAAGTCCGACTAGGGTAGGGGCATTACATTCTCCCCCCTTAGGCTCCGACTTACTCCTGGAAGTCGCAAAGCTAAACAGAAGTCATCCTACACGTATTAGCCCTTAAACTCAATTAACAATTATCAATTTGCACAACCAACTATTTTGTCATCATATTAGAACATTATTTATAAATCCTCTATGAGTGTCATTATCCATTAACAAAAATGCATCTAACATCATTCACATCTTAAAATATTCTAGAACTTACTCACAACCATAGTAGAGAAACGAGAATTTTCCCTTTTTATTACACCAATTTAAAGCAATTAAAATATATAGGCATAGTTATCATACTCATTTACCATACATGACAAGAAAATATGCTCTCAAGGTCAATTTCTTTCACCAATTCATCTCTTTCACAAACTTTATCGCATAAAACTAGCCTCAAATAACAATTTCTACAACCAAGTTAACTTTTCGACAAATAAGAGCAACGTAAGAGCTCAATTGTTTACACTTTTCAGACATACAAGAACCTTTCCAATGACTATGCCCCATAACATAGTGACAAGTTAATACCATTTAATCCATGATTACACATAATATCCATCCACAAGACTGGTTTACACAACACAAAAGGCCACATGTGAGCATGTCTAATGCTTGGTCAAAACAAATATATGATCAACAAGTATCCAACATCTCACTCAAGGGCTTGATGGTTCTAGGGTACACCATAGCAGTGCTACCTTCCATACAAGTCCCGCGTGACTATCCCTTGTTGTGTAAGGTGTTTAGCCTCCAAGAGATAGTCACCACTCATAGGTAGGTAGTGGATCCTAGCTGTCTCATAGGCTCACATACCTCCATCCTCAAGGTTCCCTGTGTCTACTTCCTCGTATACACTCATCCAAGACCGTCTCCTACGTTCTTGGAGAGGAATTCACATTGCAACACAAGACCAGCATACGAAAACAACAAGGATAAACCGGTTTAGCCACCAAAGTACAAATGAATAAACATAATAATTGTCAATTCCAACAATAGGACAAGAAAATAATTTCCGGATTGCAACATCAAATCAAGTAAGATCAAGATTGCAAGATCGTGGCTAAACTATCAAGGTCAAAGTAAAATAAATTGCTGGCCCACAAGGAAATAAATAAATAAATAAAATAAAATCATAGGTGCACATTACATCACTACATGACTAGTAGCTAGCCACCAATGAGGAAGGAAGGAACAATCGTCTAGCTACCCTAGTAGCTCATCATGTGGTGTGGCCAAGTCACACATCCGTATGGCATGGCAGTGTGCACCTCGGCATCACTCCGCATCACGTCATCACGCGGCATGGATCTACCCTATACCTATCGGTAGGCCGCATGGAATGTCTACTACATCCCGCATCGTGTCTCAGCACGGCATGGCAATACTCCAAGCAAACAAGGCACGCAATGGACATATCCCGCATGGCAGTGCACCCCGCGGATAAGGCACGCGCCGGTCACACCCCGCATAGCGATGTTCCTCTCAAGATACTCGTCGTAAGCCAGAGGTATGCATGGCTAAGGTCTACCCACAAGTCTACCAACACTAGTCAGTTGGCAACTTATGTAAGAACAATAACACGCCTCTCATGAAGACAAGGCAACAGATGCTCCAATAGAATCCATCAATATGCTCAAAAACTATCATCTATATGCTCAAAATAAAGGATAGGATTAAGGCTGGCACACATGAACCTCGTAAATTGGTTCATCACAAGGGGAAGTATAGAGTACACCTACGTTATAGTTCATTACAAAACCATACTTTTCCTCAAAATAGGGAAGCTAAAGTCGCTTCGCGTTGACATTACTCGTATGCTGTTCATACTATTCAAGGAATGGTGACTTCTACTACTACCCCTTCACATACTGACTTATCAACAACTCGTGGGTTGGCACTCAGTAAGGAAACAAATAAGAAACATCACATAGATAGGTATGGTTTCCCATACTCATAAGCAAACATATTCCCCATGGTTGATTACTTCACCATCCCATGGGCTCACAAAACAAGTACGGGTTTTCTCACAACACACACAAAATAGCACCATTATTGGGTTAGTCACATTTACGGGGAGTACTTTACATTATGCTAACATATACTTAAGGGAAGTTTTAATTATGCTTTACACATGAATCACCAAACAAAGTTTACTCTAGATACACGTACTAAAATTCTCAACAATTCAAATTTACACAAAGAAATAACATCATTCTAATATCTTTCTCAATCTCCCCTCAGCATTTTCATTCACATTACTAACTATGCAATTTCCCTTTCCAAGACAAAAAACTTTCCCCTTTCAATTAGAAGCCCAAGGCAACATACCATTCCATATGCGTTATAAGAATTTCCTTTAAATCACTGCATTCTAAATAGTATTTTAAAAACAACAATTCCTATATTTTAGACAAGAGGAGGAAGAGAGTTGGAAAATCAACTATTTCCTACTAATACACAAGAATTTCAAGATCACACCATATTGCTCGGATATAAGTCTATCATTTTAGTTGCACGATTTTCATTTCGCTATCTTTTAGGAAGGTGCCAAAGCATCCTAACATGACATTTCTAATCATTATTGTTGGACTATAATGTGCTAGTTTTCCGAACCGGAATTCAAGACAACCAAATTTTCTTTTGTAATACAAGTCTTCTAGAGAACAATCACTATTCATAATACAATACAATACAATAACACATAAAAGCTAACATTGAAAATTCATAATACGACAAGGAGGTAAATGAAGAGCTATCTACTAGATTTTACACACTTAATGCATACAATTCAACAAGTCTTTCATTTACTCTTTTCAAAACATAATAAGACAATTACCCATATCCAAAGCAAGTTAAATGGTGCATCACTTAATAGGTCCTAAATCACACTAGTTTAATAAGCACATAAGACAATCTTTCGAGGAGCATATTAATACACCCCTGAGGCTACTACAATGTGTCCTCTTTTGGTATTCCTTTCACATCAAGCAATTTTCACAACATCAACTATACGCATTTTATTGCACCTTACTTAAGATGGGATTTAATTATATTACTCCTACCAAGCACATGGAGAACCCTTTAATGCAAACACACCATTTTCTATCATTAACCAAAACTTAACTCCCAAACCAAATCCCTTTCACAATCTAAAACACAAAAATGTTATAAGGCTCACCCAAGGGCTCAAGAAATATCATCCTTTCTCTTGCAATAAGAAAACTTAAATAAGAGATAATTACACATATCAAATCCTTTTAATTTACTAAAGAGAGAAGAGGAAGAGTCATAATCACTCAATGTACTACATAATAAGAACTAACATTTTCCATACTAGTCTTTCAAGTGGACAATCATTAAAATAGATCAAAACCATAAACAAGCACATTTCGTACTTTTAGATTCAAGATATTAACAACTCACCCAGATGGATTAGTCAAAGAGTAAAACAATTCAAGAATGAAGGTACATACGACTCCCTTTCAAGGTAAGAGAAATCGTAGACCAAGACTTCAATAAGCAGACAAAACACCTATAATTATTCCCAAAACACCCACATCAATAAGGTGAAAACAAGGTGTGAACACACGTGTTACACACAAGTAGGGTTTGTTCAATCACACCCTCACATCAAGGAGGACAAGCACTCAACATAAGGCAGACACACACACACCAACCAAGGGCACAAAAAAATCCAGAGATCCCAGTGTTGCAACATGGGCTCTGATACCAAGTGTAATGCCCCACCAGGAAACCCCAAAGGGTTTAAGTTAAAAACACTCAATTAGAGTGTAAATATTTTTTTTTTATAATAATAATTATGAGCATTAATAATAAGTTACAACATTAAGATAATTTGGAGTTAACTAAGAAATTTTATAATACAGCGGAAGAATAAACGAACCTAAGGAGTTTCCCAACGCGATTACATAACCTAACACCTAACTCAACTTGCGTCAATTGATCCAATAAACTGGTTGACTTAATTACAAGATAATGCATAAGACATGATTACATATATGTTCAAAGATTTGACATCTTAAAATTTTAGGAAGAGTTCATTTACTTTCGGTGGATAGGAGGCCATCTGAGGTTATTTACTCAATGCACATTAACACCTAATTAATTTAAGAGGCCTCCCTTAAGGTTCAATGCGATTAAAATAACGAAGTTCATTCATTTGGGTTTGAAGTATCCATTCACAATTGATATCATCCTTTAATATTAAAAATATGGTAAATAAGATGAGATACATTCATTAAGGATTAAACTACAATTAATAGAGTGGGGTCCCTTCAATTGAATTCATGCATAGCCAACTAATGAGTTGTAGTTCTTTTATGAAAGATAAAATGTGAGTAGCCATAGAATTCAGTGAAGTTTTAATAATGCTAATAGATGGCTAAATTGATTAAGGTGAAAATGTATTAGGACCACATGAGTTCATCCTTTTAAATTAGAATATAGTTAGCAAGATGATTTTCATTATTACAGGATTAAAACATAAGTACATAGTGATGTTCTCCCTTTAGGATTAAAATTTAACTATCTTATTGCATATCACCCTTTTTAATCACATAAAGTTAATATGAAGAGATACATTTGGCTATGATTAAGATACAAACAACTATTCGAATACTTCCCTTTTTAGTTTCATTTTTAGCAATCATAAGAGATCATTTTATTAGGGTTATAATATGGATATCTAGTTGAGTTCATCCTTTGTATAAAATTAATCTAATAAAGACTATTTGTTAAGATTAAAACATAAACAACTAAGTAAATTCATCTGATAAAGAGAAATATAATTAACATGGCGATACTCATTTACTAAGGTAAGAAGGTAAATGCCTATATGAGGTTCATCCTTTAAATTTCATCTTATAATTTATAACATTAATTCTAACTTTGTTTCCCATACACATTCGTTCAATTTACATGCTTAATAACAAGTTAATCCAATGATGGTAACCTAGCAAGATTCTTTCCACTATTACTACTTTTAATTACCATTATCAAAATACTTTTCCATAATCTTAATTACAATCTTTTATGGACCTGATTACTACATTTATCAAGATGAATAATTTTATGCACTTAGATTTAAATTCGTTAATTTCCCATCGTACACTTTACAAGATAACAATCATACATGATAACTTAAAGCATGAAACAAAGGAAGCTAAAACATCGCATAACACAGATATGATCTCGGAGTTCACCCCTAAAGGGCTACATCTCCGGGTCTGCTCAACTGCAAGACCCCTCTGGCATTTAATTTCGTTAGGAATACATAATTTACATGTCTTTTACATCCTTGCCACTTAGGCAATCACAACCAATATACAACAGCCACCTCAGACGATAATTACATAATGATCCCTTTTGAAGCAGATCCTACTAAATACATCAAAGCAAAAACAAGGATTCCTTAACTGTCGGTACCCTAAATGGAGACCTGACAGACTATGACCAGACACAAGCAACCAGACGATAGGGACCCAACATACCTATCAAGGACGTGCTATTGTTATAGACATAACGTTTACCAAAATAATAAGCCATGCTCAAGCGTTAACGGGTAAATACAACATTTTCTGAAGTTGGCTTAAACATCTAAACAGATTATTTAATCCTTAGATACACACCAAAATGACAAGTTGGTTTTACAAATATAATCTAGCCCCTTCTCTAACTACACAAAAATTACCCCTTTTACTATATAAGAGCAAAATAAATAAAGAGTAAATAAAGAAATGGGAAAACCATTTCCGAGCTAAATTAAGCTTCTATTGCATACATTTAAAAATTAAAGACTAACACCACCATTCGATTTACTCATTAGCATCTAAACGAGAGTCCCAATAATTTCCCACTTAAATGAAATAAAAACTAAATACACATTTCAACATTTGTAAAGGTAATGAAAATCATTGCCATATTACATTAAAAAAAAAAATCAATATATGTCACCAAATTATATATGCTAATTAGATGTTACCTATATTAACATATATTTTAACATATCTATTTATCCCCTTTTTAAAAAAAAAAATAGAAAATCATTACTTATTAAAATGTACATCTCAACTCACATTTTTAATATAAAATATTGCTTATAATATGTTTATATTAATAAGCATTTTTTTTTGTTTGTATAAAATAAAACAAACTATGTTCAATATTTAACTTACCTAAAAACTAATTAATAAATAAAAAAATAAAAACCAATTTAAAATTAGAGGGCGGCCAAACCCTAGCCGTGCCCTAGCCAAAGGGAACTGCGGCCGCCACGACGGGCGCAACCCCTCGGCCTCCACACAGAATGAAGTCGAGGGTTACTGCGGCCGCCGTGAGGTCGCAGCCCCTTCGGCCCCCACTCAGTGGTACCGAAGGTTTCTGCGGCCTTCACAGTGTCGTAGTCCCTTCGGCCGCCACTGTGTGGAGCCGAATGGGAGTAGGAGGGGGCGGTTTGAGCTTCAGCTCCCCCCCCGAAACCCCCGAAATTTCATTTTCGTTTTTTCTTTTGCTTATTATATTTTGTGTTTTTTTTTTTTGATATTTTCTTGATCCGATTTACAGTCTGGATCAAACCATAAGATTTTTTTTTTTGAATAAAGATTTGACAAGAAACAAAATCTCTCATTATTGGGTTATTATTATTTTTTTTAATTCACAGACCCATTTAATTTCTAGATTTTACCAAAAACTTCATTATGGGAAAAATAATTCCTCATCAAGTTTAAAATCACAAAATCCATTAAGAACAAAGATTCGATTCAAGAAACAACCAAGTTTGAAAGAAAACTGAAACTAAACCTCAAAGAAAACATTCATGGGTAATACCCCCTTTTTTTTATATTCAACAAATAAATAAAAGAGTAGGTTTGAATCCTACCTCATGACGCATTCCAGGCAAGAAATTTGATGAAGAGCTCCACCTGCAACTCCAAGCAAATCCCCCATTTTTCCAAAAATTTCCCCCATCTCCATTTTTTCCAAAAAGCTCTCAAGAATCCACCCCCAAAAACATTTCCAAACTAGGTTAAATGAGAAACCCTATTTTTTTGCCCTAATTTTCAATTTCGAATTTAGGCATTTTTATTTTTTAAAATAAAAGAGAATGAGAATGGAAAATCATTCCTTTCCACTGTTCAATACATCTTATCACTTTTCTGATTAAAATTAAAATGCCTCTATTTCTTATTTAATTCTAATTTTAATCTCTCAATATCAATTTAGGCCTACATTTATATTTTGAACTGTTAGCAAGGGTGAGATATTTAAATTAATTTAAACTTCAAAAATCAATCCTTTATACTATATCAATTTTGCAAGTAAAAAGAATAATAATTTTCTTTTAAATAATAAAATTTATCCTTTCTATTCCAAAATGTGAAAATGATGAATTTATTTCTATTTCCCAAATGACTTTAAATCTTTCCTTTCTAAAATGCATAACTCACTAAATTGGTTATTTTAAAATTAGCTATTAAATTAACTCGCTATAACATAATAAAGCGACCTTTTTAAATAAATGACTAATCTAATGCAAGAGTCTTATTTATTCTAATTTCTCAACTACATATGCGTAAATGAGCACATTAATCCAAGTTAAATACCTTAAGCTTGCTACAATAATAATTAAAGCAATCTCTTTAAATTAACGATTAATCGTATAAAAGAAACTACCTATTTAAATTTCTATATCACTAATGTGTACGTCTACTCATTAAATTGAATTTAATACTTAGGATAACAAACTCCACTTACCCCGTACAAGGCACGCAAATCGAGGAAGTCCACCAAATCTCATGACACACAACCCAATGAAAAGCAAGCCCCACGAACCATGCATGACGCTCACCTGACCATGGCTAAGGCAAGACGAGAGTTATATGACCACCAAATCTGAATTCTAAGGATGAAGGAGGCATACTCAACCTTGCAAATCCCAAAGGAGATGAACCTTGCCCTAAGCGGTGTTGTACCTGCAATCTCCTACACCCATGAATTCATACAACCATGCATATACATATACATATTCAATGAGGGCGTTAGCTCAAGATTTATCACAAGAGTTAAGAAACAATTACGTATACACAAGAATCGATGCAAAAGCACAATAATAGGTATGCACGATTATTTATATTATCTAAACTACACATTGCATCACGGTTAACCTACCATTCAGGAATGCCACATAAGAAGTCAATCAAGGTCAAACAGGTTTTACAAGTCCGACTAGGGTAGGGGCATTACAGGTTCGCACATTTGCATGTTTCAGTGCCTATGCCTAATAAAATAGTGCTTTTGTTTCAAGGGATTGTGCATTTGGTGAAAAAATGAATTTGTTTGATTTTGACTATGTTAAAATTCATTTAGATAATTTGAATTGATATATGGATGTATGAATTTGATATATAGGTATGTTGATTGATAGAGAATTTGATAAATTTGATCGATAGGAGAAATGAGTGATTGATTTGATTGGTAGATTGATATATTAGCTCCAAGAGACCGATTCAGTCTCTGATAAAGAGCTTGATAGAGTTTGACCGAACTTGGTGATTGATAAAAACAAATCATTTGTGATGATTTTAAAATTGATTTGATAGCCTAATTTTCTTTGTAGAAAAGTTTTAATCGATTGTTGATGTGATTAATAGATTGGTAGATTACTGATCTCTTTGGATTTGATAGATTGATAGAGATCAAATTCTCTGGTTAAACAGGAGAAGCTTAATGTTCTCTAGTGTCAGGAAAAATTCTCAGCCATGCTCCATTTAGTGCTAGAGCTTACATAGGCTAAGATTAGACATATAGATGCCTGCAGATTATGTCATTTGTTGTACATGCCTAATATTACCCATAATAGTGTGAGGTCCTACCCTGACCCATCCTAGCTTTTCAGTGATTTTCATGTTGGAACTATTATGGATGCTTTATTTTTATGCATTATAGATATAGAACTTTATATGGTCCCACGAATTTGATAACATTGATATATTGATGCTTCATTTCTATGCTTTGTGGATATAGAATTTTGTATGATCCTAGAATAGGGTAACATTGAGATGATGTATGCCATTAATTGATTTGTAGGACTTTATTATGATGTTAGAAATATGTTTGCATATCTTATAAATGGGTTAAATTATGAGGATTATGATGAATTGCTTATGTGAATTGCTTTGATATGTGGCAATTGTATTGTATAATGTCAATTTTATGCAAAATGATTGAATTGTATTCTTAATTATGTATTTTATATTATAAGAGGCTATTGGAAAGTACTAATGTTTAAATTGAGATGCACAAGAAATTATCCATGTGACCATGGAAATATTACGGAGAATCAAGCCTAGGCCTATGCGCATTCGTAAAACCAGGGGTTGTCTATTTGGAGAAACAACACCCCGTATGTATTGTATTTTATTCGTAAATGTAAAATGTTGCATGAGTGTAAATTGTATTTATTGAATTTGTTTAAATCATTCAAGGGACAATTGCCATGTGTGTATTTGTGATGTGGAATTATTTTGTAGTGTCACTTGACACATATGTTGTATGTTGTGTTGGCAATTGTCATGTCACTTTTTGGAGAGTTTTATTTTTGTTTAATTGTTATATCTCCTAATTATCCTTGAAGGTACCAAGAAATCTACGTTAGTGAGCCACAAGGAGGGTCAACTCAGAGTTGACCCGTAGGTTAACTTTAGGTGGACTTTCTAAGGGTTAAATCAACTCCTAGAGTCAGTTTTAGAGCATTTCTATTAGGCCTCATGGGATACCTATGGGTGAAGGCCAAATTTGGCCATGTGTCTTTCCCCTAGGGCTTGTTTAACCACCCAAAAAAGTGGTTTTCCCAAGATGGACGAATTTCATCTATAGGAGTGCCATCCTTGGTTAGATAACTTTCTTGATAGGTGTAATTCCTTTTCCCCATTTCATTCCTCTTCTAGAGGTGCCTTGTTTAAGGGAGTGTGTAAGACCTAGGGAAGACCAACCAATGGGAGTCCCTCACTCTATCCAAGAGGTTGGAAGGAGTGAGAGAAGCCTTCTTAGGCTAGAGATTGAAGCTTAGTGAGCTAATCACCCACTCTCCATCTTTGGAGATTTTGGACAATTTTGAAGGAAAACCAGTTTGAGAATAGGAAAGAAATTTTTGGCTAAGTGTTGCAGAAAAGTCTTATGGATTGGGCTACTCTTCTCCAAGATTTCCCTATAATACCCTTGGCAGATTCAAGGTAGGTGCATTATCTTGCTTATATGTTAAAATTTGTTTGTAGCATGCTTGAATGAAAGTATTGTAGTTGTTTCCTTGCATTGTATTTGTGAAGGCTTTATGTGATTCTTTTTTTTCATTTCTATTTATGCATTTTGTTGTGTTTGGGAGTATCCAAGACTATCTTACCCTTGGGAGGGAAAAATGGTCTTGGGGGTGGAAGGAGTTTGACAACCTTAGAGTGAGAGGCTCTAATTGTGAGAGTGATCTCAAGGGTTTTTCCATGTGACCCTTGCTGCAAAGTTCTGTTTATGCATTCGAGGGTCATAAGGGGAGCAAGTATGGCATGTTTGCCTTTTGGGGGTCATAAGGATATGGGGATTGAGATGAGTTTTGTTGTGTTTTCTTAGATGCCATGAGTTGGCTGTGAGTTATTATCTAGCAGATCTCCTCTAGGGTACGTGGTCCACTTCCACCCTAGTAAAACATCACACCATGTGATGAAGTTTTACCTTGGGAAGGGAATGTGTTTGTTGTATTTTGTTTTCCCCTTGCTTGTTTGTGTTGCTTGAGTGTAACCCATCTAGGACTTGGTTCTCCAAGCTTGGGGGTGGCTTCTAGTAAGCCTAGGCTAGGAGGTGAGTACCCCATGGTCACATCCCTAAATTTTAAATGCAGGTTACTTGGATAGGAAAGCTAGAAGTTGCATCTTAGTTGCAGAAAGAAAGAAATAATTCTGTGATTATTGTAATTATTTTGGAAGGATAGAAAAGTGTTATTTAAGTTAAGTCCTCATCTATTGGGGATGAGAGACTAGTTGGGTATTTCACCCATTTGTAAAAGTGACATATTGTACTCAGATTTTCTTAGAAACAATGCTTCTTCTTTTTTGTTGAAATTGCAATTCATGGATAAATGTATAATAGAGGAATAAAAGTTTCCACATTCTTTTTGTAAGTTTTCTAAGTGTTTTCTGGAATGTAATATGCTACTGGCATTTGTTTAATTCTATCATTTATTTATTAAAAAAAAATACAGGAAGTATAAAGGTAGTAATAGGGAGTAGTAAAGTAGAAATGCTAGTAAAATAAAAATTACTTAGTTCCAATTATTTATTCATTCCTAATATAGAATATGGTTAGATAGATTTAATAGTCTATCTCTAAAGTTATTGTAAATGATTTCTAGGCTTATGGAGTTGTTGTTCTAACTTTTAGATTCTGTCATTTTTTCTCTTTAGTATTGCAGAAAATGAACCTAGATGTAATAATGTTTATTGAAGAAATGAACTATATGAAATAATTAACATGCTGTGTATTTTATATACTGTCATTACTCCTAATGCTGCATATTAAAATAAATCATACCTAAGAAATGAAACATATAACCATTAAAATGCTGTCATTATTTTATCAATTCCTGCAAGCTTTAAAACAAACAATATATATATATATATATAATTGCTGTAAAAAAAAAAAGAGAGAATTGCATGCTTATGTATAAATTTATTCAAACAAATAGAGAATCCTAATCCTAAGAACTGGATATGCATTTGTAGTTATATATATATATATATATACATAAAAAAAAAATGCACCTAAATGAAAAAAAAACATTAGTTAATGTTTAAAACCTAATTGTATATATATATTTTAACTAATAAAAAAATAAATAATAAACAAAAAGGGGAGAGGCATTCCCGCCGGTGCCAAACCACCGTGTGTAAACATAGTGGACGGCTCGCGGGCCGAGCCACTATGTTTACACACAGTGGGCGGCGTGGGGACGGCCCGGCCACCACTGTGCTTACACATAGTGGGTGGCGTGGGGACGGCCCGGCCACCACTGTGCTTACACACAGTGGACAACATCGGCCACCACTATGTGTATGCACAGTGGACGACACCAGTTGCCACTGTGTGTACGCATAGTGGATGGTACCGGCCGCCACTGTGTGTGCACACAGTGGATGGTGCCGCTTGTTATCACTATTTTAAAAATGGATGTTCTCAGTCCATAAATGGCTAGGTTTTTGAAAATTTTGCATCTGATATCACCCATGTTCTTTAAAAATTATTTTGAGTCCTAAGGGGTTCAGGGTTTAGGTTTTAAATCACTTCAATATCTGAGAAAAACCCTTCTGGTTTCTAATTTGGCATTACTTTATTCACTTAAGTGATGGGTCCATTTATCATAAGTGTGTTCCCCCCTTGTCATCTACCTAGGCAGTCCCTTTTAAATATTTAATTTTTGTTTGCTTTTAATATGCCTTTTCTAATGTCCGTCAGGCCTTATAAGCATCATGCAACTTTCTGTTGATTTGACAGCCCGTGTTGATTCGAGACCAAAAAGTACTTGAAATTTAGCTTCTACAAAGTAACGAAAGGCAAAAGTGGACCCGGCATATAGGTTTGGACTGAAGCTAAACACCGTTCAAGTTTCATCTGATCGGATAGACAACGTGGTTTCGTGAGATCAAGCTGAACATGTTTTAACCTTCACAAAATGGTGAAAGGTTTAGGTGGGTCCTGCTAAAGGTGGTAGTGAATGTGGTAGGTCCATCTGACAATGACAGAGCAATGACGAGGCACTTAGTTGGTGACTTGCAGTGGGCCCGAGCAAGGTTGTCATAGAAAGGAGTAAACAAGGAGAAAGTTTTTGAGATCTAATGGCTAGCGTGAATTCATGAAGATAAGATGCTAGCAGGTTAACCTTCACAAAGTGGCGAAAAGGCTGGTGGGCCCAAGGGATAGGTAGGGCATGAAGCTAAAAGCAGATCAGGTCTATTTTGATCTAACGATTCTCATGGTTTTAAAAGTGGTTGAGGGCCTACTTAGGTGTAACCGATAGTTATGTGGGAATAATAAAGATAACACGTGGCGGATCAAAGGTGGAACCCAGAGTAGTTTCCAGGGCTAATGACCAGCTGCCGCATGGCATTTTTCAACTAGAGAACAAGTGGGGTGAGTGATTCCCAGATAAAGGGCCCACTTTAAAGGCATTCATCTCAAGATTGATCCAACGCTTCTCATTGTTTCGTAGAACGAAGATGCCCGCAGATTAACTTTTGTGAAATGGCAAAGATTGTTAGCCATCAAGATGAGGCACAGTTAGTTAAAAGGATTGATGGTCTTGGTTAGAGTTAAAGACTGGGTGATTTGAGCTCGATCTAATGGCTTGTGCAGCTTTGTGAAAGAAAAGTGTTTGAGGGTTAAAGCCCGCAAAGTGGTGAAAAGGAGGTAAGGCCTGACAATAACACAATGAGATTAAGCGGAGAATAAAGACCAATCAATTTCCATCCAATCAGAAGGCTAGCATGGCTTTGCTGGGTTAAAGTGCACGTTGGTTACAGCCTGCAAAATATTGAAAGGATTTTTAGCCCATCGCCAGATGAGGAAAGGTAAAAGGGTAAAGGCAGTGCAAGTTTTGTTTGATCTAGCAGTTGGTGTGACTTTGCTAGATGAACATGCAAGGGTGTTATGCTCTGCGAAATGGCGAAGGAGTGAAGAGAAAAATACACACACATTTTATGACCCGTTGGAGTGAAATATTTGAATTCTTCTATGAATTCAATTCTGAAGGGATGACCAATGCATGTGGTATCAATGTCGCAGTTTAGAGCCTGATTACCATATATGGTCTCACATCAATTGAATGTAGGCATTCTTTAGAAGATTTGTTGCAGAAAGGCGAGTGCAAAGAAGATTTCTTCAAGCCAAGAACAGGTTTTCTTGTATTTTTGCTTATCAATTACTTAATAGTTTGTTTGAATTTTGGTTTTGTTCTGTTATAGAATTACTGTGGATAGTAATTAAGTTACTTGCATAGTGTTAATTGAGATGGCACCTAAAAGGGAGTTCTCAAGGAAAGTTAATTACCATGAGAGGGCAATTTGTGACAATTTCCTGGAGTAGTTAACCATGTCAACTAATGTGGCAGCTAAGGTTAAAGAGTTGGTGCAAAAAATCTCCTCGCCTGAGAATAGGAGAAGGATTGTACGACAAAGGCAATTGGCTAAGAGACCCGTAGATAAGATTGTCTAGGTTGGGTTTATTCAAGGTCGGATTTAGTATGAGACACTCCCTAGCCCCAATTAATAGTATTTGGGAGTTGGATGTAGGCAAATTGGTGGTCCCTGGAGTATTCATGGATGTGGATCTCCTAACTCAAATTGCACACAACTATGACCCCATTACAAAGAGTGTTAGGGACATAAATGGAAAAACCCTTATTGAAATAAATGAAGAGGTGTTCAGAGATGTATTTGGGCTTAGTGAAGTGTCTAATTACTTGGAACCCATCAATTCTAAATCATTGGCTCAGGTTTACAATGCACAGAGGAATCATCTTAGGAATGGACCTCTTAAAGAGTTCTTTGTTAAAGTAGGTGGATTAACTGTTGTGGGACCTAACACCATGGAGCCTTTCTCCTTAAATTTGTTCACTCTTAGAGCCAAGGGATTATACTAGTCACTCTGCTAGATTTTGGGGGAGGATGTGGAAGCAAACATGCCAACTCATTACATGTTAATGATTGCTCAAATTTTAAATCCTTCTCTAGCAATGACATTTGATTATGCCCCCTATATTACTGATACCATCCATGAAGGATTGATAGGGATTAACAATGGAAAAGTGGATAGGCCTTTTGGATGGTACTCCCTCCTCATGCACTCATTTCTATTCAAGGGTGGTGATTACTTTGCAAATGGAATGGACCTAGTGAAAGAAAATGGTGGAGAGAAGATGTCAGTTCAGTTATGGAGCACAGTGTTGTCATGGGATAGAGAAGATGCTAGCTACTTGAGGTTTGATAAGTGCTTTACATCCAAGATCAGGACTCTTTTATGCTCAGAGAATCCAAGAGTCCCTAAAGCTCTTTTTGAGTTCCTTAGGCCAAAGGAATTTGCTGAAGGTATCAAGATTGTCCATAATTGGGGTGATATGTACTTATACCATGTTTCCATAGTTTTCAGAGTGTTTGGTTTTAGAGGCACTCCTTTTTTGTTGCCATATCAAGTCCCACTAAAAGTAGGAATTGCATAAGTCCTCAGGCAGATTGGAAGTGTGCAAGAAGCAGAGCTAATAGGTAGAGGTAAAGGGACCATTTTCCCTACAATAACTATAGCCCATCAATTTGTAATAACTAAAGGGGGTTGGAAGTTCTTTGAAGATTTCCCTTCAACCCTACCATTTATCAACTGTAGTATCAAGGTGTGCTGACCCTGAAGATTTCTTCAATGACATGTTCAGAAAGAGGGTAGTATGCAGAGGCAGACCTCACCAATTCCAATTCCCTGAAGACCTCATCAGGAATGAATTCGATTTGGATGAGCAAGAGCTAAGAAAGGAAAAGTGGGTGGCCTACAAGAAGGCCCTAGATTTTGTGCACCTAATTGACACTAGCTATGACCCTTTGTCTAGTTTCCACCACTTTGAAGAAAAGGCAATATTCTTAATTCTTTGTTTTGAAGATGTAATGTAGACATTGAAAGAGAAGAGGGAGCCAGTGATTAAAAATAACCTTGAGAAGGCAAGATTAGTTTTAACTAGGTCTACATCTGCCAAAGCAATCCCTCCAGGTGATTAAGTGCTACATAAAAGGTCCAAATATAGTGTGCTAGTGCCAGCAATAGGGGAGCCTTCTACTTCAAGAGGGAAGAGGAAAATACAAGATGTCATTGACATTTAGGACTCCCCAAAGAAGAAAAGGGTGGGAAAGGAAGTGCAATCTTATGAGCCCTTGTATTCCCCATCTCAATCCACTATTCATATAGGAGATGAATAGGTAGCAGCTAAGCAACTGTTACAATTAGGCAATCTTGGGGAGATAGCCTACACCTATGATGAAGTAGAAGAGGGAATGTTGGAAGAGCCCCTTAATGCTAAGATGAACATAACCACTAATGAGTTCAAAGGCCAGGAGTTGGATCCTGATATCAAACAAGCCAATGAGGATTTCTTTGCTGATAGCAACTTTGTCACTTCAGGCGATTTCATGCAATTCATGTGGAAGTAGTATATTGATCAGTTTAATGCTAGATGTGAGAAGAGGAAAGGTGAGCAGCCCCACAAGGATCCAGTTGTGGTGGAGAAAGAAATAAAGCAAGAAATGGTCACCGAGTTCAGTGTTGTAGTGGTAGAGAAAGAAGAAGGGAAAGGGTAGAGCTCCAAGCTAAGTTGGAGACAATTTTAAAAGCTTACAACAATGCTAAGGAGGAGGTAATTGGTAGAGATAGCATCATTGCCAAGTTGAAAAACCAGTTGGTAGGACAATACCATCAAGTTGAGTCCTCAACATTGATGATTGCTTCTTCTCCTGCACAGCCTCCACCTACTAGCCCCATTATTGAAGTCCCGCCATCTCCAACACCTTCTAGTTCCCAATTGGTTGAGATCACTCCCCATGAGTTGGAGAAGCTAAAACAGGCCCAAACCCTGTTTGCAAAGAAATATGAAGAGAGAGTGAGGGCTACAATTTTGAGTTTTGCTGACACCATAGGGTCCTCATTAATATACAACAACATGAGAAAAATTTTGGACATGTGGAATGAGCTCAATGGAGACAAATTTGTTCTAATGCCTATTTTTGACAAGTGGAAACCCAGAGAGAAGGATCTAGAACTTATTTGTGTATCTTATGATGTGGTAGAGACTAACCCCATTGTCAAATCCACTTGTGACATAACAAAGGATCTAGCAAAGTTTGTAGAAGAAGTAGATAATGTAGATAGAAAGATCAACTTGTACAAGAAAGAATATACTGATCAAGTATTTGAGTTACTCCTAAGGGGTTTTGCCAGTCCAACTCAATTGAAGGACAAACAAATATGGCTTAATGAATTAGAAGCTAACCTATCATTAAGAATAAAAGGAATCATTAATATAGATGATACTTCCTTATTTGTCCGAACAATTGAGGAGATAGAGAAAATCAAATCACACTATGGTTTTCTAAATTCAGAGGTCAACAAAATGAGAAATTCTTGGAAATGATTAGCCAAGATAAATGGAAAAGTGATTAACTTCTCATGGCTTGTTGATGATGTATACCAGGAGTGGACAAGAAAGTACATGATGTTGGATGTAGAGCAGTTAGAAGAGGTTGCAACAAAACAACAAGCTGAGGAAGCCACATATGCTGAAAAGGACTTATAATCGCTTCTTGGAAAGGGTTGTTGTTTGGAACAAACTTTCTTTTGAAACGTCCAAAGCTTGTATGCATCCATGATAATATAAATGGATACCAGGACTTCTTGAAGAAGGATCACAAGAATTTGTAAGAAAACTCTATAGAAATATATCTGGGATTTTCTAGTCTAATGGAGAATACTCTGGGTTTTGTAATATTTTCTCAAAATTAATATCAATATACAGACTATCAACTTTCGAGCCTAAATTTTGTGTTGTCTTCCGGTCTATTTGCAAATATTTATTGTTTTCAATATGAGTAATCTAGGGTTATTCATTTGAGTATGGATTGTAAGGCAATCTTAAATAGAGGCATTTCTTAGCTTTTCTCTCCAGGGGGGAAATTAAATACGCATGAAGCATTTCTATTAGTAAATTCCTTGCAGGAGATTTTGAATTTGATGAATGTAGTTTAGTTTGATAAGGGTAAATTCTTATGTATGTCAGGCATATGTGGGGTTTTATAGAAGCCGAGGTGATGGGATGTGTGGAGATATTTGATTATGGGAGTATTGTTTAAACTTAGATGACTCTGTGGCCTAGATAAGGCACTGGTATCAATTGTGGTTATCTTTTACATATCTTGTAGGTCAATACTAAACATGACTATAAGCTTTCTTTCTTTGTTTTAGTTAGTTTTGAGGTGATAAGATTTGTTGGTTTTTGGATTGGTTTATTGTGGATCTGTCTTTTAAAAGTGTGAAGTCAATTCACATAAGGTATACCTACCTGAACTTTGGATAAGTTCGAAGTGTAGAAGGTTGTAAAACCTTGTCATATGTTGCTCTGAAGTTTCCATCTCTTTGATCTCTCTTCTACAAACAAAGTTTATCATTTTATTATAAGGATTTTTAAGGGGAATCAGATTTTGAGAACAACAAAAGTGGCAACTCTGCTAAGGAATAGTCATACTATGAATCCAGATGCAGATTAGTGTTTCAATAAAATATTGGTGTTGTCTTGATATATTCATTTAAAGAAGTTTGCACGATATTTGATACATGATGCTGGTTTGAAGATTTGTAGTATTTTGTTCAAAGCTTGTTTTCATATTTCCCATAGATCTATGGATGGTGACTCTATTAGTTCAACCAGTCCTTTTAAAATAAGAAAATTCTGAAAAGGAAACAAGCATAATGCAAGGAGGAAAGAAAACTAGGTTCTTCATGAATAAACATCCTCATGAGACATTGCAAGAGGGATTACCTGAACAGTCACGAAGAGGTCAAAATAATCAATGCAACATAAGCCATCAAATGTTGCATGGGTGAAGAAAAGTAACAATACTGGTAAGGTATCTGATAGACCTGTATATGCAAAGTCTAATTCTTCTTCTCAAGAATCTGAACATGACGTGTTAGGTTTTCATTCTGGATTATTTGGAAATATTGATGATGTTCAAGTTTTAAATCAAGATATATCTTATGCTAGTTTTTCTGGGAAAGATAGAACTAGTTCTAATGTAGTCACACATTTTGTGCCTAGAACAGTTGATGGAAACATTAGCTTGATTGATATTGTAGACACCTAAAAATGGTCAACGCTTGCGGAGTCATACTTTAACATTTGCACATTGCCTCATTTTAGGTTTTTGCGTCGCATTAACATTTCTCCTATGTTACGCACTTGGTCTTTATCATTTGCGAGCATCGAGTCATTCTTCTGCATTCTTCATCTATCTCACTTTTCAATTTGGTCTTCTCGACAACAATCTTCAGTCATGATTTTGGTCGATCTTTGTCCTTGTCAATCTTGTCATATTGCGATCTATTCATCATCGATCCTTGTCCTTTTCAATCATGTCATTTCGGTCAATTTGTCATTGATTTTTGTCAACCAACCTCAATCAAATCATTTATCAACATTGGTCATTTATCAATTCAAAATCATGATCGAATCAATATCAACTATCCTTTGTCAAGACCTAAGTGTCATCCTTGCATTTCTAATTCATCTTCCAAGGTTTTATGATTTGTTCATTTAATCTTGTTTGGCATTTTTCCCTCTAGGTTAAATAATTTATTTATTTATCCTAAGTCTTCTTGTCACAATTAAATGTTTATTTAATTGGCTAATTAATTTCCTCCTATTTTTGTAAATTAATTAATGAATGAGAAATTATTAATTAATTTACCTCTTTTTCATCAATTTTCCTAATTTCCAAGTCATTATTTCCAACTTAATTTTCTAATTTCTCCTAAAGGTCTATTTCTATTTCAAAATCTTGTCATAAATCCTTGCATAGCAATTTGTCATAATCTTGTCATAAATCATCAATCAATCAATTTTGCATAGAAAGTGCATAATTTGTCATAAATTTGTCATCATTGACATAATTGATTTGCAATTTCTATTTGAGTTGAATCATGCTAATTTGATCATTTCTCCAATTTGTCTATAAATTGATTGAATTTATTCAATCAAGGTCCCTAATCACTTTTACAATCTAATCACAGAATCAGATAATGAGAATAATCACTTTTTCGAGTACTCTTGTGCCAATGTCAATCTTGCTTTCACATTAGGTGTGTGCATTTGAAGGTGAGATCCAAAAAGAAAGGCTATTTGGAGAAGAAAGAAGGACAATGGAGCCGCATGAAGGAGCATTCAAATCATACATTTGGTTTGCTTAATTTCTAGTTTTGAATGTTTTTGTTTCATGTCTCTATTGAGTGTGCTTAGGATAGATCATTGCATTTAGCTTTCATGATTAGGCTAAATTAGTTTTTTATATATGCTTTGATGATTTCCAAATTCCTAGCGTACATTAATTGTTGAACCCAACGTGAACCCAACATGAATATAACCCTCTAATCATGTCTTGAGTGCCTTTTGAGTTGATTTGCATGGTCAAAAACCCAAAAATAGGGTAATGCAGGGTTTTCTGGAGACTTCTGCGCCTGTGTGAGACAACTTGCACCTGTGTCCTACATTCTGCACCTATGTTAAAGACATTCTATGCCCATGTCCTGCATTCTATGCCTGTGTCATGAGTTCTGCGCCTGTGTAAAGTCCAGAACAGAGGTAAAAAGGAAGTGTTTTGCTTAAAAATTTGTTTTGTTTTTGCATTCTGCTTTCTATTTTTTGGTTTTTGGTACTAATTATCTGTGCAGCATCTTGGCATACGCATGGCAAAGACAACAAATGAAACTCCTAACATGTTTTATGCAGAATCGATAGTCAAATAATAAACACCTCAAACTTCTAACTTGGGTTTTGCAGGTTGCCTTGGAGAAACAACTAAACTTTGTGTTTGCCATTAATGTTATAGGCACCTAGTATGATTTCTAAATAGGTTGGAATGAACATGTTTTTTCTTTGATTGTTGAGTATTGACATTGGAGTAGGAGAGTATGCTCTCATCCTTCTTAGGGTGATCAGAAATCCAGATCTTCGATACCATGCTCATTGTTTTGATTGTGTGTCACCTTTAGAGGGCCTGCCTTCCCGACCATTTGCTTTTTCAAGCAAGTGATAAATCGTGAGAAGGGAATGACCGAAAGTGAGTATGGCTAGAATAACTTGGCATTCTAACTCACTATAAACAAATACTTGATGAGCGAAAGCTTTGAAGGAAGGGTTACGTGGGAATTGTAGTTACTTGGGAAGTGATGACCCTTGAACTCTTTCTCATATCAACACCTAAGTAGGACCTCATGGTCTAAGTCATTCTTGTGTGACTACATTTGTTTGGTATCTTGGTGGGCTTAATGTCTCAATCATGCTTGCGTGACACCAAGGAGTAACACTTAACAGAAATCTTTACTAAACACCTTGTATTTAGAGGCCAAAAACCCTTCTAGTTGCTTGAGAAGGACAAGTTCGGATACTTGGAAGAGATACTAAGTTCACCATGGGGAGATTTCCATGGGGACTAATGCTTGGCTGCCCTGAGAAATGAGTGCCATGGAGGGGAGCCCATGGGGTCAAGCATCTATGTATTCTCCTTGAATCCCAGAATGAGTCTACCTCTCAAGTACCTAATGTCCTTGCTTACCTTAAGAAATGTGGGAATGAGTATGATTGTCTTGAGTCTAAGTTGAAATATCTTGTATTCTTTGCTTGTCAAAAGTTGAATTGTATCTCATTTTAAAAACAAGGCAAATTGATTCAAAACAAGGTTAAAACCCAAGAACATTTTCATCCAACAAAATCCAAAAACACCTCCAAACATGGTTGTCAAACATTCTTCAAAATCTTGTCTCAACATGCATGTCACTTAGATTTAGGTTCATCTTAGGTTTGCATTTTGCAAATTCATTGTTAACCATCAAGGTTGGGTTTCATCTAGGTCATACTCCTTTGCATATCAATAAGAGTCACCCATTTGCATATGTCCTCTTGCATTAGAGTAATACCATTGTCATTCATTCATATTTGCATACCCTAGGCCTCTTCATTAAGCTTAAGTCATTATCATATCATATTAGAGTCACTTGCATAGTAATTGTCCCTTTGCATATAAGTGTCAAAACTAGGCTTTGTCATCCTTGAGTAATCCAAATATTTGATAAACCCTAAGTCATTGTTAGGAAGTCTAGACCTTTATCAAACCTTTTGTCCTTTTGTCATCAATGTCATTTCGTCAAACCTAGCTTAGTATCCAAGCATATAGGGAAGACATTGTCATTTAGTCCTTTTGTCACTTGGTCCTTTTGTCCTTTGAGGTCTAGACATTGTTTCAATTTCCTAAGGGTCTCTTTTTTTAGAATTGCATTCATAAGTTTGTCAAAATCTTGAAAAAAGAACAAAAACATAGGTTGCATTCTTTCCATAGATTTGCATCTTCATTTATTTAGTTTGCATTTAATTGCATATCATATATTATCCTTGAAAAAATTCCAAAAGAAAAAATATTGCATTTGCATAGTGACATGTCTATTGAAACAAGGTTCCAAGCACCAATGATGCAACAAAGTTTGACATATCAACCGACAATGTAATCACAATTGTATCGAACCCAACAACAAGGCAATATCGATCAAACTTTTTATGATGAAAAAAATCTTCAAATACAAAAACTAGAGGAGAAACTAGCTCAAGAAAAAGAGATTTTGGAACAAAGAGTGAAAAACATTCATAAGAATAGATCACAAACGTCCAAAATGTTTCAAAAATTTCCAGGTCAAAATCCAAATATTGAGCCAATTGATGTAAGATCTCTTCTTGAACGATCAGACATACCAGCTCTCCTCTCCCAAATAGAGATGATGAAACAATTTCAAGAAAAGAGACAACATCAATTTCAACATTATGTGCCTTCACAACAAGAACAATGAGGTGTTTACTATCAATCAGATTTTGAACCATCACAACCAATGGTCCAACATATACAACCAACACAACCAATGGGCCAATTTCAAAAATATGTCCAACCAACTATACAATGTCCACAAATAGTTCAACCAATGGTGGAATATCAACAAGTTCAATCAACATATCAATGTCAACAACCACAACCAAACATTCAAAAACAAAGGTTGTAGCACACACCAACCCAAGTTTCAAACATGTCAGAACAATTGAACCAAGTCCAATATCAAAACATGACATCAGATCAGAACCAACTCCTTGCCAAACAAGTTCACATTCCAAATACAACTATGTCAAAACCTAAAAAGAAAGGTGGCTTTATTGCAATGATCTTAAGGAAACTACCAAGTGAGTTCTTTGAGGAAGATCAAAATAATACAATTATGTCTAGCAATGCCTCATCCCCCCATAAACAAATTGACTCTCTAGTGGCATCTATCCCTAAACCTTTAGAAGTTTCACAAGAACCTTCTATATTGTCCTCATCAAACAATACACCTAAGGATGCAATTATTCAAGAGCTATCCGTAATTGATTGCTACGATAATCCAATTCATGATGCACATCCTTGTCATGTTTCAGAATTACAAGATCCAATGCCACCATGCACTTTAATGCCATTACCTATTTTAGAGGACCCCATTCGAAGTCCCTCTTCCTCATGTTCAAGCCTTTATTCCTTGCTAGAATCCATCACAAATGTTCAAAGTGTATTTCCTTCATACCAAAACATTGGTTCCTTGTTAGAATCCTCCATGCATATCCAAAGTCCAACCCCATGTCAAGAGGATAATTTAGAGCATGAAGAAATGTGTCTTAAAATAGATCAAGATCAAGATCCTGAAACCTTATCATCCAATCCAATTGTTGACCAGGATCTCATCTTCCCAGAAACTCATGATGATTCCCCTATCCTTGTCAATCCTATCGAAAGTCCTATTGACACTCCATTCCTTGAGCAAGATCAAGATATCCTAGTCCATCCAATCCCAAATGATCCCCTTCCATTTCATGAACACAATGTCCTTTCAAATCCCATTGACATTCCACTTTCTAAGAAAGATCAAGATATCCCTTCCATCCTTTCTGATGATCCCATTGAAAGTCAAGAGCAAAGCACCTTTAAAGAGGATTCCAATGATCTTCCTCCTTGCGAAGATGAAATTATTCCTTTAAATCTTCCACAAGATCCTTTTGTTCCTCCATCTCCTTGTCTTAATGCTCCATATACACTCCAAGATCACATTTCTTTTGACGATCCCATTATTTCTCCCATTCCATCTCTTGAAGAGCCTATCATTGAACCATGTCCACCACACAATCCTAGTCCCCCTAGTGATCCTGATACCCCTCATGATTCTAATATGTCATTACAAGATGTTCATGAACCCTCGACATGCATAATGGGTTCTTCCACTTTGGTCCAATCTGATCCACTTCAAGATCTCATTATTTCTCTCATATCATATCCACCTCATAATGGACTCGCGTCTTCTTCCCAAAGAAAAGAGTATCCTACAAGTCAAGATATTCATAAAGGCAAAGGAGTAGACCTTCACAAGAAAGAACCCCTTCATATCAAAGAGTATACTAATGGTCATGGCTATAGAGCTCACACTCAAGGCATTGGTATCCCTTCAAAGTCAAAATCCAAATGTCCACCTTCCCCATCATCGCTTCCATCCATTCTAGGTCCCTATATCCCTCCATCTCCTATGAAACATCAGCAAAGGCACACATCTTGGAGAACCTTCCATCCATCCCACATGCCTCCATATCATTCCCATCCACACCAACATTCCTTTGCTCCTCCAAGCAATTTGGATGCCAAGCATAAAAGTCGTAAGTCTAGAAATCCACATGTATTCAAGGATCAACATGTCCAATATAATCGACATGTCAAAACAAAGAACAATATGATCTATAAAGAAAAAGAAATATCCAAAAGGCCACAAAGGCCCACTGAGCAAAATAAAGCAAAGTCAAAATCTATATGGGTTCCTAAATCCCTTGTGCAAGCGATGTACTCCAAGGAACCATAAAAGCATGAAAAATCAAAAACCATGTGGATCCCCAAGAAGCTCCTTCAAGCACAAAAAGAACAACCTAGATTGGCATCTAAAATTGCTATTCCTCCATCCAAACCTTCCAAGTTTATTTCTCCATCACCTTCTTCATCCATTTTGGGCCCTTATGTCCCAAAATCCATAGCATTTCCTTTGTCAAAATCTCAATATCTAAAACCCACTCTTCCTCCATCAGTCCATCACCCCTCAAGGTGTGTGCCAATGTCGATCTTGCCAACATTTCCATCCACTCAAGCATAGTTCTTCCAGTACCCTATCCATTATCCAATGCATATTTTCCATCCTTCGATCCCTTTGATCCAATCCTTTACATAGATCCTTGTCTTAGTTTCATCTCATTTTCCATGTCCTTATCCTACCAACGTCTTTGAGCATACTTTTAAAGGTCATGGTCCATTTTTTTCAAGGCTACTGTCCAAACAAAAAGATGCTTGAGTCCTTCCATCCCCTATCATGTGTCCATCTTCTATTGAAAAGTCAAAAAAAAAAAAAAAAAAATAGTAAAAGAAAAATAATTCGTCCACTAGTGAAAACCTGGCAAATAGGCGCCTTGGGCAAGTACCGTGCTGAAAACCTGGCAAACAGGTGTCATGCATAATTTATGAACTTCTTGCACACCACACTTGGGGGCAAATTTCCTCCTTCATATCCTATTGCCCTTCATTATCCTATCATACCCATGTCATTACCCTTCATATCCTATCATCCCTCATGTTTAGTTTCCCTTTCCACCTTTGATCTTGACAAGGCTGAGGATCGTTATGAGAATCATCCATCTTGTTCACAGCTTTTAGTCTATCATAATTTTTGGTATTTATCCATTTTCTTATTATAACCTTTCATCCATATTCCCTAGCTTATTGCAACTTTCTGCCACTATCCCGTATCCTATCTTGACCTTCAGTCCATGTCCCTTATCCATTCTTGGTCTTGCTTATCCTATCCATCCTATCCATATCTTATCACTATCCATACACCCTTTTTCATTCCTTGATCTTGGTCTGTAATAAGGATGCAAAATTTAAACATAGTTTCAAAAACCTCTTGACATGTCTCTCATGCCATTTCACTGCTTTGCATTGTCATATCCAGTCTCTTGTCCCACCACACAATAGCCCTTGAAAATTGCATCCGTATTGTTTCCATGATAAAAGGCCTTTGTCTTCCCTCTATCCACCAACATTTCAGCAAGCCTGTTTATTCACCTGTCATATTCCTTGCCTTGCTAGACACTAGGGGCAAAATCATAAAAAATTGAAAAATGTCCTGAAAAAAGAAAAATCATAAAAAAATCATAAAATGTCCTGAAATAAAAACAAAAAAATTGAAAAATGTCTTGAAATAATTCAAAAAAATTGAAAAATGTCCTGAAATAAAAACAAAAAAATTGAAAAATGTCCTGAAATAAAAACAAAAAAATTGAAAATTGTCCTGAAATAATCCAAAAAAATTGCAAAATGTCCTTAAAAAATCTTTAAAAAATCAAATAACGTCCTGAAAAAAATGAACACAAAAACATTATAAAACTCAAAAAGCAAAACAATAAATCATCCCTTTGTGCATAAGACAGATCACTGAGCATCCTTCCAACGAAACACAATCACACATTGTGCTTTAACTACAATCATGTGTTAATAGATGAACCTTTTCAATCAAACCAGACATTCAATCTGATCACAATTGTCATATCAATTGAATATCAGCATTAAAATCATTTTTCCTTGTTCCTACTTTCATGGGTCTTATACAGGGTCTGGTATACTCGACACCAGACTGTGTCCTGTCTTAGACGGGGTACCACATGTCCTGAAACTAGACAACATGATCATCTTATCTGCACTTTCAACTTTTGACAATGAAGATCAAGATGTTTCTTTGACTTTGTTTGAATTTGTGCATCTTATCATTTACTGATTTATCTTTAATCATGTTCCTATGTTGCTCGATGATGTCACTAAGTGATTTAGAGTGACCAGGATGGTTCGTGGTCCGTTTCTTTTTTGATTGTGATTGTTTTTTGTCTGTGATATGTCTGTCTTTTGCAAAAAGGGTTGTATTTTAGCTCTGGCCTTCAATGCCATGATGCTACGCATCAATTTTGCTATATTAAAATAAAGGTTCTCACCTACAAAGTGCATTACTGAAAGCAAGTTTTTCTTCATCTCTAACTGTCCTCTGTCTAATTTCTGCTAACTAACATTTCTTCCATTAGTCTTGGCAGTCTGTTCGAAACTATCATTTCCTATCATTCTTATCGATCAATTGGCCTCTTTTATGCATATTTCCAGCCAATTCCTCGAGGGGGCATGCATATGTCATTATTATTGTCTAGGGCATTTTCATTATTGTTCTTTGAAACAATGCTTAAAGTTGCATTGTCTCAAAGAGGGGCAAAATGTAGACACCTAAAAATGGTCAACGCTTGCGGAGTCATGCTTTAACATTTGCGCATTGCCTCATTTTAGGTTTTTGCGTCACATTAACATTTCTCCTATGTTATGCACTTGGTCTTTATCATTTGCGAGCATCGAGTCCTTCTTCTGCATTCTTCATTTGTCTCGCTTTCGAATTTGGTCTTGTTGACAACAATCTTCAGTCATGATTTTGGTCGATCTTTGTCCTTGTCAATCTTGTCATATTGCGATCAATTCGTCATCGATCCTTGTCCTTTTCAATCATGTCAATTTGGTCAATTTGTCATTGATTTTCGTCAACCAACCTCAATCAAATCATTTATCAACACTGGTCATTTATCAATTCAAAATCATGATCGAATCAATATCAACTATCCTTTGTCAAGACCTAAGTGTCATCCTTGCATTTCTAATTCATCTTCCAAGGTTTTATGATTTGTTCATTTAATCTTGTTTGGCATTTTTCCCTCTAGGTTAAATAATTTATTTATTTATCCTAAGTCTTCTTGTCACAATTAAATGTTTATTTAATTTGCTAATTAATTTCCTCCTATTTTTGTAAATTAATTAATGAATGAGAAATTATTAATTAATTTACCTCTTTTTCATCAATTTTCCTAATTTCCAAGTCATTATTTCCAACTTAATTTTCTAATTTCTCCTAAAGGTCTATTTCTATTTCAAAAGCTTGTCTGTAATGCCCAAAATTTTATCAGGCAAAACAAGACCAATTTTTTTTTTTTTTTCTTCTTTTCTTTTTATAATTCTAATTTTCATGCTTGATTTACTTCATTTGGTATACACTAATAATTTATTTTATATGATTAACTAATCACTTGTTTAACACATGGATGGAGACCTATTACTGACATCACAAGACATTGTATAAGAAGGTCATATCATATCACAACATGATATCTCAGTGTAGTAATGAACACAGGCATGAATTTGTACATGGTTGTCTCCTATTGTCAAGTAGTAGGTTGTGATTGACATTTTCAATTTAGCCTTTGCTAGTGTTGCACTCCAATGGTAACATGCTTACCTCTTGCATCATTGTTAGCATTACTCACAAAAAATAGTATTACAATTCTTTCTTTTGTATGTTATGGTTTACTATTAATGTCTAATTTTAGTGTTCATAATTTCAATTGAAGTTGCTAGTTTATTTTCACATAAGATAGTCTCATTATTACTAAAGAAAATAACTAGCATTCCATTAACATTATAGTTCTAAATCCATAATAACATTCCCTTAAATTTGAGGTAATAAATCTTAATATCTATGATATTTAACAAAAATAACCCCTTATCAAATCGACATTTTCTCATTGATATCATTATTGACAATATTATTAATACTTTAATTGTATTAACATTAGTAATGATGCCCACGGAGGAACTTAGTTCTCTCAATACATAAATAATTTCATCTAATCCCTTGTTACATAGTCTATGATTATTATTATTATATGCTATTTCATTTTTAAATAATGAATAGCTAATTTCCTTTATTCTTCAAAGAATAACCAAATATTTCTTTCTAATCATATATAGTTTTATATATGCTTTCTATTGCCTTACCTATCTATTTTATTATCTTTTAAGGTAAGCAAATATGTAGACTTGTTTCCACCAAAAAATAAAATAAATATTGTAAGGAGAGATCTTCAAAACAGGCTTTCTCTCAATACAGTTAGTATCGCAACATTATTGTCCATACAAAAGCAATATCTTAACTTCAAAACATCTTAGGTAATCCACAAATAAAATAGAATAAATACATCATTCCACGCATTATTATGATAGGTTCATTGATGCTACAAGCTATACCCTTGACTTTACAGATGCATCGATTTAAACATCTTTTGATGCATTTAAATGGCATATACCAAAAATTAAGGTTATGTGAAATTGTTTATAGACCATTCTAACAGTGCAGGCATCTAATATACACAATTTATTCCATTCCACTACTAATCTTTTAGTCATCGCTTGGTATATTTTACACAGTCCAAGCAGGGAGACAACATGCAATATCTTCATATAGTTGTACATTCCTTTAGTTCTTCTCCTAAACCACTAAATCCCGTTCATAAACATAGCATGATCATAAAGTATCAGTGATGGCAGATTTACTTGCCAACTTTATCCTTCAGAAAAAAAATACGAGGTAAAGAAATGAGTTGACATTAACAATGATATCACTCTTACAAACTATGCAGATTTATATAACCATAATAATGCAACCAATTCCTATAGTTTCAGCTGGTAAATCAAATGATCGGTATTGAAAGAGGAAATACAAAAGAAACAAATCTTGCTCTTATATTGTTTGAATAAATTTCTCAGCCAAAATATCGTAACACATCTCTTAAATTACCATTTTCAAATAAAACACATAATCTTCATTAGATGTATTTTAATGGAAAAGAACTAACAAAGGCTTGCTCTTTCATTACACAACAACTTTTCTTTAACTGGACACTTTGAAAGATCACACAATCATACATGACAATGGGTAAACACAAAACAAGGCTTGCTCTCCTCCCAACCTTAATGACATCATGAAGCCTCATGGGCTCTAGCCATACCCCCGAGCAAGATAAACATTTATACACCATGAAAATCTATGGTGAAGGTATCCTAGTATAGCATATTCTTTCTTTAACACTCTCTTTTTTTTTTCTTCCTTTCCTATAACATTCTCACAACTCAAGTCTTCCATGTTTTTCAATCCTCATAGTATCATCTATGCTAAAATCAACAAACAAAGGTGAAGAATAACTTATCTTTCTTCCAAGCCAACAAGATGATCTCCTTCTCCATCAAGGACCTTTCCTCTTCTTCTTCTTCCATCTATAGTTTCTTCTCAATCCAAGTTCTCCAAAAGGAGAAGTGGGTAATGCCCTCTCTAGCTTCTTGCTGAGACATATGTGGGTCTCAACCCTAATCCCGTCACTTACAAACAAGTGGGATTTTGAAGGGTCACATCAAGCCCAAAGGACACTATCACATGTTCTAAAGGTCCCCAACCCCAAGGTATTGACCCTAGGGGTCTATTTTTGCACCATAACCCATAAAATGGACCACATAATACCTTTTTGAAACCCACACAAAGACCCATTCGAGTTTTGGCTTTACCCAAAGGGTTTTCAAACTCAAATCTCCTCTCTCACCACGTGACCTAAGGTTGTATGCCATCTCAACACATTTAAAATTGACTCTAAATAAGATAAATATATTCCTTCATCCATTTCTATGCAAAATAGGTTATGCTTCTAACACCTTCACAAGATATTTGATTTGGAGTAATCCTCTTTTCTTCCTTATATTGTACACCATCTATCCTGCATTATCCAACCACAAGCACAATTAGATCATCATAATATTGCATATAAATTGTTGTCCAAATTCCCAATAATTTTTACTTGTGAATTATTTAAACATCATTTCTAAGCAAACCCATATTAAATCATCATTTCATATGCACATATGCAATTGTTAGTTACCAATAATCAAATCAATACATTGGAAACTTATATGTTAATGCTATTTAACTTTCATCATAATTAGAGCGATGCATAAAAAAAACACAACTAATAGAGTGGCATCACTTCCATTCTACCACCATTTTAGTTTAACTATGATTTTTTTTTTTTGCAACAATTAGGATTGTATTAATGGTGCGGGGTCTTACATTGTCATAAATCCTTGCATAGGAATTTGTCATAATCTTGTCATAAATCATCAATCAATCAATTTTGCATAGAAAGTGCATAATTTGTCATAAATTTGTCATAATTGACATAATTGATTTGCAATTTCCATTTGAGTTGAATCATGCTAATTTGATCATTTCTCCAATTTGTCTATAAATTGATTGAATTTCTTCAATCAAGGCCCCTAATCACTTTTGCAATCTAATCATAGAATCAGATAATGAGAATAATCACTTTTTCAAGTACTCTTGTGCCAATGTCAATCTTGCTTTCACATTAGGTGTGTGCACTTGAAGGTGAGATCCACAAACAAAGGCTATTTGGAGAAGGAAGAAGGACAATGGAGCCGCATGAAGGAGCATTCAAATCATACATTTGGTTTGCTTAATTTTTGGTTTTGAATGTTTTTGTTTCATGTCTCTATTGAGTGTGCTTAGGATAGATCATTGCATTTAGCTTTCGTGATTAGGCTAAATTAGTTTTTTATATATGCTTTGATGATTTCCGAATTCCTAGCGTATAGATATAGACCAAGTTAACGTATCTGACTCTAAGGAGATTTTCCCTGATGAGGATGAAGTGTCCCAAGAAATAGAAAACCTAAATAAAAAGGTCCATCACTTAATCTCCTTAAGAGCCCAAAAGGAAGCAAATAGGGAGAAGGAAGTCAAAGCAAAATTGATGGAATGAGATAGGCTCCTTAGGTAGATTTCTGATCTTGAATTGTTGGCCCAAGAAAAGGAAAAGAGTGATGATGGAGGTCCTGTGATCAGGCAAATTCTAGTCCCCAAAGCCAAACCAGCATATAAGTCAGTGATCCAACCAAATAAGGAGGGTTTTAGTGACCCACAGCCTGTTAGAAATGAGGTTGATAAAGGAAAGCAGAAATGCATGGAAGTTGGGTCAGGATCAAAGACTACGGTGGAGATCTCCCATAGACTATCAGCACATGAGAGGGAGATGGAAAGAATGAGGAAAGAGAAGGAAGATCTACAAATGGAGTTAGAGAAAGCTGAGTTAGAGGTAGTTAACCAAGAAGTCAAAAGAAAAATCGGTTATCTAAAAGCTCCCCCTGTCATTTTCCCATCAGAAGATCTCAATAAGCATGTTCCTCAGCAAGTTTCCCTCCCCCCTGTTAAAATGCATCCCACTTTGCCTGTTAATACAACAATAGCCAATCAAGCCCCTATAATTAAACAGAATAATCAAATCTCCCAGACTCAAATCCCTACTATGAGAATGAACATGGGTAATAACAATGTTGTTAACCATTTCCAAAGGAGACCCATCAACTTAGAGAAGTACAGGCAGTTATTCTTTGATGGAATCCTAGGATATCCCAACCATGTTCCTACTGAGTTAAGAGATAGACTCCCTAAGTTTGCTGGAAATAATGCAATTAGTGCCGAGGAGCATTTAAAGTCTTTTAGTGACTTGATAATTGATTATGAGATAGCTGATGAAGATGTCATAATGAAATTATTTGTCTAGTCCCTAATAGATGATGCAAGAGATTGGTTTAGAGGTCTCCCTGTTAATAGCATTGGGTCTTGGGAAGATTTGAAGAATTGTTTCCAAGAACAATACGGTGACAAAACAAATGTGAGTTTCATGCTAAATGAATTTAATAATATTAAAAAATCTGATAATGAGATGGTCACTGATTTCAATGCTAGATTTCAGAAAGCCATGCATAGGTTGTATCAGGTGATGAGACTAGATGATAACATGTGCCTGAACACTTATTATAATGCATTTGATTCCAAAATGGCTTACATTTTAAGGGATAAGAATCCACATAGCCTAAGAGATGTATTCAGAATTGCTATCAATGTGGAGAGCAATAGGAAAGCATCTAGAAAATCAGGGAGAAGAACTATTGGTAGGCTATGGTAGGAAACAAAATAGCAACCAAACAAAGCTGCTAAGGAGGAAGATAAGATAGAAAAGTTAGTCACTGCTATGAAGGATCTAACTGCTAAGGTAAATAAAAATGATAAGCCTCACTATAATTGGCAAGATAGACCTCCCAGATTGCATGACATGCCTTATAATACCAATTGGAAGGATGGTAAACCTCAGAATGAGAAGCCTAAGAATGCTCAGAGCCAAGATACCCCTGATCCCTTAAAAGGAAAAAGTGTTCACAACATAGAGAATACTCCCTAGTGTATTGCTTGTGATGGGCCACATTCTCCTCATCAGTGTGTAGTAGCTCAAGCCCTTGAAGAGTCCCTTAGGCAAGAGGTTGAGCCTGATATCAATATGTTTGAAACCATTGTAGAAAGTGATGAGGAATCTATACAAAGTGAATTTAGTGATGTTTTGGATAGAAAAGGGTCCTTTCAAGAGTAGCTAACACTTGATTGGAATCCTACTCTGAATGTGGTAACCATTGAAGATGAAGAAGTTTGTCTTAGAAGGCCTAGTGAGGAAGAAGTGAAAAATCTCACCAAGGTTGCTATAGCTAAGGCAAAGCATAATCATAACCTGAGGAGCGCCAAAAAGGATAGTGATCAGGGTGAACCTGGTTCTATGTTTATAAATGAAGTTTTTCAGAAAAATGCAACAAGTAGTGCTACTACCCCTCAAGTGGGTCAAGAAAAGAAAGATCAAACTAAAGATGTACCCAAGAGTACAGATGATAAAAATACAAATGATACACAAGGAGCTGCCACAACAAAGAAGGTGAGTCACCCTAAGGTAGAAAGAGTTAAAGCTAATGTTGAGTTGAGCAGCAGTTCCACATTTGACATGGCTCAGGCTCTTACACAAATGAAAGTTACTATCCCATTAATAGAGTTACTGAAAATAAAAGAACACAGGGAAGTTGCCTTGTCTTTGTTTTCTAATATATCTGACAGTAACACAGTCCCACCCCCCGATTCAGTTAAAAATGGAAAGGATCAGGAGTTCTAAACCCCAGAGGTTTATGTTGGAACAACTATTACACAAGATCCTTCATAGGTAGATCCTTTTTATGTCACTTTTTTAGTGAATAACTGGCTGATAAAAAATTGTATGATAGATTCAGGTGTAGCTACTAATGTAATGCCTTATGGTGTTATGAAAGAATTAGGATTAGCAGTGACTATAGTATATGGGAAATGCTATGCTATGGATGACAGAGAAGTACCTGTCATAGGTACAATGAAAGATGTTGAAGTAAAGATAGCAGCATTCCCTAAAGTGACCTATAAGATGGATGTTATTGTCACTGACACTAAGCCTCATTATGGCATGTTACTATCCAAGCTATGGGTAGCAGTAGTAGGCAGAAATGTCCAATTGGATCTATCTTATGCTAGCATCCCAATCAATGGGAATCAAGTCAAACTATACAGAGAACCACGTGCTCCTAGAGTGATTGAAAATGTAGATCCTAGCATGCTCAATTGTATGATTGATGTGGATCTTGACAACTTTAGAGTGCAACCAATTTTACCTCAGTTAAAGAATACTGACTCCATTGTGATTGAATTAGAATCACAACAACATGGTTTATGGAAAATGTATTTTGATGGAGCTTTCTCCAAAGAAGGGTCTGGAGCACGAGTTCTTTTTGTATCCCCATCCGGTATAACTTTTAAATATTCCTTTTTGTTAGCCTTTCAGTGCACTAACAATACTGCAAAATATGAAGCTCTGTTATTGGGGCTTGAAGTTACAAAGATGCATGGAATACAACTATTGAAAGTTTTAGGAGATTTAGAATTGGTTGTCACTCAGGTAAGATCCAAATATGCATCAAAAAATGATAGATTGAAAAGGTATAAGCATGCAGTTTGGGATATCATTGAGCATTTTAGTTCTTTTTCTATTAATTGGATAGAGAGATCGAAGAATATCATGGCAGACTTTTTATCCAATGTGGCATTTAAAAATGATGATGCAACACTAACCGGCATATCCACTGTGGAAATAAAATCTAGGCCTACCATACCTGATAATGTGTATAATTGGCAAGTTTTTGTTGATGATGAAGATATTCTTAGGTTCATACAATGCATTGATGATTACGACAGACAGAAGATTGACTACAATGCATTAGTGGAGGTGATTGACAACAGAGAAACAATATTCAGCAATGACTTGGTTCAGTTGGAAACAAATGAGATGCCAGAAGGGTTGGTAGAGATTGAGGGCATGTTTAGCTATAATGACACTCACCTACACCAACAATCTACTACCAAGTTAGAAGAATTGGAGGAAGTAAACTTGGGGACAAAATTATCCCCTAAGTTGGTATACATTGGAAAAAACTTACCTCCTCATGTCAGAGCTAATCTTATTAATTTATCGAAGAGATAGAAGCATGTGTTTGCTTGGTCATATGAAGACCTAAAGGCGTATAGACAAGACCTTTTTCAGCATTAAGTTCCTTTACTTCTAGATGCTAAGCCTTTTAGACAAAAGCAGAGACCTATTAATCCCCTGCTAGAAAGCAAGATGCAGCAAGAATTGACTAAGCTAAGGGAAGGGGGGATTATTAAACCTATAAGACATTCTTCATGGGTCTCCAATAAGACATTCTTCATGGGATTATTAAACCTATAAGAATTGACTAAGCTAAGGGAAGGGGGGATTATTAAAGCTAAGGGAAGGGGGGATTATTAAACCTATAAGACTATGTGTTGATTTTAGAAATTTAAATGTTGCTTCCCTGAAGGATAATTATTCTTCCCCCAATATGGAAGCCATGCTACAAAGAGTAACTGACTGTGATCTTTTGTCAATGATGGACGGTTTCTCAGGGTACAATCAGGTGCTAGTGAAGGAATCTAAGCTGTTTAAGACCGCTTTCACCACCCCATGGGGAATGTATGTTTATGTAAGGATGCCATTTGGATTAAAAAATGTTGGAGCTACATTTCAGAGAGTAATGGATGTAGCCTTTAAAGAATTTATCAACATCATCATGGTAGTGTACCAAGATGATTTAACATGTTTCTCTAAAAGGGTTGATGACCATTGTGGACATTTGGAAAAGGTGTTCAATAAGGCTTTGGAATTTGGTGTGTCATTAAACCCCAAGAAGTGTCATTTTGTTGTTACTGAAGGGAAGTTGCTGGGGCATATTGTCTCGAAGGAAGGGGTAAGGATAGACCCTGAAAGAATTGAAGCAATAAACAATGTGCCTGAACCAAAGAGTGTTAAAGGTATTCAGTCCTTTTTAGGCAAAGTTAATTTTGTTAGAAGATTCATTGCAAACTTTGCAGAGGTGGTAAAGCCCATTGTTAGACTACTCAAGAAAGATACTAAGTTTTGTTGGGATCAAGAAGCTTCAAAGGCTTTTGCTGAGATTAAAAAAGCCATTCAGGAAGCACCTGTGTTGAAATCCCCAGATTATAGTAAGCCCTTTTCTTTGTTCTCTTTTGCTTCATATCATACAGTAGCTGCAGTGTTGTTGCAAAAGGATAATGAGGGATTTGAACATCCCATAGCTTTCTATAGCAAGTCTTTACAAGCAACAGAATTAAGGTATGAGATCATGGAAAAATAGACATATGCTTTGGTTAAAGTTGTTAAGGCTTTCAGGCCATATCTTGTAAATGCACTAGTTGCTTATGTTCCACATGCTGCAGTCAAGGATATTCTATCCCAATCTGAGGTTACAAGAAAATGGTGTAGATAGATTAAGAGAATCCAAGAATTTGATTTGGAAATAAAGATCACCAAATTGGTGAGAGGCTTAGGCCTAGCGAAGCTTATGGCTGAATCCAATTTTCTTGATGTTGAAATAAACAATGTTGAAGTTGAAACCATTGTAATCACCAGCATTGAAAGGAAACCCTAGTATTCAGAAGTAATACATTTCTTGAGAGATGCTACATTTTCAGAGGGGATGACCCATAATCAAAAAAGGACATTAAAGCTTAAGTCACAAAAATATGTTCTCATTCAGGGTGACCTTTTTTGGAGAAATAGAGATGGAGCATTGTTAATGTGTTTGGATGAATTCCAAGCCAAGAAAGTGTTGATTTAGATGCATGATGGAGTATGCAGAGGTCATTACTCTACTAAGACAACTGCTGGAAAGATAGTTAGGGCTGGGTATTATTGGCCTACTTTATTCAAAGATGCTCATGAACATGTTAGGAGATGTGGCCAATGCCAAAGGTTTTCATCCAAGCTAAAATATGAAGGAGCTTTACCTTTAAATCCGGTCACAGTGGAAGCCCCTTTTGTCTAGTGGGGCATGGATTTTATTAGAGAAACTTTTGAAAGATTAGGAAGAAGCCACAGGTGGATCATAGTAGCAACTAACTATTTTACTAAATGGATCAAAGCCATACCCACTAGGAGAGCTACAAGTAAATTTGTCATTGATTTCCTTGTGGATAATGTCATAACTAGATTTGGAGTCCCTGCAAAGTTAGTAAAGGATAACGCTATGAGTTTTAGGTTTGAAGAGTTTGTTACATTTTGCACTAGTCATGGGATAATTATGTCCTACTCTTCACCCTATCATCCTCAAGGGAATGGACAAGTTGAATCCAGTAATGAAAGCCTCTTGAATATTATTAAGAAGATCTTAGAAGAGAACAAAAGGTCATGGGATCAAAAGTTGAAATTAGCTTTGTGGGCTGATAGAATTACTATCAAGAAGGCCATTGGGATGTCACCTTTTGAACTGGTTTATGGTACACAAGCTAGAGTGCTAGTAAACAATCTTCTCCCAGTATATAAATTCCTGCAAGCTAAAGACATGGAGTTGTCTGAGCCTATGGAGGTGTAGCATCGTAAAATTGTGACACTTGTAATTTCGACTGCATTTGGGTCTTCATGATGGCGGCGCAACACTGAACCTGAATGGAGGCCCCGAAACCTGTTTGTGACATCAAAAACTACATATTTTTGCACATTGGCCTGATCCTTCCTTGCACCCTACTGTCCCAGGAGGTGGGACCATGGCGCCCAACACCCTGGTCCTTGGCCCTATTTTGGGCCCAGTCTCTTATGGGGCATCGGGTCTTCAAGTTTGCAAATTGGAAAATAATCTTCCTAGGTCGGCCTAAGGTCGGAAAAATCAGTTTTTTAACCCTAATTGACAAGTATATAAACTACATTTCCTCTCCCATTTTGAGGAGAAAAAAAACATGTGTGTACAAGAGGCGGAAGCTATAGGAAAATATTCAAACATTCAAGCATTCAAGCATTCCTTCAAGCAATTGAGCATTCTAAGTCTCCATTCAAGGCTAAGTGTTGCATTGAAGACAAGGATTCAACCATTGAAGAGGAGATCACTTACAACATACAACATATAACATCATTTACACCTTAGCATGTAAGAATACAAACATTCTTACAACAAGGTATCAGTATTTGTTTACATTACAAACATTTACATTTACAACATTCTCATTTCTTGGTTAATTCCAAAACCGGGGTTTGACCTAAAGGCAAACCCCTAATCCCTAACCCCCCAATCGTCCTCTCTTTTCTATGTGTAGGTTGTAGGTACGCGGCTATAATTGAAGATCTGGAACCCTTGTGCAGAGACGAACAAATCCCCCTTCATTTCGCAAATTTTTCGGAGGACCGTGTGCACGTCAGGTGCCATTGTCCCATCAACTTTCACTCAAACTTGCAGGACAGCATCGTCTCAACATTTTACTACTAATTCCAGGTCTACAGCTTCATCCTATGTTTCTATTTCTATCTACAAACGAATCTTTCTTACTTTCACCTACACTCCTAATTCAATCCTTCTATCTACATTCTTTACAAAAGAGGGTAGCCTTGCTGTCTCAACCCTTGAAACTCATTTAGAATTCAATCTTGCATTGTGTGGGATTGGATCTTGTGAGCTTCAACCCCTATTTTGAATGTAAAGTCTCTTCTAAGTGAAAACCGTCAATCCTAGTGACCTCCTTTCTCTCTCCTTGGAGTGGGGGGAACACCTAGGGTTCGATTTTCCGCTTTACATTTTGGTGAACCTGACGTGAACATCCTAATTCTGATTATTCATGGTTAGATCTAAAAAATTTGCTTCCTTAATTACATTTCCATGTTTTATCTTTTGCAAATTTTAGAGGTTAATTGCATAAAAACCCTAAATTTTCTTTTTAGTAATTGAGCTTGTGAAATGTTTATTTGTTAAATGCTTGTTTCGGATCTACCCTTCTATTGCAAATTGTCAATTCATATTTGTGCTTTAATTCTGAAAATTAAGTGGTTAAGTGTCAAAACCCTAATTTTTAAAAACCCTCTTGATTCAACCTTTGACCGACGATTTCACTGATTAAAACACCTCCAAATTGGCTGTAACTTTGGATTCCACAACAAAATCATAATATCTTTCATCCCTGAAAATTTGGAAAAAAGTTGCGAGGACCATGTGCACCCCGAGCGCCATTGTCCCCAACATTTTTTCTGAAATTTTGGGAGCTAGATCTTACTGTATTTTTCTGCTAAAATCCAGAATCTTGGCTGATTTCATCAATTCTAACACCTTCAAAATTAAAGTCAAAGTTGGTCTAGTGATTGCTTGGATTAAGGCTTCTAATCATTCCAAAATTGTTGAAATTGAAATTTTGTGTCAAAATTGTGTCTTTACTATCCTAAATCTGAAAAGTGTGTTGGTATTCATTCAAGGTTTCAGTGCTTTATTCAAATTTTTGCAATTTGTGACTTTTGAAATTAAGTGTTTAAATGCAACAACTTTGATTTCCGCTTTCAAAATTGAATTTTGCGTGAAATTGAGTCAACTTTTTAATTTCAAAGCTTTCACTACTCTTAGTATTCCCTCTAAAATCATAAAACTCAAAATTTTAGTTTCCCTCTCTTTTTCAAAATTCAAATTTTGCATTTTTCAACAATCTTGGTAGGGTTCAATTTTGAGATTGCAACTTTAATTTGGCCTATCTAGAGATCATAAAATCACTCAATTTTTTCAGATTAGCTTTAAAATCATCATAACTTTCATCCCTGAAAATTTGAAAAAAAGTTGCCAGGACCGTGTGCACTCCGTTCGCCATGGTCCCTGACATTTTTTCCAAAATTTCAGGAGATTGTTGTGATTGCATTTAACAGCTTAAATCTAGGAGATTGGTTGATTTTATTGAAATTTGCTACCTCTAAATTCGAAAATAAATTCAAAATCTTCTCTCTTTCTCTCTAGTGCATGAGTTTTATAACAATAAGCCCTACTTACACTATTCCCATTAGACGTAGCCTTAGAATTAAGTCTTTCCAAGGTTTAATTACCGAGGAGATGGAACCTAATTTGAATGGCCTTTTTAACGAGGACACGGGTAATTCCTCTAATCCTCTTAATGATGAAGAAGCTCTCGATGAGGTTTCTGTAGAACAACTTTCGAAATTGGATAACCAATTTGATGATTTTTAGCAATGGATGTCTCGAGAATACCCTGATAGTCAAGCTCTTTCATTAATTGAGGGTCTAAAATGTATGGTTCAAAGTGATAAGAATGGAATTGATATTTTGTGTGGTATTGCACACATCATGGATTCAAATGTGATGCCTATGAAGAGTTGTGCCGAAACCTTAGGTTATACACAACCTCCTACTCAAGTCAATCATTCTATTCATTTGACAACTTCTATTGCTAGCATACCTACTTTTACATCAAACATAATGACTACTTCAATACAAGACATTCCACCTATGATCACCAATCATGGGGGCAATCCTTCTTCTTCAATCAACCCTCTTCCTTCATTCAATCTGACTTCTTCGTTCATTCCTTCAATGAGTGTCCCTATTACATCTCCACAAATTAACATGACGCAAGGGGGCAATTCATTCAACCATTCCATTCCTCCTTGTAGTGTTCCTTCTTTCCAATCATCTCCTATGACTAACCATCATAGTGTCCCGCCACCTTACCCTCAATCAATACCTTCTTTCAATAACATAATACCTCCATCACAATCTAACATGTCTAATATGAACTCTTCGACTGAAGCGACCATTAACAATCTTGCACAAACTGTCTCTTCTTTACAGCAACAAATTGCCTCTATGAATCAATCTAAGTTTAGTGTGCCCACATTTGATGTTGCGAACCCACTTTCTCTTGACATTGTTCGAGCTATCCCCCCTAAGCATGTTGAAATCCCACAGTTGGAGCTTTATAATGGTAAAGGTGATCCTCTAACACATGTTAAGTCCTTTCAAACAATATGTACCGATTTTGCTCATGACCAAAGGTTGCTTGCAAAACTATTTACTAGAACATTAAGAGATAAGGCTCTACAATGGTATTGCTCATTGCCTTCCTATTCTATTACTTCTTTCCAACAACTTGCAAATGCTTTTATTCAACAATTTCAAAACATTATAAGTCCTAAAGTTACTTTGATTGATTTAATGCATTGTAAACAAGGTGTTAAAGAAAAAGTGACTGATTTCATTGGTAGATATAAGCATTTGTGTGCTCAAATTTCTTTTCCAGTACCTGACAATGATATTCAAAGAATCTTTATTTCTAATTTACAAAAAGATATTAGAGAAAAACTTCTGCTTTCTGAGTTTACTTCTTTCCAATAGTTGTGTGCAACTCTTCACAATTATCAACTGACTATGAGTTAAATGGAACAAGCAAATCCTATGGGTCTGAGTGATAAGGGTGATAGTATTCTACAACCATTTGGGAAGTTTAAACTGAACAGAGAGTCTATTAAGTTCAATGAAAACATCATCAACAACAATGTGAATGCAGCATCAGGTGTGCCTCCTATTTCTAAGTTTTTCAAGAAAGAAAGAAAGTTTACTCCTTTGAATGAATCATTGCATAGTATTATGAATAAGTTATTGGAATAAAATGTGCTTACTCTCCCTCCTATAAAGCAAATAGATCCTGCAAAGATTAATTCACCCTATTTTGATAACAAATCTTTTTGTCAATTTCATCGTCACCCTGGGCATGATACTGAAAAATGTTTTGCTTTAAAGGGTAAAATTCAAGATTTGATTAATAATAATACTATCTCTGTTTCTGGTGTGAATGATAAAGGCAACACATCTGTAGCTCCTCCTAACCAAAATCTTAAGATTTTTACTGATCCATTACCTTCCCATACCTCTAATGTGATTGAGACTAATGATTCCTCTTTCTCACCAGATGGTCTTGTGTCTATGACTCCGAATGTGATTAAATTTGTGGAGCAGTAGAAAATCCCTAAAGAACCTTCCATCGCATTTGATTCTAGTGAAACTATCAGGGCAACTGATGGTCCTTTATATATAGTTGCAAAAGTCAAGAATACACCTTGCCGTGGAGTGCTTATTGATCCTTCTTGCATGGTTAATGTTATTACTGAAGAATTTCTTTTTACTTTGCAATTGAATCAAGTGATCTATGACAAAACAAATGTGGTTGTGAAATTATTTGATGCATTTTCTTCTTCTAGAATTGGTTCTATTACATTACCTATTGAGGTCCATAACAAATCCCTTGATGTGAGCTTTGCTATTATTCCATCATCTGAACAATTTCATGTGAAGCTAGGCTATCCTTGGCTATCTTCCATGAAAGCTATTGCTTCTCCTATTCACAAGTGTTTGAAATTTCCCCATAATGGTGAAGTTGTTACTGTCAATCATAGTCTCTTTAAACCAGCTGAAAGAATTTCTGGCATTCCTATTGATTATTTTTGGCCTAAACAATTCCAATCTCTTCCACCGTGAAGTGATCATCTTTTCAAATCTTATCAAAAGTGGAAACAAGATATGATCCTATCTCTAAGTGAACCTCGAACACCCAAACTTGATACTCCTATCGTTCTTGAGAAGGAAGTTCTTCCTTTGAAAGATAAAACTAATGTCTTTCCTCAAGAAGATTCTCAACCCATCCCTATGGATGTGACTATGTCTGATAAACTTTCTAAAAGTAGACCTATACCTCCTCGTCATGATGGACTTGGTCTCCTTCCTAAACCAAATATTCCTCCTTTATATGGAGTAGTTCCTCCTCCTTCCTCTTATAAAGAGGAGAGACCTTCCTCTTCTCCTATTATCCAACCTAAGAGACCACAACCTAAACACCCAAGTGATAAGGATGAGAACATTCCTCCTCCTCAATCTTCTCAACTTCCTACTAAGACTAGACGAAATCATTATGCGCGTGAACGTCGATGAAAGCGTCGTCTTAGAGCTCAGGCAGCTACTTCTCAAACTTTGCAATCTCCAAAAACACCTTCAGCTAGTATTATTCCATTTTCTTCTCAGCCAGAAATTGAGCCAAAATCTCCTAAACATAAGATGCATGATGATTTTGATCCTGTGCGAGTTAAAGATCCTATTTTTATAAATCTTGATGATGATATAGATGAAAATGTTATTCATGATGAAAACGTTACTTCTCTTGCTTCTGATAGTGAATATGAATTTGTTGATGTTGATAACCATTTATCTAACAAATTTTCTAAAGCACTTATCCTAGCTCCTAGACAAGAACAACGTGGCTTGGAACATGAACATAGCCCTTGTTTGGATCTTGTGGTAGCTCCATCTGCTATGTTGGATGTTCCTCCTCTAGTGTGTTTCCTGCCTTCCCGAAACATTGATCAGCAAGATCGGGGGGTGGATGGCGTGCTAGACTAGTTCCATTAGCATAGTAGACTCTCTCCTCCTCTCTTAACATCTTTTGTTACTTCTTCTATGTGTTATTCTCATTCTTCTATTTTTTTGTCCTTAGTGTTGTCTACTTGAGGACGATGCAAAGCATTGAGATCTCTTTTGGTCTCTCTCATGTTGACTCAAAAGACACATGTGTTCCCTTCTTCTAGGTGACCTTCCTTAATTGGGGAATGAAGAACAATTATGCATACATACATATGATATGCATGAATTATCATACAGCATACTGACCCCAAGGAAAGTGAAGTCACCTCGTGACTTGTGTTTTGTGTCTATTATCCTTGGGTTTATCTCACACTTGGGGGCTAAATCTTTGTGATAACGTGCTCCTTTCCATTCTCATTTCTTATGTGTATCACTACCTTAAAGCAATCACCCTCGATGAGGCGTGTGCGATCACTTTAACGTAGGGGGCATACACTCCGTCTATATCTCTTCAAGATTCTTGAAAATTTCTTGGTGAATTTAGCTTTGCCTTGAAAATGTTTGGTATTATTCTTGCATGACTCATAGTGAGGGAACCTTACTACTGTCAGTCATGGTTCTCCCTCATGATCTTCCCTTTTACTTTGTCAATCAAAGTCGTAAGATCCTTAGTCCACTGGGGGCTTGGTGTATCTTGCCTCCTTGACGTGGTGAAAGTCTTTCAATGTTGTTTCCTTGTACTTTACCGAAAGTATGGGCGTACGCTTATACTCCCGCTAAAGTGGGGGCTAAATGTAGCATCGTAAAATTGTGACACTTGCAATTTTGACTGCATTTGGGTCTTCACGATGGTGGCGCAACACTGAACCTGAATGGAGCCCCCGAAACCTATTTGTGACCTCAAAAACTACATATTTCTGCACATTGCCCTGATCCTTCCTTGCACCCTACTGTCCCGGGAGGTGGGACCATGGCGCCCAGCACCCTGGTCCTTGGCCCTATTTTGGGCCTGGTCTCTTATGGGGCATCGGGTCTTCAAGTTTGCAAACTGGAAAATAATCTTCCTAGGTCGGCCTAAGGTCAGAAAAATCAATTTTTTAACCCTAATTGACAAGTATATAAACTACATTTCCTCTCCCATTTTGAGGAGGAAAAAAACATGTGTGTACAAGAGGTGGAAGCTATAGGCAAATATTCAAACATTCAAGCATTCAAGCATTCCTTCAAGCAATTGAGCATTCTAAGTCTCCATTCAAGGCTAAGTGTTGCATTCAAGACAAGGATTCAACCATTGAAGAGGAGATCACTTACAACATACAACATACAACATCATTTACACCTTAGCATGTAAGAATACAAACATTCTTACAACAAGGTATCAGTATTTGTTTACATTACAAACATTTACATTTACAACATTCTCATTTCTTGGTTAATTCCAAAACCAGGGTTTGACCTAAAGGCAAACCCCTAATCCCTAACCCCCCAATCATCCTCTCTTTTCTGTGTGTAGGTTGCAGGTACGCGGCTGTAATTGAAGATCTGGAACCCTTGTGGAGAGACGAACAGATCCCCCTTCGTTTTGCGGATTTTTTGGAGGACCGTGTGCACATCGGGCGCCATCATCCTGTCAACTTTCACTCAAACTTGCAGGACAGCATCGTCTCAACATTTTACTGCTAATTCCAGGTCCGTAGCTTCATCCTATGTTTCTATTTCTGTCTACAAACGAATCTTTCTTACTTTCACCTACACTCCTAATTCAATCCTTCTATCTACATTCTTTACAAAAGAGGGTAGCCTTGCTATCTCAACCCTTGAAACTCATTTAGAATTCAATCTTGCATTGTGTGGGATTGTATCTTGTGAGCTTCAACCCCTCTTTTGAATGTAAAGTCTCTTCTAAGTGAAAACCGTCAATCCTAGTGACCTCCTTTCTCTCTCCTTGGAGTGGGGGGAACACCTAGGGTTCGATTTTTCGCTTTACAGGAGGACTGGATGATTTAGATGGTGGAAGTGGAAGAAATTAGAACCTTAGCCCATAAGAGAAATTTGAAGATCCAATTGCAGTCTAAGCATCTATTTGATAAAAGGACATCATTGAGAAAGTTTCAAATTGGTGATGTTGTTCTTCAGTGGAATGCAAAAGGACAGGACAAGGGAAAGCATAAGAAGTTTGAGTCATTATGGATTGGCCCCTCTATGGTCTGTGATGTGAATGGAAAAGATTCTTACTTTCTGAAGAATATAAATGATGAAGTACAGGAATTTCCAATGCATGGACAATTCCTGAAGCATTACTTTTCTTGAAGTCCATGCACAGTAGGTCCTTGTTTGTATATATTTAGGTTTGCTTTAGTTGTCGGTTTTGGGCTTGTTTTTGGTATGTTCCTCCAGAGTTTCTGAGTTTCTTGTGTTGATCTTGTGATCAACCATCCCCAATCAGAGCCACTATTATCACTATTTTAAAAATGGATGTTCTCAGTCCATAAATGGCTAGGTTTTTGAAAATTTTGTGTTTGATATTGCCCATGTTCTTTAAAAATTGTTTTGAGTCCTAAGGGGTTCAGGGTTTTGGTTTTAAGTCACCTTAATATCTGAGAAAAACCCTTCTAGTTTCTAATTTGGTGTTACTTTATTCACTTAGGTGATGGGTCCATTTATCATAAGTGTGTTCCCCCTTGTCATCTACCTAGGCGGTCCCTTTTAAATATTTAATTTTTGTTCGCTTTTAATATGCCTTTTCTAATGTCCGTCGGGCCTTATAAGCATCATGCAACTTTCTATTGATCTGATGGCCCACGTTGATTCATGACCAAAAAGTGCTGAAAAGTTAGCTTCTGCGAAGTAGCGAAAGGCAGAAGTGGACCTGACATATAGGTTTGGACTAAAGCTAAACACTGATCAAGTTTCATCTGATCGGACGGACAGCATGGTTTCGTGAGATCAAGCTGAACTTGTTTTAACCTTTGCAAAATGGAAAAAGGTTTTGGTGGGTCCCGCTAAAGGTGGCAGTGAATGTGGTAGGTCCAGCTGGCAATGATAGAGCAATGACGAGGCACTTAGTTAGCGATCTGCAGTGGGCCCAAGCAAGGTTTTTATAGAAAGGAGTAAATAATGAGCAAGTTTTTGAGATCTAACGGCTAGCATGAATTCGAGAAGATAAGATGCTAGCAAGTTAACCTTTGTGAAGTGGCAAAAAGGATGCTGGGCCCAAGGGACAGGTAGGGCATGAAGCTAAAAGCAGATCAGGTCTGTTTTGATCTAATGGTTCTCATAGTTTCGTGGCTGCAAGCCAAATGAAGAATAATATTCGCAAAGTCATGAAAGACAGGTGGAAATCACATGGAGGCATGACATGGCATAACAGTTGCCACTTTTTGTAGAGCTCGATAAAGATGTGTTGGGTGACACGTGGTTTTAAAAGTGGTTGAGGGCCTGCTTAGGTGTAACCGGTAGTTATGTGGGAATAATAAAGATAACATGTGGCGGATCAAAGGTGGAACCCAGAGTAGTTTCTAGGGCTAATGACCAACTATTGCGTGGCATTTTTCAACTAGAGAACAAGTGGGGTGAGTGATTCCTGGATAAAGGGCCCACTTAAAAGGAATTCATCTCAATATTGATCCAATGCTTCTCATTGTTTTGTGGCCCAAAGATGCCCACAGATTAACTTCTATGAAATGGTGAAAACCGTTAGCCATCAAGATGAGGTGTGGTTAGTTAAAAGGATTGATGGTCCTAGCTAGAGTTAAAGACCGGGTGATTTGAGCTTGATTTGATGGCTCGCGCAGCTTCATGAAAGAAAAGTGTTCGAGGGTTAAAGCCCACGAAGTGGTCAAAAGGAGGTAGGGCTTGGTACTAATGCAATGAGATTAAGTGGAGAATAAAGATCGATCAAGTTCCATCAAATCAGATGGCTAGCGCGGCTTCACTAGGTTAAAGTGCATGTTGGTTACAGCTTGTGAAATAGAGAAAGGATTTTTAGCCCGTCGCCAGATGAGGAAAGGTAAAAGGGTAAAGGCAGTGCAAGTTTTGTTTGATCTAGCAATTGGCGTGACTTCGCTAGATAAACATGCAAGGGTGTTATGCTCTGTGAAATGGTGAAGGAGCAAAGAGAAAAGTACACAGACATGTTATGACCCGTTGGAGCGAAATTTTTCAATTCTTCTATGAAATTAATTCTGAAGGGACGGTCGAAGCATGTGGTATCAATGTCATAGTTAAGAGCCCGATTACCATATATGGTCTCACATCAATTGAATGTAGGCATTATTTTGAAGAGCTATTGCGAAAAGGCGAGTGCAGAGAAGATTTCTTCAAGCCAAGAACATGTTTTCTTGTATTTTTGCTTATCAATTACTTAACAATTTGTTTGAATTGGGGTTTTGTTTTGTTATATAATTGTTGTGGATAATAATTAAGTTACTTGCATAGTGTTAATTGAGATGGCACCTAAAAGGGAGTTCTTAGGGAAATTTAATTACCATGAGAGGGAAATTTGTGATGATTTCCTGGAGAAGTTAACCATGTCAACTAACGTGGCAGCTAAGGTTAAAGAGTTGGTGCCAAAAGCTCCTCGCCTGAGAATAGGAGAAGGATTGTACGACAAAGGCAATTGGCTGAGAGACCCGCAGATAGGATTGTCTAGGTTGGGTTTATTCAAGATCAGATTCAGTATGAGACACTCTCCAACCCCAATGAATAGTATTTGGGAGTTGGATGTAGGCAAACTTGTGGTCCCTGGAGTATTCATGGTTGTGGATCTCCTAACTCAAATTGCACACAACTATGACCCCATTACAAAGAGTGTTAGGGACATAAATGGAAAAACCCTCATTAAAATAAATAATAGGTGTTTAGAGATGTATTTGGGCTCAGTGAAGTGTCCAATTACTTGGAACCCATCAATTTTAAATCATTGGCTTAGGTTTACAATGTATAGAGGAATCATCTTAGGAATGGACCTCTTAAAGAGTTCTTTGTTAAAGTAGGCAGATTAACTATTGTGGGACCTAAGACCATGGAGCCTTTGTCCTTAAATTTGTTCACTCTTAGAGCCAAGGGATTATACTGGTCACTCTACCAGATTTTGGGGGAGGATGCTTAGGCAAACATGCCAACTCATTACATGTTAATGATTGCTCAAATTTTAAATCCTTCTCTAGCAGTGACATTTGATTATGCCCCCTATATTACTAATGCCATCCATGAAGGCTTGATAGGGATTAAGAATGGAAAAGTGGATAGGCCTTTTGGATGGTACTCCCTCCTCATGCACCTATTTCTATTCAAGGGTGGTGATTACTTTCCAAATGGAATGGACCTAGTGAAAGAAAAGGATGGAGAGAAGATGCTAGTTCAGTTATGGAGCATAGTGTTGTCATGGGACAAAGAAGATGCTAGCTAGTTGAGGTTTGATAAGTGCTTTGCATCCAAGATTAGGACTCTTTTATGCTCAGAGAATCCAAGAGTTAAAGCTCTTTTGGAGTTCCTTAGGCCAAAGGAATTTGTTGAAGGTAACAAAATTGTCCACAATTGGGGTGATATGTACTTATACCCTGTTTCCTAAGTTTTTAGAGTTTTTGGTTTCAGAGGCACTCCTTTTTTGTTGCCATATCAAGTCCCACTAAAAGGAGGAATTGCAGATGTCCTCAAGTAGATTGGAAGTGTGCAAGAGGCAGAGCTAATAGGTAGAAGTAAAGGGACCATTTTCCCTACAATAACTATAGCACATCAGTTTCTAATAACTAAAGGGGGTTGGAAGTGCTTTGAATATTTCCCTTCAACCCTACCATTTATCAACTGCAGTATCAAGGTGTGCTGACCCTTAAGATTTCTTCAACGACATGTTAAGAAAGAGGGCAGTATGTAGAGGTAGACCTCACCAATTCCAATTCCCTGAATACCTCATCAGGAATGAATTCGATTTGGATGATCAAGAGATAAGAAAGGAAAAGTGAGTGGCCTACAAGAAGGCCCTAGATTTTGTGCACCTAATTGACACCAGTTATGACCCTTTGTTTAGTTTCCACCCCTTTGAAGAAAAGGCAAAATTCTTAATTCTTGGTTTTGAAGATGTAATGCAGACATTAAAAGAGAAGAGGGAGGAATTGATTAAAAATAACCCTGAGAAGGCAAGATTAGTTTTAACTAGGTCTACATCTGCTAAAGCAATCCCTCTAGGTGATTATGTGCTACATAAAAGGTCCAAATATAGTGTGCTAGTGCCAACAATAGGGGAGCCTTCTACTTCAAAAGGGAAGAGGAAAATACAAGATGTCATTGACATTCAAGACTCCCTAAAGAAGCAAAGCATGGGAAAGGAAGTGCAATCTGATGAGCCCTTGTATTGCCCATCTCAATCCCTTATTCATATAGGAGATGAATAGGAAACAGCTAAGCAACTGTTACAATTAGGTAGTCTTGGGGAGATAGCCTACACCTATGATGAAGTAGAAGAGGGAATGTTGGAGGAGCCCCTTAATGCTGAGATGAACATAACCACTAATGAGTTCAAAGGCCAGGAGTTGGATCTTGATATCAAACAAGGTAGTGAGCATTTCTTGGCTGATAGCAACTTTTTCACATCAGGAGCTTTCATGCAATTCATGTGGAAGTAGAATATTGATCAGTTTAATGCTAGATGTGAGAAGAGGAAAGGTGAGTAACCCCACAAGGATCCAACTGTGGTGGAGGAAGAAATAAAGGAAGAAATGGTCACCGAGTTCAAGACCATCACTCCTGAGCAAGGAAGAGACATGGTAGCAAAGGCTGGTGTACTCATTCTCCCTGAATGGGATATAGTAGATGCCTTGATTTTAGAGGCAGTAAGGAAGGAGACCAAGCCTATGGAAGGAGTCACCTTCAACAAGGATAATGCTGCCCTGGTCATGTGGTCTCTAAAAAGAGATGAAAATAGCAAGAAAAAGGACACCCCAGGATCGAGTTACCTTGGAGGTATGATAGTGAAAAGAGTACAAAGCACTGGGGTGGTAAAGGCTACTAGCACCATCCTAGAGACTGCAAAGTTCAATGTTACAGTGGTAGAGAAAGAAGCAAGGGAAAGGCCAGAGCTCCAAGCTAAGTTGGAGACAGTTTTAAAAGCTTACAACAATGCTAAGGAGGAGGTAATGGGTAGAGATAGCATCATTGCCAAGTTGAAAAACCAGTTGGTAGGACAATACCATCAAGGTGAGTCCTCAACAGTGATGATCACTTCTTCTCCTGCATGACCTCCACCTACTAGCCCCATTATTGAATTCCCACCATCTCCAGCACCTTCTAGCTCCCAATTGGTTGAGATCACTCCCCATGAGTTGGAGAAGCTAAAACAAGCCCAAACCCTATTTGCAAAGAAATATGAAGAGAGAGTGAGGGCTACAATTTTGAGTTTTGCTGACACCATAGGGTCCTAATTAATATACAATAACATGAGCAAAATTTTGGACATGTGGAATGAGCTCAATGGAGACAAAGTTGTTCTAATGCCTATTTTTGACAAGTGGAAACCCAAAGAGAAGGATCTAGAACTTATTTGTGTATCTTATGATGAGGCAAGGATGGACCCCATTGTCAAATCCACTTGTGACATAACAAAGGATCTAGCAAAGTTAGCAGAAGGAGTAGATAATGTAGATAGAAAGATCAACTTGTACAAGAAAGAATATACTGATCAAGTATTTAAATTACTCCCAAGGGGTTTTTCCAGTCCAACTCAATTGAAGGACAAACAAATATGGCTTAATGAATTAGAAGCTAACCTATCATTAAGAATAAAAGGAATCATTAATACAGATGATACTTCCTTATTTGTCAGAACAATTGAGGAGATAGAGAAAATCAAATCACACTATGGTTTTCTAAATTTAGAGGTCAACAAAATGAGAAATTCTTGGAAAAGATTAGCCAAGATGAAGGGAAAAGTGATTAACTTCTCGTGGCCTGGTGATGATGTATACCAAGAGTGGACAAGAAAGTACATGGTGCTATATTTAGAGTAGTTAGAAGAGGTTGCAATAGAACAACAAGCTGAGGAAGCCGCAGATGCTGAAAAGGACTGATAACCGCTTCTTGGAAAAGGCTGTTGTTTGTAACAAACTTTCTTTTGAAAGGTCTGAAGCTTGTATGCATCCATGACAATATAAATGGATACCAGGACTTCTTGAAGAAGGATTGCAAGAATTTGTAAGAAAACTCTGCAGAAATATATCTAGGATTTTCTAGTCTTATCGTGAATACTCTGGGTTTTGTAATATTTTCTCAAAATTAATATCAATATATAGACTATCAACTTTCGAGCCTATATTTTGTGTTGTCTTCTGGTTCTACTTGCAAATATTTACTGTTTTCAATATGAGTAATCTAGGGTTATTCATTTGAGTATGGATTGTAAGGCAATCTTAAATAGAGGCGTTTCTTAGCTTTTCTCTCCAGGAGGGAAATTAAATATGCATGAAGCATTTCTATCAGGTAAATTCCTTGTGAGATATTTTGAATTTGATGAATGCAGTTTAGTTTGATAAGGGTAAATAATTATGTATGTCAGGCATATGTGGGGTTTTATAGAAGCCAAGGTGATGGGATGTGTGGAGATATTTGATTGTGGGAGTATTGTTTAAACTTAGATGACTCTATGACCTGGATAAGGCACTGGTATCAATTGTGGTTATCTTTTACATATCTTGTAGGTCAATACTGAACATGAGTATAAGCTTTCTTTCTTTGTTTTAGTTAGTTTTGAGGTGATAAGATTCATTGGTTTTTAGATTGGTTTACTATGGATCTATCTTTTAAAAGTGTGAAGTCAATTCACATAAGGTATACCCACCTGAACTTTGGATAAGTTCAAAGTGTAGAAGGTTGTAAAACCTTGTCATATGTTGCTCTGAAATTTCCTTCTCTTTGATCTTTCTTCTGTAGACAAAGTTTATCATTTTATTATAAGGGTTTTTAAGGGGAATTAGATTTTGAGAACAACATCGCCGCCACTATGTGTACACACAATGGTGTCTGGGGGAGCCCATCCTTCGGCCTCCGTCCTTCCTTTGGCCTCTGCCCTTCCTTCGGCCTCTGCCTATGCATTCGACTGCCGCCATTCCCTGCATAACACACAGTATACACATGCACATGAAATAAAATAAAATATAACAAACCCTAACCCATTTCAGGTTAGGGAAAAATAAAACAAAGAAAGAAAGGAAAGAAATGGATGCTTGATAAATAAAAAAAATGCAACCCTAACCCAACTTCGGGTTAGGGTTATCATTTAGATAACCAGGAATAATAAAAATACAACCCTAGCCCATATTCGGGTTAGGGTTTGCATGTAATAGATAATGGGAGGGAATTTGAATTAACTTTTTAAATTATAACTTAAAATTTAGGGTTATTTAAAATTTGCATTATAAATGGGCATAGTTGATATTTTTTATACATGTATAAATAGGTTAAAATATAAAATTATTAACCCAGATTGTTTATATGTATATAATTTTATATATACAATTAATTATACATATTTGAGGTTAAGTAGAAGACCTATTTAAATTTATTTTATTAAATTTTATATAGTTATCTTATCGCATTATTGACGTAAAATTTATCAAGGAATTTTTAATAGGGATATTTCTTAGATAAATTTTGTATTTAATTAAATATGTCATCAAGTGAAGATTAATTTGGGAAAAATTTGTAAACAAGAATTATTAATTAATTTTAAATAGCATTATCATTATTTGATTGGGAATGATTTAAATGCATTTGAGATATCTAAATATCCCTCGACTTTAATTAGCGACAAACTAAATTAGGCTGATTAGATTAACTAATTAGATTGCGATGACCCTCTTAGGGAATAATTAGTCTTCATTAGTTATTGTCGCTTTATTGAGTGTGTTAATTAATCCAACTTTAGAAAACAAATCTATTTACATCTTAGTTAAGACAAAACTCTATTGATTTCATTTTAATGTAGATTATTTTGTGAGCTTATGTTGTTCAAAAAAAAATTTGTTTCATTTTTTAAGCCCAAAAGTTTGGGCATGACAAATAGGGGTTTGTTGATGGCCTTAGCAGAGAGATAGCATAGTGAGCACAACACTTTCCACCTACCCACTAGTGAGATTAGTGTGACACTTGAGGATGTCTACAAAATTCTACACATCCCCGTGACTGGTAAGTTAGTCCAGTATGATTTTCAGGATCTTGAAGGGACAGAGGCTTGCAAAGCCGTATTTGGCGACAAGAGCATTTCCAGAGTAGAGATTTGATAGGAGGATATGATCATGTACTATGAGGCTCTCCTAGTTATTGTTGTAGGATTGATTGGCAGATTCATCTATCCAGATAGTAGATCTCGAGGTTTCGCTATTGGTTGGGGTGAGATTCTACAGAGCATGATGCAGCATCGGAATCGATATGCGTGGGGTGTTTGCATGCTTTCTCATTTGTATCATGATCTTCATTAGGTTGTCTTTGATGATGGTGTTAGTATGTCTACAGGATGTACACTTTTATAGATTTGGTGTTGGAAGTAAATTGTTGTTACTCGACCTATCCATCATAAAGTTCATAGTGATAGGTAGCCATATGTCTATTTATATGTAGGTATACTTACTCAACATAAGCTGGGTAAGATGGAGTATTGGCGTTGGGTTCTGGATTCACTAGATAACATTATTTGGAGACCCTATATCGATTGTGATCCATGGATGGATGATGCGTGAACATTACCATATATTTTGCAGAGAAGATATCTGATTGGTCGTACTCCATACATTGTTGAGTGATAGTTGATTAGTCATATTTTGAGACAGTTTGGTATCATTCAACACATTCCTATTGGTGTCACCATGTATACATAATGGTACAAGGATAGGCGATATTAGGGACCTTCTTTGTCTTTTGAGATAGCACGTGCAATTTTTTTGGCTACTCCTATGGTAGCTTATGATTTGAGATTACACATTTTGGATCCTGGGGCGACTACAGATTATGCTTAGTACATGCTTGCACACCCTTTTCCTTGTATTAGTGATCCAGTAGACCCTCCTCCTTGCTCAAGAGATGAGGAGGATGGTTTAGATGATCCCATCATTAGAAGACAGAGACAGAGATGAGAGCTTAGAGCTGCTCGAGAGGATGGAGATGAGGGAGACGAGGGAGGAGATGGAGGTAGAGCCGATAGGAGACTTGGATGGAGAGGAGGTCGATTAAGAGTCCATGGAGGACCTTTTGGACTAGTTGGCAAGGTTGGGAGACCACTTCCCATGGGAGGGAGAGATGCAAGACTAACTAGGAGGGATACAGGAAAGGCAGGTATGAGATCAGTGAGAGGATTACCCTCTACAGGAGGAGGTGGGAGCACTATATTGGATAGGGGTCATAGGAGAGGCATTGATTTTGGTCAAATTTAGCTAGATCCTAGGGTTATTGAAGTGAATGGCAGAGAGGACGAGGATTCAAAGGATCATGTTCCTCTCATTAGATGATGGTTCTTGAGGGCTACTCAAGTTTAGATTCCAGTAGGTGGAGAGGGAGGTGGAGACGAGGGGATTCAAGATGCACCTCAGCAGGATACCTTTGATGATCTTAGAGAACAAATAGATCAACTTAGGGCATAGGTATAGACACTTATGATAGAGAGAGATGGGGATCTAAGGAGACAACAAGATACTTAGGCCCTTCTTGATCACATTCAATAGGTTGGATCTGGCACTCTCTCAATAGATACCGTCAAAGCATTATTTTGGGATAGAAAGGAGACAACAAACTAGAGACAATTATATGAGGATTTAGTCATAGAGAGTTAGAGAGAAGGTAGCTATCATACTACTGTGAGGATGGATACTAGCAGCAGTGGGGTCATGGGACCTCCTTAGAGGAGTGGTGATCAGGGGGACAACCATGTGGAGGATCTTCTCTCCCATAGCCACAAAGACAGACAAAGTTAGGTGGTAGTGGCACATAATAGCCTTGACTTGTAGACTTGATGTATATTTATGAGGCACTTTAATTTTTATTATTGATCTAATGTCATTGTATACTTGGACTTTTTATTGTTTTATGATGATCTATATGTAGACATGGACTCTATATGATAATTGTATATAGTTTATTATGCATGCTACTCTATATGATGATGATCTATGTGCTTCATGATTACATATATGTAGTGATGAGATGGATGATGTTAAGATGATCTTTTCTTTCCTTTATGTATGCTGATGATGTTTTATGTGATGCAATGATGATGAAATGAAGATGCACTTGATTTTTTATTTTGATGATCATCGATGCACTTTAATGGTTACTAACTTAAATGATATGATTTAATTAAATGATATAAATGCAATGATCTATATGGGAATGCAAATGAATGTTTTTCTTTTTATTGTTAAAGTGTATGCATATAATGATTTTAAATACAAATGATCTACATGGAATGTTTTTTTATTTTAATGATTTTAAATGCTATGCTTGATCAAAATTATGTGATGGATGCTTATATGTAATTCTTATTATTATAATGAATCTAAGTGCAAAGATGCAACTAAATGATTTTAATGGTAAAAAATGAACTTAAAATGATAATGATCCTAATGTAAATAAAAAATGATGATATACTACATGATCAATGAAATGCATTTAATGGAATGCAAACTAATGCAATAATTGAATGCAACTAAATGAAATGAATGATAATATCTTAAATGATTCTAAAAGTGAATGAACCTAAAATGATCAAATGCAAATTGTTTTTGTTTGTCCAAGTATACTCAATCTTTATTTAACTGATGATCTCTGAATGGAATGTAATGCTTATAATAGAACTGACAATGAATGCTTATAATGCAAATGAATTAATGAGCTAATCTCAATTGATCTAGCTAAAATGATACTTCCATTCTTCATATGTTGTCTTATAATAGTGTTTGATTTCATCATTGAGATTTTAAAATATTGTAAGAAAATACAAGCAACTTGAAATAATGATTCAAGTTGACCTGAGTATTTCTTACATGAATTTTGAGATAGAAAGTTTATACAAGAAACTTGATATAATGAATCAAGTTGACCTAAATATTTCTTGTAGAATAGACAAGGATTATCCCCTTTCATGCATGACTCAAAATTTCCTCCTTGATCTTTTGCCAATCATATCCTTAGACAAGTGCATACCTTAATAAGAGATAAACCACAAACAACAAACAAAGAAAATAATCATACCCCATCAGAGCTTCTCTAGTCATGGACATCCTTGAGTCGCATAGAGTACATGATTAGCAATAAAATCAAGATATAAAAATTGAATCTTGTATATCATTCACATGTTCTCATGGTCATTAAATGATATAATCATCTTGATGAATGATCATTGATGATCATTTATTATTTGTTGGTTTATTCATTGTATTTCGAGTTTCATGATTCACTTGCTACAAAATGCCTTGATCTTTGTTGCTCGTTATCTATTTCAAAACCTTAGGTGTTTTGTTTTTCTAATTTTTTTGAATGTTTTAGTTTTTCAAATATTTAAAAGATCATCCTAGCAAAAGGAATTAGGACTTTTCCCCCAACAGAAACAAAACTTTATTATGGATGTACGAATTGATCAAGATCCAAACCATGGCAGGATATAATGCAGATATGATTGAATCTGATAAAATCCAAGACATTGACTATGATAAGTATGTCAAAGATTGATAATTGTTGGTAAGCTGTATATTTCCCGCTAATGGTTCAAAGAAATGGATGCAAAAGATGAAATGGATGAGCTAGGATAGATGGAAGCGATAGATGCGATAGTATGGAGTGGATAAGTGCACGAAGTGATCTCATAGATGGAAGAACTCACTTTTAGATAGTGCCTGTTTCCTAGGTTTTCACTATCTAGATTTATTGCATTTTTTCCATATTTGATTTTTTTCTTTTGTTTTCGATGTTTTATGCTTTTTAGGGATTTTCTACTTTTCTGATTTTTACTGATTTCTTCAGGAATTTATATCTCAAGCATAGAATTTCTTGAGATGGATGGAATTGATAGGTTCATCAAACCAATTACCTTCAAGGGTAGATAACTTGTATTCTCTTGAGCCATATGCTGCTACTATGACAAAAGTACCTAACCAATTTGGTTCAAATTTTCTCTTCTTTTCTCGGTCTTTCTGATTTCTCGAATTCTCCCTTAAAACTATATCTCTAATCTGAAAAGTGCATGGCTTGATTCTGTGATTATAACTTATTTCAATTCTTTATTGATATGCCTTCAAATGATCTATCATATTTTGGCAACGTTCCTTAATCAGCTCAAGTTCTTGAAATCTAGAGACTCGTTGTTATTCTTCTGGTATACGACCTTTTAAGGAAACTCATAGAGATGGTATCTCTACTTCTACTTGTAATATTGCTTCTTATCCATATACTAAGAAATATGGAGTTGCCCCCATTGGTGTGTGAATGCTGGTTCGGTATGCCCAAAGAGCAGGATTTACCTGAATATGCCAGTCTTTACCAGCTTCTTTGACTGTTTTCTTTAGGATTTTCAAGATTGTTTTATTTGATGCCTCAACTTGACCATTTCCCTATGGATAATATGATGTAGAAAACCTATGTTGGATATGGAATCGCTCACATAGTTCCTTCACATATTTATTCTTAAATGGTCATCCATTATCAGTGATAATGGTCATAGGGACTCCATAGCAATAGATTATATAACTCAAGATGAGTGATGATATTTGTTTTCCTACAACTTTCATCAAAGGTACTTCTTCAATACATTTAGTAAAATACTTAGTAGCAGTCAGAATGAACTTGTGTCCATTAGAGGATGAAGGGTTTATCTTACCTACCAAATCAAGACCCCATTGGGAGAATGACCATGATCCTGCCATAAGATGCAATTCTTGTGCTAGTGTGTGGATGAGATTCCCATGTATTTGGCATTGTTTGCATTTCTTGGCATATATAAATGAATCTCTCTCCATAGTAGGCCAATAGTAACCCAAATGAATAAGTTTCTTAGCCAACATTAATCCACTTGAGTGTGTGCCACAAATACCTATGTGAACTTTGTTAAGAACTTTTTTAGATTCTTCTTGTTCATGAAATCTCAATAAAGTGCTATCTAGACCTCACCTATATTGTTGACAATTGACACTTAATTGGTTGGTTTCACTATATTTTCATTAATGACAACATGGTATTTTGTTTAGGCTTCATGTTTTGGTTCAATTGTGAACTGACAGACACTTCATAGACACTACACAGCAGTGACAGGAGAAAAGGTTTTCTTTGGTTACCGACAATGCAAGCTGACATGGTTTAGAATAGTGTTATCAATATTGGAGGCCGACATCTCTTGGATCCAGCATCGTAAATTATTTTTGATATTCATGCATTTATGTTATCTAGCTAACATGTAATTTGATATTGTAATTATCTTTGTAAGCTGACATAAGGCATGATAAGTTGTATAGGATATATAAGTCTATTGGATTAGATCATTTTGAGATAGATGTGGTGATGGATATGTGAATATGATATAATGAAAAATATATCAGAGATATTATTTATGTGAGGATATTTATGTAAGGGTTATTCTAGTAAAGGGTTTAGGGTTTCAGATCAGAACAGATAGAGCTTAAACCGGAACTATATTCTGGCATAGAAGATGCTATCTTAGTAGTTAAACACTTCTCCAGATTGTAGTCTGGATTTATATGTAGTCAGTGAGGCTCCATTTTTGATTGAGCAGCGTGCTCTAGGCTATAAGTCTTCCTATAAGTGAAGGCCCCTCATATTTTGTAATATCTCTTCATATGGCCAGTGGATTGATATTGTGGGTCACAAATCCCAACATTGTTTTTCCTCTTTGAGGTTTTCCACATATAATTATGTGTGTTGTGATTCTCATTTATGTGATTGGCTTATTGGTTTCTTTACTTCTTTCAATTTTGTATGCATCGATATACCAGTTGGTATATGCATGTTTTAATAAGGCTAAAATTGATCATTTCAGTATAACACCGATTCACCCCTCTCAATGTTATTGGATTCCAACAATTGGCATCTGAGCCTTGTGCCTCAGAGGAAGTTTAATAGCTTGAGGAAGATCCCGAATCCAGAATCCATGGACATGGCTTTGGAGAAACAACTTGAGATGGCACTTGAAGATTATGATGCTAAAAGGTTGAAGAACTTAAAGCTACAAGATGAATTGAAAATTCTACTAAGGAATTCATTCTTGTCCTACAAGAGACACTATCAAGATGATGAAGAGAAAGATGCACTTAAGGAACAATGTCAGAAATTAAGTCAGGAGAACATGGTTATGAGAAATGAAATGCAAGCTATAACTATGAGAATGTATAAAGAGATTGAGGACTGAAAGAAAAAAGAAGAAAGTCTTGTTGTATCCCTAAAGAAAAAATTTGAAGAATGTGGTAGGTTGGTTCATGAGAATGATATGTTGAGAACTGATCTAGTACAATCCCAGAGTAATGAAGAAGAGCTTGAGAGACAAATGATAATTCTGAGAGAATATCTAACTATTGCAAGTGAGTATAAAGAAAAATTCAAGATTAGCTCAGCACAGCTAGATGAGTTGTTGAAGAGACAAAGGTAGATTGGAGATTCCAGTGGACTTGGATTTGAGCAAGGACAGAGCTCTGGTAGTGCTAATGAAGATCAAAATTATAAGGCACTGGGAAGGAAATTTAATGCTTATAAATTCAATGGTAGATGTTTTGTTTGCAATAGATTTGGTCACATGGATAGATCATGTAGAAACAGAGAAAATCAGAACCTTGATTTTGCTCACAGTAAATGTTCTAAATGCAATAAGTATGGTCATGAGACAAAATATTGTAGAATCAATGTTAAATGCTATGCATGTGGAAAGTTTGGACATATGGCTAATCAGTGCAGGTCAAGCAATTTCACCAGTTTTAGCAAAGCAATTCAAAGGAACAATGTTACATGTTATGCATGTAATGAGGTTGGACATATTGCTAAATTATGTAGAAGTAGAAATCCACCGGTTGGTAATGGAGGATCAAATGAGAAAGGGAAAAAGAAGGTTAGTGAAATATAATAGGATCATACTCAGAGATGGGTTAGGAAGACTGAAGAACAATCATCAGATGGAAATGCATCGGTTACTTATCTGACAGAGGAGGTTGCTCCTACACCAATAGGTAGCTCATCTGGTAATTGAGGCAGATGCCTTAAGGGTAGGAAAACTTAATGAAGATGTTGCATATGCCCTGAGAAGAGGTTCTAGAAGATGTTGCAGACATTGGAGATGCTTATCTTTCCTGGATATGTTCTATTCAAGATCTGGTATCTTTCACCGGTAGTCATTAATGTCAATGGAAGATTAGGGTTTTTCTCAGAGGTTAAAAGGTCAAATTCACTTCATTATTGATCACCTTACATTTAGAACGATCTCAGAGTGATTAAGAGTGACTAAGAGAAATCAAAGGAATTTCAGAGCAATTAGATTTCTTCTTGAGCGAAATTCACCAGTGACTGGAAGAATTTGTTAAGGGTATTCACTGAAAGTGATCAATAGGTATTTATCTTTAAACATGGCAGTGGGATCATCATCTATTCCTATATTTGTTGTAAATCCAATTGTAGTAGAGTTCAAGGACTTCCCCAAGCCAATTTTCAAGTGGTATCCACATGGCTACCATGGAAGATTCGGTTGGAGAATTTTCCCGTGTTTGGGAGGGAGTTGTCTATGTTAAATATGTTAGGGAATACATACATTGTCACATTGAGGACTTGGGAACATCTGAAATAAAGGGCATGTACATGAGAGAGCTGATGGGAGATTCTAGAAAGATCAAATCAACATACAAGGAAATTGAAGACTTAGGGTTACCGACATTCTAGACATCCCAGAATTCAAAGATGAGATAATTAGGTAAGTTTTGAGTAGAGTACATGGGGAGTTTATCTAGTTAGATAGAGCTTACAAGATCACCAAGCAAGCCATCAGGGAAATCACTAGTTTGCAATAGGTTGGGCAACGTCCAAAAAAGAAGGTTTCGAATGGTTACATGAATAAAATAACCTGCGCAACATCTGACAAGAGATCTATGAATATAAGAACTATTACTGACACGAACATCAGATTCGGTAGCATGATCATCGGATATAAGGTAACTCAGTCAAACTGACTCAACTCTGTTTCCAGTTCCTGCATTTTGCAACATACAAAATGATGAGAGAAAATGAGAAATTGGATCTATGTGATTGGATGTTAGATGAACTATTAATAAACCTAGGAAAGATTAAGGGAGAAAAGAAAGGCTCCTTCCGGTATGGCAAATTATTTGTCTTCTTAATGTCATTTTTCATGAAGGATACTCCCTATTTTGGGAAGAGGAAATGGGTATTTGATATCCCGGTAGGGAGACAATTGAAATAGTCAGTTGCTACTTTAGGAAGTCAGAGAGATGATAAAGTATGGGGATATTTTAAAGGGTTCCAAAAACCTATGAATTCTAGGGAAAGGGTTCCTAAGCATATTGTAGAAAAATATTCAACTGACATATGCTTCATGGTGAAGAAGGATGAAACACTTATGGAATCAATTAAGCCTTGGAAGATTTGGATTGAGGAAATGGGATATGAAGTGGATACACAGATTATTGAGGCTTCTACAAAAATGTTGATTGATGCACCTATCGATGAGGTAGAGAAGCCATGTGGTACTACAAAACAAAAATCACAAGAGGTTGAAATAGAGATCAATTGGAAGAAGATAGAGAAGTAGGAAGGAAAGGATAGAAAATTTGTTGAGAAGGTCTCAAAGGACATCAAATCATTAATTGATGATGTCCTAGAGAAAGGCAGGAAGAGGAAGAATCTAGAAGTACACATTGAACCTATTACAATAGAGTCTAAATTTGAGGATGACACACCCTTGGCATTCAAGAGGGTTGTAAGGAAGAAAACAAAGGAAAAAAAGGTAGAGGCTAAAAATAAACTGGTTAGGAAGGTTACATTCAAAATACCAGCATAGAAGCAAGCACAAAAGGCAACAGCTTTAGTTGCATCTATTATTGCAAGAATGAAGAAGAAGAGTGACATCGATTTGGCAATTCAATCTGGTAATGTGACTATCATTCCACCTAAAACTTGTACAGATTTAGTAGATGAAATCACTAAGGGTGGCATGCTAAAAAATGTACAATTTTATTATGAACACTTAGAGGATGATGAACAAAGAGAGGTAGAGGAAGCAATATTATTATATTTGGATATTTATAAAAAATTCTTAATAGAAATTAAAAACTAAATACCGGTGGAATTATATAATATGTTATATGCTAGAAGACTGTCAGCAATGTAAGAAGACAAGCATATTAAAATTCAAGAGTTATTATTTGTTTGTGTTACTATTGCTCTAGAGGAAATGGAAAGGACACTTGAGGTGACTGATAGAAAAGTCTTTAATATCAAACATAGAATAACCAGTCTGATGCTAGGAAGGGTAAATGAGATAATAAAGGAGACTCAAAAGGAATGGGTTAAGTTATTTCAACAAAACATAGGTTTCTTTACTTCACTAGAATCAAAAATAGATACTACAGACACCTCAGTTGAAGGAAAAGGAAAGGGGATTATGGGTACTTCACCCTCAATTTTGAAAAACATTAATATAGTGGAAATAAAGCCCCCAATAGATACAAATGTATAGATAGATGTTGAGATATCGGCTAATACAAAGAGTGAAAAAATTAATGATGTACAAGATACTAATATTGAGGATAACAGTCCTCCAGATACAAATGTTCAAGTTGAGGTTATAGTTCCTATAGAGGAATAGACAGTTACAGAGACTAGACCAAGTGGCAAAGCCACCAATGCAAGTGAGGAAGCTATAAAGGACAAATCATCAGAGGAGAAGAAAGGGGAAACCAGTAGTTGGTCCATCATTGTTGTCAATTGACACCTTATAGGTTGAAAATAAAAACATAACCAAGATGAGTCCTACTAAACTCATGATGATGGCAACAAAAAAATTAATGAAGGATCTACATATAAAGGGATTATTCATCAGTCAATCAGTGTTTTACACAAACTAGTCCCAGAGTGCAAGATTGACAATGAAGCGAGCCCATCTAACAAGCTTAAGACAATTACTAACCACATTTTAAAGGATTTTCAATCCTTACAACATATTTCAAACCGACAAGCACTTGAGAGGTTCACTTAGGCTAAAAGAGTTGCATTTGATCAGGTGATTGAATTTGAGAAGAAGAAGATTGATGAAAAGTTGAAACCGATAGATAATTATTTGAAGCAGTGTACAAATATTTATAGGGTATGTTGTAACATAGATATACTTACAGTTAATGTGGATAAGAAGATACAAGAATTTTAGGAGAAAATTGCATATATAGATGATTCTTTTGATGGATTGACTTTATTGACTACATCTATTGATGGTCAAATTTTGATTTTGGAAGCCCAAATTTTTTTTCTTGAGAAGGAAAGAGATAAAATTATAAGAAAAGCCAGAAGTCTGAGAGGCTTGGTGAGTCCCCAGTTGGATTCACTTAGTGTACATAAGAAAGATTGTATGGATATGGTTGGAAAGGCTACACCAGTAGAGGTAAGTGAGAAAGAGTCATTTGCACATATATTAAATGGACTTGTATCTATTTCTAACACTTTTAAAACTAGTTGGGATACTTATCTTGAGCTATTGGAGAAGGCTTATCCAGAAGTTTTAAAATTTGTTAAGCTCTAGTAAGATATTTATGGGATATTCATTGTATAGTTTTTTGGATCTTTGACATTCTTTTTTTAGAATTTTTGATGGAATTGATGTCAAAGGGGGAGTAATATAGATGTGAAAAATAATAGAAGGAGTTATATACATTAGTGGGAGATATGGAGATATGGAGACATGGAATATTTTTCATTAATGAATATTCAGCTCAGGAGAAGTAGGCAGGATGGAACCGACAAATGAAACCTTGACCATTTTTCACATGAGTGTTGCCTTCAATGCCAAAAGGGGAGATTGTTGGAAATTGACACTCAATTGGTCGGTTTCACTATTTTTTCATTGATGGAAACATGGTATTTTGTTCAGACTTCATGTTTTGGTTCAGTTGTGTACCGACACGCACTTCACAGACACTACACCAGCAAGATAGAAGGATTTCTTTGGTTATCGACAATGTAGACCAACATGGTTTAGAATATGGTTATCAGTATTGGAGGCCAACATCTCTTGGATCTGGCATTGACAATTATTTTTATATCCATGCATTTATGTTATCTAGCCGACATGTAATTTGATATTATAATTATCTTTGTAAGCTGACATAAGGCATGATAAGTTGTATAGGATATATAGGTATGTTGGATTAGATCATTTTGAGATAGATGTGGTGATGGATATGTGAGTGTGATATAATGCAAAATATATCAAAGAGATTATTTATGTGAGGATATTTATGTAAGGGTTATTTTGGTAAAGGGTTTAGGGTTTCAAACCAGAACAGACAAAGCTTAAACCAGAACTGTATTCTAGCATAAAAGATGGTATTTTAGTAGCTCAACACTTATCTAGATTGTAGTTTGGATTTATATGTAGTTAGTGAGGCTCCATTTGTGATTGAGCAGTGTGCTCTAGGCTGTAAGCCATCCTACAAGTGCAAGCCCCTTATATTTTGTAATATCTATTCATATGGTGAGTGGATTGATATTGTGGGTCACAAATCCAGCCATGATTTTTCCTCTTTTAGGTTTGCCACGTATAATTCTGTGTGTTAAGATTCTCATTTATGTGATTGGCTTATTGGTTGCTTTACTTTCAATTTTGTATGTACCAGTATACCGATTTGTGTATGCATTTTTTAATAAGGCTAAAATTGATCATTTTGGTATAACGTTGATTCACCCCCCCCTCTCAGTGTTGTTGGATTCCAACATATATAAGGTATCAACAATGATAGTATAGTGAGATGACTGACGAATAAAATTTCTTCTCTATTTGCAGGATAGGTCAAGAGGAAGGATATTCTCTTTTAAGTATTGATAAATTTGGCCGTATAAGGATTGATCGATTCTAGATATATGGAAAATCATGTGGGTACTTTGGGATTCAATGGTAGGATTCAAGATATCTTCCACTAGGAATTCATAACATTGTTGATTCTCCTGATTTTGCAAAAGAGATGCTATTGTAGCCATTGCATCTACTGCTTTATTCTCATTTCTTGGGATATGAGTGAATGATATTTCTTCAAAATGTTCTTTAAACTCTTCTACCAAATATTTGTAAGGCACGATCTTGTCATCCTTAGTTTGATAATCATCATTTATTTGGTTGATTATAAGTTGTGAATCACCATAAAAATGTAATTGCTTAATGTTCCATTCAATCGCCATTTTGAGCCCAATAGTTAATGCTTCATATTTTGCAGTATTGTTTGTGCATGGAAATCATAGTCTATATGATTTTGGAATTGTCTGTCTTAGAGGCGTGATGAACAAAATTCCAGTGCTTGATCCATATTGTGTATATGAACCATCAAAGTTCAACTCCCAAAATATTGTGCTTATTTTCAGAATGTTTGCATTAAGAAATTCAATGTGCAATGGTACGTAATCTTGTAAGGGTGCTTCAACTAATTTATCAATAATAACTTGTCCTTTGATATCTTTTTGATCAACAAATTCTATATCAAACTCACTTAGTACCAATAACCCATTTTGCTAGTCTGCTTGTCAAAGTTGACTTGTTCACAACAAATACTTTAGTGGATCTATTTTTGCTATTAGTTTCACAGAATGAGTCAGTATATAATATTGTAGTTTCTGAGTTATGAATATAACTGCTAGGAATGTCTTTTCAATTGATGTATAGTTTAATTCATAGCCTACAAGTGTTCTACTAATGTAATACACTTCTCTTTCTTTACCTTCTTCATCATTTTGTTCTAAAAGAGTTCCTAGTGATACATTTGTTGCTGAGATGTAAAGTAATAATGGTTTCCCTTTGATTGGTGAGACAAATACTAGAGGATTCATCAAATATTATTTGATTTTCATAAAAGATTCTTTTCACTTCTAATCCCATTTGAATGGAACATTCTTATGTAAAATATGAGTGAATGAATGGCATCTATCTATTAATTGAGACACAAATCTTCTGATTGATTGCAATCTCCCTTGTAGAGAACACAATTGACTTATGTTTCTAGGCAACTCCATTTCCATGATAGGTTTGACCTTTTCTAGATCCACTTAAATTCCATGAGCTGATATATGTACCCAAGAAGTTTTCCAGAGGTTACTCCAAATGCACATTTCTTTGGATTCAATCTTAACTGATATTGTTCAAGCTCATCAAAGATTTTTCCCAATATGTTCAAATGTGATGGTATGAAGAAACAATAAGTATCCAATAGTTTATTGAGAGGGGGGGGGTTGGGGGGGGGGGTGAATCAGTAATCTGAAAAACTGATACAAACTTTCCCAAACTCAATTTCAATCTCTCAAAGTAAACTTATCAATGAAATACCACTTGTCAAGATAAAAACTCATAAGATAAACCGACTGACTTTTACAATAATTTAACAGTAAACAACATCAAACTTATAAACATCCAAATACTTTATCATATGTCAACAAACTTCATTTCTCAATGCTTCCAGTTATCATGACTTATCCAAAATAGTTAAGTAGTTAATCAATTCAACCATAAGATCATAACCACAAAATCATTCACCACTTGACACAAATATTTTTTGACGTGGAAACCCAAATAGTTAAAAACCATGGTGAGATGAGACTCACAAGATAACTATCTGACCTCTTCAAAAGTTCATCCTATTAGGAGCCAAGCCTGTTAAAGCTTTACAAAAGTCCTGCTAAGAGTTGATCCTGTTAACAACCACTCGGTTAAGGGATTGACTACAAATGCCTTGTTAGAAGCAATACCATGTTAGGAGTAACCTCGGTAGAGGATTAGAAAACCCAAACTAATGGATCACCTTGTTAGAGGATTTAAATAGCACCAACCTTATTAGAGCTTACCCAGTTAAGGGATTTCAAATCTGCTCTAATTGTTACAAAACAACATGAGTTTGTTGATCTATCTAAATAACACTACACATTCTTGATCAGATCCTATTTATTCTCCTATCTTCCTTTACTCAAACTATAGATACATCATTTGGTTTGGAAACCACACACTCAACTGATCTTTTGCCAACACTTAAAATAAACAACTTCATCGACCTTATAAACAAATCAATTAGGTCGATAACACAACAAAAATCTAATTCTCATAAATATTACAAACAAATCAGTTTAAGTATGACTATTAGATCACATAGAAATCTCTACACATTAATCAAGAAAACCTTGACCACTCCTTGATCACTGCTTCATCGATCTCAGTAACTCATCACACGCATTGCATTATATGCAATACACTTTTCTCATTCCCTAGACAAAAACCGTTACAACAACACATCAAAAAACACTTGAAACTATCTTCATACAATGACCATACATGTCACCATCATTACCTCTCATCATTAGATCATAAACCAACATAACTAGTTCAACAACCTTAATCGGTTAGGGTTTAACAAAAACAATAGGTATGGTTTACTGGTTACATCAATGGATAGGGTTTAACCTTTTTATCGGTTACCGTTTCAACTCTAAAATTACATACCGGTTTATGATTTTCTTCATTTAGCTCATCCTACCGGTTACAAGACAATATTAACAACATCAGCAATAAAAATAATATCTTTATTGGTTAATTGACATCAATGACAACATTACATATCATTAATGCAATGTTCATGCAAATGCCAACAATCTCCCCCTTTAGCATTGATGGAAATACAAATATCAATACCATTGATTGCTGCTATGATAGTGAATAGGAATCCTGGTTTACATTACCAAGTATTCACCATGCTCTCCATGTCTTTTAGTTTGTCACTGGTTCTTCTCCTCATAATCACATAACTATTCTCCCCGTTCGATAACAATGTCAAATTGAAATTAAAACATGTAATTGTTGGCATTATACACTCACATGAGAATGGTTGATGTTGTCATTGATGGCAACCAACCGGTAATCGGATTCTACAGGTTCATCGGCAATGCAGACATCATTTACCAGCACCGACAGGCACAACAAAGTTCATTCATTGACATCTAGTTCACACCAACAATGAAGCATACCAACACTCAAGCCGACACAAGACAAATTTTGTTTATGTAAATTGTACTGTAATGTAATTAATTATTTGTAAGCTGACATGATGTATTGTAAAGTCTCATATATGTATGAGATATTATAGGTCATTTTTGATATGGCATTATGTAGAAGATAGTGAAAGGATTTTTTAATAAGGCAGATAGGTTAAGTGAGTGAATTTCATTCATCGGCAAGGTTTTTGGTTATGGTTTCTGACAGAGCTTAAACTGGTACTGAATCAAGCATTGCAGATTCTATTTTGAGCAGTACATTGTCTTGGATTTAATTATCCATTTTGTAGTCAGTGAGACTCTTTTGTTGAGCAGTGAGCTCTAGGCTGTTGGCCTTCCTGCATGTGCAGGCCCCTATTGTAAGTAATATTTATTCATATTGGCTAGTGAGTAAATATTGTGGGTCCCAAATCCCACCAATGTTTTTTCCTTACTGGGTTTCCTCGCCAAAACATCTTGTGTTATGGTGTGCATTAATGTTGTCTCTGTTATTTCTCTTTACTGCATTATTACTTGTTTACTAGTACATTAATTTGGGTTGCAAGGTTATAAATAAGTTCAAATATACCATATACCTTTTAGACACTGATTCACCCCCCCTCTCAGTGTCTTTGGGACTATCATTGCATCTAATAATTGGTATTAGAGCTTGGTCCTCTATTTGCAAAAGCCTAATAGCTTGACAAAGATTCTGAAATCGGTACTGATGGAGAGTTTGAGAAAACAGTTGGAAGGAGCTCTTGAAGATTTTGATGTAGAAAAATTGAAAAATATCAAACTTGAAGATGATCCGAGGACTGCCCAAGAATTCATTAAAGGACTTCAGGAGAACCTACTTATAGCACAAAATAAGAGGAAGGAACTTCATGAGCAAATGCAAAAACATGATGATGAAAAGGAAACTCTTAGAGATATTGCAAAGAAGTTGAGGCAAGAGAACAGTAACATGAGGAATGAAATGCAAGATTTAACCATGAGGCTATGTAAGGATATTTAAGACAGGAAGAAGAATGAAGAAGACTTGACTAGAAGACTTAATGATGGAGGAAATGAAAATCTGAGTCTTTGTCATGAAAATGATATGCTAAAGACAAATCTGATTCACATGCAACATGATAAAGATGAGCTTAGGAGACAATTTGGGATTCTGGAGAATGGGTTGATCACTACAAATGAACACAAAGATAAATTCAAGAAATGTTCAGAAAGACTTGATGACATGGTGAAAAGACAGATACCTGATGGAGATACAATTAGACTTGGATTTGAACATGGAGAAAGTTTTGGGACTACAAATAATCAAGATCACAGCAAACCGATAAGACAACCTAATGCTTATAAATTTAATGGGAAATGTTTTAATTGCAACAAATTTGGTCATATAGCAAATCAGTGCAGATTTAGAAATAATCATAATACAAATTTACCCACTAGTCAATGTTCCAAATGCAATAAAGTTGGTCATAACTCAGAAAAATTGTAGAATGAATGTGAAATGCTATATTTGTGGTAGATTTGGACATTTATCTAATCAATGCAGAACACAAAAGGGTCAAGGATATGGAAAGGCTATTCAGAGGAATAATGTAACTTGTTATGCATGTAACAAGATTGGGCATATTGCAAAATTTTGTAGAAGCAAGACTATACCAGCGAACAATAAAGGATCTAATGAGAAGGGAAAAGAAAAAGTAAATGAAATAAAGAAAGAATTTTCAAAACAATGGATCAAGAAGAGATATTAGAGAATTGGTGAATCTATCTCTATACTGGTAGAACAAAGTAACCCTCCACCAATAGGAAATTCTTCATCTAACTAAGGAATAATCCTTAGGGGGTATGGTAGAAACTAAAAATCATGCATTCTACCCTCGGTTGATGGTAAGCAGTCATATTTGTTCTTTACTGATAGATATATTAAGATTTAACTTAACTGGTAAGAATTTAATGCGGTTGTTGCAGAACATTTTGGTTATAAAGCACCGAAAAACCCTCATTTCAATCCACCAATTATCCAAGCATTTGAAGAGCGCAAAGATAGAGCAAAGGCATTCTAAGGTGAAGTAGCAAGTTGTTTTTAGACATTCAAAGATTTCAGTTGCAGAAAAGGTATTTATCTTTCAAAATGGCATCTTCATCTTCTGCACCTGAATTTATTGCAAACCCTACTATGGTAGAAAACATTAAGCGCCCTAGACCCGTGTTTAAAATCATCCCTGAGATTGCTAAACAAGATGAATCCATCGGAGCCTTTTCTAATATTCCAAAGGGAGTTTATTTTGCCGAAGACCCAAGGATTTATATTCATTGCAACATAGAGAATTTAGGTTCAGATGACTTGAAGAACATGTACAAAGATGTTATAACTAATGAACAAGGTTTAGTCAAATCGGAGCATAAGATTACTGAGGATTTAGGATTTGTTGAAATTTTGAACATTCCTCAATTTTCGGATAAGATAGTTCATCTTGTACTGAGCAGAGTTCATGGGGAGTTTATGTGGCTAGACTCTATTTTTAAAGTTACTAAGGAGGCAATCAAGGCAGTTATTGGTTTACCCTCAACCGGTACTAGGAGTGACAAAAGGAAGAAGACACCAAACAAGGGTGTTATGGACCTAACTGAAGCTACATTTGACAATAGATCTCTTAGGGTTAATGATATCAATGATGTAAATGTGAAATATGTGAGCATGGTATTTGGATATAGAGTTACACATGAAAATAGGTTAAATTATGTTTCTAGTTTGTGTATTCATAGTGCATATGAGATGGTTAAGAACAATGATAAAATTGACATCTGTGAATGGCTTAATGATGAACTGATAGGTAACTTGAAGAAGATTAAGGGTTACAAGAAGGGGACATTCTATTTTGGGAATCTACTTGTGTGTTTAATGCTTTACTTTACAAAGGAGATACCCGACATTGGTCACAAGGACTTTGCATATGACATCCCAATAGGTAGACAAATCATGGAAGCTATTACTAACATAGGTGCTTACAGTGATGACATGGTAAAAGCCTATTTCAAAAACTTTGAAGCCAAGGTGAAGGCTAGAGAGAGGATACCATAGAGTATTGTGGATAAGTATGACAAGCAAATATGTTTTGTAATCAAAAGAGATGAAACATGGATGGAAGATATTACTCCTAGAACCATTTGGATAACAGAGATGGGATATGAAGTTGATTTGAATATTCTTGAGGATTATGCTAAGACACTTCTTGATCCACCTAGGGAACCCTCTAAAGAAATTTTTGGGAATGTTGATACTATTGAGAAGGCAATTGGTATGCAAAAGAAGAGAAAAAAAAGAAAAAAATTAATCAGAGATGCATCCAAAATGGATAAAGAAGTTAAAGAAAATATAATAACCTTAAGTGGTATTTCTAGTAGTGAACTAGAAGGACTAGAACCGGTAGCTCATGTTTCACCAGTTGTCACTTCTTCGGATACAGACAATGGTAAGACATCAGAGTTCAAGAGAGTTAAAAGGAAGAAGAGGAAACCTTCACTGGTACCTTCTCCTTCTCCTAAAAGGGAAAGAACATTAAGGAAAAAGTAGCAGGTTGTAAGGGAGCCTAAGAACAAGTTAACTCCAAAGAAGGAACAACAACCTAAGGCATCAGATACCCTTACACCAAAAGAACTAGTAAATGAAATTACTCAAGATGGTAATCTTTGCAATGTGAATAAAATTTATCATTCATTCAAGGATTTTGATAAGGACACAATAGAGGAAAGCATCATTTTGTATCTTGACATCTACAAGAAAGTTTTGATTGAGGTTGTAGATGATCTGCCTAATGACTTATACATAAGATTAGAGGCTAAAATAATGTCAGTAATAGATTTGGATAAAAGGTTAAAGGTTGAAGCATTGTTGGTTGTTCACTCCATTAATTCTAGGGAAGAAATTGATGAACTGATTGTTGAAGCCAACCAGTCCATTTTTGTGAGTGGTCACTAGTAGGTTAGTCTAATGGCAGGAAGAGTGAAAGAGATATCAGATGAAACTGTAGACAAATGGGACATATTTTTTGTTGAAAAAGAAAAGAAAGAGGAAAGGGAGAGACAAAAAATGGATAGGTCTTTTACAAAGGTATATCAAAAGGACAAAGGTAAAGGTAGAATTGGTAATGTACCTATTATAAAGGTCAATGATAACCTTTCTCCATTGGCACAAGACACCCCACCAATAACAATGGAAACACTGGTACATATAGAGAGTCAACCAGATAAGAAGGCTGAAGAAACAACTCATGATGATACTAATCCAGATTCTAAAATTCTTTTCACTATGAATATAGATACACATGATTTTAATATTGTTGTGGATAAAGAGACTGTAGAGGTAAAGACAACTGATGCTACAAATGTTGAAATCTCAGAGTCACCAGTTAACACTGTTGACTCTCAGAACATACAAATACTGACAGAAGCTAAGAAGCTTGACACTAGGGAACCAACAAAAGTAGAGGTAATAACACAAAGTGAGAAACCGGCAGCAACTGTAAATAAAGAGGAAACAAATGATGGAAACAAGGAAGAAATTGTTAAGGTAATTGGTCAAGTGTCTGATGAAAAGAAAGTTATTGCAGAACTGAGCACATCCACTACAAATTTCAGACCTACAAATGTAATAGATGTTCTTTTGGATTCAATAAAGAGGATCAGAAAGTGCAACACCTTAGCATTTAAGGCCATTGATGATACATTGCCTATTTTTAAAATGATTTCACCGGCATGTGAGGTAGATCATTTTGATGGCTCTTTGGGTAAATTGGATGCATTGTCCAAATTTATTGCTTCAAATGTTCTATCTGTAGATAAGCTCAATGAAGAAACCATTAAGAAAAAGGTGAATAAAGAAAAAAGGTAAATTATTTGAGAAAACTATCAAGGACTATATTGAGAACATTGATTCCTTATTACCGGTACTTAATTCAACAATTTTTGAATACAAAGAATTGTATAAAGAAGCTTGTAAACCTCACCACCTAACTGAAGACATTGATGAGGAGATTAAGAAAAAACAAAAGTAGCTAGATGATATAGCAGACAATATGATAGGTTCTTTAGAACTTACCTCAATTATTGAACAAGAGATGGTATTTTTTGAGGAAAAGATAGAGAAACTGGAGTAGGAAAAAGAAAGGATAAGGTTGAAGGCCCATGAACTAAAAAACAAACTTGGCCCAAAATTGGACAGTCTTATAACTCAGCGGGTAGAGCTATCTAAAGCATTAATTCAAGGAGAATGATCACCGAAGAAAAAGATGCATTATCTAACCAACATGATCCAATAGATAGAAACCATTATCTTTGACAATAATAAATTCTTGTAGAGCCTGAATCTAATTTTGGCGAATATCTTTCAAATTGTACACAATCGGTTATAGGCTATGAGGTAGAATTTGTGTATTCTTTGATTCTTTTTGACATCCTTTGTCATTCATGTCAAAGGGGGAGTAGAATGGAGAAAATGTATGGAAGAAAATGCACAGAAGAAATCACTTGCTCAGGGGGAGCACACTTTTTGGGGATCAATTTTGGACTTCATTTTTGGATAACAGATTTTTGGAGTTTTCTCATGAGTGTTGCCATCAATGCCAAAGGGGGAGATTGTTGGCATTCTATACTCACATGAGAATGGTTGATGTTGTCATTGATGGCAACCAACTGGTAATGGGATTCTATAGGTTCACTGGCAACACAGACATCATTTATCGACACCGGCAGGCACAACAAAGTTCATTCATCGGCATCTAGTTCACACCGGCAACAAAGCATACCGCCACTCAAGCTGACACAAGACAAGTTTTGTTTATGTAAATTGTACTGTAATGTAATTAATTATTTGTAAGTTGACATGATGTATTGTAAAGACTCATATATGTATGAGATGTTATAGGTCATTTTTGATATGGTATTATGTAGAAGATAGTGAAAGGATTTTGTAATAAGGCAGATAGGTTATGTGAGTGAATTTCATTCACCGACAAGGTTTTTGGTTATGGTTTCTGACAAAGCTTAAACCGGTACTGAATCAAGCATTGTAGATGCTATTTTGAGTAGTACATTGTCTTGGATTTAATTATCCATTTTGTAGTTAGTGAGACTCTTTTGTTGAGCAGTGAGCTCTAGGCTGTTGGCCTTCCTACATGTGCAGGCTGCTATTGTAAGTAATATTTATTCATATTGGCCAATGAGTAAATATTATGGGTCATAAATCCCACCAAGGTTTTTTCCCTTACCGGGTTTCCTCACCAAAGCATCTTGTGTTATGGTGTGCATTTATGATGTCTATGTTATTTCTCTTTACAACATTATTACTTGTTTACCAGTACATTAATTTGGGTTGCAAGGTTATAAATAAGTTCAAATATACCATATACCAGTTAGACATTGATTCACCCCCCCCTCTCAGTGTCTTTGGGACTATCATTGCATCTAATACTAATGTCAAATTTCATTGTGCAACAACAACAATAATCTACAGCTAGATGCTCCCCCTGTGTAATAACTTCCACTTCTACACCAATCTTTTTTTAAAATTCATCAAGTAGCTCTGGGAATGATGTAATCTACATCATGCTCAGCTAACCTCATGAAGGGGTACAACCCCTAACTAACTTCTAAGATACTCAAATGTAGTTTTAGGTAGAGGTGTAGTCAAAATATCCACAAGTTGCTCCTTGGTAGAAACATGCTCTAGGATAACATATTTGCTCTGCACTTTTTCCCTCAAGAAATGATACTTCAATTCAATATGCTTGGTTGGTGAGTGCAAAACAAGATTCTTGGAAATATTTACGGCACTTGTATTATCACATAAAACCTTTATAGGTTCTGAAATCTTCATCTTAAAACCTTCCAAAATGTGCCTCATCCAAATAGCCTGTGTGCAATTCATGTAAGCTGCAACATACTGAGCTTCAATAGTAGACTGTGAAGTACAAATCTGCTTCTTACTACTCCATGAAACAAGTCTTCCTCCAAGAAAGAATGCTCCACCGGTTGTGCTTTTCTGATGATCAACATTTCCTACCCAATCAGCATTTGTGTACACCTTTAACTCAAAATTTCCTCCATATGGATACCATAATCCATAGTCAACAGTACCTTTCAAGTACCTAAAAATCCTCTTGGTTGCTATCAGATGTGTTTCCTTAGGATTCTTCTGGAATCTAGAAACTATGCCAACTGCATGAGCTATATATGATCTGCTGTGAACTACACAGTGCAATTTTCCAATCATTGACATGTATTCCTTCTCATCAATAGACTTAGATTCATCTTCCTTAGACAACTTACAACCTATAACCATTAGTGTCCCAACTGGTTTATGGTCACTCATTCCAAATATCTTCAAGACCTCTTTTACATAATTAAACTGTGTAATGAAAATACCATTCTTCATTTGTTGTATCTGCAAGCCTATGAAATTTTTTATTTCCCCTACTAAAGACATTTCAAACTCATTTTTAATTTCATCTGCAAAACTATTTCTCATGACATTATTACCTCCAAATATGATATCAGCTATAAATACTTCGTTGACCAATATTTCATCTCCTTCAGATTTGAGATATATGTTACTATCATCACTAGTTCTCAGAAAGCCTATCTTCATCAGATGTGTATGAAGCCTTTCATACCATGCTCTGGGTGCATGCTTTAATCCATATAAAGCCTTATGCAATCTACATACCATTTCTTTCTCATTAGTCAGAGCATAACTATCTGGTTGCTCAATATAAACTTCTTCTTCTAGTATCCCATTCAAAAATATAGACTTAACATCCATTTGGTATACCTTGAATTTCTTATGGGCTGCAAATGCAAGTAAAGTTCTGACACCTTCCAGTCTTTCCACTGGTGCAAAAGTTTCACCATAGTCTTATCCTTCTTCTTGAGCATAACCTTTGCACACCAACCTATCTTTGTTGCAAACTACAACACCATATTCATTCAACTTGTTCCTGAACACCCATTTAGTACCTATTACATTTTTATTTACTGGTCGGGGTACTAGGGTCTAAGTGTAGTTTTTCTCAATTTGATCCAATTCCTCCTCCATAGTTTTAACCCAATTATCATCACCAAATGCTTCTTTAGCAATTCTTGGTTCAATGGTGGGGATCATGCAAGAGTTTTCTCTTACTCTTCTTCTAGTTAGTACTCCAACATCCTTATCCCCAATAATTTGTTCAGGATTGTGATTCAATCTCACATATCTTGGAATAAAATGATCATTTTCTTTAGGTTTAGCTTCTTCACTATCATCATCTTCTTCATAATTTATTTGTTTTGGTTGAACTGGTGCATCATAATTTGCTTTGCCAGTTTCAGATTTCATAGTTTATGGTTCCAAAAATAAAATGCAAGGATATTCATCCTTCTTCTCCAAACTAGTTTCCTTTGATGCTTTAGGATATTCATCCACTCGAAGATAAGTACTCTCAATAATTCTCTGTGTCCAGTTGTTAAAATACATGTAGGCCTTACTGTTGGTGGAATAGCCAAGAAATATACCTTCATCACCTCAAACTTTCTAATATAATCACCTCTCTTAATAAAACATTTTCTTCCAAATATCTTGAAATAACTAACATCAGGTGATATTCCATACTAGTATTCATAAGGAGTCTTGTCCTTACCTCTTTTTACCAGAACTCTATTCATAGTGTAGACAACTATGCTGACAACTTCTCTCCAAAAAGTTTTTGCTACACCTCCTTGTATCAACATTGTCCTAGCAACTTCAATAACTAATTGATTGTTCCTCTCTGCTATACCATTCTACTATGGTGTCTTTGGTGTAGAAAGTTGTTGTTTGATACCATTCTCTTGGAAATACCTAGTGAATTCCTTAGAAGTAAATTCACTGCCTTGATCTGTCCTCAGACATTTTATCTTCTTACTACTCTCCTTCTCTGCTAAGGCAATGAATGCCTTGAACTTACCAAAACCTTTAGTCTTATCCTTCAATAATGTGACCCACATAATCCTTGAGCAATCATCAGTGAGGATCATGAAATATCCATCACCTTGAATGCTTTTTGTTCGTATTGGTCCACAAAGATCTGTATATACCAAATCTAACAAATGCTCCAATAAAAAGGATTTTCTCTTTAAAGTTGATGATTTCATCTTTCCTAACAAACATTCTTTGCAAAGAGAATTAACTGGTTTGTCCAATTGAGGCAAACCTCTCACTTTCTTGGACTTACTCACTTTAACAATGTTATCAAAGTTTATATGACAAAATCTCCTATGCCAAAGCTAGCTATTATCTATTTTTGCAATTAAATAGTTGCTAACTTTAGGATTAAGGTGAAATGGGTTATCTTTAGTTTTCTTCCCAGTTGCAATCAATTCAACTTGATTGTCAAAGATTTTGCACATGCCATTTTTAAACTCCAGTGGGTATCCTTTGTCATTGAGTTGTGCCACACTCAAAAGATTGTTCTTTAGACCTTCAACCCAGTAGACATAATCTGCACTGCTCTTCCCATTAAGATAAATAATTCCCTTACCCTTAACCATGTAGGGTGAGTCATTACCAAATCTTAGAACTCTGCCATCAAATTCCTTCAAAGAAAGAAATTTTCTCCGATCACTGATCATATGATGTGAACAACCAGTATCAATGATCCAATCATTAGATTTATCCATCCTAGATACTAATGCTTTCTGGTCTGATATCTCTTTTTTAATAGCTACAAACATATATATTCATTAGCATCACCATTAGATTTTTCATCAGTGATACCACCATCAACAATAATAAGACAATCTCTCTTGCCTTTACCCTTATACTTCTTGAATTTCTCTCGCTTGTGTTCATTTTCACCATTAGGACAGTTAGCAACTATGTGTCCAATCTTGTTGCATGCAAAACATTTCAAAGGTAATTTACCTCTATATTTTCTAGTGCCTCTAGGCAACCGCTTTGCCAACAATTTTCAAGCTCCACTAAACTACCTTCATCATCCGCATCTCTATTGCATCTGGATTCATAATTGTGACTGGCATCTCTACTTTTTCTCAAATATGGGTTAGAAACAAAAGCTCTAAATACAGACTCAGATTTCTATACACTACTATCATAACTGTTCAATTCAAAAGCAGTAAGTTTACCAATGCTAGAGTCAAGAGTTACCTTAGTTTTGTCAATGGACTTCAACTCCTGAATGGCTGCAACTCAAATAGCATAGACTAGTAGTAGGGTTCTCAGTACCTTAGTGATCACTGTGGCATCTTCCACTTTCCCTCCACTCTTAATTTCACTGACTATCTCTTTTATCCTTTGACCGTACTATTGGATATTCTCACCTTCAACCATCCGCATGTCATCAAACTTTCCTCTTAGAGTCTCCTCTTTAGCAATCTTAATTTTTTTTTCACCACTATAAATCTCTTCAAGTTTTTTTCATACCTCATATGTAGTCTCTATACCATGAACATCTACATATTCAACATCAAACAAAGAACTGATACTAGTCTCTAATGCTTGATGATTTTCTTGTTGCTCTTTTTTCTGATCATCAATCAAAATCCTAGTAGGTGCAACATATTGAGTATTGAAATGTTCTCAATATTGACTTCCTAGACTTTTGATGTAAATTTTCATTTTGTCGCTCAATATCCTATAGTTCTCTCTATTAAACTTTAGACCTTCCTTCTTTATCATGATCTGCAAGATCTTTACCTCAAGCTCTTAGGATTAGATCTTAGAGGACTTGATAAGCTCTGATACCAATTGATGGTATGAATAGAGAATAAGTATCTAGTAGTTTACTGAGAGGGGGGGTGAATCAGTAATCTAAAAAACTAATACAAACTTTCCCAAACTCAATTTTAATCTCTCAAAGTAAACTTATAAATGAAATACCACTTGTCAAGATAAAAACTCATAAGATAAACTAGTTGACTATTACAACAATTTAATAGTAAACAACATCAAACTTATAAACATCCAAATGCTTTATCATATGTCAACAAACTTCATTTCAATGCTTCTGGTTATCATGACTTATTAAAAATAGTTAAGTAGCTAATCAAATCAACCATAAAATCATAACAACAAAAACATTCACCACTTGACACAAATAATTTTTTGATGTGGAAACCCAAATAGGTAAAAACCATAATGAGATGAGACTCACAAGATAACTATCTGAACTCTTCTGAAGTTCTCCTTGTTAGGAGCCAAGCCTGTTAAATCTTTACAAAAGTGCTGTTAAGAACCACTCGATTAAGGGATTGACTACAGATGCCTTATTAGAAGAAATGCCCTGTTAGGAGTAACCTTGGTAGAGGATTTGAAAACCCAACTAATGGATCACCTTGTTAGAGGATTTAAATAGCACCAGGCTTGTTAGAGCTTACCCGGTTAAAGGATTTCAAATCTGCTATAATTGTTAGAAAACAATAGGAATTTGCTGATATGTCTGAATAGCACTACACTTGATTGATCATATCCTTTTTATGCTCCTATTTGCCTTTACTCAAACTGTAGATACATCATCTAGTTTGGAAACCACACACTCAACTGATCTTTTGACAACACTTAAACTAAACAACTTCATCGACCTTATAAACAAATCAATTAGGTTGATAACACAACAAAAATCTAATTCTCATAGAGATTACAAACAAATCGATTCAAGTATGACCGTTAGATCACATAGCAATCTCTACACATTAATCAAGAAAACCTTGATTACTCTTTGATCACCGCTTCATCAATCTCAGTAACTTATCACGCACTTTGCATTATATGCAATACACTTTTCTCATTCCCTAGACAAAAATCATTACAACAATGCACCAACAAACACTTAAAATTATCTTCATAGAATGACCATACGTGTCATCATCATTACTGCTCATCATCGGATCATAAACCAACATAACCAATTCAACAACCTTAATTGTCTAGGGCTTAACAAAAAAAATAGGTAGGGTTTACCGATTACATCAATGGATAGGGTTTAGCCTTTTTATTGGTTGTTGGTTCAACTCTCAAACTTACATACCGGTTTACAATTTTGTTAATTTAGCTCATCCTACTGATTACAAGACAATATTAACAACATCACTAATAACAACAATACCATTACCGGTTAATTGACATTAATGACAACATAACATATCATTAATGCAATCTTCATGCAAATGCCAACAAAATGTTCTTTCCTTGTATGAGATTTTGCAAGTATATCATCTACACAATCTTCCATAAATGTATGTATCATATCATGGAAATTTGTTGTCATGGCTCTTTGATAAGTTGCTCCTGCATTTTTAAGCCCAAATGACATAACATTCCAGTAGTAAGTACCCCATGCACAAATGAATGCTCTCTTTTCTTGATATTCAGGGATGATTCTTATTTGATTGAACCTCGAGAATCCTTCCATTAATGAAAACATCTCATGTCCTACTGATAAGTCTACAATTATATCGATGTTGGGTAGTGAGAAATCATCTTTGGTACATGCCTTGTTCAAATCTTTGAAATCAGTGCAAACTCTTATGCTTTTATCTGGATTTGACACTAGCACGATGCTTGAAAGCAACAAGTCTTATGAAGCCCTCATCAAATAGTTTCTTTAGCTCAGCTTTTACAAGGAGAGAAATGTGTGGAAGCATCTTCCTTAGCTTTTTTTTAAATGGTTTTTCTTTTAGATCCACATTGAGATGATGCATGATAAGATCTGGATCAAGTCCTGGCATGTCTTCATAGGACAAAGAAAAATTTATTAGTTTTTGTTTGAAGAATTTTATGTATTCTTTCCTTTCTTCATTTGATAATGATGTAGCGAGATGAAATACCTTGGGATCCTTTGTTGTGCAAATGTTTATTGCTTCTATTGGCTCTATTAGAATAGCAGATCTCTCTTGAAAATATGCAGGGAGGATGTCAAAATTTCTATCTTTTGGCACCTCAAAGAGGTTTTCACCATTAGATACATCCTTTATTTTTCCTCTTAATTGATCTAGTGTTGCCATGAAATGGTTTTCAGCACTAGGTCTTTTTCCTTGTTTTATTTCAATTTTGTTACTGAAAAGTTTGGCATTCTCCTGACTACAAGAAGCATTACTTGATTCTGTGATGGAAGATATCCTAGATGTTATGGGTTTAACAACATTAAGATATATGACTAAGTCATGGTCATTGGAAACACATCCAATTCAAGGTTTTCTAGGTTATCCCAATCAATTAGTTTTGGATGAAGAAAGGGTAAGTCATAGTCATTGTCATTGTTAGGTGCTTCAAAGTTCATGACATAATAGTCATAATTTAGTGTAGAGTAGATAATTTAATAGATAGAACTCTCTTGCAGTTAGTCTCTCCCAAGTGCTCTCCAATCAGTTCTAACGAAATCAAGATTGGTATTTTGTGATTCACAATGAAGTGACTCTTTATCTAATATTTGTCCCTCAAACGAATGGATTATATCAACACATACATCTTTAATACTACAAGTTTCTTCTTGATTAATTTCAATAGATTCATTTGTATTTTAAAGTTGACATACTTGTGCACATGACATAGAGGATTCTTTTGCTATCTTCTATCTTCTCTTGAACTCAACTTCTTCTGCACTAATATTCAATCCCGCTTGACTATCTATTAGTTCTTGCATGGTTCTTCCATACCTTAGTATGTCTTGCTCAACATTTGATAAAAATATGATATTTTGTTGATCTTCTAATATTTGATCAATAACTATTTGTGTTTCTTGTGGTGTTACTTGTTGTTTTTTATCCTCTTTCTTTATGTTTTGTATATGCCTCTTTCCTCTAAATTCTAATTTCTTCTTGTCTTCTTTCCAATTCTATTCTTTGTTTTGTGGAAGATGAGTCTTGATTTGTAATAGCTGCTTGTTCTTCATCCTTTTCTTCACTTGACACACCAGATGATAGATCTAGACCCCATTCATATTCATTTGAATTTGTCTCTGAACCATTGTCTAGGATTACACCACTATATCTAACAGGAATATTATATGGTGTGAAAATTTCTCTGATTTTGGCTATCTATTATTTCACTACTTCTTGAATATCTTGATTAGATTCAACACTTGTTTGTATTCCTTGAATTTGTTTGCAAGATTCTTCTTCTTGTTTGATTACAAGTTCTTCCTGTTGTTTCTCATATTCTTCTTGTTTTTGTTTATTGGCTACTATTTCTGCTGCTTGGTGTAGCTTTTCTTTCCATGGTTCTTCTTTAGGGACTACTTTCTTTCTCCTCCTTGGATGTTGATCAATGTGTTTTTTTTGCTTTGATTTTGGATATCCAAGTCCTAATTTATCTTCTTTAGATTATGTGTGAGGATAAATAGGTTCTAAAATACCTTCTTGTTGCTTACCAATTGGTCATTTTCCTTCATATCCCATTTTTTCAATGATCTTATAACCATTTTCATATTGTTCTATGGGAATATTGACTTTTGTAGCTATTGCTATTGTTTCATTTTTATCTTTGTACAACCAACTAAGAATGTCTTTGTCTTTGGTTTCTTCTGCAAGTGTTCCATCTCTAACAAATGCTCCATCAAACGTTTGTACTAATTTTTCTAAGATCCGTGGTTGAACATTTGTAGGCTTTCCATATGATTTAGGTGAAAGTGGCAAGCTATGTAAAGAATATTTTCCCATTCCTTCATCATTTAATTTGAGCTTTTTCTCAAAGGTTTCCCATAATTTTTCTTGAATTTATTTGGTTGGATAGACTGATTCTCTATTATGTGGAACTCTTATATCTTGTGTTGGTTTCAGATTATTGCAATATTTCCCGGAGTCTACAACTATAGTGACTTCTTGTCCCTCATGAGGAAAATTTACACACTGGTGATATGTAGAAGGAACTACTTGTATGCTATGAATCCATGGTCTTCCCAGAAGAATATTATAAGATAGATTCAAGTCTAAAACCTTACATAATGTATTCCTTTCCACAGGTTCTATTTTGATTGGTAACACCACAATTCCTTTAGAAGAACACTCTTCTTTATCATAAGCCTTAATTGTAATTTTCTTCTTTGGATCTACTAGATTATTTGAATATCCTAAAGCCTTTATTAAAATTAATGTATAAATGTTTTAAGCCAACTCCACCATCTATGAGTACACATTTGACATGAATTTTATGAATGGTGACTTCAACATGTAAGGGACCATTGTGAGGATGTTGCAAGGATGCGTCATCATTTTAAGAAAATGATAAGCAATGAGGGGCTATAAGGTATCCCACCATGGTTTGGAACTGATGCACATCCAAGTCTTTTGAAACTATTGTTTTCATTAGAGCTTTTTCCAAAATTTCCTTATGCATATTTGAAACTTTAAGGAGCTCTAAAATTAATATTTGAGCATGTTGGAAATTAACACTCTACTAGTTAGGTCTCATTATGTTATCATTGATAGCAATATGTTTTTGGGTTCAGGGTTCATATGATATACCAGTAGGCACTTCATAGACTCTACACCGGCATCGGCAGGATAGAAGATCTCTTTGGTCACTGGCAATACAGACTGACATAGTATGGTAAAGGATATCAATATTGGAGGCCGACACATCTTGGATCCGACATTGCCAACTTGTTTAATGTTTATTCATTTATATTATAAGGCTGCCATGTATTATGTAATTGTATATATCCTTGTAAGATGACATAAGACATAAATTTGTATAGGTTATATAGGGGAGATTGATTAGATCATTTTGTAAGAAAAAAATATGGATGGATGTATAAGGTTATGGATGTAATGTAATGTGAAATATATCAGAGAGACTATGTATGTAAGGAATTCACTATGAGGGTTATTCTAGTACTAAGGCTTTAGGTTTTAATTAGAACATACATAGCTTAAACCGGAACTATATTCTAGCATAGGAGATGCTATACTAAGCAGTTCACTATTCTCTGGATTGTTATCTAGATTTTTATGTAGTCAATGAGACTCCTTTTGTGATGAGTAGTGTGCTCTAGGCTTTAAGCCTTCTTGCAAGTGCATTCCCATCATATGTTGTAATATCTCTTCATATGGCGAGTGAATTGATATTGTGGGTCACAAATCCCACCATAGCTTTTCCTCATTGAGGTTTTCCACATATAAATTTGCGTGTTATGGTTCTCATTTATGTGTTTGTCTTATTGGTTGCATTACTTCTTTCAATTTTGTTTATACCGGTATACTGGTTGGTGTATGTATGTTTTGTTAAGCCTAAAATATTTTATTTTGGTATAACACTGATTCACCCCCCTCTCTCAGTGTTATTGGTTTCCAACAATTGGTATCAAAGCCTTGTGCCTCAAAGGAAGTCTAACAACTTGAGGAAGATCGTGAAACTGAAATCATTGAATATGGCTTTGGAGAAACAACTTGAGATGACATTTGAAGATTATGATGCTGAAAGATTGAAGAACTTAAAGCTACAAGATGAGCTGAATTCTCCTAAAGAATTTATTCTTGTCCTACAAGAGAGACTTTCATCTGTTCAAGATAGGAGGAAGGAAATTTTGCAAAATCAAGATGATGAAGATGCAGTTAAGGAACAATGTCAGAAATTGAGTCAGGAGAACATGGTTATGAAGAATGAAATGCAAACTATGAATATGAGGTTATCCAAGGATATTGAGGATAGAAAGAAAAAGGAAGAAAATCTTGTTGTATCCTTGAAGAACAAATTTGAAGAATGTGGTAGGTTGACTCATGAAAATGAGATATTAAGGTCTAATTTGGTACAATCCTGGAGTAATGAGAAAGATCTTGAGAGACAAATGATAGTATCAAGAGATGATTTAACTGCTTCAAGTGAGTACAAAGAAAAAATCAAGATCAGCTTAGCACAACTTGATGAGTTACTGAAGAGACAAAGGCAGATTGGAGATTCCTGTTGACTTAGATTTGAGCAAGGATAGAGTTCTGGTACTGCTAATGAAGATCAAAACCATAAGACACTAGTAAGGAAATTCAATGCTTTTAAATTGAATGGTAGATGTTTCGTTTGAAATAGATTTAGTCACATGGATAGGTAATGTAGAAACATATCAAATCAAAACCCTGATTATGCTCTAAATAAATGTTGTAAATGCAATAAAATTGGTCATAAGATAGAAGATTGCAAAATGAATGTAAAATGCTATGCTTGTGGAAAATCTGGACATATGGCTAATTAGTGCAAGTCAAGCAATTTCATCGGTTTTAGCAAGGCAATTCAAAACAACAATGTTACATGCTATGCATGCAATGAAGTTGGACATATTGCTAAGTTCTGTAGAAGCAAAAATCCACCAGTTGGCAATGGAGGATCAAATGATAAAGGCAAAGAGAAGGCTAATGAAATATAACAAGATCATACTCAGAGATGGGTTAGAAAGACTAAAGAGCAATCATCAGAAGGGAATGTCCTGGTTACCTATCCAGTAGAAGAGGCTGCTCCTGTACTAGTAGTGAGCTCATCTAGTAACTAAGGAAGATGACTTAGGGGTAGGCAAATTTCATGAAATATGATGCATATGCCTTTGGAGGAGATTCTGGAAGATGTTCCAGATATTAAGAAGGATTATCCAACATATATATATTTAGAGTGAGATCTGGTATCATTCACCGACAGTCATTTATGTCAATAGAAAATTAGGGTTTTCTCGATGGATAAAAGGTTGACTACACTTCATTATTAATCACCCAACATTCAGAACAATTTCAGAGAAATTCAAAGCAACTTAGTGCAATTAGAAACTATTCAAAGGCGATCAGATTTCATCTTGAACAATCACATCGACATCTGGAAGGATTTGATAAGAGGTTTTTACTAACAGTGTTCTAAAGGTATTTTTCTTGAATCATGGAATTAAGATCTTCTGCTCCTATTTTTGTTGCAAATCCAACTATAGTAGAAATTAAGAACCTCCCCAGGCCAATTCTTAAACCATATCCACATGTGGCTACCAAGGAAGATTCGGTTGGAGCATTTTCTCGAGTCTCAGAGGGAGTTATATATGTAGAAGATGTTAGCACTTATATTCATTGTCATATAGAGGACTTAGGCACTTCGAAGATCAAGGGGATGTATATGAATGAACTCATGGGAGAATCTAGTAAAATCAAACTGACATATAAACACATCAAAGATCTAAGGTTCACTGATATTCTGGATATTCCAAAATTTGAGGATGAGATTGTCAGATATGTACTAAGAAGAGTAAATGGGGAATTCATATGGCTGGACGGACCCTACAAAATCACTAAAGAATCTATTTGAGCAATTACTAGTTTTCCATCAATAGGGAAACATCCAAATAAGAAATTATCAAATGACTTCGTAAGGAAGATTGCCAACACTATATGAAACAAGAGATCGATGATGTGAGGTGCTACCTCGACCCATCCTAACATTCCAGTGATTTTTTATGTTGGAACTATTATGGATACTTTATTTTTATGCATTATGGATATAGAACTTTAAATGATCCTAGGATTGGATAAAATTGATATATTGATGTGTCATTTCTATGCATTATGGATATAGAATTTTACATGATTCTAGGATAGGATAACATTGAGATGGTGTATGTCATTTATTTGATTTGTAGGACTTTATTATGATACTAGAAATATGATGCATATCTTATGAATGGATTAAATTTATGAGGATTATGATAAATTGCTTATGTGGAGTGGTTTGATATGTGGTAAAATGATTTATATGATGTCAATTGTATGTAGAGTGATTGATTTGTATTCTTATTCATATGTTTAATATAATATGAGGTTATTTGAGAATTACAAATGTGTAATTGAGATGCACAGAAAAATTATCCATGTGACAATGGAAACATTATGGAGAATCAAGCCTAGACCTATGTACGTTCGTAAAACCAGGGGTTGTCTATTTGGAGAGACAACAACCTATATGTATCATATTTTATTCATAAACATAAATGTTTGCATGTGTGTTAAATTATATTTATTAATTTGTTTAAATCCTACAAGAGACAATTGCCGTGTGTATTTGTGATGTGGAATTCTTTTTGTAGTGTCACATGATACATATATTGTATGTTAAGTTGGCATTCTCATGTCACCTTTTTGTGAAATTTATTTTTACCAATGATATATTTCCAAATTATCCTTGAAGGTCCCAAGTAAATCTAGGATAGTGAGCCATTAGGAGGGTCAACTCAGAGTTGACCCGTAGGTAAAGTTTGGGTGGACTTTCAAAGAGTTAAACCAACTCCTAGAGTTAGTTTTGGAGTATTTTTAATGGGCCTCATGGTGTACCTATGGGTGAAGGCCAAATTTGGCCATGTGTCCACTCCCTAGGACTTGTTTAACCTCCCCAAAAAGTGGATTTCCCAAGATGGCCGAATTTCATCTTTATGAGAGCCATTCTTGGTTAGATAACCTTCTTGGTATGTGTCATTCATTTTCCCCATTCCATTCCCCTTTTTGAGGTGCCTTGGTTAGGGAGTGTGTAAGACCTAGGGAAGACCAACCAATGGGAGCTCTCACTCTATCCAAGAGGTTGGAAAGAGTGAGAGAAGTCTTCTTAGGCCAGGGATTGCGACTTAAGAAGTTAATCACCCACTCTCCATCTTTGGAGATGAGATCTTGCAGTTTTGAAACAAGTTTAGAATAGAATTTTTGGCTAAGTGTGGAAGAAAAGAAGTGTGGATTTGGGCTGCTCTTCTCCAAACTATCTCTAGTAAACCCTTGGCATATTCAAGGTTGGTTCAATCTCTTACTTTCTATGTTGAAAATTGTTTTGAAAGATTGCTTGAATGTAGTTGTTTTCTTCCCTTGTATTTTATTTGTGAAGATATATATGTGAGCTTTCACTTGTTTTCTTTGTTATGCATTTTCTTGTGTTTTGGGAGTATCCAAGGCCATCTTACCCTTGGGAGGGTAGAATGGTCTTGGGGGTGGAAGGTTGTTTGACAACCTTAGAGTGAGAGGCTCTCTTTAAGAGAGTGATCTCAAGGGTTTGTTTATATGACCCTTGCTGCATAGTTTTGTTTATGCATTTGGGGGTCATAAGGGGAGAAATTATGGCATGTATGCCTTGGGGGCCATAAGGATGTTGGGTCAAGATAGACTTGTGTTGTGTTCTTTGTTGCCATGAGATGGCTTGTGATCTACTATCTTGCAGTTCTCCTCAAGGTACTTGGTCCACTTCCACCCATGTAAAAATCACATTATATGATGAAGTTTAGCCTTGGGATGGGAATGTGTTTGTTTTGAGATTTTCCTTGCTTGTTTGTGTATTGTTTAAGTGCAACCCATCTAGATCTTGGTTCTCCAAGCTCGGGGGTGGCTTCTAGTAAGCCTAGGTTGGGAGGTGAGCGCTCCATGGTCACAACCTTAAGATTTTGTATTGTAGGTTGCTTTGGGAAGGGATTGAAGGAAAAACTTGGATATGCTCTTGCTGATTCTATTTTAGATGCAGAAAAAAAAAAAGGAGAATATAATATTGTATTTCAATTGCAGAAATGAAAGAGAAGAGTTTTATGTTGTATTTATTTTGAAAAGGAAATGTACTATTAAAAAAGGCTTACCATGTAATGTAGTGTATTTTACTAGAGATGTTGATCTTTTAAGTAAGGAGAAAGTATTTTGAATAAATTCTGTAATGTTAATGTTGCTGTCATTTATTTGAAATCTGTCATTTTCCTTCTAAATAATACAAGAAATTTAGATAGATAAGTTAATTTATTTCAAAGAAAGCATGAATGCTAGTAAGCTGGAAATAACATTTAGTCCTAGTTATTTAGATCCTAGTGCAAAAATATGGTTAAAAAGATATTAGAGGAATAATAGGTTTGCATTCTTAAAGTTTTTAAATGATTTCTAGACTGTTATAAGGCTGCTATAATTTTATTTACTTCTGTCAGTTATTAAAAAAAAAATGTAGAAAGTTAAGGTAGACAAATTTATCTTTTCCTATAGTTAACTATTAGAAGTTCACAATGAAAAGAAATACAATTAGTTAAATATGTTAGCTTTTAGAAAATCTATTTTTATGTGATTATAAAAAGATATATACAGATTTAGACATAGTAGAGAAATCTAGAAATACAGATATATAAGAAATGAAAGAAAAGGATAACTATTGTGTTTTTTCCTATTTTTCTTTCTGTCAGCCATTAATTTATTTTATTACTGTATAAAAAAAAGGGGAATACAACAAAAATAAATATAATACATGACTAATAGATTTATGTCTAACTTGAATGAAGGAATGAACTTTTTGATATATTCATCATGCTATTAAATATGACAGTCATAATAAGTTTAATGTTGTATATTCAAAATCTATTTAACCTAACTTAAGGAATATTTGTATACATATTTAACTAGATCACACTTTACATCAATTTAGAAAGAAATGCAATATATATCTTTTATATGCTGTCATTATTTTACTATTTCCTACATATTTAAAAAAAAATAAAAAAAAATCTAAAAATCTAACCCTAGATGTCCCTTTGAGATGGATATATATATATATATTTAAAAAAAAAAAAAAAAAATTAAACAAAAAAAAAATTGCAAACCCTACCCAAGGGTATCCCTAGAGCCGAGGCTCCCGCGGGCCCCCCGGGTGGTGCAGGCCCTCTGTGGGCCATGAACCACAGAGGCATTAAGGCCCATAGAGGTGTCGTGGCGTCGCTGTTGGTCGCGACTCGCAGAGGTGTTCATGGTCACTGCTGTGGCCCATGTCCTGCAGGGACGTCGTGGCTTCACTACAGGCCGCAACCTGTAGTGGCCCCGCTACCATTCGCAGTGCCCTCTCTCTCCATGATGCCACCAACCTCCAAGCCTACCACCCCCTACAAAATCATAATCGCTGCCCTATCGGGTCCCCTACAAACACAAAAAAAAGGGGGGGGGGAAACCCTAGCAAAAATAAAAGATCATTGAGCATGAAGTGTAAAATATGCAACCCTAACCCATATTCGGGTTAGGATTAGCATATAAGATTAAAGAGGAAAATAGGAAATGCAACCCTAGCCCATATTCGGGTTAGGGTTAGAATTTAGAATAGAAAAATGAAATATTAGGATTGTTTTTAAAATATATTAAAGGGACAACTCAACCCTATTTAGGGTTTGATATTAAATATAATTAAAATAAGTAGAGGGGGAGTTCCTTTTAAAATTTGAAAAAGAATTTCAACCATTTAATTATAGCCATATGTGGAATTTATTTATAACTCCTTATTTGACTAAGGTGAAGATTAATTTATTTTAATATAGTCTTTTTATCAAGGTAAAATTTAAAATTGGGGATTAGATATAATATAGTTTTATTAATTGCATATTTGAGTTAATTTTATTAACTAGGGCTATTGAAGAGGAAATTTATTATTATTTTTATATATTTAATTAAATACGGATGTTGGATTAAAATTCCTTTGGGGAGTTTTTTATTTTATTTTTGAATATTATTAATTATATTATACAAAATCTAACCTAGGAGGTCAAAATTGGCCAAGAATTTAATAGTAAAAATTTTGAAGGTTTAGGGGGATTTAAAATTGACAATAATATGAATTATATGTATTTGGAAAATATCATTATTGAATTTGTTAACCTTATTGGTTATATTTAAAAAGTGAAATTGCATGATCCCAATTAATTAATTTTAATTAGCTTGGAATATTTTAAATACAATCGAGATATTTAAATATCTTTCGACTTTAATAAATGGAAAACAAATTAGGTTGATTAGATTAATTAATTAAGTTGCGATGACCCTCTCAGGGAATAATTAGTCTTCATTAATTATTGTCGCTTTATTGATCGAGTTAATTATTTCAACTTTAGTTAACAATTCTATTTACACCTTAGTTAAGACAAAACTTAATTGATTTCATTTTAATGTAGATTATATTATGAGTTTATGTTGTCAAAACAAAAATTGTTGTTCCATTTTTGCCCTAAAGTTTGGGCATGACAGATGAAGGTGAGCACTATCACGGACACTGCCATCAAATTTGGCAGCATGATCATAGGCTACAAGGTAACTTAGTCTAACCAATTGAATTCATTTTTCAGTTCATGTATTTTGGCCGCTTATAGAATGATGAGAGAAAATATCAAGTTAGATCTTTGTGACTAGATGCTTGAGGAGTTATTGATCAATTTAGGGAAGATTAAAGGTGAGAAGTAGGGCACCTTCTGGTATGGAAATCTATTAGTATGCTTAATGTTGTACTTTTTCAATAATACCCCTAGTTATGGAAGGAATCAATGGACTTTTGACATCCCGATAGGAAGACAACTTAAGCAATCAATTGCTGCATTGGGAAGTCTTAGAGATGATAAGGTATGGGGTTACTTCAAGGCTTTTTAGAAATCTATGAGGTCTAGAATAAGGATACCTAAGCAAATAGTAGAGAAATACTCTATCGACATTTTTTTCATGGTTAAGAAGGATGTGACTCTCATGGAGGCAGTCAAGCCCCGAAAGATTTGGATAGAGGAAATGGGATATGAGGTGGATGCATTAATCCTTGATGCATATGCAAAAATTTTGATAGATGCATAAATAGATGAAACATAAAAACCTTGTGGAACAACACAACAAAAGACTTTTGAGGTTGAAATTGAGTTCATCCGGAAGAAGAGGGAAAGGCAAGAAAGTTTGTATAGAAGGTTTCTAAGGACATTAAGGAACTCATTGATGTTGTCCCAGAGAAAGGGAGAAAGAGGAAGGATCCAATAGGTCACATTGAATCTGTGACTGGAGATTCTGAGACTGATGATGAGACACCATTAGCTTTCAAAAGGGTTGTGAGGAAGAAACCAGAAGAATCTAAAGTGGAACCAAAGAAACAACCAATTAGGAAGGTCACCATCAAAGTACTGACACAAATAGAGGCACCCAAGGATACACCATTGCTGCATCTAGTACTGCTAGAAGGAGGAAGAAGAGTGACATTGATTTGGCACTAGAGACTAGTAATGTAACAATTATTCCACCTAAGACTTATGCTGAAATTGTAGATGAAATAACGAAGTATGGGATGCTGAATAATGTTAAGTCTTATTATTATACATTTAAAGTTGATGAACAGAGAGAGGTAGTGGAAGCATTTCTTCTATATTTAGACATCTATAAGAAAGAATTAATTGATATAGAAAATCAAATACCAATAGAGCTATACAACATATTAGATGCTAGAAGGTTATCTATAATGCAAGAAGAAAAAAACATTAAGATACAAGAACTTTTAGCTATATGTGTTAAAATAACTCCAGATGAGATGGAGAAGACAATTGGGGCCATAGATGGGAAATTTTTTAACAACAAACATAGAATAACTAGCCCGATGTTAGGAAGGATGAATGAGATAATAAAGGAAACATAGAAGGGTTGGATAAAATCTTTGGGAGAGCATAGAGGATTTTTCACTTCACCAGAGATAAAGGCTGATATTGTAGATACGTCAGTTGAAGGGAAAGGTAAAGGAATTATGGGTACTCCACCCTTAGTTTTGAAGAATATCAAGATAGTGGAAATTGAGCCATCAGCTAACACAAATACATAGACAAATACAGAGACACTGGTTAATGCAAAGAAAATTGTATAGGATACTAACATTGAGGACACTTGTCCTCCAAATACTAATGTACAGGTTGTAGATACTGTTCCTAGAGAGGATCTGGCAGTTGTATGGACTACACTGAGTGGCGAAGATACTAGTGCAAGTGAGGAGGTAATAAAGGATAAATCACCAAAGAAAACAAGGGGAATCTGGTAGGGAACCAGTTGTTGACACATCATTATTGAAAATTGACACTTCTCTAGTGTAAAATAAAAACATCACAGAGATGAGTCCAACAGAACTGATGATGATGGCCACTTAGAAACTGATGAAATAGGGAACCATAGACAAAGGGATTATAGATGAATCCATAACTATTTCACATAGATTGGTCCTAGAATGTAAGATTGAGAATGAAGTGAGCCCTTCCAGTAAGCTTAAGATAATAACAAAAAACATCTCTAAAGATTTTCAATCATTACAACAGATCTCTAACCGTCTAGCACTTGAAAAATTCATTTTGGCTAAGAGAGACACTTTTGATTAGCTCATTGATAGAGAAAAGAAAAATATTAAGGAGAAGTTAATTTTGATAGAAAATTCTTTGAAACAAGGTACTAATATATATAGGGTATGTTGCAATACAAAGATTCTTACAACAAAAGTAGATGAAAAGATAAAAGAGATACAAGACAAAATTGCTAGTATTGCTAAATCTTTTGATGGACTAATTTCACTAACCACATCTATAGATGGACAAATTTTAACTTTGGAAAATAAAATTTATTCTCTTGAAAAGGAAAGAGATAAGATCATTTGAAGAGCTAGAAGTCTCAGAGGTTTGGTGAGTCCAAGATTGGATTCACTTGGTGTTCATAAAAGGGAATGCATGGATATGCTTGGTAAGCCCACACCGACAGAAGTTAATGAGAAAGAATCACTTGCATATCTACTAAGTAGACTTGTATCTATCTCTGGAAAATTCAAAAGTGATCGAGATACTTATCTAGAATTGTTAGATTAAGCTTACCTAGAAATATTGAAACTGGTCAAGCTTTGGTAAGACATTTTTTTTGGAGATATTCAGTGAACAGTTATCATTCTTTGACATTCTTTTTACAATTTTTGGGAATTGATGTCAAAGGGGGAGTAGTATACATGTGAAAAATAATAAAAGGGTTACGTACATTAGAGGGAGTTATAGAGTTTTTGGAATCTTGGAGTATTGGAGCATTTTGCATATTCAGCTCAGGGGGAGTAGGGTAGGATGAAACCAACAATTGAAACCATGACCATTTTTCACATGAGTGTTGCCATCAATGCTAAAGGGGGAGATTGTTGGCAATTGACACTCTACTGGTTAGGTTTCATTATGTTGTCTTTGATGGCAACATGATTTTGGGTTCAGGCTTCATATAATATACTGGTAGGCACTTCACAAACTCCACATCGACACTGATAGGATATAAGATCTCTTTGGTCACCAACAATGCAGGCCGATATAGTATGGTAAAGGATATAAATATTGGAGGCTGACACATCTTGGATCCAGCATTGACAACTTGTTTAATGTTTATTCATTTATGTTATAAGGCCGACATGTATTATGTAATTGTATATATCCTTGTAAGCCGACATAAGGCATAAATTTGTATAGGGTATATAGGGAAGATTGATTAGATCATTTTGTAAGCAAAAAAGATGGATGGATGTATAAGGTTATGGATTTAATGTAATGTGAAATGTATCAGAGAGACTATGTATGTAAGGAATTCATTGTGAGGGTTATTCTGGTACTGAGGCTTTAGGTTTTAACTAGAATAGACAGAGTTTAAACAGGAACTGTATTATGGCATAGGAGTGTTGGCATTTGCATGAAAATTGCAATAATGATTTTCTATGTTGTCATTGATGTCAATTAAACCAGTAATGTTATTGTGATAATGTTGTTTTGTTACTGGTAGGAAGAGCTAAGTGAAAGGAACTATAACCAACAGGCAAGTTTGTGGAGTGAGCCGGTATTGCTAAGTATTGGAGAGTTAAACCGGTAAACCCTACCTGTTGTTTTAATAAACCCTAACCGATTAAGTCTGGTGAATTGGTTATATTGGTTTATGATCTGATGATCAGTGGTAATGATTATCACACGTATGCATATTGTATGAAGAGAGTTTCAAAGAGTTTTTGGCATGTTGAGTTAATGTTATTTTGTCTAGGGAATGAACAAGTATATTGGATGTAAAGCAAAGTGTGTGATGAGTTACTGAGCTTGATGGAGTGGTGATCAAGGAGCAGTTGAGGCTTTCTTGAATGATGTTTAGAGATTGTTATGTAATCCAATGGTCATACTTGAACTGACTTGTTTGTAATCTCTATGTGAATTATTTTTTATTTGTGTTACCAACCTAATTGATTTTTTTATAAGGTCGATGAGTTGTTTCAGTTGAAGTGTTGGCAAAGTTGAATTGAGTTTGTGGTTTCCAAACAGGATAATATATTTGTAGTTTGAGTAAAGGTAGATAGGAGCATGAAAAGGATCTAAACAAGCAAGTGAAGTGCTATTCAAACAGATCAACAAACTCCTATTGTTTTCTAATAATTACAACAATTAAATCCCTTAACTGGGTAATCTCCAACAAGGTGATCCATTAGCTTGGATTCTAAATCCTTTACAAAGGTTACAACTCATAGGGTATTGCTTATAACAAGGAATTATATTCAATCCCTTAACCGGGTGGTCCCTAACAATATCTGTTCTTAACAAGAATTTTTGTAAAAGTTTTAACAGGCTTGGCTCCTAACAGGGTGAACTTCAGAAGAGTTCAGATAGTTATCTTGTGAGTCTCATCTCATCGTGGTTTTTCCCATTTGGGTTTCCACCTCAAAAAATATTGTGTCAAGTGGTGAATGTTTTTATGGTTATGTTTCTATGGTTGAATTGATTAACTATTTATTTCACTTTGATAAGTTATGTTAGTCGGTAACAATTTGAAATGAAGTTTTACTTATGTCAAGTAAAAGTATTTGGATGATTGTGAGTTTCAAGTTATTTACTTTTATCTGTTGTAATATTCAACCAGTTTATCTTGACAGAGATATTGCATTTATAGTTCTAAGTTTACTTGAGAGGCTATTTTGGAGAAAGGTGAAAGTTTATCAGTTTTTGTATCTACTGATTCACCCCCCCCCCTTTTCAGTATTTGACCAAATCGTTGTTCTTTCATCATACCATCAAGGAGATGCTATACTAAGTAGTTCATTATTCTTCGGATTGTTGTCTGGATTGTTATGCAGTCAGTGAGACTCCTTTTGTGATGAGCAGTGTGCTCTAGGCTATAAGCCTTCCTGCAAGTGCATGCCCATCATATATTATAATATCTCTTCATATGTCCAGTGAATTGATATTGTGCGTCAAAAATACCATCATGGTTTTTCCTCATTGAGGTTTTCCATGTATAAATCTATGTGTTATGGTTCTCATTTATGTGTTTGGCTTATTGGTTGCATTACCTCTTTCAATTCTATTTATACCGATATACCGATTGGTGTATATATGTTTTGTTTAGGCTAAAATATTTTATTCCAGTATAACTGTAATGCCCCGCCAGGAAACCCCAAAGGGATAAAGCCATAACACAAGAATAGAGTGCAAATTTTTTTTTTAAAAGCTACAACACATAAGATGCAACAAGATATCAAAGATTCAGATTACATAGCGGAAGACTTCAACTAACACCTAGAGAGTTTCCCAACGAGATTACTTAAATTTCACCATTCACTTACTCACACAATTAATCCAAAAGCTGAATATCTTAATAACGCAATAATTCATAATCAGGATAATTCCTTTCAAAAGAGGGAAATATAAATCACAAGCGAAGATTCATCATCAAGATCCATTCATAATCTTCATTCAATCTTTTCATTTAAAATTACAAACCATACATCTAACATTCTAATACGCTAGGATTTCATCATAACATAAGAGATCTTTCCAAGCATATTTAAATTTCTTAACAACAACTGAGTCTAATTCATTACTCTAAGTTACATTCTTTCATATTCCAACTTATAGCATTTCAAAAGATGATTGCATACTAGCATCTACGATAAATCACATCTAAAACACTTATGCATTCGATCAACATGGCATTCAAGAAAGAACTGAATATAAGCATTAATAGTTAATTCCAATTATCCACTTCACCATTCTAACATAAGTTAATCATACATGATAAAGCTGAATAAAGGAAACATAAGAGAATACATCACATAACACCATAATGATCTCGGAGTTCACCCCTAAAGGGCTACATCTCCAGGTCTGCGCAACTGCAAGACCCCTCTGATAAATAATAAAGGTTAAGAGTACAAGAGGTTACACTATTACAATCCAGCCATCAAGGCGATACATAAACAATATACAAACGACCGCACCGGTCAATAGATACATAAACGATCCTTGAAAAGAACAGGATCCAGCTGAACATAATCAAGCTAAAACAAGAGTCCAAGAGAGCATCCATAAGACTGAGCCATCACCACCCAAGGTCTAACATGAAACTGACACTCACAAGGGCAGAGACAAAGGACGACTCACAAAGGTACTCCTAACAGAACAAAAGGACAACACACTAGCGAACATAGGGACAAGTGTCATCACACAACCTGGTATGGATACCATGGCAAGTCTTCATAGGTCCCGACCCCATACACTGGGTCACCCTGGCAACCTAATCCGAGCTTCCGGCCCATCCAAGCCTCATGTGGACCCACACATCCTCTCGTGAAGACAAGAATGGTGGTTTTCCATTTCAAGCCTTCTCATAGCATGTCGAATCTATGATAGCACTCGTCTCATGTGTGAGGCACAATTATCTTAATTAGAGATTACATTCTAATCTACTTAGGTTATCACTTATTAGACTCACTTTTGACGGGTTTCCCAGCAGCCACTTTCCCATACGACACTAGACTAAACTCGGACGAACTCAAAACCAAGGAATACACATGGTCAGACGAACGGAGTTCGAGAAGGAGAAACAATCATCTGGTCAAACATGACTCAAAGATGAACACTTACTGACGGTACTCTAACTAGAGACCTGACAAATTAAGGTCAACCACAATCATCATTCGACTCACACACAAGGAGGATATGATCAAAACGACACTACCACAATACAATAGTCAACTCGGAATCGAGGACTAAAATAGGTACTCCAAGTCAATCCATACGACAGGGTCCTATCAACAAAGCACTCTTGCCATTTCATAATGAAAAGCGAATACAGAAATTAAACTCGCAAGGCAAGAATCAGAAAAGCAATATTCCTCAAATTGATTTAAACATTAAAATCGATCAAGTTTTCTACAAGATCTAAAACAGATTACAGTTATCTACCTCAACTAGTGATAAGTTGTTCTTGGTTTCCTAACTCCTAAGGTTCAAAGCATCGAATAGGCATATTAAGCCGTAATGAGTTTTTAAACCAAATTCATATTAGTAAAACTCAGACAACCATTAATCTATCAACTAAGATATTTAACAACATCAATTAGTAACTACATCGTATTTCAACGATTTCCAATAACATATTATTCTCTACTGTGCTCTTAAATAGTACTACCTTAATTAGCCAAATGCTCTAATCAGCAAGAAGGTAAGATCTAGAATCATTAATCCAAGATCAATCAGAATATAATCAAGGATATTTAGTTGCGAAGATAACAGTTTTAGAGCTTAATCAAGAAAGGGGCATAAGTCGTGAAATGAGATTGACTAATGATTAACTTACAAACTCCACTATAGAATTAATCAATATCAAGTTATCATCTATCATTCTTATGCTACCTTAATCAAGATTAAGAACTCATTAAACTTAACATTACAGACAACCCTTCATTAAAATGATAATACATCATATGCATTTCTTTTTAAATACTAAACAAAATACCTTAAAACAACCATTCTTTTCAAACCATGTTTAAAACAACAAAAAACGCATTAAAAATAAGTGGAGAGGCGAGCTAAAAAAAAAAAACGCATTTTAAAAGAATTTAGGGCGAGGGCGGGCAAGCGGCTGTGCCCTAGCCGTAGCGCCAAGGAAACAACACGGGTGGCGCTCACGGTGGTGCCCGCAGGTGCCGCGGCGCCCTGCGGCCACTGCCGTGTGCCGCAGCCGCTGCGGGTGCAAACAAAGGGGAAGGGGGCAAGCGGGGGAGGGGAGGAGGAGCGGGTGGAGCTCCGCTCCCCGCCCTCCACCCCAACCAAGGTTTCGTTTAAAGAAACTCGCGCAAGCTGAAATAAAACTCACTCCCAGGCCGAAATAAAATGAACGCCCAGGCCGAAATAAAATGTATATATATTTTTTTTAGAAACACACAGTTCGTAAATAAACACAAACGCCCAGCACCCAATTCCATAATGAACATAAATTTCAATAAAAACAGTTTTGCCCAGCTCGATGAAATTATAATATTGTTCGGGGATTAAAAATCAATGTTTTCATTTCCCTAAAAAGGCATAGTTCGAACCATTAAAACAAAACGCCCATTAACAGGCTTGATAAAGAATTCCGATTCAATACCAATTCGGTTTAGACAAACTGAGATTGATATCACATTTCCATTTCAAACAAAACTAAGATTGAGAGACAAATCCTACCTGATCTCGCGTTCCTGGCAAGATCTGTTGAGAGTCCAAATCTCCAGCTCCCAAATCCTTCCTTCTCCATCCAAAATCCTCCAATTTCATCTCCAAAATCTTTCCCAACCAAATTTCCTCCAAAAATGTCCCTCCTTCCATTTTTCCCCAAATTTGGGTTATATGGAAGAGTTGACCCAAAATTTCTATTTTTGGGAATTAAAATTTTTATTTAAAAATAATTCACAAAATTTAATTCTTTTCAACTATAACAACAATTTAACTTGTTTTTCAATCCCAAAATCGACTTTCTCAATTAATCAAATTTAGCCTTTCAATTCAAATAAGCCAATAGAACACAATTAACTCTATGGCGATAAAATATAAAACTTCCTTTTTAACAGCATATATAAAATGCATTTAATATTCCACATCAATCATTTAAATCGAATTTACTCCCAATTCAAAACAAGCAATTCATTAACAATGAAAATCGCATAACGAATTCCCGATTAATTTAATCCATTAATCTCTAATGCACAAATACATATTTAAACAAAATGATTACTAAGGACTAATTAATCAAATTAACCAAACACACCAAGCACGCAAATCGAGAAGGCCAACCAAACAGACGACTCGCAAACCCAAACAAGAAGGGGATACCGACGACGACTGGCGATGCTCACTTGAGCACGACTAAGGTCGACTAGGGTCTTACGACCACCTAATCCAACTCTAAGGATTAAAAAGGGTATGCTCAAACCTGCAAAACCAGGTGACGACGAACCTCGCACTCATGCGACTTCGTACCTGAAATCTCCTGCAACCAAAGATCATACATGCATACATATATAATAACTTAATGAGAGCATTAGTCCGATACTAATATCACGAAATAGGAACACTGACAACTTGCATACGACTAGAGAGAAAACCACATCAATAGCTATGCGTAAAACAAACATCTGACTATAATCATTATATTAAGATAACTAATCAAGATTAAACCAATGTTAGAGATCGATTATGGTAGGGGTAATACATTCTCCCCCCCTAGGTTCCGACTTACTCCTGGAAGTCGTAAGGCTAGATGGAGAACATGTCGTACGCATCAGCCCTGAAACTCATTCAACAAAGATCAAATTGCACATAGAAATCTTTCCATAAATAAATGAAATGTGATTGCAAAATCCTTTACAAACGCCATTATCCATTGGCAAGATACATCTAAAACCATACATTCCTTTAAAATATTCTAGGAATTATCCACAATCATAGCAAGGAAACAAGAAATTTCTTCCTTTCATTTCACCAAATTAAAGCATTACAAGGAGGTAAACAACAATTACCATAATCATCGACCAAAAATGACAATAAAACATGCCATCAAGGTCAATTTCCCTTACCAATCCATCTTTCTCATAAAATTTAATAACATAGAACTAGCTCAAAATATCAATTTCTACAACCAAATTAGCTTTCATGAAATAAGAGCAACGTAAATAACTCAATTGTTTACACTTGCCAGGCATAAGAAAACCTTTCCAAAGACTATGTCCCATAACATAGTGACAAGTTAACACAATTTACTCCATGATACAAACAATAACCATCCACATAACTGGAATGCATAACAGAAACGGCCACATGTGAGCATGTCTAATGCTCGGTCAAAGATAACATGCACGATCAGCATCTCTATGCCTGATCTCATAACAACAATATGATCATAAATATCCAATATCTCACTCAAGGGCTTGATGGTGCTAGGCACACCATAGCGGTGCTACCTTCCATGCAAGACCTTTGTGAATATCCCTTGTTGAACAAGGTGGTTAGCCTCCAAGAGATAGTCACCACACATAGGTAGGTAGTGGGTACTAGCTGCGTCACAGCCTCACATACCCCCTATCCTCACGGTTCCCTATATCTACTTCCTCGCACACACTCTACCAATTCCGTATCATACGTCCTTGGAGAGGAATTTCACATATCGACACAAGACCAACATTCGAAAACAATAATGATAAACCAGTTTAGCCACCAAAGTACAGATGAATAAAGATAATAAATCATCAATTCCAACAATAAGGTAAGAAAATAATCCAAAATTTCAACACCAAATCAAAGTGCAAAAGATCACAAGATCGTGGCCAAACCTTCAAAGTCAAGGTAAAATAAATTGCTGATCCCCAAAGAAATATAAAGAATATCACAACTGCACATAACAGCACTGTGTGACTAGCATCTAGCCACCAACGAGGAAGGAAGGAACAACTGACTAGCTATTGCAGTAGCTCATCATGTGGTGCGACATAGTCACACTATCCACATGGCATGGCGGTGTGCACCTCGACATCACCCCGCATCACGTCATCACGTGGCATGGCAATACCCCAAGTGGAGAAAACACACAATGGACGTATCCCGCATGGTAGTGCACCTCGCGGAAAAAGCACGCGCAAGTCACATCCCGCATAGCGACGTATCAAGAAGGACACTCGCTGTAAGTCAGAGGTATACATGACTATGGTCCACCCACATGCCCACCAACACAAACTAACTGGCAGCACAAGTGAATAAACCTACCTTTCATGAAGACAAGGCAAAGGATCCTCCAAATCATACCATCACTATACACAAGAATCACCATCCAAACTGCTCAATTAAGGAAGAGGAATAGGCTGACACACATAAACCTATAAATAGGTTCATCAAAGGGAAAGTATTGAGTACACCTTGATACAGTTTAGTAGTACAACTATATCATTCCTCGAAGTAGAGAAGCTAAAGTCGCTTCGCGCCGACATTACTCGTATGCCAATCCATACTATTCAAGGAACGGTCACTTTGAATACTACCCCTTAACATACTGAGTTACCCACAACCCAAGGTTTGGTACTCAGCAGGGAAACAAATAAGCAACATCACATAAATAGTATGGTTTCCCATACTCATAAGCAACATATCCTCCATGTTTGATTACTTCACCAATCCATGGGCACACATAATAAGCACTGGTTTCTCACAACACACACAAATACACCAGCACTGGTTTAGTCACATTTACGGGGAGTACTTTTCAGTACGCTAACATCTATTCAAGGAAGATTCCAATAATGCTTTCTATATAAATAACTGAATCACGTTTACTCTAGATTCAAGTACTGAAATTATTAACAATTCACAATTACATAAGGAAATAACATCATTCCTATAGCTTTCTCGAATCTCACCAAGCATTCATAATTAAATTACTAGCTAAGCAAATTCATTTCTAAAGCTTAAGACTTTCATCTATCACTATGAAGCCAAAAGCAAACATACAATTTCACATGTTTTATAAGCATTCTATTTAAATCAATGCACTCTTTAATAGCATTTCTAAAATTCTTATGATTAGGCAAAGAGAAGGGAAAGAGAGTTTGATCACCAAACTATTTCCTACAAAGACACAAGATCAATCAAGATCACGCTATAACATTAAATTTCTCACTATAAGCCTATCATTTCAATTACACGGTTTTCATTTCGCTACCGTTAGAAGGATGACAATCAGCCTAACAAAACATTTCCAATAATTATGGTTGCAACAGGAGGTTCTAGCTTTCCAAACAAAACAGAGATCAAGAGAGGCAATCTTTTCGATAATGCAAGACCTCATAAGAACACTCACTTATAAAAATACAATATAGACACATGTCATAATTTGCAACCTATTAGAAAAGATCACATTACGATCAAAGATAAGCAAGAAGCTATTACCCAAATAAAACATATTAATGCACGCACATCAAACAAGCTTTTCCATTCGCACTTTCTAAACACATTAAGGTAATTACATATACCCAAAAGTGAGTTCAATGGAGCATTTGCTAAAATAAATCTTCAATCAAACTGGTTTAATGAAACACATAAAACAATCTTTCGGAAAACACATTAATACTCTCTCGAAGCTACAATAACATGCTCCTTTTAATACTTCTTCTACAAACTAAGCAGTTTCACATAATTCAACTATTCGCATAGCAATGCACCTTACTAAGGTAGAATTTAATCATGCTACTCCTACAAAGCACACATGGAGAATTCTTTAAACATACACATGCAGTTTTCTCCCATTCACCCAAAATAAATTTTAAACCCATAGCCCTTTAATAATCTAAAACATAAGCGACATAAGGCTCACACCAGGGTTCAAGAAGTCACACCCATTTCTCTTGCAAACCAGAAACTCAAATCAAAGATAATTACACATATCTTAATCATTTAATTTCCAGAAGAGAGAGGAATGGTGACGATCATTTAATTTTCTGCAAAATAAGCATTCAATAATTGCCATACTAATCCTTCAAATGGACAACATTAAGCTAGATCATAAACTTTTAGCAAACACAACTTGCACTTTCAGATTCAAGACAAGCACGGACCAATCCAATTGGATTAGTCTAAAAAGTACAACACTCAAACACCAACATCAAGAAGGCGAAAACAAGGTGTGAACACACACGTTACACACCCGACAAGGTCTGCTCAATCACTCACATGCAAAAGGAGGACAAGCATACACATAAGGTCGATACACCTCACACAAATAGAGGGCACACGTGACACCAGAGGTCCCAATGTTTGCAACATGGGCTCTGATACCAAATGTAATGCCCCGCCAGGAAACCCCGAAGGGATAAAGCCATAACACAAGAATAGAGTGCAAATTTTTTTTTTAAAGCTACAACACATAAGATGCAACAAGATATCAAAGATTCAGATTACATAGCGGAAGACTTCAACTAACACCTAGAGAGTTTCCCAACGAGATTACTTAAATTTCACCATTCACTTACTCACACAATTAATCCAAAAGCTGAATATCTTAATAACACAATAATTCATAATCAGGATAATTCCTTTCAAAAGAGGGAAATATAAATCACAAGCGAAGATTCATCATCAAGATCCATTCATAATCTTCATTCAATCTTTTCATTTAAAATTACAAACCATACATCTAACATTCTAATACGCTAGGATTTCATCATAACATAAGAGATCTTTCCAAGCATATTTAAATTTCTTAACAACAACTGAGTATAATTCATTACTCTAAGTTACATTCTTTCATATTCCAACTTATAGCATTTCAAAAGATGATTGCATACTAGCATCTACGATAAATCACATCTAAAACACTTATGCATTCGATCAACATGGCATTCAAGAAAGAACTAAATATAAGCATTAATAGTTAATTCCAATTATCCACTTCACCATTCTAACATAAGTTAATCATACATGATAAAGCTGAATAAAGGAAACATAAGAGAATACATCACATAACACCATAATGATCTCGGAGTTCACCCCTAAAGGGCTACATCTCCGGGTCTACGCAACTGCAAGACCCCTCTGATAAATAATAAAGGTTAAGAGTACAAGAGGTTACACTATTACAATCCAGCCATCAAGGCGATACATAAACAATATACAAACGACCGCACCGGTCAATAGATACATAAATGATCCCTGAAAAGAACAGGATCCAGCTGAACATAATCAAGCTAAAACAAGAGTCCAAGAGAGCATCCATAAGACTGAGCCATCACCACCCAAGGTCTAACATGAAACCGACACTCACAAGGGCAGAGACAAAGGACGACTCACAAAGGTACTCCTAACAGAACAAAACGACAACACACTAGCGAACGTAGGGACAAGTGTCATCACACAACCTGGTATGGATACCATGGCAAGTCTTCATAGGTCCCGGCCCCATACACTGGGTCACCCTGGCAACCTAATCTGAGCTTCCGGCCCATCCAAGCCTCATGTGGACCCACACATCCTCTCGTGAAGACAAGAATGGTGGTTTGCCATTTCAGGCCTTCTCACAGCATGTCGAATCTATGATAGCACTCGTCTCATGTGTGAGGCACAATTATCTTATTTAGAGATTACATTCTAATCTACTTAGGTTATCACTTATTAGACTCACTTTCGATGGGTTTCCCAGCAGCCACTTTGGGCGCGGCCCCCAATCGAAAGCCACTTTCCCATACGACACTAGACTAAACTCGGACGAACTCAAAACCAAGGAATACACATGGTCAGACGAACGGAGTTCAAGAAGGAGAAACAATCATCTGGTCAAACACGACTCAAAGATGAACGCTTACTGATGGTACTCTAACTAGAGACCTGACAAATTAAGGTCAACCACAATCATCATTCGACTCACACACAAGGAGGATATGATCAAAACGACACTACCACAATACAATAGTCAACTCGGAATCGAGGACTGAAACAGGTACTCCAAGTCAATCCATACGACAGGGTCCTATCAACAAAGCACTCTTGCCATTTCATAATGAAAAGCGAATACAGAAATTAAACTCACAAGGCAAGAATCAGAAAAGCAATATTCCTCAAATTGATTTAAACATTAAAATCGATCAAGTTTTCTACAAGATCTAAAACAGATTACAGTTATCTACCTCAACTAGTGATAAGTTGTTCTTGGTTTCCTAACTCCTAAGGTTCAAAGCATCGAACAGGCATATTAAGCCGTAATGAGTTTTTAAACCAAATTCATATTAGTAAAACTCAGACAACCATTAATCTATCAACTAAGATATTTAACAACATCAATTAGTAACTACATCGTATTTCAACGATTTCCAATAACATATTATTCTCTACTGTGCTCTTAAACACTACTACCTTAATTAGCCAAATGCTCTAATCAGCAAGAAGGTAAGATATAGATTCATTAATCCAAGATCAATCAGAATATAATCAAGGATATTTAGTTGCGAAGATAACAGTTTTAGAGCTTAATCAAGAAAGGGGCATAAGTCGTGAAATGAGATTGACTAATGATTAACTTACAAACTCCACTATAGAATTAATCAATATCAAGTTATCATCTATCATTCTTATGCTACCTTAATCAAGATTAAGAACTCATTAAACTTAACATTACAGACAACCCTTCATTAAAATGATAATACATCATATGCATTTCTTTTTAAATACTAAACAAAATACCTTAAAACAACCATTCTTTTTAAACCATGTTTAAAACAACAAAAAACGCATTAAAAATAAGTGGAGAGGCGAGCTAAAAAAAAAAAAACTCATTTTAAAAGAATTTAGGGCGAGGGCGGGCAAGCGGTCGTGCCCTAGCCGCAGTGCCAAGGAAACAACACGGGCGGCGCTCACGGTGGTGCCCGCAGGTGCCGCGGCGCCCTGCGGCCACCGCCGTGTGCCGCAGCCGCTGCAGGTGCAAACAAAGGGGAAGGGGGCGAGTGGGGGAGGGGAGGAGGAGCAGGTGGAGCTCCGCTCCCCGCCCTCCACCCCAACCAAGGTTTCGTTTAAAGAAACTCGCCCAAGCCGAAATAAAACTCACTCCCAGGCCGAAATAAAATGAACGCCCAGGCCGAAATAAAATGTATATATATATTTTTAAAAAACACACAGTTCGTAAATAAACACAAACGCCCAGCACCCAATTCCATAATGAACATAAATTTCGATAAAAACAGTTTCGCCCAGCTTGATGAAATTATAATATTGTTCGGGGATTAAAAATCAATGTTTTCATTTCCCTAAAAAGGCACAGTTCGAACCATTAAAACAAAACGCCCATTAACAGGCTTGATAAAGAATTCCGATTCAATACCAATTCGGTTTAGACAAACTGAGATTGATATCACATTTCCATTTCAAACAAAACTAAGATTGAGAGACAAATCCTACCTGATCTCGCGTTCCTGGCAAGATCTGTTGAGAGTCCAAATCTCCAGCTCCCAAATCCTTCCTTCTCCATCCAAAATCCTCCAATTTCATCTCCAAAATCTTTCCCAACCAAATTTCCTCCAAAAATGTCCCTCCTTCCATTTTCCCCCAAATTTGGGTTATATGGAAGAGTTGACCCAAAATTTCTATTTCTGGGAATTAAAATTTTTATTTAAAAATAATTCACAAAATTTAATTCTTTTCAACTATAACAACAATTTAACTTGTTTTTCAATCCCAAAATCGACTTTCTCAATTAATCAAATTTAGCCTTTCAATTCAAATAAGCCAACAGAACACAATTAACTCTATGGCGATAAAATATAAAACTTCCTTTTTAACAGCATATATAAAATGCATTTAATATTCCACATCAATCATTTAAATCGAATTTACTCCCAATTCAAAACAAGCAATTCATTAACAACGAAAATCGCATAACGAATTCCCGATTAATTTTATCCATTAATCTCTAATGCACAAATACATATTTAAACAAAATGATTACTAAGGACTAATTAATCAAATTAACCAAACACACCAAGCACGCAAATCGAGAAGGCCAACCAAACAGACGACTCGCAAACCCAAACAAGAAGGGGATACCGACGACGACTGGCGATGCTCACTTGAGCACGACTAAGGTCGACTAGGGTCTTACGACCACCTAATCCAACTCTAAGGATTAAAAAGGGTATGCTCAAACCTGCAAAACTAGGTGACGACGAACCTCGCACTCATGCGACTTCGTACCTGAAATCTCCTACAACCAAAGATCATACATGCATACATATATAATAACTTAATGAGAGCATTAGTCCGATACTAATATCACGAAATAGGAACACTGACAACTTGCATACGACTAGAGAGAAAACCACATCAATAGCTATGCGTAAAACAAACATCTGACTATAATCATTATATTAAGATAACTAATCAAGATTAAACCAATGTTAGAGATCGATTACGGTAGGGGTATTACAATAACACTGATTCACCCCCCACCTTCTTAGTGTTATTGGTTTCCAATAGAGCAGGTATCCTTTGTAATTTTCCACTAATTTGTATTGTCATGAAGTGGATGCTGACTCATTTGTTATACCCAAAAATGTAACCTTTGCTTTGCTTCTCATAATGATGTTGATTGGTTTGGAAGGCGTGTTATCTCGTAATGATGTTGATTGGTTTGGAAGGTTCTTCAATCTTTGACAATCATTAGTTTGGTATCTTTTATTTCGATGATAATTGCAAAAATGATTGTCATTCCACCAATTAGGTTTGACTTGCGGTTCATAGTTTCTTGCTTCTAGTAAAGTAATCAATTTATTTGCAAGAAGAGTTTTCAAAGATGATTCCAAGGGTTCTCCAATGTTTGTGAATTTCCTACGAGGATTGGAGAAAAGAATTGGGATTAATGTTTTCTTAATTTTTATTGCCTGGGATTTGACTTGATAAGTTGAATATTGGTTGTTGTTTTGTAGCATTATTGTCATCATTTTCTGCATTGATAACATTCTTAGTCTTTGACCAGAATTTAGGTTTGTCATTGTTATTGTTGTTGTTGTTGTTATGATTGTTATTGTAGGAATTATTGTAAATCTTTAGCTCTCCTTTCTTTACCATTGCTTCTTCTATTTTTAAACCATTTTCAATCATCTTAGCAAAAGAAGGAGGACATTGCATTTTTAGACAGTAACTCATTTCACTGATAAGGTTGTTAATGAATATGTCAATTTTCTCTTGATCAAGTATATCTCTTGGATACCTATTGAACATTCATTTCCATCACTATAAAAAGACCATGAAAGATTCACCATTCTTTTGCTTAAAATTACATAAATCTAGTTTTGTTATCTCATTTCTTACATTGTACAAGTATTGTAAGATAAATTTGTTCACAAGTTCTTCAAAAGATTTAATTACAGATGGTAGTCTTGAGAACCATTTCATTGATTATCCATTTAAACTCCTAGGAAATAGATGCATCAAGTAAGTTTCATCGTGTGCAAATTCCATACTCATAGTGCAAAATTCCCTAATGTGATCTTGAGGATTAGATTTCCCATCATATTTATCATATTTAGGGATTTCACAATGTTGTGGGAATGGTATCATATTTAAACTTTTGTCAAAAGGATATGGATAGATGTCCTCCAATGAATATTTCTTGGAACTTGTTCCATTTTGCACATCATGTATTTGTTGTTGTAAAGTTTGCATTTGTTGAGCGAGAGTTAACAAAGGATTCTCCATATGGATTCTCCTTGTTGTTGGTATTTTGGTATGGTTTTGTCATTGATGTCAACACCTACTAAACACTTATCAACTCTGGCACTTTGGAGAATCAACAACATTCACCAGCAAGCAAGTGACTCATGTACAGTCATCGATATCTGGTACACCGGCAAGATATAATGATTACCAACACTTGGAATAATATGGAAAACACTTGGTTATGTCGAAGACATCATGTGGACACTTTGTTTTGGAGTTTTGTTTATTGGCATATTGGCATTTGCATATTTGTTGTTACTGGCAAATAGCTCAAGGTTACACCAGCAGGTTTATCTTTTCCAGAGCAGCATGGCATGCTATGAAGATGATTAATTGTTGTTGTAAATGCATTAAACCGACATGTTGAATTGGTTATTGCATCGGATATTGTATTGTTTGCAAAAAAAAATTATTATAATATCTTGTAGAGCCGACCTACTAAAATTGGTCTTAGGTTATGGTATAAATGTAAGATCTTATTTGTAAGATCAAGTGTGGAATACAAAAAAGGATTGTGTGAAGGTTTATATGAGAATACGCAGATCTATACACACAGACATCATTTGAAGATTGAAGGAGGGTTTTTGTGAAGACAATCAAAACTACACTGGTACTGAATCCAGCATATGAAGATGCTATTTTGTGCAGTACATTATTATTGGATTTAACCATCCAACTATAGTCAGCGTGACTCCCATTTTGTGATTGAGCAGTGAGCTCTAGGCGCTTGGCCTTTCTACATGTGCAGACCCCATTTATGTACACTTACTATTTGCAGTAGTATCATCTGATTGTGGTTAAGGTTTCCCACTATGGTTTTTCTCCTTACAGGGTTTCCACATAAAAATATTGGTGTTATGTGTTGTGGACAACTTTTTCTTTATGTTTCATTAACTAATCCTTATCGGTATAGCAATTAACTGTTAAAACTGTCTACTGGCATATTAAACTAGTTTACCGGTATTAAGAATTAAGTTGGTTAAGTTATTTTTGGTTTGAATTTATTTGACAACTGATTCACCCCCCCCCCTCTCAGTTGTCTCCGGGACCTAACAATTGGCATCAAAGCCTAGTCCTTTTTTGTAGAAGTTTATCAGCTTGAGGAGATCGAATGACTACTAACTATTTCAGGAAGGACAGTCCTAAAATTGATGGAACCAACTATGGCATATGGAAGATCAGAATGGAGACACATCTAAATTGCATTGGAAAGGACATCTAGGATGTTACAAAGAATGGTTATACTGTTCCTAATCAGAGTTAGCCCACTCCACCCAACTTGACTAAAGATGAGGAAAATGATTGCAAAGCAAGAGAAGCACTTTTGAGCACATTATCAGATCAACAAATCATGGGACTATCAGATAGGTCTACTGCTAAAGCTATTTGGGATCATTTGGAAACACTGAATGAAGGAGATTCCACAGTCAAAATTGCAAAACTTGAAAGCTTCTGGGTCAGGTATGAACATCTGAAAATGGAAGAAGATGAAAGGATTTTTGCTTTTATGGAAATCGTAAATGAGATTGTTTTGGGTATTAAATGTTGTGGAAGACCCTTAAGTGAGGATGAAATTGTTTCAAAAGTTTTAAGAGGATTGCCACCGACATATAAAATGAAAGTCACTGCTATAAATGAGTTAAGAACAATTCCTAATACATCAGTAACTAGGGATCCATTGATTGGGAAACTTTCCACTTTTGAAATTGAAGAAGTTGGTCCTATTGCTACTATAAAGACAAATTTGGCCTTTAAAGCATCGATATCATCTACTCCATCATTTGAAAAATCTGATTGGAAAGCCTTTTATGCAAGAGAACATGAAGAAAGTAGGAAAGAAAATGAAGAACTTGAAGAACTTGAAGCACTATTTGCAAGGAAAATGCCTAAAGGTCCAGTTGGAAGTAAGTATGAAGGTAAAGCACCCTTTAAATGTTTTAACTACAATAAGATTCATCATATGTCTTCGAGATGCCCTGATAGACATACTAGACTAAGAGAAGAAGCTAGAAGAACATACAAGCCTAACCCTGAATATCAAAGATACAGATTTAAGAAGACTAAAGACAAATCTTGTTACATTACTGATGAAAGTGTGACTGATGAGGATTCGACAGACAATGGATGGGTTTTTGTTGTTATAACAGAAGATCAACCGGCACCTACTGCTCAACCAGTAGTACAGGCCTTGGTAGCTAAAGTTGAAGTAAAGGATGAATGGATCATTGATTCAGGATGCTCACATCATATGACAGGAGACAAAGGTAAATTCTTGAACTTTCAAGAATACAATGGAGACTAGGCTTAGTGAGATTTGGAGATGACAAATCTTGTTTAATCAAAGGTAAGGGTATAATATCTCTTGATGGTAAGCATAACACTGACAATGTTTACTATGTTGGAGGATTAAAGCATAGTCTTTTGAGTGTTGGTCAATTAGTTGAGAAAGAATTTTAGTTGGTTATGGCATAAGAGACTCTGTCATGTAAACTTTGATTGCATGGTGAAAGTCAGTACTACTAAGATAGTTAGAGATTTACCTAAAATTGTCAAACCTCAAAATACAGTATGTAAGGAATGTCAATTTGGAAAACAAGTTAGAGCTAGTTTCAAAAGTATTCCAGAAAAATCCAATAATGATCTTGATTTAATTCACACTGATTTATGTGGTCTAGCTAGAACTAAAAGCTTACAAGGTGATAGATATTTCATGCTAATCATTGATGACTATTCTAAAATGTGTTGGGTTACTTTTCTCAGAGAAAAATCAAAAACACTGGGAAAGTTCAAACTGTTCAAAGCAATGGTAGAAAATGAAACCAGTAAGAAAATCAAATGTCTAAGATCAGATCAAGGAGGAGAATTTACATCTAAGGAGTTTAATACATTCTGTGAAGTAAATGGAATCAGAAGACAACTATCAGCACCTCGGACACCACAACAGAATGGAGTTGTTGAAAGGAAAAATAGAACTATCTTGGATGCAGCAAGAAGTATGTTATCAGAAGCAAACCTAACACATGTATATTGGAGAGAGGCAGTCACTACAGTGGTCTATACTTTCAACAAAGTTCACATCAAAGGTGAAACCGGTAAGACCCCTCATGAAATATGTTTTGGTATTACTCCTACTCTTAAATATTTCAGAATTTTTGGAAGTAAATGTTATATCAGAAGAGATGAGTATATTGGAAAACTTGATCCTAGAAGTGATGAAAGAATATTTCTTGGTTATTCATCTAAGAGCAAGGCATATAGGTGTTTTAACAAAAGATTGCAGAAAATTGTTGAAAGTACAAATGTAAAGATTGATGAACAATTCAGAGGAACTTCAAGGTATATAGACTCTGAACCAGCAACAAAAAATTTGACAAATGAACCTACTCTGAATCCACCAGTACAGAATGAAGATCCAGTTACCCTAGTATCATCTGAGGATTCTATAGTAACTGAGGAACAACAAAAAACAAAGACACCCCGGTATGTAAGACTGAATCATTCTGAAGATCAAATAATTGGAAACAAGTTTAAAGGAGTTATGACAAGAGGAAGATTGACAAATGAAGAGGTATGTCTTATTTCTCAAATTGAACCATCATTAGTTAGTGAGGCATGTGAAGACAAATTTTGGATTAAAGCTATGGAAGAAGAATTAGAACAAATTGAGAAAAATAACACTTGGACACTAGTTCCCCAGCCTAAAGATAAAAATGTAATTGGAACCAAATGGGTATTCAGAAACAAACTTAATGAAGATGGTAAGGTTGTCAAAAATAAAGCAAGACTAGTGTGTAAGGGATATTCTCAGAAAGAAGGAATTGATTACAATGAAACCTTTGCACCAGTAGCTAGAATTGAGGTAGTCAGATTATTTTTGGCTTTTGCAGCACATAAGAACTACAAAGTATATCAAATGGATATTAAATGTGCATTTCTGAATGGAGATCTTGAAGAAGAAGTGTACATTGAACAACCTAATGGATTTTTTTTGACATATAACAAAGATATGGTTTGCAGGTTAAGAAAAGATTTGTATGGATTAAAACAAGCTCCAAGAGCTTGGTATGCAAGATTGGATAAGTATCTTTTGAAGATTGATTTTTCTAAAGGTAATACAGACAACAATTTATATTATAAAGTGACTAATGATGAGATCTTCATTATAGAAGTATTTGTTGATGATATAATCTTTGGAGGAGAAGATGGATTATGTAAAAAAAATTCTATTAAAATGTAGCAAGAATTTGAAATGTCTATGATTGGAGAAATAAAATTCTTTTTAGGATCGCAGATTTCACAGACTGATAAAGGTATATTCTTGAGTCAATCCAAGTACTTAAAAGAGTTACTAAAGAAATTTGGGATGGAGAACTCTAAATTGGTAAGCACACCTGTGACAACAAATGAAAAATTATCACTAAGAGATGAATCTACACCTGTTAATCCAACTAGATACAAATCTATGATCGAAGGTTTACTGTATTTGACACAAACCAGACCTAATGTTATGAATGTAGTATGTATTGTTTCAAGATTTCAAAGTAATCTTAGAGAAAATCATGAATCAACAGTAAAAAAGATTTTTTGGTACTTACAAGGTACTATAAATCTTGGATTATGGTATCTTAGAGATGAAAACTTTAAATTATGTGCATACACAGATGCAAATTGGGTAGGAGATGTGGATGATAGAAAAAACACACTGACAGAGCATTCTTTCTTGGAAATAGATTAGTTTCTTGGTTGAGTAAGAAACAAAGTTGTACATCTTTATCAACAGCAGAATCAGAATATGTTGCAGCAGCAATTAACTATACATAGGTACTATGGCTTAAGCAAATGTTGAAAGACATAAAGGTAAAATGCAAGGAACCTATTACTATCTATTGTGATAACACTGCAGCAATTGATATATCTAAGAATCTAGTATTACATTCTAAAACCAAACATGTTTCTATCAAACTGAATTTTCTAAGGGAAAATGTTGAAGCAAAGGAAATAAAATTGGTTTATGTGAGCACTAAAGAGCAGATTGCAGATATCTTTACTAAACCTCTGCCTAAGGAGACCTTTGAATATCTCAGAGATCAGCTTGGGGTCATACCCCCACTGGTAGAGACTTAGGAAGTTGATGATTGTCATCAACTGACATAATTAACAAAGAAATATTTTATTTCGGCTTTGATGGGAAGCTACTTCTTAGGGGGAGTAGTTGGTATACTAAATTGATTGGTATTTTGTATATGAACTTGGCTTGGTAAGATGTTTTTGGTAAGAACTTTGGCATTTGATATCAAAGGGGGAGAGATTGGTATGGAAAAACACAAGGAAAACACATGTTGCTCCCAGGGGGAGAGATTATTACTCTTTGTATCTATATATTGATTTCTGGTTATGATCTCTTTTTGGAGATTGTTGGTTTTTGGTATTTGGCATTTATGTTTTGGCACTTTGATGGTTTTTTCATCTTGTGTTGCCATCAATGTCAAAGGGGGAGATTGTTGGTATTTTGGTATGGTTTTGTCATTGATGTCAACACCTACTAAACACTTATCAACTCTGGCACTTTGGAGAATCAACAACATTCACCGGCAAGCAAGTGACTCATGCACAGTCACCGGTATCTCATACACCGGCAAGATATAATGATCACCGACACTTGGAATAATATGGAAAACACTTGGTTATGTTGAAGACATCATGTGGACACTTTGTTTTGGAGTTTTGTTTATTGGCATATTAGCATTTGCATATTTGTTGTTACCGGCAAATAGGTCCAGGTTACACTGGCAAGTTTATCTTTTCCAGATCAGGACGACACGCTATGAAGATGATTAATTATTGTTGTAAATGGATTAAGCTGACATGTTGAATTAGTTATTGCATCGGATATTGTATTGTATGTAAAATGTTTTTATTGTAATATCTTGTAGAGCCGACCTACTAAAATTGGTCTTAGGTTATGGTATAAATGTAAGATCTTATTTGTAAGATCAAGTGTGGAATGTGAAAAAGGATTGTGTGAAGGTTTATATGAGAATAAGCAGAGCTATACATGTAAACATCATTTGAAGATTGAAGGAGGGTTTTTGTGAAGACAATCAGAACTACACCAGTACTGAATCCGGCATATGAAGATGCTATTTTGTACAATACATTATTATTGGATTTAACCATCCAACTTTAGTTAGTGTGACTCCCATTTTGTGATTGAGTTGTGAGCTCTAGGTGCTTGGCTTTTCTGCATGTGCAGACCCCATTTATGTACTATCTGTAGTAGTATCATCTGATTGTGGGTAAGGTTTCCCACCATGGTTTTTCCCCTTACAGGGTTTCCACATACAAATATTGGTGTTATGTGTTGTGGATGACTTTTTCTTTATGTTTCATGCACTAATCCTTACTGATATAGCAATTAACTGTTAAAACTGTCTACGGGCATATTAAACTAGTTTACTAGTATTAAGCATTAAGTTGGCTAAGTTATTTTTGGTTTGAATTTATTTGACAACTGATTCACCCTCCCCCCCCTCTCAGTTTACTCCGGGACCTAACACTTGTATCCTCATAGGTTATTCTATCACCACACTCTCTTCTTGTATCATCATGGTATTTTCTTGCTTTATCTCCTCTTGTTTCCTCATGATTTACTTTATTTACATCCTCGTTATTTAGATCGTCTATGTTTTGATTGGTGCTCGTCTTTGCATCTTGTTTCAAACTTTCTACATCAAAGTCTTATGGCAATTTAGCTCCTAATTTTGCTAACATTAGAAGGTATTTTTCTTTTTGTTTCTCCAATAACTTTTCCATTAGTTTTTCAAATTTAAAATCTTGTTCAAGGTCTCTAATGGTGTTATTGGATGTTTCTTCATCAACATCCGTGTACCCAAAAGTTTGAAACATTGAATTATCTTATTCCATTTGTTTTTGTTGTTTTTTGAATTGCTCATATTGAGCTCTAGTTCAGACTGGCATGTGATTGCTTCAAAAAACTTCTCAAGTTTTGACCTTCTAAAAACAACTCAATAGGTGATTATTGGTTTAGGAAGATAAGCTTTGTTGATTTTACCACTGTTATTGGTGCATTGTGATAAAGCGTCTTGTTGTTGAAAGACACATCCTTGCAAAATTTCTTTGTCAAATTCTATCTCATAACCATGTAAATAGTGATGAAAACGGTGCAGGAATGTCCTATGTTTTAACAAGATCTTGCGATTGATATACAAGAATCTTATCCTCTTCTAAGAAGCCTTATAACTGGGTTTTGTTTTCTTAAGGTGATATTTAAAAGTCATATAAGCATATGATGGCTTACAAGTTTGCTTGATTCCAATGTGAGTGCAATTCTGATTTTGATATAACCTAGGTTCAAAATAGGAATGATATATCCAAGATAATGAACAAAAGGTGGATATGATCAAGTTTTGTGATAGAGGATTTGATATATCATGATGAGAAATTGATAATGATGTTGATTTTTGCATTTGAGATGGTTGAATCACTAACTTGTTTGAATGTTTTATGCTTATGAAAACATTTGGAAATAGCCTGTTGGATTAGTAACCCGATTATCATACTAGTTTGAAGGTCTACGATAGTTTAAAGACAACTCTACTTAAAAAGGGTACCTGACACTAATTTTGATATCTTGGTCTGATATGCAGAAATGCCCTCTATCTCAGATGCGAGAAAACATTTGCGCTAACATTTTTGTCAAAATCACTAACTTTTGGGACAAATGCGCTATTTTGTTGCTTGAAAGCACTGCTTTGTGACACTAAAAGCAGAAAACTGTGTTACAAAAGGATGGTTTTATGCTTAAGAGTGCTAATCTATTGATCAAACACATGAACCTATGACATAAAAGTGTTTTACTATTGATTAAATGCACTGTTTTTCATAATAAATGTGTGGTTCTATGCCACAAAAGCATTGTTCTAGCTGTGTTACAAGGATTTTTCAATTTTTCTAGCAAGTTGTTAGATTTTTTCTCATTTTTTAGATGATGATTTTTCAAGTTTTTTGACCATTCTGAGGACATTATGGACATAGAATACACAATGTTTGAAAAACAAAATGCACAAGCAAGCATGAATCATATGGTAAGCCGAGACAATAATTGTTGAATCTCACATGGGGTTTCTCTTAAGGCTACACTATTCAAAGCAGGTATTTAGACGGTTGACCCCACTGGCTCCACCCTCGGTAATCACTTCTCCATGGCAACCAAGCACCAGTTTCCATGAAAACTCCCCATGGAAAACTTCATATCTCTACTAAGAACCATATGTGTGTGAGCCGCTTCAGAGATATGACCTACACCAACAATTAGAAGGATTTTGGCAAATATTACAAGTGGGTTTTAGTAGTGGCTTTTGGTCATGTGGCCATACATGTGAAACTTTCAGCTCTGTAAATACAAAAGGTTCCTAGCCTATAGAGGTTATGCTCCATAGGCTTTATGGGGAGACATTATGTTGTTATGAACTTATCAACACATGTTGTTTATGAATTTCATCACAAACATGGTTTATTTAGAGTGGATTGGAAGGAATCAATATTAGCCTGTTTCCACTTGGGCCATTCTCGTTTCACTGGCCCCCTCAAGGCAAGACCTCTAGATATTACACATATAAGAAAGTAGGTCTATTTTTTTGATCACCGTATGAGGGTGAGAGCATACTTGCCCACCACTTCATCAAACATGGAATACACAAGTTTATTTTAAACCTTCTAATAATCTATGTGCAACTACTTTAAAGAAGACTCAAAATGCAAGTTGCATGTTGTTGATTGTCTCCCTAGTTAAGCTAAATTAGCAAGATATGATATATTACTCTCCCAAAATAAAACTCCTAATTAACTATGTGAATAAATGCATGAAATTTGCTTCAAAATAACCATGCACATTAAAATATTTGCAGTTTGAAAATTTCAATTCTTGGACATTTAGACCTGCACAAAAACTTGTTAGTTGAGAACAAAAGCGCTATCCTAGCAAATGCATTGTCTTCCACCTCAAAAATGATGACCTAGGTGACAAATGCGTGAACTTGAGAAACAAAAACACTGCTCTGTAGACTAAATGCATGAATTCACATATAAAAATGCTAACCTAAATGCCACGTGTTAACCTACAAAATGAAAAGTGCTAATCTAAGGACTAAATGCATGAATTCATAGATAAAAGTGCTAACCTAAATGCCACATGTGTTAACCTACAAAAATGAAAAGCGCTAATCTGAGGACTAAATGCATGAATTCATAGATAAAACAGCTAACCTAAATGCCAAATGTGTTAACCTGTGAAACGAAAGCGCTAATCTATTAAATGAATTTGTAGTCAAAATTCACACAAGCATGAATCCGGATTACAAATGTGTTAATTTTATGTATATGAGAACTAGACAAGATATTAGAAAGATATATGTGAGGCTTGAGCCCCACGGTGGGTGCCAAAATGTGTTTACTTGAATTTAATCTTTAGAATACTACCTATAACATATTAGCTTCACAAAATACAAACGAAGAACTACAGCAAATCCAAATTCAACCAGTGAAACTACATGAAATGAATATAAAATAAAAACATTATTGTCTTCATGATTTAAGTCTCATTGTGTCCTAACTCCATTGTTCCTGGTTGCAGATGATTTGCTCTTAGACAAGCACTAGTAGCTTCCAAGATGGAATATGAAGAATGGACTGATAGTTAACTGATACTATGATATGCATATGCAAATGATTTAAGCTAAAATGATATTAAACTATGAAAGAAATTCTAAAATTGCTAATTGACTCTGTGGTGGATTTTTATCTTTATTTTGGGGCATAAAAACCATGAAATCCATCATATCTTTGATTGGGTCATATGTGGGAAATACCCTGTTCGGTGCAGGTTGTTCCTCTAAAGCTATAGTAAGGGAACCCCTCTTCAATATCTTCTTTTTTTCTTTATTCATATTTGTTAATTGTGAAAATTTATTAAAGAAATCATTGTAATGAAAATTTGGGTTTGTTGAAGCAATTGAATGTTTGAAAAGTGAAATAGCACTTGTAGTGATATATGAGGCTCCACCTATGCCTGTGGTTCTAACTAATGCATTTTGAGGAGTACCAAAATACATTCCTAATCTTGTCCCATTATCACTTGCAAGTGTAGTTTTTATACTCTTTTGAGGGGTTTGTTCTAAAGGTGTTTTTGTACTTGCCTTTTTTGTAATAACCTTTTGCTTCTTCACATTGACCTGGTCACTAGGATTATGTATAGTATCTACTACTATTTTCATTTTGTGAGAGATATCTTGTTGTTGCACTTGATCATGACAACTAGTATTAGTACCCATGTCATCCCCACTAGTGGCAGTGACACTTGATTAAACACTAATAGGAATACTATCCCAAGATTCCCCACCAGTGGTAGTGGCACTTGATTCACCACCAATAGGAATACCATGTTGTGGTAGCGGTTGTGATTGAATATGAGTGTCTGCACAAGGTGAATTTGAATCTCTAACAAATTGAAATGGAGATGCAGGGTAATGATTAATACTTTTTTGTGATGAATCTGACGAATCAAGTCCAATGATTAGTTTCTCAGGACATTTTGATTTTGAATTTTATTGAAGTGGTAACTCAAGTGGAAACCAAAGGCCTTCTCCTCTGGGACCTAGACCATCACCTTCAAAACCCATTTTTTCCACAATGTTTTCCTCTTTGCTATATTTTTCTTTCATGGAAGCATCAACTCCACTCAATTTTGCAGAGACTGTAGTAGTTGTTGGAGTGACCTCAACCTCATACTCATTTTCATCATCACTTCTGTCATATCCTTCTATGGGATGCTCCATATTCCACAATTTTCTAAACTCAATATCCTTGTTGATTTCACCAAAGTCTGCAATGGTCTTTGGTTCACCGAGATTCTTCTTTATAGTCCAAAAATCATTTATTTTGGTTTGAGTCCAATGTTTGTCTTTACATTCATGCAGTATTTTCTTGGGAATAGCTTTGTTAGATGGATTAGCAACTTTTTGGTAGAAACTATAGAACCTCCTATTTTCATTTTGATTTTGGATGCCCTTTGTTGTTTTCAATATGTGCAATGCCATAATTTGTGATGACAATTCTTCTGTTGAAATTTTATTGTTAGCGACTGTATACACATAAAAATTGGCTATAAGCAATTAAATAAATATTTTATATTTATTTAATAATTATTCTTCTATTAAATAGTTAATTTGAAAAGATTAATTTATTTAATTTATTTCGTGTCTTTCTATTAATTAATATTTTATTAATTAATTCATCTATCTTATTCCTCTAATTAATTAAATATCTATTATTTAATTATCTTATTCCTCTAATTAATTAAATATCTAATATTTAATTATTCTTTTAACCAAGTTAATTAAATATCTAATATTTAATTATCTCCTCCAAACAATTAAATATCTAATATTTAATGGTTATTCTCCTATCCTATAGTCTCAAATATTAAATAATTATTAAATTATTTAATCCCTTTTCCAACTCATTCTTCCATCTCCACTTCATCTTCCCTTTGCCAACTCATCCATCATGTGGCTAAGGAAATTAATATTTCTGAAATATTAATTTATGATTTATCTTCAACTTTCAAATTCAATGAAAATTGTGTACATACACATATTTCATAACCATTTCCTATATTCTCTCCAACACCCCTACATCTTAGGAAAGACTTGAGTCCACTTGTCCTCTCATGCCTAAATTTTCTCCAACCATCCCTACATTCTCTCAATCAGTAATCCAGTCAAAGTGAGATGAGTGACACTTGTCTTCTCCTTCCCCCTTTCTCTCAACCTTCACCTTTGCTCATAGCCATTCAAATCTGAAGATTTGATCATGACCATTGATTTGAGCCACATCATATTATCCTCTCAAAGTCTATAAAATCAAGAGCTTTAGTTGAGAGAGTTAGTCTTCACAATAGTTTTCAATCAATCATATGCATCTGTGAGTTTTTGAAGCAATTAGCAAATAGAAAATATCATTTTAGAAATATAATCATATAGCATTATCATTTTAGCATAATCATGTAGCTTTGCATATCATACTATCAGTTAACTACAAGTTATCAGTCCATTCTTCATATGCCATCTTGGAAGCCAATAGTGCATTGTCTGAGAGCACACCATCTGCAACCAGGAACAATGGATTTAGGACACAATGAGACATAAGCCATGAAGGTAAAATAATGTTTTATTTTAGTATGTATTTCATGTAGTTTCATTGGTGGATTTTGGATTTCTTGTATGCATTTCCATTGTATTTTGTGAAACTAACTTATTATAGGTAACATTCTGAGGATGAAATTCAATCTCACACATTTTGGCCCACTGTGGGGCTGGACCTCACATATACCTTTAAAAATCTCATAAAAATAAAATTAATGTATTTGTAATACAAATTCATGCATGTGTGAATTTTAATAGCACTTTTCTTCAATAGGTTAGCGCATGTGTCATGTAGGTTAGCGCTTTTGTTAGTAAATCAACTCTTTTGCATCATAGGTTAGTGCATATGTCATGTAGGTTAGCGCTATTGTCTAAAAATTAGCATTTTTGCATCATAGGTTAGCTCATATGTCATGTAGGTTAGCCCTTTTGTAACAGGGACTAGTGCATTTGATAGATAATTTAGCACAATGAAAAATTTGTAACTATGATTTGAAATTAGGCTTGTGGAAGCCCACCTATGGTTTTGGATTTTCACTAACTTCTTTTTATTGCAGGTTTCTAACAATTTCTTGCAGATTTGGAAGAATTAAGTTAGGATTTAGTGATTTCTTTTCTAGCTTTTTCAAAGTTGGTTAAAAAGAACTCATATTTCCTTTTGGGTAAAAAGAACTTCATTTTTCAATTTGGTGTTCTAAAAAGTACCTCACTTGTTTTGGGGCTCTAAAAATAATCACATTTGCTAGGTAAAAAGAACAACAAATCAAACATTTACTTTCTTGCAAAGTTAGGATTCAAACCTCAAATTTTGGGCTCTAAAAAGGACAACAATCTTTTATTTTCTTGCAAAGGTAAAAATCACAATCAATCTTATATTTTGCAAGTTAAAAAGAACAATCAACTTGTCCATTCTTACAAAAAAAGTTACTTCTTGCAAAAATTTTCATTTTGTTGACCAGGATTTCCAATTCCTAGATTATAAAATCATTTGCTATGAAGGGCTAAAATAAACACCATGCTTGTTGGAGAAATATCTCCAAGTAGAGGATAGATCACATTGCTATGGAAAGTTAAAAAGAACACTTGTATTCCATGTCTTGAAACTGACAAGTATATGTCCTCTCCTTAATTGGGTGACCAAAAAGCTAAACCCACTCTTTCATGCTTTCTTTACTTTCAAGCAATTAATCCTTTAGAAGGCCTGCCTTCCTGAGCTACCTTGAGGGGGCCAGTGAGAGGGGAACGACCTAAAGTGGAAATGAGCTAATACCGAGTCCTTCCAATCCACTATAAATAAATCATGTTTGTGATGAAAGTTAAAACAACATGTGCTAATAAGTTCATATCAACACCATGTTTCCCCATAAACCCTATGGAGCGTAACCTCTATAGGTTGGGAACCTTCTGTATTTATAGAGCTAAAGGCGCTGCATGTATGGCCACATGACCGGAAGCCTTTACTAAAAACTATTTGTACTAGTTGCCAAAAACCTTCTAGTTGTTGGCGCAGGAGGTCGGACCTCTGAAGCGACTTACACACATACGGTTCCTAGAAGAGATATAAAGTTTGCCATGAGGAGATTTCATGGAAACTGGTGTTTGGCTGCCTCGAAGAAGTGAGTGTCGAGGGTGGAGCCAGTGGGGTCAAGCATCTAAATATCTTCTTTGAATAGCATAGCCTCGGGGGAAACTCCATGTGAGATTCAACAACTATTGTCTCAGCCTACCATAGGGATTTGTACTTGCCTATGCTTTTCATTTATTAAAAATTGTGTCTTCTATATCTGTAACATGTTCCAAATGGTCAAAAATTGAAGAAAATTATCATCTACAAGAGATCAAAAATCAACAAATTTCTAAAAAAGTGTGATCAAAAGGATAAAACAAAAAGCATTCCAACACTTGAAACACCAACTCAAAATCAAAGTATCAAAATATCAAAATATCAAAATAATTCTTGAAGTAGGTTTGTCTTTAAACCATCACATATTTTCAAAATAGCTCAAACAACTAGGTTGCTAATCCTACAGGTTATTCCCAAAAGGTTCTATAAACATCAACATTCAACAAGCTATTGATTCAAACATCTTAAGTGCAAAAATCAACATCCTTGTCAAGTCTCTCATTAGGATAATCAAATCCTCTATCACGAAGCTTGATCAATCTATACTAGGTTCCTAATCTTGGATATATCTTTCCTATTTTGAACTTAGGTTACATCAAAACCAAAATTACCCCAGCATTGGAATCAAACTTGTAAACTGTCAAATGCTTATATGACTTTTAAGTATCACCTTAAGAAAAGAAAACCCAGTTACAAAGATACTCAGAAGAGAATAAGATTCTTGTATATCAATCGCAAGATCTTACTGAAACATAGGACATTCCTACACCATTTTCGTCACTACTTACGTGGCTGCGGTATAGAATTTGATGGTGAAACTTTACAAAGACGTGTTTTTCAACAAAGAGATGCTTTTTCCCAACGAACAAACAATAGTGGTAAAATCAACAAGGTATATCTTCCTAAACCACTAATCACTTATTGACTTTGTCCATTGAAAATTTCAAACAACTTTGAAATAAACACATGCCAGTTTGGACTAGAGCCCAACACGAACAACTTAGAAAAAAACAAATGGAGGAAGATGATACTCCTTTATTCCACACTTTTGGATTTACTGTTGTTGATGAAGAAGCAGTCAATAGCACCATTAGAGACCTTGAACAAGATTTCGAATTTGATAGGCTAATGGAAAAATTGTTGGCAAAACAAAAAGAGAAATATCTCTTGATGTTGGCAAAATCTGGAGCTAAACTACCACAAGACTTTAACATAGAAAGCTTAAAACAAGACATGGAAGCAAGTAACACCCAAAACATAGATGAGCTGAATAGCGAAGATGCAAATAAAGAAAACAATGAAGAAACAAGGAAAGAAAGGGATGACAAAAGAAAAGAACGTAATGATAAAAGAAACAATATGGATAATCCATTATCAAAGCTTACTCAACAAATACAAACCCTACAACAGCAGATACAAGACATGCAAAATGGGACAAGTTCCAAGAGGTATTCATTAGAAGACATATACCCATATCCCTTTGATAAAAAGCTAAATATGATACCATTTCCACAACATTGCGAGATCCCTAAATATGACAAATACAATGGAAAATATGATCCTCAAGATCACATTAGGGAGTTTTGTACTATGAGCATGGAATTTGCTCATGAGAAAACTTACCTTATGCATCTTTTTCCTAGGAGTTTAAATGGACAATCAATGGAGTGGTTTTCAAGATTGCCATCCGGAACCAAATCCTTTGAAGAACTTGTAAATAGATTTATTTCCCAATATTCCTACAATATAAGGAATGAAATAACAATGCTAGATCTTTGCAATGTTAAAAAAATAATGGTGAATCCTTTATGATCTTTTTACAATGATGGAAACGCATGTTTAATATGTATCCCAGGATGTACCTGATCAATAAAAAATGGACATATTCATTGATAATCTTATCAGTGAAATGAGTTATCAACTAAGGATGCAATGTCCTCCCTCTTTTGCCAAAATGATCGAAAATGGTCTGAAAATAGAGAACTCAATGGTAAGAAAAGGAGAACTAAAACTTTATAATAATTCGTACAACAACAACAACAACAACAACAACAATGACAAACCCAAGTTCTGGTCAAAGAATAGGAATGTCAGCAATGAAGGAAATGATGATAACAATACTACGAAACAACAACAACCAATTTTCAATCTATCAAGTCAAATCCCAAGCAACAACAATCTAGAAAACAATAAAGCCAAGTCCTTTTTCTCTAATCCTCAGAGAAAATTCACAAATATTGGAGAATCTTTACAATCAGCTCTAAAAATTTTGCTTGCTAACAAATTGATTGTTTTACCCAAAGCAAGAATTTATGAACCACCAGTCAAGCCAAATTGGTGGAATGACAATCATTTTTGCAATTATCATCAGAATAAAGGACACCTAACAAATGATTGCCAAAGATTGAAACACATTATCCAAGATCTAATTGATAATGGAACCATCACGGTGGATAGCCATAAGATGAATGAATCACACTTGGCTTTTAAAACTCCGCTTCCAAACTATGATAAAGGTGAATCATCCCAATTGGAAAATGACAAAGGAAAGACCAAAGTAAATTACACTTATACATACGATGATGTAGTAAATGTGATCATTGTTAACAAAAATCAATCTTCAGAACCAATCAACGTTATCACAAGAAGTAAAGCAAAGGTTACCTTTTTAGGTATAGCAAAAGACTCAACATCCACATCGCAACAATATAATTTAGTAGAGCAATTACAATGAATACCCGCTCAAATATCAATTCTGGACCTTCTCAAGATTTCACCTATGCATAAGGAAATTTTGGAGAAAGCTTTAGTGGAAACAACGGTTTCAAAAGATTTGGATATAGATCAGTTCCAAAACATGGTAGGACATCTTATAGCCCCTCATTGCTTATCATTTTCTGAAAATGATGACACATCCTTACAACATCCTCACAATGCTCCTTTATATGTTGAAGTCACCATTAATAAAACTCGTGTCAAACATGTACTCATAGATGGAGGAGCTGGCTTAAACATTTGTGCATTAAGTTTGATAAAAGCTTTGAGATATTCAAAGAATGCAATAGACCCCAAAAAAATAATAACCATCAAGGCTTATGATGAAGCAGAACATTCTTCTAAAGGAACTGTTGTGCTACCAATAAGGATAGGACCTGTGGAAAGGGATACATTGTGTCAAGTTTTATATTTGAACCTCTCTTACAACATTCTTCTGGGAAACCCTAGATTCACAAGATACAAGCAGTTCCTTCTACATATCATCAATGTGTAAAATTTCCTCATGAAGGGCAAGAGATCACTATAATTGCAGATTGTAGTCAATATTGCAATAATTTGAAGCCAACACAAGATACAAGAGTTCCACATAACGGAGAATTAGTATATCCTACTAAAGAAGTTCGAGAAAAGTTATGGGAAACTTTTGAAGAAAAGCTCAAGTTAAATGATGAAGGAATGGGAAAGTATTCTTTGAATAATTTTCCACTCTCCCCTAAGTCATATGGAAAACCTACATATATTCAATCACAGACATCAAGCAAATCAAAACATATGTTTAAAGGAATCTTTGTTAGTGTTGGAACCCTTGAAAATGAAAATGAAGACAAAGACATTCTTGGTTGGTTATACAAAGATGAAGATAAAACTATAGCAACAGTAGCAGAAGTCAATATTCCCATAAAACAATATGGCAAAGGATATGAAATCATGCAAAAGATGGGATATGAAGGAGAAGGACCAATTGGTAAACAACATCAAGGAATTTCAGAACCTATTTGTCCGCACTCACAATCCACAAAAGATAAATCCGATTTGGGATACCTAAAGTCTAATCAAAATCAACACAATACTCAACAACAAAAATGGAGAAAGAAATTAGTTTCTAAAGGAGACAATTGGCAAGAAAAGCTACATCAAGTAGCCAAAATAGTAACCAATAAACAAAAGAAGCAAGAAGAACATGAAAAGAAAGAAAAGGAGATTACCATCAAAGGTGAAGAAAAATCTTGTCAAAAAAATGCAAAATTTGAACAAGATATTCTAGAAGCAATAAAAATAGAAATGATAGAAATTAGAGAACTTTTTTGCACCATATGACATTCCAGTATGGTATAGTGGAGTAATCTTAGATCAAGATTCAGTGACAGATTCCAATGAGTATGAATGGGGACCAGATATCTTATCTACTACATCAAGTAAAGATTACAATGAAGATCAAGCAGCTATCACAAAAGAAGACTTGTCTATTACAGAACAAAAGATAAAATTAGAAACAAGACAAGAGAAACTCAAAATTCAGAGAAAAGAGTCGTATGCAGAAAGAAAAGAGAATGACAAAAACAACGACAAAATGCCACAAGAAGCGCAAACAAGGATCAGATATGCAATAACCATAGAAGAAGTAAGAGATAGTCAAGTTGGATTAAGTATTAGTCCAGAAGAAGCTGAGTTTGAAAGGAGACAAAATCTATTAAAAGAATTCTCTTTATCATGTACACAAGTCTATCAACTCCAAAAAGCAAATGAAATCAATCAAGAAGAAATTTGCAGTACCAAAGATGTGTGTGTTGATATGATCCATTCATTTAAGGGACAAACATCAATTGAAGAACCACTTGAGTGTGAACTACAAAATGCTAATATTAATCTTGTTAAGACTAATTAGGAAATGCTCAAGAAAGACAATCCTCAAAAACATCTAATCTATGATAATACCTATTCTATGCTAAATTATGATCATTATGTCATGAACATTGAAACACCTAATGATGACAGTGATTATGATTTACCCCTTTTTCATGCTGAACTAATTGATTGGGATAATTTAGACAACCCCAAACTAAATGTCTTTCCCAATGATCATGACTTAGTTGTGTACCTTAATGCTACTGAACCCATCCCACCTAAGATATCTTCCACTATAGAATCAAGTAATGTTTCTCATAGTCAGCAAAATGCCAAACTTTTCAGTCGCAAAAGTGAAATAAAACAAGGAAAGAGACCTATTGTTGAAAACCATTTCATGGCAACATTAGATCAATCAAAAGAGAAAATAAAGGGCGTATCTAAAGGTGAAAACCTCCTTGAGGCACCAGAAGATGGAAAGTTTGATATTTCTCCTACATATTTTCAAGAAAGATATACTAATCTGATAGAACCAATAGAAGTAGTAAACATTGATACATCAAAGGATCCTAAAATACTTCACTTTGCTGCCTCATTATCAGAAAAAGAGAGGAAAGAATACATGGAATTCTTTAAGAAAAGACAAATAAATTTTGCTTGGTCTTATGCAGATATGCTAGGTCTTAACCCAGATCTTATCATGCATCATCTTAATGTGGATTTAAAAGAAAAACATGTTAAACAAAAGCTAAGAAAGATGCACCCACATATTGCTCTCCTTGTAAAAACTGAGCTCAAGAAACTATTAGAAGTGGGTTTCATAAGACTAGTCGCTTATCCAAAATGGGTTTCAAGTATTGTACCAGTATCAAAACCAGATAAAAGCATAAGGGTTTGTACAGATTTCAGAGATCTAAATAAAGCATGTCCAAAAGATGATTTCCCACTACCAAACATTGATATCATAGTGGACTTATCAATAGGACATGAGATGTTTTCAATAATGGATGGCTTCTCAGGATATAATCAAATAAGAACCGCACCTAAAGATCAAGAGAAAACAACTTTCACCTATGCATGGGGAACGTACTACTAGAATGTTATGCCATTTGGGCTTAAGAATGCAGGAGCGACATATCAAAGAGCTATGATGACAATTTTTCATGAAATGATGCATACATTCATGGAAGATTATGTCGATGACATACTCGCAAAATCTCATACAAGAAAAGAATATTTGAACATTTTAAGCAAGATTTTTGATAGGATGGAAAGATATCAATTGAGATTAAATCCAAAGAAATGTGCATTTGGGGTAACCTCTGGAAAGCTCCTTGGGTACATTATATCAGCTCGTGGCATTGAAGTTGATCCTAGGAAAGTTAAAGCTATCATGGAGATGGAATCACCTAAGACCATAAGTCAATTGGGATCTTTACAAGGAAGGTTGCAATCAATCAGGAGATTTGTGTCCCAATTGGCTGATAGATGTCTTCCATTTACCCATCTTCTACATAAAAATGTTCCATTCAAATGGGATCTTACATGTGAAGAAGCTTTCTTGCAAATAAAAGAATATCTTATGAGTCCTCTAGTACTGATATCACCAACCAAAGGGAAACCATTGTTACTCTATGTCTCAGCAACAAGTGTATCATTAGGTGCTCTCCTAGCTCAGCATGATGATGAAGGAAAGGAAAGAGCAGTTTATTACATCAGCAGAACTCTTGTTGGATATGAGTTAAATTATTCATCAATTGAAAAGATATGTCTAGCAGATGTATTTGCAACTCAGAAGCTATGACATTATATGTTGATTCATTCTATAAAACTAATAGCAAAGATAGATCCTCTCAAATATTTGTTGAGCAAGTCAACATTAACGGCGAGACTAGCCAAATGGGTTATGATACTAAGTGAATTTGACATAGAATATGTTGACCAAAAGGCCATCAAGGGACAAGTTATTGCTGATCAATTGGTTGATGCACCTTTACAAAATAACATGCCTTTGCACATCGAATTTCCTGATGTAGATATCTTGATAGTAAGTACAAACTTTTGGGAATTGTACTTTGATGGTTCTTATACTCAATATGGATCAGGTGCAGGAATTTTTTTATCACACCTTAAGGATATACAATTTTGAAATCGTATAGACTGTGATTTCCATGCACCAATAATACTGCAGAGTATGAAGCATTGGTTATAGGGCTCAAAATGGCCATTGAATGGAATGTTAAAGAACTACATGTCTATGGTGATTCACAACTTATCATTTATCAAATAAATGATGAATATCAAACAAAGGATGATAAGCTTATGCCATACAAACAGCTAGTGGAGGAATTTAAAAGACATTTTAAAGAAATCACATTCACCCAGATTCCTAGAAATGAGAATAAAGCAGCAGATGCAATGGCTACAATAGCATCTCTCTTGCAAAATAAAGAGAATCAACAATGTTAAAAATTTCTTGTGGAAGATATCTTAACCCCTACCATTCAATCCCAGCATACCTATCGAATTTTCCATATATCATGAACCAGTCAATCCTTATACGGTCAAACCTACCAATATTTGAAAGATCATATCCTTCCTCTAGAATTATCTTGTAATCAACAAAGAAACTTTATCTGTCAGTTCTCTCGCTATACCATTATTGATGATATCCTATATAGGCATGTTCTAGATGGTACATTGTTGAGATGTCTTGAAAAATATGAATCTGAGAGAGTTCTTAATGACATTCATGCAGGTATTTGTGGTACACACTCAAGTGGTTTAACATTGGCTAAGAAACATATTCATATGGGTTACTTTTGGCCTACTATGGAAAGAGATTCATTCACCTATGCTAGAAACTGTAAACAATGTCAAATTCATGGAAATCTAATTCATGCACTAGCACAAGAGTTATATCCTATGACAGGATCATGGCCATTTTCACAGTGGGGCCTGGATTTGGTAGGAAAGATCAATCCCTCATCTTCTAATGGACATAAGTTTATTTTGGTTGCTACTGAATATTTTACTAAGTGGATTGAAGCAATGCCTTTAACAACAGTGAAAGGAAAACAAATATCATCATTTATTCTAAATTATATAATCTGTCGCTATGGAGTTCCTATGACCATTATCAGTGATAATGGAAGACCATTCAAAAATCAAGATGTAAAAGAGCTATGTGAAAAGTTTCATATCTAACATAGGTTCTCTACTTCATATTATCCACAAGGTAATGGTCAAGCTGAGGCATCAAACAAAACTATTTTTAAAATCTTGAAGAAAATAGTCAATGAAGATAGAAAAAAATGGCACATTCAGCTAAATCCTGCTCTTTAGGCATATCAAACTAGTGTCCGCACTCCAACAGGGGCAACTCATTATTTGGTCTATGGATCAGAAGCTATATTACCTATAGAAGTAGAGATGCCTTCTCTATGAGTATCCTTGCATGGTCTTATACCAGAAGAAGAACAAAGAGTCTCTTGACTCCAGGAACTAGAACTGATTCAGGAACGTCACCAAAATGCAACAGATCATTTAAAAGTATATAAACAAAGAATGGAAAGAAGCTATAACCACAAAGCCAAGCCACACATTTTCTAGATTGGAGACTTAGTTCTAATGGAAAATCCAAGAAATCAACAAGATTGGGAAAAGAAGGGCAAATTTGAACCAAATTGGCTAGGACCTTTTGTCATAGTAGCAACATATGGATCAGGAGCATACAAATTATCTACCCAAGAAGGTGATTAGTTTGATGAACCTATCAATTCTATGCTTAAGATATAAAGTCCTGAAAAAAAAAATCAATAAAAAGCATATAAAGTCCTTAAAAAATCAATAAAAAGCATATCAAGTCCTAAAAAAATCAATAAAAAGCATATAAAGTCCTGAAAAAATAATAAAAAGCATATAAAATCCAACAAAAATGCAATAAATTTAGATGGTGAAAACCTGGTAAACAGGCACTATCTAAAAAGTGAGTTCCTCCATCTATAAGATCGCTTTACGCACCTATCCGCTTCATCCTATCGCATCTATCGCTTCCATATATCCTAGCTTATCCATTTCTCTGAACCATTTAGCAAGAAAAATGTAGCTTACCAACAGTTATCAATCTTTGACATACTTGTCGTAGTCACTATCTTAGATTTTATCAGCATCTATCAATCTCCATTTCTATTCTGTCATGGTTTGGATCTTGATCATTTCATATATCCATAATAATTTTTGTTTCCACTAGGGGCAAAATCCCAATTCCTTTTGCTAAGGTGATCTTTTGAATCTTTAAAAAATCCAAAACATTCAAAAAACTTAGGAAAAACAAAAACACCTAGGGTTTTGAAACGGATAATGAGCAAACAAAGCAACGAAAATCAAGGCATTTCATCAAACAGCTGAATCATGAAACTCAGAAACTGAAAAATCAATCAGCAAGCTATAAAGGATTATCAAAAATCATTCATTAAAATGATTATATTAGTTAATGACCATTAGAACATATGAATGACATACAAGATTCAATGTTTATATCTTGATTTTATTGCTAATCATGTACTCTATGCGACTCAAGGATGTCCATGACTAGAGGAGCTATGATGGGGCATGATTATTTTCTTTGATTGTTGTCTGTGGTTTATTTCTTACTATGGTATGAACTTGTCTCAGGATATGATCGGCAAAAGATCAAGGAGGATGTTCCAAGTCATGCATAAAAAGAGATAATCCTTGTCTGTTCTACAAGCAATACTTAGGTCAACTTGATCCATTATATCAAGTTGCTTGTATTAACTTGCTATATCAAAATCCATGTAAGAAATACTTAGGTCATCTTGAATCATTATGTCAAGTTGCTTGTATTTTCTTACAACATTTTTAAGCTCAATGATGAAATCAAGCACTGTTACCCAATAGCATATAAAGAATGGCAGTATAAATTTTAGTTAGATCATTTCATTAGCTCATTATTCAGTTGCATTACAAGCATTCATTTGTCAGCTGCATTATAAGCATATCATTTCATTAGCAGATCAACGGTCATAAATAAAGATTGAGTATACTTGGACAAACAAAAACAATTTGCATTTAATCATTGTAGGTGCATTCATTTTTAATCATTATCCATTTCATTTTAGTTGCATTTTATCATTGCATTAATTGCATTCAATTAAGTGCATTTCATTAACCATGTAAAGTATCATCATTATTATCTACATTATCATTTCATAAAGATCATTTAGTTGCATCTTTTTCACTTAGATTCATAATCATTATAAGCATAACATATAAATAAAAAACAAATCAATCATTCATGTGCAAATCCGTATAAATCATTACATTAGTTTGCATTCAAAAAAGTGCATTTTTATACATCATATAGTATATCATCATTATTCCATTTATCATTTAGTTGCATGCATAAAAATTCAAAAAAACATTTCATATAGATCATTTGTATGTACATCATCGTAAGCATTAAGCAATCATTCATTTGCATTTTCATATAGATCATTTGCATTTGCATCATTTAAGTTAAGTAATCATTTTCATTTGCATCCAGGATAAGTAAAATAAAAAATCAAAAACATTTATCATTTGCATCATATAGGTCATAATCATAAGGCAAGACAATTATCATCATATCATTATTCATCTACTCATTGCATCCATAAAATCAAAGCATATAAGCATATAGAACATCATCAAATAGAGTAACATACATAATAAAAATCATAATCATATAGAATCCATGTCTGCATATAGATCATCATAAAACAATAAAAGTCCAAGTATACAATGACATCAAATAAACAATACAAATGCTCCAAATCAAGTCACGACTGTCCTATACCACTACCACTTGACTCTGTCCATCTCTGTGGCTGTAGGCAAGAAGATCCTCCAGATGCCTATCTCCCATGCTCACCACTCCTTTGAGGAGGTCCCATGACCACACCACTGCTAGTGTCCATCAACACGGTGGTCTGATAACTACTTGCTCTCTAGCTCTCTGCAATTGCCTCCTCATATCATCATCGCTAGTAGGAAGTCTCCTTCCCGACCCAAAATAATGCTCTAATAGTTTCCACTAAGAGAGTACTTGATCCAACCTGCTGTATAAGATTAATAAGACCCTGAGTATCCTGATGTCTCCTAACAGTTGTGTCTCTCTCAGTCATAAGAGTTTGTATCTGTGCTCGAAGCTGATCAATCTGTGCTCTCAGATTGTCAATAGTATCATGCCCTGGCACATCATGCTCTGGTATAACTACATTTGGCATATCCTGCACTAGTGCAACATGCTTGGTAGATCTGGCTATGGTGCATGAACCCCAATCCTCTCAACACCAACCTATCCAACTGCTAGAATCTCAGTCTGAGTAACTCTCTGAACCCGTCATCTAATCAGGGGAACATGATCCTTAGGATCCTCATCATCACCACCATGAGCTGTAATAACTCTAGGATCTGGCTGAATCTATCCAAAATCAAAGCCTCTCCCGCAACCCCCATCCAATCCAATCACCCTACCTCCTCTCAATGGCAATCCTCTAGGTGATCTCATCCCTACCTTGCCAATATCCCTCCCAATCCATCCAACATCTCTCCCACCCATAGGACAAGGTCTCTCAATCCTACCAACTGGTCCAAATGGTCCTTCGCAAACTCTCAATCGACATCCTCTCCATCCAGGTTCACCACCACCATCCACACCATCATCTCCACCTCTCCTAGCCTCATGAGCAGCTCTAAGCTCTTGTCTATGTCTCTGTCTCCTGATAATAGGATCATCTTGTTAGCATTTAGGCATTATAACAGACAATGGAAGATTGTTGGCATTTCAATAAGGATATTGAGAAGGTTGTTGATGATTATGGATATAACTGATTAAGGACATTTACTGTCTTAATATTATTATTTTATCATTGATGTCAAGAAATTGATTTTCTAATTCAATATGATGTTGCCATATCTTAAGAAGTATGATTTGAAGAATATAAAGATGTCGGTAAAAGACACAGAAAGATTATGATGAATAAGAAGATGAATAAGGTATTCAGTGGGCAACTATTACCGAGTCAGACAATGATGAGATCATGATGTTTAGATTGTTTTAACATCATACATATGTTGTAAATTGTAAGGTTAATACTATACTATGTTACCAAGCAAAGAACCTAGTCAGTAAACCCTAAGGTTATTGCTATCGGTTAATGAAGGCAGAATGTCTACCGAGTGAAGTTTAGTATTTACCGATTTGTAACAGAGTTGTAACTGAGCTATAACAGAATACATTAAATGTTTACATGCATTATTTAATGAAGGAAGCTGATGAGATGGAACTGATTAAATGATTGGTATGCCATAAATAAAGTTTGTTAAGAATCTATGGCAATGAAAGATTGGCAGGAAGATCTACAATTTAGATTGAACCGCAATACCCAAGCACAAGTTCCAAGAAATATATGCAAGTTCCAAGGCGAGGTAAAACATTTTCAGATCGAAAGATACATTGAACCTGATCAAGTTTGAAGATCTGATGGCTATGATTGATCATGGGAAATGTGATCAAGGAGATTAAACGGTTAGCTAATTGTTTATAAATAGGGAACTATTGAAGACCGGTTTGAATAATAGAGTATAGAAGCCTAGCAGATGGACAAGATTAGTTCTATGTCTAGATTGTATTGAACAAAAAAGAATCTTCTTTAGCATTTTAGATGTGAAGTTGCAGATAGATTTTTATTATTGTTATTTTGTGAAAGTGACAAAAAATCTCTTAACCGAGTGGACATAACAGTCTAATTTGTAAAACCCTCTAGCAAGGTGACATTCTAATTGAGTGTTTGAAATCCTTTAACAAGGTCATTTCTAACAAGGTGAAGATCCTAACAGATCTAAGGGAAATCCCTTAACTGGATCACATCTAGAAATGTGTTTGTAATCTTTAACAGGATTTGCTTTTAACCGAGCATACTTTAGAAGAGTATATTTCTTAGTGGGTCTAAAATCCCACAGTGGTTTTTCCCTATTTGGGTTTCCACGTTAAATCTGGTGTTATGAGGTATATGATGTTTATATGCTTTTGAGTTTGTATTTTTAGCAGTTTGGGTTATATTACTGAAGTATATGTTACCGAGGTTGAATTTGATGTTTTTATGGAAGATTAAGTTTGTATGATTCACCCCCCCCCCCCTCATCTTGTTGGCTATTGGATCTGTACTTTTATTAAGTATCAAAACTACCAATTGGTATCAGAGCTTTGGACTCTGGAAGAAAATTTGAAAGGAACTTGAGTTAAATATCCAAAGATGTATAAGAGGGATGCACCGAAGCTAAACAAGTCAAGTTTCTCTACATGGCAGAAAAGGATGAAGCTGCATCTATCAAGAGTTGGAGAATATGTTGTATACTATCTGGAGAATGATTTTGTTACACCAAGCACCTATCCATTGACAATGGAAGAGATAAAGGCAAAGCAAGAACATATCCAAGCAATGATTGAAATAACATCTCCATTGACCAACTCAGAGTTTAATGATCTAGAAGGCTACAATGATGCAAAGGCAATGTGGGATAAGCTCATATCTATGTATGGAGGAGATGAACATGTTCAAAGAGAAAAAGTAGATAGTCTAAGAGGACAACTTGAATCCATGAGGATGAATGAAGGTGAGAACATAACTCAGTACAGTACAAGACTAAAGGAGATTGATAATCAAATCAAAGGAGTAGGTGGAACTATTGAAGAAAAGGATATAACAAGTAAGTTGTTAAGAACCCTTCTACCAGCTTATGCAATCTAAGTCTCTGTAATCAATGAATTGAGGTCTATACCTAATATGCTAGTTTCTTTAGATGCTACTATAGGTAAGCTACATGCATTTGAGTTAAGTAACTTTGATAACAGTGGATCTTTGGTAAATAAAGTTGAATCTGCATTTAGTTCTTTTCATCTTGATGAATCTAATGATTACAATGAAAGAAAATATAAGTACTCTGAAGGAGATCACAGTGGAGCAAGTGAAAGATTTCATAAGAACATGGAAGAAGTACACAAACTGTATGAGGAAATTAGAAAGCAAGAAGAGTTTGAAGCACTATTAGCCAGAAGGTTACCGAGAGGCAAAGGTAAGTATAAAGGAAAACTACCTTTGAAATGTTTCAATTGTGATAAAATAGGACATATAGCTTCTAACTATCTTGACAAAGATTCTACTGAAAAGAGAGATTACCGAGATGACAGACAGAAAGATAATCATTACAGAGGACACTGAGATTTCAAAAGAAGAGATAGAAAGACATGCTTAATAGCTGATGAGGAATCCAATGATGATAAATCAGATGAAACTAATATAGAGGAAGTAGTTTATGTGGCTATCAAAGATGGATCAGATGAAGAAAGGTATGAATAAAAAGCCCTAATAGCTCACATAAACACTAATGATTCTTGGATCATAGATAGTGGATGCTCACATCATATGACAGGAGATAAACACAAGTTTGTTATATTAGAAGATTGTGATGGAGGCTATGTAAGATTTGGTAATGATGCACCATGTCCAGTGAAAGGTAAAGGATCTATAACACTTCTTCACAATGCAAGATGCAATGATGTTTATTGGGTTCAAGGTTTGAAATACAATTTGTTGAGTGTAGCACAGCTAAACAACATAGGTTACCGAATAGAATTTCAGAAAGGAATTGTCAAAGTTCATGACAAGAATGGAAAGTTAGCTGCTATCGGGACACAAACAAAAGGTAACACATTTCACCTTGACTCAACTCGTAACAAGTGTTTGTATGCAAAGATAGATGATACCTGGTTATGGAATAAAAGGTTTTGTCATGTAAATTTTGATAATCTAATCAAAATAAGTAAGAAGCACTAAGTAAGAGGTCTACCGAGTCTTGAAAAACCTAAGAATGCTATGTGACAAGGATGTCAGATGGGTAAGATGACAAGATCAATCTTTACAAGTAAGTCTTACACTAAGGGAATTTTAGATCTTGTGCACACTGATCTTTGTGGTCCTATGAAAGTTCAAAGTTATTATGGTGATAAATATTTCATACTATTTGTGGATGACTATTCAAGGATGATGTCAGTAATGTTTTTAAAAGATAAATCAGAAGCTTTTCAAATGTTTAAATGGTACAAGGCAAGAGTTGAAAATGAAACAGGAAGACAACTGAAATGTCTTAGATCAGATAGAGGAGGAGAGTTCACATTTGATGAATTCAACTTATTATCCAATGATTATGGTATTAAAAGATAAGTCTCTGCACTGAGAACTCCACAACAAAATGGAATAGCTGAGAGAAGAAACGGATCTATTATGGATTGTGCTAGAACACTGATGATTGAAAAGAAAGTGCCACAAACATTTTGGAGAGAAGCAATAAGCACAACAATTTACACCTTGAACTGAGTACAATTGAAGAAAGGTACTTTGAAGACACCATATGAAATCTAGTATGATAAGAAACCTAATGTAAGTTATTTTAAAATCTTTGGAAGTAGATGCCATGTAGGCAAAGATGATAGAAATGTCAAGTTTGATCAGAAGAGTGAAGAAGGAACATTTCTAGGTTATTCTTCTAGAAGAAAAGCATTTAAATGTCTGATCAAATCATCTAACAAAATAGTAGAAAGTGCAAATGTGAAAATTGATGAATTTGCAGAAAGAAATGATGAAGGAAATTCCAAGGAACTAGAAGACTATGATGGATTTGTCTATGTTCAACCGACAAGTCTTACCGAGAAGACTGTTGAAGAAAATGAAGAGAATATCCAATTACCGAGTGATGAAGAAGATCATACAAAGCCTACCGAGCCTGTACTAGCCAAGTATGTCAGAAGACATCATGCACCAAGTCAGATTATAGGAGATAAGGATGATCCAGTGATGACAAGGAACAAACTGAGATAGAACACATGTCTGATATCTGAATTTGAACCAAGAATAATGAAAGAGGCATTTAACAGTGAAGATTGGATAAATTCTATGAAAGAAGAGATTGATCAAATCAAGAAGAATGACACATGGACACTAATCCCAAGACTGAAGGACAAAAATGTAATCGGTACAAAGTGGATTTTCATAAACAAGCTAAATGAAAAAGGAGAGGTCATTCGAAACAAAGAAAGACTAGTTTGCAAAGGTTATGCTCAAGAAGAAGGAATTGATTATGGTGAAAATTTTGCACCTATTGCTAGACTTGAAGGAGTAAGAACTTTGTTGGCATATGTTGCTTTCAAAAACTTCAAGGTATATCAAATGGATGTCAAATCTGCATTTCTGAATGGAATACTAGAAGAAGAAGTTTTTATTGAATAACCTGAAGGATTTGTTGAAGACAATAATAAAGATCAGGTATGTAAATTGAACAAAGCTTTATATGGTTTGAAAAAAGCACCTAGAGCATGGTATGAAAGATTGCACTCTTATTTGATTAAGATTGGTTTTATAAGGACAAGTGAGAACAACAATATGTACATGAAGAATTATGAAAATGGAATACTGATCTCAGCCATATTTGTTGATGATATTATATTTTGTGGAAATGACTCTCTATGTAAGAACTTTGGAAATGAAATGAGCAAAGAATTTGAGATGTCACTAATCGGTGAGATAAATTATTTTATAGGCTTATAGATACTGCAAATGAAAAATGAAATTTTCATTACTCAATCCAAATACATAAAGGAAATCTTGAAGAAATTTGGAATGGAGGATTCAAAGCCAGTAAGTACTCCTATGACTACAAACTGCAAATTATCAAAAAATGATGAATCTGCATCTGTTGATGAGACACTTTACCAATCCATGATTGGAAAGCTACAATATGTTGTTCACAGTAGACTAGACATAGCACATGCAGTAGGTATAGTTGCAAGATTCTCTGTAGATCCTAAGGAAACACACATGATAGCAATCAAAAGAATTTTTAGATACTTGAAAGGAACTGAAGATTATGGCTTAGTATATCAGAAAGGAAATGATTTTGATTTAAAAGTTTATAATGATGCTAATTAGACAGGCAACATTGATGACAGAAAAAGCACAAGTGGAGGAGCTTTCCTTTTAGGAGAAAGACTAGTGAGTTGGCTTAGCAAGAAACAAGGATGTGTTTCACAGTCAACAACAAAAGCTGAATACGTTGCTATAGCATTGAATTGTACCAACATTGCATGGATCAAACAATTGTTGGAAGGTATAAATGAGAAAGTTATCGAGCCAGTAACTATATTCTGTGACAATACTAGTGCCATTAACATTTCAAAAAATCTTGTTATGCACTCTAAGACAAAGCACATCTCTATCAAATATCATTATCTTAGAGAAGAAGCTCAAGAGAAGAAAGTGGTGTTGAAGTATGTTAGCACAAGGGAAAAAATAGTAGATATCTTCACCAAACCACTACCAAGGGACACTTTTGAATATTTCAGAAGTAAGTTAGGGGTCCTACCACTATCTTCTACTCACTAACCGAGTTCGGTGAAAGCATCAATCCAATGACTCTATCGAATATCTTTTAGGAGTTGATGCTGACTTACACACTTTAGGATGTTTTCTAAAGGTGTACAGGAAATATTACAGGAAATAATATAGGAAACCATATAGGTAACAGGAATTGAAGACAAAATGCTTTGATCGAGACTAAATTGACACATTATAGCAAGAATTCACTTCATACAGGAAGAAATCATGTTTTCGTTCTTTACTTTTTGGCATTGTTGTCAAAAGGGGAGAAAACTGAGAAAAGGGAGAAGACTGAAGATTAGAGAAGTCTAATGTATGGGGGAGAAGTCTGATGACAACAAGAGAGAGCATTTTAGCATTTCAGAATCACATCAATCTGAATCTTTTAAGGTCAAATCAATTGGTTTTGCCATCAATGCCAAAGGGGGAGATTGTTAGCATTTAGGCATTATAACATACAATGGAAGATTGTTGGCATTTCAATAAGGATATTGAGAAGGTTTTTGATGATTATGGATATAACAGATTAAGGATGTTTACTATCTTAATATTATTATTTTTTCATTGATGTCAAGAAATTGATTTTCTAATTCAGTATGATGTTGCCATATCTTGAGAAGTATGATTTGAAGAATAAAAAGATGTCGGTAAAAGACACAGAAAGATTATGATGAATAAGAGGATGAATAAGGTATTCAATGGACAACTATTACCGAGTTAGACAATGATGAGATCATGATATTTAGATTGTTTTAACGTCATACATATGTTGTAAATTGTAAGGTTAATACTATACCATGTTACCAAGCAAAGAACCTAGTTGGTAAACCCTAAGGAACCTAGTCGGTAAACCCTAAGGTTATCGCTATCAGTTAATGAAGGTGGAATGTCTGTCGAGTGAAGTTTAGTATTTACCAAGTTGTAACCAAGTTGTAACTGAGCTATAATAGAATACATTAAATGTTTACATGCATTATTTAATGAAGGAAGCTGATGAGATGGAACTGATTAAATGATTGGTATGTCATAAATAAAGTTTGTTAAGAATCTATGGCAATGGAAGATCGACAGGAAGATCTACAGTTCAGATTGAACTGCAATACCCGAGCACAAGTTCCAAGAAATATATGCAAGTTCCAAGGCGGGGTAAAACATTTTCAGATCGAAAGATACATTGAACCTGATCAAGTTTGAAGATTTGATGGCTATGATTGATCATGGGAAATGTGATCAAGGAGATTAAGTGGTTAGCTAATTGTTTATAACTAGGGAACTGTTGATAAACAATGTATGCGGGCAAGTGTATGCACAGGGATGCTACATAGTAATTACCGAGCATAGAAGCTTGAAGACCTATTTGAATAACAGAGTATAGAAACCCAGCACATGGACAAGATTAGTTCTATGTCTAGATTGTATTGAACAAATAAGAATCTGCTTTAGCATTTTAGATGTGAAGTTGCAGATAGATTTTTATTATTGTTATTTTGTGAAAGTGATAAAAAATCTCTTAACCGAGTGGACTTAACAGTCTAATTTGTAAAACCCTCTAGCAAGGTGACATTCTGATTAAGTGTTTGAAATCATTTAACAAGGTCACTTCTAACAAGGTTAAGATCCTAACAGATCTAAGGGAAATCCCTTAACCAGATCACATCTAGCAATGTGTTTGTAATCTTTAATAGGATTTGGTTTTAACCGAGCATACTCTAGAAGAGTATATTTCTTAGTGGGTCCGAAATCCCATAGTGGTTTTTCCCTATTTGGGTTTCCACATTAAATCTGGTGTTATGAGGTTTATGATGTTTATATGCTTTTGAGTTTGTATGTTTAGTAGTTTTGGTTATATTACTGAAGTATATGTTACCGAGGTTGAATATGATGTTTTTATGGAAGATTAAGTTTGTATGATTCACCCCCCCCCTCTCATCTTATTGGCTATTGGATCTATACTTATATTAATTATCAGAACTATCACATCTAAATCATCATCATCATCTCTTGAGCTAGGAGGAGGATTTGTTGGATCCATAATCCGAGGAAATGGATGAGCTAATATATACTGAGCATACTCTGCAGTAACCCCAGGATCCATAATGTGTAATCTCATATCATATGCCACTCTCAGAGTAGTAATAAACTCTGCATGAGCAATCTCAAATGAAAAAGATGGTCCCTAGTCTTGCCTATCTCTATATCGTCGTGCATATATCGTCACACTAGTAGGCATAGGCTGAATGATACCAAACTGTCTCAAAATCTGACCAATCAACTGTTGCTCAACAATCAAAGGTGTCTGACCAATAAGATATCTACTCTGCATAATAAGCGGTAATGTCTGTGCATCATCCATCCATGGCTCATAATCAACATATGGTGTCCAAGTAATGCTATCTAAAGAATCAAGCACCCAACACCAATACTCCATGTTACCTAGCTTATGCTGAGTAAGGATACCTGCATAAAAATAAACATATGTCTGCCTCTCTCCACAAACTCTATGATGGATAGGTTGTGTAATAGTAATGTGCTCCCAACACCAAATCTGAAATAAAGTGCATCCTGTAGATAAACTAGCACTCTCATCATACACAACCTAGTGAAGATCATGATATAAATGTGCCAACATGCAAACACCCCAAGCATATCGCGTCCGATGCTACATCATGCTCAAAATAACCTCACCCCATCCAACAAAAAAACCTCATGATCGCCTATCAGGACATATGAATCCTCCAATCAAACCAACCAGAATAATAGGAAGAGTCTCATAGTACATCACCATATCTACCCATCGGATCTCTCCTCTACCGATGCTCTCATCAGCAAACATGACTTTGCAAGCCTCCATCCCAACTCGATCCTAATAATCATACTGCACTAGCTCGCTAGTCACCAAGATGTGTAGAATCCTGTAGACATTCTCAAAAGTCGCACTAATCTCACCCATCAGCAGGTGGAAAGTGTTATGCTCATTGTGCCATCTCTCAGCTAATGCAGTCAACAATCCTTTATTATGTGTAATCTCAAGCATAAATAATAAATGGCATAAACCACTGGCATATATATGTCTAATCTCAGCCTGGGACAACTCTGGAACTAAATGACGTATGGTCGGTAATTTCTCTCGACACTAGAGAACATCAAGTTTCTCCTATTTTTCAAGAGAAATCAATCAATCAAATAAAACTGAAACAATCATTATCTATCAATCAATCAAATCAAACTGAAGCAATCATTATCTATCAATCAATCAAATCAAATTGAAGCAACTTAAGCTATCAAATCATTTTAAACCTATCAATCCTGGTTTACTATAATAATTTTAAACCTATCAATCCTGGTTTACTATCAATCACTGAGTTTAATCAAAAACTTTGCTAAGCTCTTGCATCAGAAACTAAATTAGTTTCTTAGAGCTACTCAATCATCAATCTATCAATCAAGCTAATCAGAGCTACTCAATCATCAATCTATCAATCAAGCTAATTAGAGCTACTCAATCAAATCAAACTAAATCAATCATCAATCTATCAATCAAGATAATCAAAGCTACTCAATCATCAATGTATCAATCAAGCTAATCAAAGCTACTCAATCATCAATATATCAATCAAGCTAATCAGAGCTACTCAATCATCAATCTATCAATCAAGCAAATTAGAGCTACTCAATCATCAATCTATCAATCAAGATAATCAGAGCTACTCAATTATCACATCTATCAATCAAGCTAATCAAGAGCTACTTAATCCAGTAATCAAAGCTATCTATTGATCTATCAATCATACAATCACTCAATCATGACTCTATTTCATCATACATGCATATCAAACATGTTAAATCTAAACATCAAAGTGATTTTTAGCTTTTGTATCAATCAACAATCTCACATTTAAGAAAAAGTGATATCTTTTTTATCATATGCGCTAATCGACCATGCATATGTGCTGCTTTATGCATTTGCACTATCCTATTGAACATAAGCGCTAACAAACAGAACTTAAGCACTATTATAAGTGTTTACACTAAAATTCTATGCAAATGCGTTAACATACAGAGAAAATGTGCTAAACAATTCATTTGCGCTAAACAAAATTGCATATGCGCTAGCCAAACTACAAAAGCGCTAATCTAAAATCGAAAAAATTGAAAATTTCAAAAAGAAAAAAAAAAAAGCACCTAAAACATGAAATTTTGAACAAAAACTTGAAAACAAAGCTCGAGATAAGATACATACCGGATAACCATACTCAGCTGGCCGCTGATATCGCTGAACTCGCTCAAATCGATGACACTCCACTGGAATCACCATTTTGCCACCTCAGCAAGAATATTCTCTCCAAAAGCTGACAAGGATAACAATGAAGTTAAAATTAGCCTTGGTTAATTTTATATTTACTATTTGAAGAGTAATTAATTAAAAAAATGGGGCAATTTAATTTAATTTTTTTTACAAATGAATTTAATTGACTGAAGTTTTATCACATTATCACGAGATTAATCATTAAAACTAAATTTTTTGACAATTTCACGATCAATCTCCTGAGGGGGCACACAATCAGGATTTTCAATCTCTATCAAGCGCATTATTAAGACTTGATTTAATCTTTGAAACAATGTTATCTTGACATCATTTCAAAGAGGGGCAAAATGTATACACCTAAAAATTGGCTATGAGCAATTAAATAAATATTTTATATTTATTTAATAATTATTCTTCTATTAAATAGTTAATTTTAAAAGATTAATTTATTTAATTCATTTCGTGTCTTTCTATTAATTAATATTTTATTAATTAATTCATCTATCTTATTCCTCTAATTAATTAAATATCTATTATTTAATTATTCTTTTAACCAAGTTAATTAAATATCTAATATTTAATTATCTCCTCCAAACAATTAAATATATAATATTTAATGCTTATTCTCCTATCCTATAGTCTCAAATATTAAATAATTATTAAATTATTAATCCCTTTTCCAACTCATTCTTCCATCTTCACTTCATCTTCCCTTTGCCAACTCATCCATCATGTGGCTAAGGAAATTAATATTTCTTAAATATTAATTTATGATTTATCTTCAACTTCCAAATTCAATGAAAATTGTGTACGTACACATATTTCATAACCATTTCCTATATTCTCTCCAACACCCCTACATCTTAGGAAAGACTTGAGTCCACTTGTCCTCTCATGCCTAAATTTCCTCCAACCATCCCTAGATTCTGTCAGTCAGGAATCCAGTCAAGGTGAGATGAGTGACACTTGTTTTCTCCTTCCCCCTTTCTCTCAACCTTCACCTTTGCTCATAGCCATTCAAATATGAAGATCTGATCATGACCATTGATTTGAGCCACATCATCTTATCCTCTCAAAGTCTATAAAATCAAGAGCTTCAGTTGAGAGAGTTAGTCTTCAAAATAGTTTTCAATCAATCATATGCATCTGTGAGTTTTTGAAGCAATTAGCAAATAACAAATATCATTTTAGCAATACAATCATATAGCATTATCATTTTAGCATAATCATGTAGCTTTGCATATCATACTATCAGTTAACTACAAGTTATCAGTCCATTCTTCATATGCCATCTTGGAAGCCAACAGTGCATTGTCTGAGAGAACACCATCTGCAACTAGGAACAGTGGAGTTAGGACACAATGAGACATAAGCCATGAAGGTAAAATAATGTTTTATTTTAGTATGTATTTCATGTAGTTTCATTGGTGGATTTTGGATTTCTTGTATGCATTTCCATTGTATATTTTGAAACTAACTTATTACAAGTAACATTTTGAGGATGAAATTCAAGCTCACACAACGACAATTTTCTCCATCTCTTTTTTTACCTCATCCCAAGAATCTATGTTTCTAATCTTTTCTAGTAATGAATTACTTCCATGTTTACATAACCTTTCAGAGTTCCCATTTTTCTTAAGCCTTGTTTGAATGATGTTGAGTGGATCATACTTCCAGTGCCCCTCAACACCAAAGCTAAAAATTGTCAAAAAATCATGTGCCACTTTAAATGTTTTTTTGTCAAATGTGAACCCTCCACATGAGAAAGGAAAGGAAGGAAATATGCTCTTCTTTTACTGACCATGAAAAAGTACATCTATGCTCTTCAGCTATGGTACATATTCCAATGCAAAAACCCTCCCTTTTACATGCATTGGAAGTTTGTAGGGTTCTACTGCTGATCTGTAAAACCTTAAACCAGTGTATTCTTCCATGAAGAACTAGTCAACCAATTGTATTTGACTTCTGAGTTGAATGCAATCTCTACAAGACAGGCAATCTAGGCATTGGAGTGCTTGTAACTTCATTATACATTGGTGTCAAAAAGAAGTCTACAAAATGGTTGTAGTTCTTTATGTTATCATCCATCCTTATCTTAGGTGTCCATTCATATATTGGACACTTTATTTTATTCTGAGTCTTCTCATCAATCTTATAGACCTCAATGTGAAGCTTGCTAGTCTTGAATATTGCTTGATACTTTGATAGAAGAAGATAGCACATATAGGATGTGAACCTAAATATCTTATAGGAACTTGTTTTAATCATTAGTAATTGTGTTTGCATGGATTGAACAATGTGCTCAACAAAATTAAATCTTATTGGTTTTTTTATGCAATGGATATTAAAAATCATTTCAGGAAGGCTAACACCCACTTCCCTATCATTTTCCAATCCCAGGCAAAATGTTAGCAAGGAAATAGTATCCTAAACCCATGACACAAAAATATTATAATCATAAGGAGGCTTATGATTCTGATCCAATTGAGTACCACACACTATTATACCTTTGATAAATGAATCTTTATAATTTGCATCGATTTTGTCATATTCCTCTCCCATCTTTCCTAGGTCAATGTGGATGTTTGAGTTTTGTGCTTCAAATTATAGTTTCAACAAATGAGAAAATTATCCCTCGGTTATAGACAAAATTTCCTCTTGAGTATTTTTATTGATAATTGATTTTCTATCTTCATCATAATTTTGGGCACAGACCATGACAATTTCTGGGCAAGGGAATACTTCAAGTAACACCATGCTGGGAAGCCCAACATACCATGATGCAATTTTATTTGTACTTGGATTTAACATTGTGTTAAAGACAATATATTTTTCCCTGCTTGGATCTCTCACCTTATTAGACGATGCATATCTTATTTCTATGATTCACTTTCTACCATGGATAACAACGTCATAAATATCATGGTATTCATCAATGAAACTTGTTTTAACCAGTTCGATTAAGTCTATTTTTTTATTCACCTAGGTTTTAGTTGCACTATCCAGTTTCCCCATCACTAGTACTATTAATGGTCCAAAATAATGATAACCCTCAAGTTGAACCCCTACTTCTAGTTCTACAATCTAAATGGTAAACCATGAGATTCAAAAATTAAAAATGAGGGATGTAGGTGTTTTAGATTTTACCCAGAATTTCTATTTGAGTAGACTGGCACAGACAGACTCTATTGCATTCCTCAATGTAGTAGTTGTTTCTGAATCTCCCTGGATTTACTATTTTGTCCAAGAATCAAAATACCAATATGAGTCCCTTAGTTTGAAAACCCTCAAAAGTTCAAAAGTAAAACCTAAAGGGAAAAATTTCTAGAATTGTTTTGTAATTTTAAAAATTATTATTAATAACTATTCACTACCACAGGGCAAAAAAATCATTGCTTCTTTCTAAATTCTGATGACTAATAGTCTGACACATCACACGAGTCACTTTTCCAAAATATTTTTGACCTTTTGAATCCTTTACTTTTGCCCGAAATAGAGCTTATTACACTTAATTAAGTATACAATTACAAATTTAAAATTTAATTATAATTAATTAAATGTTTATCATTTATGGAAGTCTTCTAGAAGAAGTTTGCAAAAAATGTTTATCGTTCCCAAATTCGGCCTGAAATACACCTTATGTTGTTGATCTATGCTCATCCAACGAACGATAATATCCTTTGTTAGTTGTCGTGGGTCCCATTATACATAGGATTTTTACCACCCAAACGCCACGTCATCTGACACTTCATCGTCCCATGGACCATAACCTTTATTTCGTGTCTTTGTTCAATGACACGTTTCTGGTGGAAATTTATAAAAAACTTTAGAGATCCCACATTCGGCCTGAAATACACCTTACGCCATTGATCCATGCTCATCCAATGGATGATGATATCCATGCCCAAAATTATATATGAAGAATAATAGTATTTAAAATGTTAATAAATAGTTTTTAAATTATATTGATTATATTTTATTTTTTAATATGTTGCAAATTATAATTGTAATAAATAGTTAAAAGTATTCCCAATATTTATAATAGTCATATTCAAAGTAGTGACTAGAAATTAATCTGTTTAAACAAAAAAAGATTAAAAAGATTTAGAATAAAGCAATATACTTCAAAATAAATATTAAATAAATGAATATATTTATTTATTTATCATTAATTAAATTAATTATAAATAACAAGCATCATATGCTATAAATATTTTAAATGCATTTATGTATAAGATATTAAATATATTTCCATCTTTAAAATCTTACATTTAATAAAATTTTAACTTTTATTTAACAAAATATTTTATTTTATTTAAGAAGTGTATTATTTAATTCTAGATATTTATTAATGTATAATATTTATATTAAAATTTAAAAAACTTATATTAAAATATGTAAATTAAATTTCTATAATCTTTAACCTTTTTTTTTTAAAATTCTGCACTTCAAACACTAAAAAAAATTGTCCCCAAACTTCAACATGTATGCTCTCTACCTACATAGTAGAGGTAAACAACCTGCCAAAATAGAAGCAAACAAAATAAACACAAATCTAGCATGATATTTATGATAGAATTGCATCATTCAACTCTTTATAGTTAAAAAAAATCAATATCACTTACACCTAAAGACTGACAAAACTTAAATTTGATCTTCATCCTCTGCCTCATTCTTAGCAATGTTGAAATAATGTAGCTCATAGATATTGCAATCCTTATTGGATGTTATCACTTGCAACCAATCCTTAACAATATGATTTTTCAAATACTATTTTGTGAAACACTTCAAATATCTTTTAGAAAAGGCCATCTCAGAAGTGACATCGAGTTTGATCTTTAACTTTAGATAAGAAATCAGAATAGAACTACTATGTTCGACACTATCTTCCCTCCTTTAATTACTATCCCATATCTAGAATCTTCTAATTCCAACTTGTCTTCAAAATGGAATTTCCCTTTCTCTCTACTCAAGATTTAATTTAATGAGATTTGACATTTGTTTAAAATTTTATATTTTTTAATGGTGAAAATTAAATTTTATATCCACATGAATTAATAACTATTTAAGCTATTTCTAAACAAAATGATTATGCTAAGTATCTTTCCATGGTAGGAACTAATAATACAACAAAATAGAAAGCATTTTTAAATCCATAAAAGGAAACTTGAAATGAACTGGAATTTGCAAAATTTTCATTAATATGTTGTGCAAATTTACAATTTTCAACTGTCAGAGTCCCTGTCCCTCCAAAACTTTAAAGCCAAAATGAGGGAAATTACAAGGAAATAGCCAAAAAAACAAAACTACTAGGGGCTAGGGCACTGGCAGTGGATGGTGGGCCAGTGGTATCCAAAAAATAAGACAAAAAGCTGAAAGCCTTCGTGGGTAACCTTAAGGATCTTGACCTCCATCTAGGTAGAATTCTTCAAAGATGAGAAGCTTTGAGAATTCTTTGAGCCATTTGTAGTCTTTAAATTCATCTAGGAGAAACCATTTTCAGATTAAATCCCTACCAATCCATGCCCATTTCCTATGTCGTGTCAACTGCTCAGCATTTAGGTTCAAAAGAAAAGGTTGCCTAGCCACATTTTGGTCACGGAGGAGAAGCTTGGGTAAATCACTCGCCCAAGGGATCCCCACCCCTACTTCTACAAAGACGACAACAATAACATCATCCCCAAGGAATTCTTTATTGAACACTCTCCTTAACAACATCAACATATCCACCTTTTCTCCTTCAAGGTCCAAAAGAGATACCAAGAACTGAGACGTAATGTCTCTATTAACATGGTATCTATTATCATTTCTCAAAAACTCTCGACCCAACACCATCCTCACAACCTCGTTAGTGAACATCCTGACCTCCTTACAAACTAATTGGAGGGTTGGGTCTTTGACAGAGCCCAAAAAGGCCCTTTGGTCCTCCTCACACATGCTTCTCAACCGGATAGGAGTGTACATCTTCAAAAATATGAATACCAAATTATACAGCCTAAAGACCTAAATGAGAGGCATAATTTCAACTACTGTCAGCTTCGACAATTTTTCTACTATAGGTGAATTGAAGAAGAAAGAAGTGAAGATCATCTATAAATAGCTTTTGATATTAGCAATTCCTTCACCAACCATATTAATTCCTTTGTCCTTTAAATTTCTATAAATCTTTCATATCTCTCAATAAATTTTTCTCATAAATGCACAAGTGTGCAAAATAAGAAACAACTATAAACTACTACCAATTACCAGATTGGAAGTCGTGCGTGCTAAGTGGATCGCAGTTAGAGAATGTTAGTGACAAGACATTAATAAATGTCGATACTTGATTAGGATAAGATTTGATACATGTCTACTGTATCCAATTCCATTCCGGGGACTTTTTGGAGAACTACATTCTCTTCAGAAATTTGGGCCAAAATAAAACTTCAGCCATTGATCATTGATCATCCGATGGTTTTAAATCATTGATGGATTTTAGGTATGTGTGACGTGTCTATGAGGTCGTGCTTATCGATACATCATGTAGAGTTTGGACTTGACATGATGTTGAATTAATTAGTTAACAAAAATGGCTATTAATAATTTATGAAATCACCAACAAAATATTTATTTTTCCATAAATAACAAGATATTAGCTGATAAAATTAAATAATTTTCAAATGGTAGATAAAAATCGCCAATGCACTTAAATAATTTTTCCTTCAGAGTATAAATTTTTGCCCATACACTTATATATTTTTTCATTTAAATGAAAAATATTTTCCTTGTACATTATATATTTCCCCACATAATGATGAATTATTCGCCAGGATTTTATGGAATTTTCATACCCTAAAAATAAATCGCGAATACAAATTAATTTTTTTTCCAAATTTGAAAAAAAAATTGCCATCAATATGAAATTCCCCCCCCAAAATAATTTCTGATTCGCCAGGATTTTACACTTTTGCCCAAGGGGTGGTTTCTTAAAGTTATCCATTTTTAGCATACTCGTAAGGGCTCTTAGTAGGATAACCTCCTTGCATAGTATTAACTAGTTTTTTAGGAGTGTGAAAGGAACCATCACTATAACCACCTTGAACCACCAAGATAGGCTTCTTTAAAGTTTGATAATTTGAGGAAGGACTAGCACCTTGAACTATGAAGAGGGGTTTATTAGGTGTCTCATTCACATGTATCATATTGATTAAAGATGGTTTAGAAACATGTGAAGAGGGTCTAGAAAAGTTCAAATCATCAAGTTTCTCATAAAGAGGATTATCAACATTAAACATTTCTTCATGAGTAGGATTTTCTTTAGATTGAATGAAAGGGACATCCTCATAGAGGGGATTGTTAATGACATCAAAAACTTGTGATCTAAGATCATTCTCTTGCTCCAAGGTATCCTTATAAGGAGTATGCATTTTAGGAGAAGGATCAACATCATGCATATGGTAAGAATTTTTAGGAGAAGTGTTGATAGTCTCTTCTTGCATAAAAATGTCATCAGGAATAGGATCAAATTTAGGAGAGAGATTACGATTATTCATTAATGATTCATCCCTAGTATGAATATTATTGAAATAAGATGTAGTTTTGGTAGGGAAGATAGGAATCATATCATCCTCTATCACCAGAGGATCCCAATGAGGGAGATACTCTCTATGAGAAGGATTAGCATTTATTTTCAAAGCTTCATTCTTGGGAGGGAGATCTTTGAAGGAAACATGAACAACATCTTCTTGAACTAGGGTATCCTCATGAGTAAAGACAAGTTGGGGAGAGGGAAATGCTTCATGTTTAGAGGGAAGGATATTGAAATGAATAGGAGGTGAGGTATTAAGGGAATTGTCAACCATGTCACCTTCTTTTACTATAATATCATCTTCTTTGATCAAGGTAATCTCATAGGAGAAGGACAAATTAAGAGAATAATCAATACCATCATCAAATGGTTCATCCCAAATAGGGAGATCATTGAGAGAATTTATATAACCATCTTCTTGCACTATGGTGTCCACATGGATGGGGTCAATTTTGGGAGAGGGAATAATAATATTTATTAATGCTTCATCTTTAGGAGGGGGAGCATTAACAAAGTTTTTATTGAAATCACTCTCTTGCCTCAAAATGTCCTTAAGAAGGCAATGGAGTGCTAAAGAAAGGTCTACGAAACTATTATGATGTAAAGATAAGTCAACCAAATGTTGATGTAGGCAAAGTTGGGAAAGTTGGGTTCGGGGCAGCAACCGGAAATTTTTTTGGCATGAAAATATTGTAAAATGTACTTTTTTTTTAACAAACTATAATGAGAGAAACAATGCAGGAAAAGAAACTAAACTAGATGTCTAAGCAATTAAATTATGTGATACACTAAATGCAAGCAAAAAAAGGTGCATGAACTATATGTTTAAGAAATGAACACACAATGCATAAAACAATATTTTAGGGTTTTAATGTTTTGGATAGAAATGGAACATGCAATAACAAGATCTAATTATAAAATTTAGATCTAAGAAGGTTGGATTCACATCGGGTTCACCAAAAATGTGCAACATAAAAATGGAACCAAGTAGCTAAGACCTAATTCCACTCTCATGTACACATTGGAATATGAAAGAGCCTAGGTAGATATTTCATTTTGACCACTTCTTGTAAGAGAGAGAGGGTCAAGGAATATCTCATAGGATTTCTATTCCTTTGCTGTAATGAAGAAGAGATATACAAAATGCAATGCAATGATCAACTATGCTAAGAGATGAGAGATGAAGTGCACATAAACCAAAAATGCAGCCTAAACTGAAACTGAAATATTGAAAGGACTAGAAAAGGGACTCAAAGGTGCACCTGCTACTAAAACTAATGCAAAATTGGTAGATCCCAAGGCATTGGGTGCCCCTATCACTCTGTTGACAAGAAGCTAATCTTCTGAAACTGAGGTCCTCGTGGTTTGATATGTAGATCTAGCACCTAAAACTATAAAACCCTAGGGACCAGGGCGCCACACGTGGGTCCTATCCCATGGTGCCATGCTCCTGTCTCTGAGATCTGAGATCAGATTTTGGCCCTGAGACTATCTCCATGTCTTCCATTAGTCCCAAAATTTGTGCATTTGCTGGATTCCTATACCCGCACCTTCAACTTGAACAAGGATGCCTAGGTGGCTATATAAGGTTTTGCATTAGTCAAACCCCTTATTTTGGTGATTTCCACCTCCATAAATAGTCGATAATATATTAAAAATGTGTGTGCAATAATCTTGTGTGTATGCAACATCCTAAATGAACAAGAAAGTAAATCTAGAGTTCTACCCTACACTTTGGAGAGCAAACCCTAAATTATTGTAAATGTAAATGCTTCAAATCACAAATACAATAATGGATCTAAAGAATTATTGTAAATCTGAAAATGAATGTTATGAATCTCATACAAAGACATGAAAACAACATTAAATCGTACGAAACCCTAAGGGAGAGGTACAAGCCAATCAACAGTTGGTGATCTCCTATTATTCTTTAATGTCTTCAAATATCCTAATGGATGTTGAAAATGATTGATGAAGGCTTTATAAATGCTTGATGAATGCTTTATTTTCTATTGTAGACTTCACATAACCTATACTTCCACTTCACAAGAGGTTCCTTCAATCCCTAGATCTTGGATCCTTCAAATGAGGAAAGGAAGGTTGTATGTAGGAGACCCTAGCTTTGTTTTGAGTCATAGGCCAACTTAGAAATGATATTTTTCACCAATCTCTTGGATTTGAATATTAAAATACCACCAAAACATGCTCTTGAAATTTGGGGAGAAAAAGTTGGGACCATGTTGGTACCAACATGGTCTGGACACACAATCTGACCAACTTTTTGCCAAATTTTTGAGGAAGCAAGATATTGTAATTTTAGAGAAAATTCCAAGAGTATGTGAGAATTTGCGACATTTTGATATGCGAAATTGGGCCTTGAAGGTCAAAATAAGACAATATTAGGGTATTTGATGAAATGATTAATTGGAGAAATGAAATAAAAAGGGGAACACTTAGGGTAAATGGCCCAATCTTATGATGTGTAGAGGGATAAAAGAAGACTTTAGATTTAATTAAATTAATTAATTAAATGCTTAAAGAGAATTTTAAATGCAAGATGCAAACACACTAAGGTGGGTGCTAACCTAAGAGTGGAATTGTACCACCCAATTAAGGGTGTATAGTTTATGATGCTACAGTTACCTTTCGAAGGGAGAAATAAGAAGCACTGGAGAAATTCAAGATATTGAAAGTTAAGGTGGAGATAGTGATAGGATTGAAGCTAAAATGTCTGAGATATGACACGGGAGGAGAATTCAAATCTGGTGAGGTTGATTCATTTTGTGAAAGGAATAGAATTAGAAGACAATTATATGCTCCTATAACCCCTCAATAGAATGGAGTTATTGAAAGGAAGAACAAAACTATTTTGGATGTTGTCAGGACTATGTTGATTGAAGGAGGTGTTGCAAAGACTTTTTCAAGTGAAGTTGTTAGCACTACTGTATACACATTCAACCGGGTGCATATAAAAGGCGATTCCAGTAAGACGCCTTATGAGTTATAGTTTGGTCATGTTCCTACAGTTAGATATTTTGAGAGTTTTTGGAAGAAAATGATATCAAAATAGATGAGGATATAGGAAAGTTTGATGCAATATGTGATGAAGGAATCTTCTTGGGTTATTCTACTAAGAGCAAGGCTTACCGGTGTTAAAATAAGAGGTTGAAGAAGATAGTGGGAAATGAAAATGTGAAGGTTGATGAATGTCATTGAAAGTAGATCAAAGCATGCAGATATGAATTTGATAATTAGGATATCATTTCAAAGAAAGTACAGACTGAGAACTTGAAGCAGAATGCTCTAGTAGAGACAATTAATCCATATATTGTTGTTTCCAATGAAGAAGTTCAAGAACCTGAGAATCAAAATAATCAAAATACTCTGAGGTATGTGAAATTAAATCATTCAAAAAATCAGATCATTGGTGATAAAAATAAAAGTGTGATGACTAGAAGAAGGATTGTTGTTGAAGAAATATGTATGATTTCCAAGATTGAACCTAAAGATGTTGCTAAAGCTTGTAAAGATGAGAATTGGATAAAAGCTATGGAAGAAGAGTTGAATCAGATTGAGAAGAATAACACATGGGAACTTGTTCTGAGACCTAAAAACAAGAATGTGATTGGTACAAAATGGGTATTCAAAAACAAATTTAATGAAGCCAGTGAAGTTGTTAGAAACAAAGCAATATTGGTATGTAAAGGATGCTCACCTATGGAAGGAATTGATAATGAGGAGAATTTTTTTTCAGTAGCTAGAATTGAAGCTATTAGATTAGTTCTTACATATGTTGCTTATAATAATTTCAAGGTGTATTAGATGGATGTGAAGTCAGCCTTTTTGAATGGAGATTTGGAAGAGGAAGTCTACATTGAGCAACCAGATGGGTCTTCATTATTAGATGAAGGAGACACGGTATGTAGATTGAAGAAAGCATTGTCTAGACTTCAGCGATTACCTAGAGATTGGTATTCTAGATTAGACAAGTATCTGATGAAGTTGGGATTTTGTAAAGGTATTGCTGACAATAATTTATACTTTAAGGTTGATAATAATAACATCTTGATTATTGAAGTGTTTGTTGATAACATTATTTTTGGAGGAGATGATGATCTGAGTATGAAGTTTGCTAATGATATGCAAAAAAAGTTTGAGATGTCTATGATAGGAGAGATGAAATTATTCTTACAATTGTAGATTACATAGACTATTAAAGACATTTTCATTTCTCAATCTAAGTATGTAAATGAATTGTTGAATAAGTTTGGGTTAGATAACTCCAAACCTGTTGGAACTCCTATGGTGACTAGATGCAAGTTGACAAAGCAAGATGAATATTCAAAAGTTAATCATACCTTATATAGATATATGGTTGGTGGACTATTGTACCTAACTCAAACTACACCAGATATTATGCATGTTGTTTGTCTTTGTGCAATATTTCAAGCTGATCCTAAAGAGAGTCATATTACTGCTATGAAGAGGTTTTTCAGATACTTGAAGGGGACTATTGATTATGATTTTTGGTATCCAAAGAATGAATATTTCATATTATGTTCTTATACTAATGTTGATTGGGCAGGTGATGTTGATGATTGAAAGAGAACTACCAGTTGAGCTTTCTTTTTGGGGAAGAAGTTAGTTTCATGGACGAGTAAGAAACAAGATGCTATATCTCTATCTACTGCAGAAGTTGAATACATTACTGTTGCTAGCAACTATAATCAGGTAGTTTGGATGAAGCAGATTTTGAAGGACATTAGAGTTGTGTATGATGAGCCTACCATTATATATTGTGACAATTTAAGTGCTATTAATATTTCCAAGAATCTGGTATTGCATTCTAAAACAAAGCATATATCAATTAAGTATCATTTCTTGAGGGAGAAAGTCGGTGAGGAAGAAGACAAATTGGAGTATGTATCTACAAAGGATTAGATAAAAAATATTTTTACTAAGCCTCTGCCTGTAGATACATTTGTATATCTGAGAGACAAGTTAGGGGTCTCTACCCCTACTAATGAGAACTACATGCATTGAGATGCATCAATTCGGTGGACTTCACAGTCTTATCTTCTTATCTGAATTGATGAGTTGCAACTGTTGCTCTGCTAGAGTAGTTAATGTATGAGTTTATCCTAAGGAGGAGATATTGTCTTTCTTAGAGGGAGAAATTCATGATTTGTATATGTCTTTGGCATTGCTGTCAAACGGGGATAGAAGCATGTGAAAAACAACCTTAGCTTGGAAGCTTTGTGTGCATGATCTTAGGGGGAGATTGTTGGTGGTTGATTCCTTTGCATTTATTATTTTTCACATTCATATGTTGCCATCAATGCCAAAGGGGAAGATTGTTGGATATTGTTACTACTAGGATATGTTGTTGTCATTGATGTCAACATATTCCTATATTTCGGTGTTGCAGAGAGTTGTTTTGGTGTTCTGGTGATTGTAGTGAGTTTATCTAGTTGGTTTATCTGTTTGATATGTTGAATCAACTAGAGATACTTCATTCAGTGTTGGTTTCATGATGCTAAGTGGTGATTTGATTGGGTTATGTATTATGGTATGAAGATTGGTTTTTTAGTGTTTAGTGTTGCAGTGTTATGGTATTTGATTTGTTATGCTCTGAAATGATTACATCTTGAGTTGTGGATTTGGGAGAATGTTTGGGGTGTTTGTGTGTATCTTTAATTTATATGGTTCATGATTTGGTGCTCCTCAAGTTATCTTTCATGTCCTAGTTATTGTTGTTGAGCGTTCTTGAGTATCAGCGTGTTGATCAATGAAGATTTGATTAAGTGGTGTTGGTGCAACTATTGCAGATGATTTTATGTTCTTGTTGGTTTTTCCTAACCATGTCCTATTTGTTTTGGTGATCCACATTGATCATTGTATGTGTTATTATTGATCTTATGGGTCCAGTGATTTTCTTCATGTTATGCAACATTTTCAATGGTGTAGCATGTTGTGATAGATCTTGGCAAGATTTTTGGTGGTGTTGCATGTTTGGTGGCGTTGATTTAGATCCATGCTATGTTGTCTTGGAATTGTATTGTTCTAGTGGTTGATTTATGTATCATGTGATGCAATTTTGTAATTAGGTGTTAAGGGTTGAGCCAACCTTGTAGTCAAGGTTGATGATTTGTATAATAGGTGTCATATTTGTGTAATTTGGATATCGGTGGTTGATGGGTGTCTGCATTATCAAAGAGTGGTGTATGTGCGAACAAGTGAATTTATTTTTCGATGTGAAGTGTAGAGAAAAGTGTGTTGCAAAGCAGACAATTATGCTTAACCAAAATTGTCATCAGGCATTTGGAGATGCTATTATTTCAGTTCATCTAAACCAGATTGTAGTCTGAATGTTATTGTAAGGTAGTGAACCTTCCCTAAGGGTTGTAGCCTTCAAGGTTATCATATTTTGAGTAGTGAGCTCTAGGCAGTGTGTCTGAATGCATGTGCATTCCCCATTGTAATATTTACACATACTACTACAAAGTATCATCTTATTGTAGGTAGGTTCCCACCATGGTTTTTCCCTTAACCAATTTTTCCATGTCAAAAATCTTGGTGTTATGTTTGTTGGTGTTATTTTTATTATCTTTATTCTTACTGTAGTTGATTATATTTGAGATTGTGCTTAAATTGTTTAATTTGGTGAAAACCGATTCACCCCCCCTCTCAATTTTCCTTCATTGTTGTTACCAACAATTCTGTGTCCAAGCAGCGGTTAGTAAGAACCTCCCTAACTTCATTACTCTTAAATCAAAGTTGGACTTAGGCAATTATAAATGAAAACACCAATCTCTTCTACTAGAAATGTTCTAGGGTTGGACACTTAATTTTTGACTGCAAGGATCTTGACCCTAAAACCCTCAAGTTGAAAGAGTCACTAGTTCATGAAGACCCTTTACCACAACATTCCCCCACTACTATGGAGGACTGTGAGGATTAACCTTCTAGAGATAGCCTCAATAATCTCCTTGATTCTTCTCACAAATTTGTTAAGGACACTACTAACCCAACTTTGGAGACTTCTAAAATTCCCAAAGTTAATCCTCCTTCTAACTTGTTGGAGTAGGGGCCACACTCCCTAGAGGCATTGAATACTCCCTCTATGGAAAATAAAGCTCCCTTAGAAGAGGAAGAGATTGATACACACATGTCTTCCTCGGATATGTTGGATGATAAAGGCTTAACCCCCTATACTAAGACCTCATGGTTGGTGAGTGTGGATCTTGGGATCTCTGTGATAGAGGTTTCCCCCACCCCATTGAAGTCTTTCTCTTCACTAGGGGCTTCATCTAGCTATTGCCTCCCTCAAGATGAAGGTTGGATCACATAGAGGCAAAAGAGATGACACATGAAAATTGATGTGGGGAATGACCTAAAACAAGGTCACCCATCTCAGAGACTCTCATGCTAAAAGGAAGTAGTAAGGAAAGTCACCAATGAAAGACAAAGGACCTTGGAGATGTCAATCAAAGGAAAGAAATGAAAATTCTTTCATGGAATATGCAAGGCCTCAACAATGCTCAAAAGCAATCTGCACTTAAGAATTGTATTTTGGATAATAAAATTGAAATTCTCTTTCTCTAGGAAGTCAAAATGATTGGCACATCATTTGCCATCATTGATAACAAAATTTGTTTAGATTATAAATTCTTAATCAATAATGATTCCAGAGCCTTGAGTGGTGTGGTTACCGTGTGGGATCCCACACATGTGTTTAGGTACTTCTATCTCTTCCTCTCCCAATTTTCTCTTTGTCAAGCTCTTGTCTTAGTCTATTTCCTGGTTTCTTGTTAATATTTATGCTCCCAACACAAGATCAAGCCACCTCTCCCTCTAGGAAGACATTTCTACTCTCCTACATAATGACCCCAATGCCCATTAGATGCTTGCTAGGGACTTTAACTCCCCCCATTTCCCCTCGGAGAAGTAGGATGGACTTCAGGACTACTCTGATAGCATAACAGACCTGATTGATTTCATCAACAAGAATGGTATCCTTCATGTTGAGTTTATTGGTCAAAGATTCACTTGGTCCATTCACAGGAGAGAGGTTCATCTTCTTCAAGTCCAATTGGATAGATTCCTCATCTCCAACAACTGGGACATAGGATTCAATGCCTAACTTTAATTGCCCTACCTCACATGGTAGCGGATCATGATCCTATTCACTATGTCAAAGGAAGATACCCTTTTCGATATGAAATCATGTGGGCCTCCCACCTCGAGTTTAATGATTGTATAAGAAGTTGGTGGAACTCACCTATTCATGGGACACCCATGTACACGGTCTCTCAAAAATTGGAGTTGGTTCACAGGAATGTTAAAGGTTGGAACAAATCTACTTTTGGGAACTTATTCCAATAGAAAAAGGAGATAAAAGACAAGCTAACTATTATACAAGAAATAATTGACCAAGGGGACCTCAGGGAAGCCACTTATAGAGAGGAAGAAAAACTAAGAAGGAAATGGGAGGAAAACATGGCTAGGGAGAAGATATTCTAGAAACAAAAGTCTAGAGTTCAATGGCTGCATGAGGGTGATAGGAACTCTTCTTTTTTCGACCATTTGACAAGCATTCACAAAAGGAGAAATTTCATCTTCTGTCTAAAGAATGACCAAAACCAGGAGATAAAAGAGGATGAAGCCCTTGGGAAGTTAGCTTCAAATTACTTATTTAAATTGTTTGAAGACAATAATAGGATGAGGGTCCCACAACTAGATGACTCCCTACTCCAATGTCTCCCAAACCCTCTCACGGAGGAAGATAATAATGTTATAATGGCACCATTTACTAAGATGGAAGTGCGGGATGCAGTTTTCTTGATGGGTGCCTTTAAGACACCTAGGTTAGACAGCTTCCCCCCATCCTTATTTCAAGACTTCTAGGATATTGTTGGTTCGGACATTATATTGGCCACCAAGGAATTTTTAGATCAAGCAAGCTACTAAAGAAGTTGAACAACACTTTTATTGCCCTAATTCCTAAAGTGTAGGAACCTACCCTCCTCAAGAACTTCAAACCAATCAGCTTATGTAACACGGTTTACAAAATATTTTCTAAGGTCTTGGTCAATAGGCTCAAACCATTCTTGGGTGCATTATAAGCCCCTATCAAAAAGGCTTTTTTCTTGAGAGATAAATTTTGGATGCGACCATTGTGTAATGCCCACCAAAATACCCTAGAGAAAATAAAGCAAACTAACATACTAGAGGAGATAAATTTTTTTTATAAAGAAACATTTAATTAAACACATAATATCATCTATGCAATATAAATTAACATCAATTAACACATGATCATTAAGAACTTGAACATGTCACCTAAACTAATTATGCAAGTGAAATTAAACATGACAAATCATTACTACCATCTCCCTAGGGTATCTCAATGTCACTACTTACTACCATCATAAGCAATAACAATCTAACCATTTCAAATATGACTCTTAACATCCTTAATTATTATTCATGCACATATGCAATACACTTAGTATTTCTAATTCTATAACTATGCACATGCAATTCAATTACTTCTATCCTTCATGGTATTCAACATACTTACTCATTTATCTAATATAATATGCTATTCTTTTTTCAATGCAAGACCAATCCCTTTTCCTTATGTTTATTTTATGCACCAAATCCAAATGTGCCTAAAATCCTTAATCATTTTCTATTAACATGTTCTCTACTCTCCTACAATGATAATGCATAGGCATAATTTTCCTTTCTTATTTGATACTCCCATATCTACTCATGATTTCATAGCTCTAGCATGATCATTTTCCTTTACATGATTCCTAAGTGCATAATGCAATAGTCATAAATTCCTTCTTTACCAAACATCTTAAATGCTATACATGGTCCCTTATTTCTTTCTAACACATCCATAAATATAAACGCCATTATCACATTCACAATATCATTTATCAAGTAGAAGTCCTACACTACAACAATCCTACTTACATGGGTTCTTTTCCACTTTTAAGCTCATCTAACAATCATCACATACATGTAATGATTAACACATACAACAGATATAATTACATTATTTCCATTAACTAAATAATATTCATTACTTTGGGATGCACTTTTGTCTTATTCTATATTAACTAAAACAATTTAAATCATTTCCTTAAGGTTAACTACTCATCTTACCAACTACCCACTCATTATTACAATCTAGAAGTATCCTTTTATCAAGAACATCAACCTTTCAATAAGAACATTCATTCAATATTTGCATTTACATCCATACTCAAAGATCATCCTATTATAACGTAATTATTACAATCTATTACAATATTTAAATATTTCATCATACGACAAGTCCTAATACTTATCTCCACTAAATACAAGTTACATAGCTACATTTACCTCATCATCTTAACTACCATATCAGATTTCCTATTATTTTCTATCTTAAACAAGAACATAATTTCCTATTATATGATCTTGATATCCAAACTCATGAATCCCTTTTATGAACCATTACAAGATAATCTACAACATATCTATTAACATGAATTGCATTCCATTTCAAAGATAATTGAATTTTAATACATCACAATATCCATCTTACAAATTTAGGCCCATTTCCTAAACATATTCTACTATATAATTACATGAACCTTTCAATAAGAGCATATCTTTCCTAATTACATAGTCTCATCTACAACTTCTACATTGTGATTACATTACATAACTCATTAATTACATTCATCTTCTACAATAATCAACCATAAGCTGCAATAAAGAAGCTTATGCAACCATGCATATGAATCCAATTAGAAAACCACAATGGAAGAATGACACCAACCACCCGACCATGTGGAACCAAAGGAACCATGACCCCATGCTAGGAGATGACACAAGGTCCCAACACACACTTTAGACCTATGTTGACACTTAACAACCAAAGAGACAAAACATAACAAGGACTCTCAAGCATGAACCAATCATAAGAAATCACAATAAGAAACTCCCAAAGGCTTATAAAAACAACAAGACATAGTTACAAATCAACAAGGAGACACATGTAGGTGTAGAGTGTCATTGCATGTTATAAGCATCCTTTCAAGGAACCTCTTGTTAGATTAGACCTCCAAGTATCCTTTCAAGGAACCTCTTGGTAAGTGACACACATGCGGAACCAACTCAACCTATGAGAGATCAAGGGAGTCCAGTTTGCCATCGTAATGGCCTTCCCAAAATTATCCTAAAATATCCTCCCTAAGACCAAGTCTTGGGGCTCACATCCATTAATTATCTTGATTAGGTGAATCCTAATTACCCAGCCCATCTAATTAATTATTAATGTTATCACTTGTTTACCATAAGAAAAACTTTCAATGTTCCCTGGTGGTCTAGACTCTAGGCATCCTTACATGGAACCTCCTAGCAGCCTATCTCTCATGACCTCAGTCATCACATGAAAGCCCACTCCCCCTAAGATGGACCCAACAATAAATAACAACAAGAGGCTCTAAATCCATATGAAAATCTAAAATCATAATCAACTGTCATGCTACCAATAACCTTTACTCATGTGCAAGAACATACAAATGGCCACAACAAGAATTAAAACAAAATGAGACTCTTGGCATAAAAATACATCAAGGGCCACCATAAGACCATCAAATTTGTCATGAAATAATAAATAAAACTATAGTAAGGCCTGCTCACTTGCTGGTTCAAGAACAGTAATACTAGCAACTCTCTAGCATGTCGTGTCAACATGAAAGAGAGCTTATTCAATAACAACAAGCGTAAATGATATCAAAACATAAAGGAAGCCATAAGAGGACATCAAAACCAATCCATCCAACATTGGAAATCATCAACAAGTCCTCAAAAATGCCTCTGGTACAAGGATAGATCTGGAAAGTACAACACAAGCTAGCAAATTGAGCAAAACACAGAATAGTGACAAGAAGTTCCCAAGCTCATGTCACACATACAAAAGACCCAGATTTGCGATAGGAAGTTCCCAAGCTTCTGTTGCAAATACAAAAAACTTAGAAAAGCATAAAAAAAGCGAAAATTATGATCTCAGATTAAAAATCACAGAAAAATAACTAAATCTTGAAACCAAACAAGGAAATGACAGTCAGAAAATACCTTTCAAGAGGTGAAAATGATTCAAAATAATATAAATCAAGGCAAAAGATCTTACCAAAAAACCTTACACAACCACAGAGTCAAGACTACTCCCAGAACTCTCAAAAGATCAATACCACTCAAATAGTTTGCATAAAACCTTCACATAAGCTACTAGACTTCATTCAACAAGCATTGTACATAAAGAAGTCATGGGGAGGAAAGGTTCTATGAGTCTCCCTTACGACAATGCCAGACCGGGATGCACACAGAAAGCACAAAATCACCCAAATCCTAAAATGTACCATGAAACATCAAACAAAAGATTTAATCTCCAAAACAATAAGACACGATCCATAAACATTTGCAGAACAACCAAACTCAAAAGAAGGAATGAATATATAGGCCATGCATTCATGACAATGCCCAGAAATATCAACCATATTCTAAAATTAAAACTTTATAATAAAGCTATACACCCATAAATTTTCTCTCATAAAATATATCAAAACTATATGAAATGGAAATAGATTTCATACCCAATCTTCCCAAAACAATTGCAGACACAAAGCATACAACCATGAAAACTAGGGAAACCAAAATAAACAAAGGGAAAAGAAGCTCCAACCTACACCCTATGTGATGGAAGGAAGTTGAAGAAGAGCCCACACACTCTTGCAAGCTCCAACAACAAAACCCCCAAATCCAAAATGCCAAAACCAAATTTTGTAGAGAAAGCCAAAAAGAGTAACCCGTGAACAATCACATGCTTGAAAATTAAAATTCGTGAAAAACCAAAAAGCCCTGGCCACAAAATCGACCAATCAAAATAATCCATAAAACAATATATCTTACCTACCCATCATATATTATATTTTATTTCCCCAATACACATACATCCAATAGCATTTACCAGTAGGTAAGAAATAATAATAAACTTATTTACCCTTGTAACAAGAGAAATAGCTAAAAAAATATAAAATATTACTGACCAAGTAACAAGAGGAATATAATAAAATAACACAAAGTATTATTTACCAATGCACAAATAATAATATCCATGCCCTATTAAATATTATGGGCTAATAATTAAAATAAAGCCAAATAAAATAATCGAACAATTAAATACAAATAGCCAAGGCTAATAAAATAAAAGCTAAATAAATAAATATAAAATAACCAAAGGCTATTAAATAAAGCTAATAAATAATGAAGCCAATTAAATAAAATATCCAAATGCTAATAAATAATAAATTAAATAAGTAAATACTAAATAAACAATAAATCAACAATAGATAAATAAACATTAATTCTCAAATAAATAAATAGAAGTCATCAATAAAATATAAATCAACATTAAAATATAAAAGCACTATAAACAGTAAATCAATCAATCAATCAATAAATAAACAATAAATATCAAACAAACAACAAACCAATAAGTACCAATTAAACAATAAATCAGTCAAATAATAATTAATCAAATTAAACTATAATAATAATCCACCAATTAATTTAATCATTAATAAACTATATGAGTCAAACATTAATTAATTAAATAAATAATCACATACTGACAAACCACCAAAAGACCACAACTCAACTTACTAGCATGGTGAATCAAGCCAAGACAATTGACAACCAAGGTAGACAACTTAAGCCTAGAGTATATGAAGGGAACTCATGCCATCTCCAACAACTTGCCATTGGGATTTAAAGACATGCTCAGACCTGTGAAGCTAGGTGGAGTTGATGTCTGGTACCTGCAAACCTATATCAACGCTAAACACAACATATACGATACATGTATATATCATAATGAACAAGCAAGTGGTAGAGAATCGCAATGGCATATCATGCTCACAATGAGTGATATGATATCGTCTCTACTCACAAAAAATAGTCACAATTACCAAACACATCATATCGCCAACTCATCACATATAATCAGGAAGTAGGGTTAGCATAATCATAATGCTATCAAATTCATAATCCATACAATCCATCTAACATAGCAAGTGCCTACAGAGACCATTAATGTAATTTCATCATATCATGATCAGCAATAACAATTATCATCATAAACATCTGAGATATAAATAGAGTCAACACACAGTATAATAATATCAAATATTATCACAAAGTAAACTAAGCTATGTTAATAGAGTCTATAAATGTACAACGAGAAGGAAGAGTTAGGGTGGGGCACTACACATTACCACCCATGAATTTATGCACTTAATGGAAAAGTACCATCAACCTCACATGGTACTATATTGGATATTTCAAAAGCCTATGATCATGTGAATTGGAGCTTTTTATTTAAAGTCCTTCAAAGGCTAGGGGTTGGAGAGAAGCTACTAAATCTCATCAAGGAATGTATCTCAATGGTCAAATACTCTGTCTTGCTAAATGGGGTCCCTCATGAACCTTTTTGTGCCTCGAGAGGTATTCATCAAGGAGACCCCCTATCTCCCTATCTATTTATCATTTTGTCTAAAGTCTTGAGCAAAAATTTCAGTTCTCTCATCCACAATGGAACTCTTATGGGGATCAAATTGGCTACTACATTGCCCCTTGTGGTTATGCAATAGTTTGGGATGACGCCATCCTTTTTGGGGTGACATCTTTGGCTGAGGCTAGGGGTTGGAAGTCTTTCCTCAAATCTTATGCTGAAGCTTCTAGGCAACACATCAATTATGACAAAAGCAATATATATATATATTTTCCACGTTGCAGAATGGCTCCAAACCAAAATCAAAACTATTCTTGGGTGTTAGATCACTTTGTTAGGGTTCCCACAGATACTGAGAGGTGGGGGGGGGTGAATCAGTATCTAATCGGTGAGTGGTATTTCTTAATTTGAAACATGCAGAACATAAAATAGCAGTATACTGGTATGCAAGAATTAATGCAATAAATAGAATCAGAAACATCCACATGAAAAGAACACTATAACACAAGATGTTTAATGAGGATACCCAATGTGGGAAAAACCTCGGTGGGATTTGTGACCCACAATATTCACTTACTGGCCAATAAGAGAATATTACTTACAATAGGGGCCTACACATGTAGGAAGGCCAACTGCCTAGAGCTCACTGCTCAATGAGGAGTCACACTGACTTACAATGAGGATTATACTAATCCAAAGACTTGTACTACTTTACAATAGCATCTCCAATGCTAGATTCAGTACCAGTTCTAACTTTGTTCTTTACATATACCCTTGACCTATAATTCACATATTAGGTTTGCCTAATAATTTTCTTTATGCTCACTTTCTTACTCTTACAAATGTCTATAATGATCTCTTTTATATACAAGAGTCATTTTACAATTTGCCAAGTCGGCTTACAATAATAATCAAAATATTACATATCATAAATCCTGTCGGCCTTTATGCCGGTATACATCTTTTCTTCTATGCTGATGCCGGTGTCGGTGTAGAGTGATCTTGTTGATGCCGGTGCACTATCTTGCTTGTGTAATCTTTGCCGGTATGATGTCTTGCCAGTGCCATAGGATTGCAAGGTTGCCATCAATGACAAAACCTTCAATCACACACAATGTCTCATTGGAGTGTCCATATGCCAACAATCTCCCCATTTGGCATTGATGGCAACTGTAGACACCTAAAAATGGTCAACGCTTGCGAGGTCATACTTTAACATTTGCGCATTGCCTCATTTTAGGTTTTTGCGTCGCATTAACATTTCTCCTATGTCACGCACTTGATTTTTATCATTTGCGAGCATCGAGTCATTCTTCTACATTCTTCAATCATCTCGTCTTCGAATTTGGTCTTGTCGACAACATTATCCAGTCATGATTTTGATCGATTTTACTCTGTCACATCAATATGCGTATTCATTTGTCATCATTTTGGACATCGTCAATCCTAATTAGGGTTTTGTCCCCCTATCAATCTTATCAATCTTATCATCAATCTTATCATTTTGGACATCGTTAATCCTGATTAAGGTTTTGTCCTCTTATTAATCTTGTCGATTTATCATCAATCCTTCAATCTTGTCATTTTAACGATCGATTTGTCATCAATCGTTGTCATATTCAATCTTGTCATCTTGCGATCAATTTGTCATTGATCGTGGTCGTTATCAATCTTGTCATCTTGCAATCTATTTTATCATCGATCCTCGTCCTCTTGTCAATCTTGTCATTTTGCGATCATTTCACTATCAATCATTATCTGTCTCAATTGTGTCAATTTGGATCAAATCATGTCAATTGGCGTATTTCTCAATCAAATCATTTTGTCGTATTGGTCATTTATCAAAATCAAATCATGACATTAATTATCTTTAATCAAGACCTAATTGTCATCTTTGCATTTCTAATTCGTCTTCTAGGGTTTTATGATTTGGTCATTTAACCTAATTCGCCATTTCTTCCTCTAGGATTACTAAATTACTTGTTAATCCTAAGTCTTCTTATTACAATTAAATCTTTATTTAATTGGCTAATTATTCTTCTTTGTGAATTGATTAATAAATGAAAAATTATTAATTAATTCACTAATTCCTAAATCCTATTTTTCATCAATTTCTAATTTGTCATCAATTTCATTTTCCTAATTTTTCAAATTTCTAATTTCTTTTCCCTCCTATTTCATCTCCTAATTCTATGGGAGTGGCATGTCAATTTGTCATGAAATTGTCATAATTGATAATCAATCAATTTTGACATAGAATGTGTCATAATTTGTCATCAAATTGTCAATCAATTAAATTGTGCATGGAAAGTGCATAATTTGTCATAATTTGTCATATTGATTTGCAATTTCTATTTGAATTGCATCATGCCAATCTTGTCACTTCTCCAATTTCTCTATAAATTGGAGAATTTTTCTTCAATCAACCCCTTCAATTACTTCTTCGAACCCCTTCAATTACTTCTTGAAATCCGAATTGCTGTTAAAACTACTGAATTTTCGTTCTAGTACTCTTGAGCTTTTTGCTTTCAATTGTGAGAGCACTTGTAGGTGAGATCCACAAAACTATTGGAGAGGAAAGAACAACAATGGAGCCGCATGGAAGGAGTATTCAATCTTGGATCTGGTTTGCTTAATGTTTTCTTTTGAATGCTTCATTTTCATACCTTCATTGAATGTGCATTGTGATTAGGTTCATTTCATGAGTATTCCTTTGATTATGTTATCATGTTTTTTATTTTGATTGATCTACTTATGTTTTGATGATTCCTAATTTCTACGCTACATTAATTGGTGAACCCGACGTGAATACTAACCTTCTAACCATCTTACTGTGTTTTGGAGTGCTTCTAAGCTGATTTGCAGGTCAAAACTCAAAAACAGGGCCGTGCAGTGCATTCTGGACACATCCTGCGCCTGTGTAAGGCATCTTGCGCCTGTGTTGAAGAGTCTTGCGCCTGTGTCAAGACATCTTGCGCTTGTGTTTGACAACCTGCGCTTGTGTCCTGTCTTCTGCGCCTGTGTAAAGTCCAGATCAGAGGGTAAAAAAATGCAGTTTACTTGAAATTTTTGATGTTTTTGCATTCTGTTTTCTGTGTTTTGGATTTTGGTACTGATTATTTGTGCAGGATCTTGGCTTACGCATGACAAAGACTAAAAATCAAATTACTAACATGTGTTATGCAGATTCGATGGTCAAAGACAACAAATCAAACTTCTGACATGTGTTTTGCAGATTGCCTTGGAGAAACAACCAAATCGTGTGTTTGAGATTTTTAATTAGGCATTTAGTGATTTATAAGTAGGTGGAAATGAACCCTTGTTGCTTTGTTTGTTAAGTATGACATTGGAGTAGGAGAGTATGCTCTCATCCTTTATAGGGTGATCAGAAATCCAGATCTTCAATACCATGCTTGTCTTGTTGATTGTTTGTCTCCATTAGAGGGCCTGCCTTCCCGACCACTTTGCTTTAGCAAGCAAGTGATAATCGTGAGAAGGGAACGACCCAAAGTGAGTACGGCTAGAATTCCTGGGCATTCTAACTCACTATAAACAAATACCTGATGAGCGAAAGCTTTGAAGGAAGTGTTACGTGGGAATTGTAGTTACTTGGGAAGTGATGCCCCTTGAAACTCTTTCTCATATCAACATCTAAGTAGGGCCTCTTGGTCTAAATCGCGCTTGCGTGACTACATTTGTTGGTATCTTGATGGGCTTAATGTCTCAATCATGCTTGCATGACATCAAGGAGTAATGCTTAACAGAAATCCTTACTACATACCTTGTTTTTAGAGGCCAAAAACCCTTCTAGTTGCTTGAGAAGGACAAATTCGGATACTTGGAAGAGATACTAAGTTCGCCATGGGGAGATTCCATGGGGACTGATGCTTGGCTGCCCTGAGAAGTGAGTGCCGTGGAGGGGAGCCCGTCATCAGGAATTTCATTTATGACTTCCATCAAAAACTTTTTGAACATGTCCATATGCAATATTACACTTTCCTCAACTTTCCCTTTTTCATCAACAGATAGGGTGTCATAAATTTTCCCTATGTTATTCATTTTTCCTTCTGTCTAGAGGTGCCAAGTCAGTTTTTGTCTTTTTCTTTTTCTTAGGAGTCAGCTTCTTTTTAGGTGGGACCTTTCTGACTGGAGATCTCACAGATTGTTGCTTCTGCCTTGTCCTTCTAGGTGAAGGAGTGGTTGCCAGTGAGGGATCTCTTTTCCTAACAACTCTTTTAAAGGTTGCTGGCATGTCTCCTTCCGAAGAAGTACCTACCGGTGATAGATGAACTTCAGGTTGTGGAGCTGCCAACTCATCTTCAGTTATGCCGGTTTTCTTTAATACATCTTCCTTAATGGCTTTTTCTTGTCTGGATCCTTTTCTCACAAATGCCTCTACCTTCTTCACTCTTTTCTTGGACTGTATTTGTTTTTCTATTGTTTTAGCACTACCAAATGCTTCCTCCTTAGGTTCATTTGGGGCTTCCAGAAGTGCTTTGGCATAAGTTTCAACTATGTGGTCATCTATCTCATAGCCCATTTCTATTACCCAGATTGTCCTTGGGATGACTACTTCCATCCATATTTCATCCTTTTTTATAACAAAGCATATATCATATTTGTATTTATCCACAATTTTCTGAGATAACCTTGTCCTTTTCTTCATTTTTGTCTTTAGTGCTTGGAAAAAGTCATGAATGTTGTTTTCCTTATTTTCACCCATGGTATTGAATAGTTCTGTCAGTTGCTTTCCTACTGGTATATCATATCCTAGTTCTTTATATCCTATACTAGGAACTTGTTTTGTTATATGAAGCATTAGACATACTAACAGATTTCCAAATCTGAAAGTTCCTTTCTTATCCTTCTTTATTTTTCCAAGGTTGTCTATCAGTTCATCCTTTAACCATTCACAGATGTCAATTTTTGCATTGTCTATTATCATATCATAAGCACTCTTAATGCATAAGCTTGAAATTGAGTTAAGTCTATTGGCATGAGTGGCTTTGTAACCTAATATCATACTTATGAATTTCACATTTGTATCCTTTACATCATTAACCCTTAGAGATCTTTTATCAAATGTTACACCTGTTAGGTCTATGACTAAATCATTTGAAACTTTCTTGTTCTTGTCTGGTCTTTTACTGGTGATCGGTAACCCTGTGACAACCTTTACTGCTTGCTTGGTGATCTTATAAATTGCATCTAACCAGAAAAATTCTTCATGAACTCTACTTAACACTATCCTAATCACATCCTTAGGAAATTCAGGAATGCTAAGGATTTCTATGAATCCTAGGGTTTCAATGATTTTGTGTTCAGCTTTAACATTGCCGGTATCATCACATATCTCATTTTTGTACATGGTTTTGATTTCCTCATCTCCTAACTCTTCAATATTGTAGTGAATATACATTCTAGGGTCTTCAGCATATACAACACCTTTAGGGATTTGAGAAAATGCACCTAAGGTATCATCCTTCTTTGCTATTTCAGGGACCAACTGAAATACGGGCCTAGGTCTTTTAATTACTTCCACAATAGTAGGGTTCGCTATGTATTCAATTGCAGAGGTGGATGCCATGATTAAATACCTTTTTCTATCTTGGATGGATGATTGCTTGGAGTGCTTGCTTCTTCCTCGAAATGCCTTAGCTCAGAAATCTTCGCTCTCTCTGAAAGTTTGAAATCACGGTGAAATGAAATGGAGCCAAAACCTTATTTTATAAAGTCTTTTTTGCTATCTACCACATTAATTGCATGCCAGTTAAGTATTCACTTAACTTTGTTTGCCGGTAACAAGTGATTTTTAACTTCTTATCTCTAACCGAGGGAATAATAGCACATGTGTCATTAGATTTCCAAACCCTCAAGACAATTTTCTTCAATTAGATGAAGAACTTCCTGCTGGTGGAGCACTGCTCTATCCTGCCGGTGAAACATCACTCTGTCCTGTTAGTGAAGCATTTGTTGGTTCTACCAGTGGAGAAGTATTCCCAATATTTAGATCACCTTTTCTAATCCATTGCTTGGAGAATTATTGCTTAACCTCTTCAACTTTTTCTTTACCTTTCAAGCTAGCACTTTTGTTGTCTACTGGTGTGCCTTTACTTCTACAAAATTTAGCAATATGCCCAATCTTGTTACATGCATAACAAGTTACATTATTTTTCTGAATAGCTTTCCCATAACCTATGCCGGTTTGTGTTTTGCATTGATTAGATAGATGTCTAAATCTTCCACAAACTTAACATCTCACATTCATTCTGCAGTTTTCAGAGTTATGACCAACTTTGTTGCATTTGGAACATTGACTGGTGGGTGGATTGATGTTTTGATAGTTCCTAGATCTACATTCATTTGCCCTATGACCATATTTATTATAGTTAAAGCATTTTCCATTGAATTTATAAGTATTAGGTGGTCTTACCGGTTTGTTGTGATCTTGAGTATTTGCAGTAACGGAGCTTTCTCCAACTTCAAAGCCAATTCCAGAAGTGTCACCTTTGGGTTTTTGATTCTTCAATAAGATACCAAGTTCTTCTGAGCTTTTCTTGAATTTTTATTTATGTTGATATGCAGTTTCCAATTCCCTTTCCAAGATTTCTTTTTGTCTCATTAGTTCATTTGAGTCATTCTGAGTATGCATCAGATTTGTCTTCAACATGTAATTTTCATAGCTAAGTCTTGTGTTCTCATTTGCTGCATCACTTAGTCTTCTGGTCAATTCTTCTTCATTCTTCTTTCTATCCTGATCTCTTTGCAAAATCTCATAGTCATATCCTGCATTTCATTTTTTGTTGTCATGATCTCTTGTTTAAACTTTCTTATCATATCATTAAGTGATTCCTTATCATCATTCTCATTTTGCAATTTTTCACAAAGTTCTCTTCTCTTACTTCTTGTAACAGTAAGATTTTCTTGAAGTGCCTGAATGATATCCTGAGTTTCTCTTAAATCATCTTCTAATTTGATATTTTTCAACTTCTCTGCATCATAGTTAGTAAGAGCTCCTTCAAGTTGCTTCATCAGATTTTCCATCTTTGCCGGTGTCAAGATCTTCCTCAAGCTGTTAAGCTTCTGAAAATAGAGGACTAGGCTTTGATACCAATTGTTAGGGTTCCCACAAATACTAAGAGGGGGGGGTGAATCAGTATCTAACCGGTGAGTGGTATTTCTTAATTTAAAACATGCGGAACATAAAATAGCAGTATACTGGTATGCAAGAATGAATGCAATAAACAAAATCAGAAACATCCACATGAAAAGAACACCATAACACAAGATGTTTAACGAGGAAACCCGGTGTGGGAAAAACCTCAGTGGGATTTGTGACCCACAATATTCACTTATTGGCCAATAAGAGAATATTACTTACAATAGGGGCCTACACATGCAGAAAGGCCAACTGCCTAGAGCTCACTGCTCAATTAGGAGTCACACTAACTTACAATGAGGATTATACTAATTCAAAGACTTGTACTACTTTACAATAGCATCTCCAATGCCAGATTCAGTACCGGTTCTAACTCTGTTCTTTACGTATACCCTTGACCTATAATTCGCATATTAGGTCTGCCTAATAATTTTCTTTATGCTCACTTTCTTATTCTTACAAATGTCTGCAATGATCTCTTTTATATACAAGAGTCATTTTACAATTTGCCAAGTCGGCTTACAATAATAATCAAAATATTACATATCAAAAATCCTATCGGCCTCTATGCCGGTATACATCTTTTCTTCTGTGCCGGTGCCGGTGTCGATGTAGAGTGATCTTGTTGATGTCGGTGCACTGTCTTGCTTGTGTAATGCTTTGCCAGTATGATGTCTTCCTGGTTCCATAGGATTGCAAGGTTGCCATCAATGACAAAAGCTTCAATCACACACAATGTCTCATTGGAGTGTCCATATGCCAACACACTTCCCTTCCGATCACTTACCTGGGATTACCTCTCACTGTCAAGGAAGTGTCTAACTCCTTTTGGGTTTCCATTCTTGAGAGAATGTAAAATAAAATGGCAAGGTGGAAGGGAAAACTCTTAATAAATATGGGGAAACTTTATCTTTTGGCTTCTTCACTTTAGGGGATCCCATTTTATTTCATCTCACTATTTAAAATTTCTACAACATGGCGGAAAATCTTGAAAGTATTCAAAGGACCTTCTTTTGGACAAGCATGGAGGAGAAGAAAAGGCTTGCTCTGATTGGATGGGATAAGGTTTGTGTTCCTGAAGCCTATGGTGGACTGGGGATTAGAAGAATTTCTCACTTTAATAAAGCCCTCCTGGTCAAAACTGCTTGGATGATCAATTGCCATAACATTGAGTGGGGTTGCATAATGCATGCTAAATACTTGGCCCATGATAACTTTTACAAGTTTCTTGATGTGGAGGGTGTCTCTAGGGGATTTAAAATCTATAATAACATCCTTAAATGCAGAGACATTATTAGTCAAGGCATGAGGTGGATTATTGGTAATGGAGAAACATACAGTTCTAGGAAGACTGCTAGTTTGGAGATAAACCTTTGGCTTCCTCCCCTTCCCTACAAAGGATCCTTCATTCCACTAAGGAGTTATTTGGCTTACAAGTGTCAGACTTATTTTTTGGTAATTCTTGGAAGGATATTTCTATTAGACAACTCAAATAACTAGTGAACAACTGAGAGGGGGGCTGAATCAATTGCTAACAAATTATAGAACTTTAAGCATTAAAACCTTATTACCAAGATAGAAGATATAAAAGTTAAGCACAAATATAAACCACAAAACATTTACCAACCATCCACAAAACATAACACCAAGATTTCTATGTGGAAACCCTGGTAAAGGGAAAAGCCATGGTGGGAAGCCTACCTACAATCAAATAATATTTTTGTAGTAAGTATGTGATTACAAAAAGATGGTCCTGCACATGCATGAAGGCCAATAGCCTAGAGCACACTGCTCATCACAAAAGGAGCCTCACTGACTACAAAATAAATCTAGAGTATAATCTAGAAAGAAGAGTGAACAACAACAACAATAGCATCTCTTATGCCTGAATACAGTTCTAGTTAAGCTCAATACCAGAGGTCTTAAACCTCTTTCACCAACCCAATTAGATCACCTATGACTGACCAAAACCTTTGCATATAATTACAATCTTATTCGAACATAGGTTTTCCTATATCCCATAAACCCACGATCTACAAAGAGATCTTACATCATATTTATACCAACCTGGGACCTAAGCAATTGATTTGGTCACCTAAAAGATAATACAATAAATTCATAACATAAAACCATAATCCAATGATCAACTAAGTCGGCCTAAGACCAAAACAACATAATCCAATCAATAGATCCAACCAAAAATGCATTGGGATCATCCACCAACACATTACATAAACTAATCCATAACCTAGCAAAATATGATAGCATTAGGTCTGATCTGAAATGCAACACCACCGATCGATAGGAACATGAACAAGATAACCAACAACATCCCAAAATCCATCTAGAAGCTGACCAACACCACTTATCAAGTGCATGAAAAGATCTTCAACAAAGCTCTACCGATAAAACCCTTACCGGTGACCAAAAGGCTTACTAGAACAAATAATAGCTCCTGAGTCATCAAATCCCAAACCAATTAATCATGATACACATCTGAATAGCATGAATGGCAGATCTAAACCAATTCCACAAACTGAGGCATACTAGATCAATATCATAATCTAACTGCTCTACTAGAACCTACCAAAAATCACTAAACAACCAAAACAACCGGTGTTGCCATCAATGATAAAACATCAATGCAACACATAATGATTTCCTCCAAATTTACAACAGTCTCCCCCTTTGGCATTGATGGCAACACTAGATGTGAAAAACATCCAAGTGCCAAGTATCCCCAAAGGAAGACAACCAACAATCTCCCATAAGATGCTATTACAATGAAGTTAACAAACTCTCCCTATGAATGATATCCCTATTAAGATCTTATCTCACTTTGACTGATATTTTGTTAGGCTCTATTTTTCACATATATCTCTCCCCCTTTGACATCAATGCCAAAAATATGACATAAACATCAAAGAAAGATTATAAATCAACTAAACCACACAACTGACTACTCCCCCTGAGTAGTAGCACCAACAAATCAATCCAGAATTAATAGTATCTTTGTAAATGCATATCAAACTAATTCCAATCAACATCACTCAGGTCTCTATCGAAGGGGAAAAAACCCCCTATCTGTCTCTAAAGTACTCAAATGATTCCTTAGGGAAAGGTTTAGTGAAGATATCTGGAATATGCTCTTTAGTGTTCACATAAATTAGTCTGACTTTATTTTCTTCCACCTTCTCCTTCACAAAGTTGTACTTGATAGATATGTGCTTTGTCCTAGAATGAAATACCAAATTCTTTGATATGTCAATAGCAGCAGAGTTATCACAGTGAATAACTACCAGTTCATTACAATCCACCCTTATATCCTTCAACATTTTCTTCATCCAAAGAACTTGTGTACACTTAGTAGCAACAACAACATACTCAGCTTTAGCTGTAGATAAAGAGGTACATGATTGCTTCTTGCTGATCCATGAAACAAGTTTCTTTCCAAGAAAGAAAGCTCCACCAGATGTGCTCCTCTGATAATCAACATCTCTAGCCCAATCTGCATTTGTATATGCACATAGTGTAAAATAATCATTTTTAAGATACCACAAACCATATTCAGTTGTTCCTTGCAAATACCTGGAAATCCTTTTCACCGCACTCTCATGATTCTCTCTAGGATCACTTTGATATCTTGATACAATACAAACTACATTCAGTATATCTGGTCTAGTCTGAGTCAGTTATAACAAACCTTCATTAATACACTTGTACCTTGTAGGATTTACCAGTACTCATGCATCTATCTTAGTCAATTTCTCACTTTTAACTATAGGAGTACCAACTAGTTTAGAATTTTCCATATCAAATTTCTTGAATAACTCCCTAGCATACTTAGTTTGACAGATAAAAATACCTTTATCAGTCCGAGTAACCTACAAACCTAAGAAAAATTTCATCTCCACAATCATAGGCATCTCAAATTCATTCTTCGTATTATCAAAGAATTCCATGCATAACTTATCCTCACCTCCAAAAATGATACCATCAACAAAAAATTCAACAATCAATATGTCATCATCAGTGATCTTATAATATAAATTACTGTCAGCATTACCTTTAGTGAAACCAAGCTTCAAAATATATTTATCCAATCTTGCATAGCAAGCTCTAAGGGCTTGTTTCAATCCATATAAAGATTTACTTAACCTACAAACCATGTTTTTGTCATCTGAAAGTGAAAATCCATTAGGTTTCTCAATCTAAACTTCCTCTTCAAGATCTCCATTTAGAAATGCACACTTAATGTCCATCTGATAAACCTTGTAGTTCTTATGGGTAGCATAAGCAAGAAATAATCTCACAGCTTCAATCCTAGCTATCAGATAAAAAGTCTCATCATAATCAATTCCTTCCTTCTAAGAATATCCTTTACAAACCAATCTATCCTTATTCCTCACAACTTGTCCATCTTCATTTAATTTATTCCTAAAAACCCATTTAGTCCCAATAACATTCTTATTTTTATGTCAAAGAACTAAAGTCCATGTATTATTCTTTTCAATCTGATCTAATTCCTCTTCCATAGCTTTTATCCAATATTCATCTTTACATGCTTCAATTACTAATGTTAGTTCAATTTTAGAAATTAATCATACCTTATCAACTACCAACCTTCGTCTTGTCATCACTCCTTTATTCTTGTCTCCAATGATTTGATCTTCTAAATTATTTAACCTAACATACTTAGGAGTCTCTGATTTTCTATTTCTCTGCTTTGATCTTTAGTTACTATTGAATTTTTTGATACTACTGGAGTAATTGGTTCTTTTAGGTCTTGGAGACAACTAAGAGGGGGGGGGGGGGGGGGGTGAATCAGTTGTCTAATAAATTCAAACCAAAAACCAATGAACCAACTTAATGCTTAATATTGGTAAACCAGTTGAGTATGTCGGTAGACAGTGTTAATGGTAAATTGCTATACCGATAAAGATTAATGCATGAAACATAAACATAAAATCATCCACAACACATAACACCAATATTTATATGTGGAAACCCTGTAAGGGGAAAAACCATGGTGGGAAACCTTACCCACAATCAGATGATACAATTGGAGATAGTAAGTGTACATAAATGGGGTCTGCACATGCAGAAAGGCCAACAGCCTAGAGCTCACTGCTCAATCACAAAATGGGAGTCACACTAACTACAATTGGATGGTTAAATCCAATAAGAATGTACTGCACAAAATAGCATCTTCATATGCTGGATTCAGTACCGGTGTAATGCTGATATGCTTCAACAAAAACCTAGCTTCACATTCAAATGATGTCTTCATGTATACCTCTGCTTAATCTCGCATATACCTTCTCACAATTCTTTTTCACATTTCACATTCGATCTTACAAATAAGATCTTACATTTATACCATAACCTAAGACCAATTTTAGTAGGTCGGCTCTACAAGATATTACAATAAAAACATTTTACAAACAATATAATATCCGATGTAATAACCAATTGAACATGTCGGCTTAATGCATTTACAACAATAATAAATCATCTCCATAGTGTGTCATGCTGATATGGAAAAGATAAACCTGCCAGTGTAACCCTAGACCTATTTGTCGGTAAAAGAAAATATGCAAATATGAATATACCAATAATTAATTCTTCAAAACAAAGTGTCCACATGATGTCTTTGATATTACCAAGTGTCTTCCATATCATTCCAAATGCCGGTGAACATTATATCTTGTCGGTGAACCATATACCAGTAACTATGCAATAGTTAGTTGCTTGTCGGTGAATGTTGTTGGATCTCCAAAGTGCTAGTGTTCTAGTAGGTTTTGACACCAATGAAAAAACCATACCAAAATACCAACAGGTTCAACATTTTATTTCGGTGTAGATGTTACCGGTTTAGTTATGATCATTTCCACTATCAGTTCTCTCTCATAAGTTCTGATTTCACTTCTATTTAGCTCATCCACCTTGATATTAGTGCTCTCCACAATTTTGTGCAATATTTTGTTATAACATCTATATGCTTTTCTTTCATTAAAATAACCAATAATTATCCCTTCATCACATCTAGGATCAGACTTTCCAATGGAATCATCTCTTTTGATATAGCATTTACTACCAAAGATTTTGAAATGCTTAACTGTAGGTGTGTGACCAAACTATAACTCATAAGGTGTCTTACCAGTGTCTCCTTTGATATGAACTATATTGAATGTGTACACAGTCATGCTCATATCTTCTCTCAAGTAGATATGAGGTATATTAGTTTCCATCATCATAGTTCTAGTTGCATCCAAGATAGTCATGTTCTTCCTTTTCACAACTCCATTTTGCTGAGGTATCTGGGGTGCAGATAATTGTCTCATTATCCCATTCTTTTCACAATAACTGTTAAATTCACCAGATGTGAATTCTCTACCCTGATCAAACCTTAATAATTTAATCTTCAATGTTGTCTCTATCTCAACTTTAGCTTTAAAGATTTTAAACTTTTCAAATGCTTCATATTTCTCTCTTAGCAAAGTAACCCACATCATTCTAGAATAGTCATCAATGATTAGCATAAAATATCTATCACCCTGAAAACTTTTGATTCTAACAGGACCACACAAATCAGTATGAATAAGATCAAGAAAATCATTAGATTTGTCTTATATACTCTTAAAAGAAGTTCTGACTTGCTTTCCCCTTTGACATTCCTTACAAACCGGATTATAGGGCTTCACAATATTAGGTATATCTCTAACTCCCTTAGTAGAATTGATCTTTAAAATGTAATCAAAATTCACATGATGCAACCTCTTATGCCATAGCCAACTCTCATCAATGTGTGCAATCAAACATGTCTTCTCACCAGAGTTTAAATGAAAGATGTTACCTTTAGTCTGAGTACGGGTTGCAATCTCCAATCTAGATCTGTTGATAATCTTGCATTTTCCATCCTTGAACTATAATTGAAATCCCTTATCCACCAACTATCCTACACTCAAAATATTATGCCTTAAACCTTCAACATAATAAACATTATAAGTATCATTCTTACCATCCAATGATATAGTTCCTCCTCCCTTGATCATGCATGCTTTGTCATTTCCAAATCTAACTAGACTGCCATCAAATTATTGCAAAGATAGAAACTTCCTTTTATCTCTATTCATATGATATGAACGTCCACTATCTATCACCCATTCATCCTTGTCTTCAACTTTAGCAGCAAGTGCCTTTTCTTTAGGTACCAAATCATCTTCCTTGATAGCCAAGAATACCCCTTCATTTCAATTGTCGAATCCACTAGCTAAATCTTGTGTCAATTCATCATCAGAATTAGTCACACCTTCCTCATCCACATAGTAGCATGATTTTTCTTTGTTTCTCTTGTACTTATGCTTGTTCTAATAATCATGGTTAGGCCAAAAAGATCTTCTAGCTCTTTCCTCAAATCTTGAATTCCTTTCAGGACATATAGATGCAAAATGACCTATCTTATTACATGTGAAACATTTAAAAGGTGATTTTCCTTCATACTTACTTCCTATTAGACCTTTAGGTACCCTTCTATAAAATAGGACTTCAAGTTGATCAAAATATTCATCTTATTTCTTCATTTCCTCCAATCTCTTATCATATAAGACTTTCCAATCACTCTTGCCGGTAGATGATGTAGATACATGAAAAGCAGGTTCAGATTTTGCAACTCCAAAAGGACCAAATTCCTCAAGCCCAAAAGAAGATAACTTCCCAACCAAGGTATCCCTATTAATATGGTTCAGGAACACCCCAACAATGAAGCCCCTTTTCCATTTTCATGTTTGTTGTAATAAAGATCCATTTTTGTAAGACCAATTGTCAAGTTGGTACACCTATAAACCACTTCGTCAAACTTGGTCAACGGATCTATGGTAGACAAAGAAGAGTCAATTTTGTGAATCTTGTGTTCTTAGAGTTCATTTTTAAACCTTTGGAGTGCAGGAAAATGCATAAATGGTCGATAGACCAAATGTTGCAAAAAGTTGTAAAAGTTGCACTATCAATGTAACTTAACCTGATAGAGTAGCCTTCTTAAAGAATTGTCATCGCCATTTGAGTACCACCCAATAACCTAATGGAGGGGTGACATACCGAAGGAGTTTTCATTAGGTATCAGTGTAGTTGTTTTGTTCCACTCGTGATGACTCGATAGAGTAGCAAACTGAAGGAGTCGGCATCAAGGATTGGAAGTTGAGGATCTTGAATTACCCCGATGACCCAATAAGTCAGCACACTTGGAGTTTTAGTGTCAAAAATCAAAGAAGCTATTTTGAATTCATCCCAATGACTCGATGGAAAACCAAACTTGTGTCCACTAGTTATTAGGCATTGGCAAAGCAGTGTTTAAGTTATCCCGATGAGTCGGTGGAAAAGCGCACCACCTTGAGAACATTTCATCGGACATTAGATGGAGATTTTTTGAGCTACTCCAAAGACTTGATAGGAACACACCACTGGCAGAGTTTGTGATTGGACATCGAGAGCCCTATTTTTGAGTTAACTTGATGACCCAATAGAACCACTTGATTGTAAAACTAGCCATCAAGCATCGAAGGTCATGTTTTTGACCTATGCCGATGAGCCGATGGAAGTTGCCAACTGCCAGAAAATGTAACCGAACAGGAATTCAATCTCCCAACTCCTCCCAATGCCTAGGCCAGTTCGGATTTTGGTTGAGGACGTTGGTGGGGACCTATTTGAACAAGTTTGAATCATTTCCAAGGGAGAGAAGATTGATTCAATGAATGTAACTGATCTTTTGGTGCAGACAGAAATACAATTGCAAGTTTCACAAAACATATTTTGGTGTTGAAAAATCAATAAGTTGCATTGATAGGACTTGGTATGGCATGAAGGTTTAGAACTATGTAGTTCCATTTGTTTTCAATTGGCTTAGGGACTGGGTAGACACATCTAAGTTAGAAGTCCTTCTACTCTAGTCTGACAACTAGGGTAAAGTGCAGTCAGGGTTTCATCCAGCGATGGCTCTAACTTGAGATTCCTGCATTGGACCACAATGACCATTTGGGGATTTCAAGTTAGAGCAATGTATGTTTGGACTCTCATAGTTGCATCCTAGGAAGTGTTAGCACTTAGGTTCCACACCATACCCTAGGCCAAGCATGCCCATGTGCTTGGTCTCATAATTGAGAGAGTAGGAGTACAGAAGGACTCCAAGAGTGGACTGAAGCAATCCAAGATTGGATTGTGTGTGCAGGAGCATCCTTAGACCTGAACCTAATGTTTATTTAGCCTTGTGAATTCATTTGCATTTTGTTGCTTCAGAACCAGACCTAGTTACCCCTATTAGGCCTATCTGGCCAAGAGGAGTTTAGGGGTTTACAAAAGGAGTAGGAGCCTATCCTTTTGGAATCTGAAAGTACGCTGTAAAGGTTACTCAGATTTGAAGTTTGTTTTCTTGATCCTTTGGAAGAGCTGAGGCTATTTTGCAGAAAATAGTGTTTGGAGGGCTACAAGCTGAATTCGATCTGGTATGACAGTATAGTGGCACTTGGGTGTTGTGGGTCTAGGAAGTGTTGGGGATCAACTTGGTTGATCAAAACAAGTCATTTCTAGGCTAGGGGAACCCTATCCACTCCCTAAACCGAAGGGTTCGAGTATTTCCATGTTTTACTAATTTGGCTAGTCAGCCACTAGCCTTAGAACGCTAAGTAAGGTGACATTGTTCACTGGGTCAGAGTGAACAAAAGGTTTGATCGTCTGTAGAAGGTTGGAATTAGCACTTAATTGTGCTTCCCTTGCCAACCTTTTCATCATAATAGAGGTGTTTTTCATTGGTCTCAACTCATTAATTGTAGTAGCCTTCATCTTATAAGACGGTGGCAAATCTCTCAATACTTTAGAAAGTATTTCATCTTTGCTTAGAGATCCACCACAATATTGAATTCCTAGAACAATTTCATTAACTCTCTCCATAAAATCAGTAATCCTTTCATCTTCTTCCATCTTCAGGTTCTCATATCTCACCAGGTAACCATCAATTTTAGCAATTTTAACAGTAGGATCACCTTCATTCAAAGGCTTAAATTTTATCCCATATAGCCTTTGTAGTTGATTTGTCAGTTAGTCCCATAACTTGTTGATCAGAAAGTACATGCAAAAGGGCTTGTCTAGCTCTACAATCATTTTCAATATCTTTATCCAAGCCTACTGGAGGAGGATATCCATATGTTGGATTATGAGGTATATATCCTTTATCAGTGATCTCCCAAATCTCCTTATCAAGACATATCAGATGATTCTCCATCCAAATCTTCCATACTCTGTAATTTGTTCCATCAAGCCTAGGAATTTCTCTCTAGAAAATAGTTGCAGATGAACTTGGACTATTAGAAGCCATAGGATCTTCCTCAAGTGGTTAAGCTTCTATAGAGAGGACCAGGCTTTGATACCAATTGTTAGACAACTCATATAACTGGTGAACAACTGAGAGGGGGGGTGAATCAATTGTTAAGAAATTATATAACTTTAAGAATTAAAACCTTATTACCAAAATAGAAGATATAATAGTTAAGCACAAATATAAACTAGATAACATTTACCAACCATCCACAAAAGATAACACCAAGATTTGTACGTGGAAAACCTGGTAAAGGGAAAAACCATGGTGGGAAGCCTATCCATAGTCAGATAATACTTTTGTAGTAAGTATATGATTACAAAAAGAGGGGCATGGACATGCAGGAAGGCCAACAACCTAGAGCACACTGCTCATCACAGAAGGAGCCTCATTGACTACAAAGTAAATCTAAACTACAATCTAGAAAGAAGAGTGAACTGCAAGAATAACATCTCCTATGCCTGAATACAATTCCAGTTAAGCTTAGTATAGGAGGTCTTAAACCTCTTTCACCAACCCAATTCGATCACCTATGATTGACCAAAACATCTGCATATGATTACAACCTTATTTGAACACAGATAATCCTATATCCCCAAAACTTACAATCTACAAAGAGATCTTACATCATATTTATAGCAACCTGAGACCTAAACAATTAGGTCAACCACCTAAAAGATAATACAATAAACTCATAACATAAATTTGCAATCCAATGATCAACCAAGTTGGCCTAAGATAGAAACAACATAATCCAATCAATAGATCCAACCGGAAACACATCGAGATCTTCCACCAACACATTACATAAACCGGTCCATAACCTAGGAGAATAAGATAGCATTAGATCTGATCCGAAATGCAACACCATAGATCAAGAAGAACATGAACACGATAATCAATAGCATCCTAAAAGCCATCTAGAAGTTGCACCAACACCACTTATCAAGTGCATCAAAAGATCTTCAACAAAGCTCTGTCAGTAAAATGCTTATCGGTGACCAAAAGGCTTACTAGAACAAATGATGGCTCTTGAGTCATCAAATCCTAAACCAACTGATTGTGATACATATCTGAATAGCATGAATGATAGATCCAAACCAATTCCATAAACTGAAGCATAACAGAGCATACCAAATCAATATCATAATCCACCTACTCTACCAAAACCTACCAGAAACTAATAAACAACCAAAACAACTGGTATTGCCATCAATGACAAAACATCAATGCAACACATAATCAATTCCTCCAATTTGCCAACAATTTCTACCTATTTTCAAGACCAACCACATCTTCTCCTCATTTCTCTTGAATTATAGGAGATTCTAAAAATGATCAAGCTACCCCTCTTCCCTTTTGGAGATAGATTCATCTTGAAATGGAACCCTAATGGGGTGTTTTTCGATCAAATTTGCCTAGACTGAAGTCTCCTACATATTGATGACCCCCTTGATGGGAGGAACATTTGGAATCCCCATCTTATCCCCAAAGTCAACTTGTTTTGGTTGGTAGCACTTCATAATAAATTTCTTATGCTCGATAACCTCCACAAGAGAGGATTCCAATTTCCCAATAGATGTGTCCTTTGTAAATTGGATGCTGAAAACTCTCCACATATTTTTCTACATTATGAATTTGCCAAAACCCTTTGGGAAATGGTTTGTCTGAAATTTGAAATATTGACCTCCACTAGCCAATGAATGAAATCTTGGTGCAGTTATTGCAGGAATGGGGTAGCTCATCCCATAACCCCCTTGTTGGCCAGCTTTGTAAATAGATACCACCACACCTTGCTTGGTGTATCTAAAAAGAAAGGAACAACAAAATTTTCCAAGGAATTGAAACCTCTCCTTAGTTGGTCTTTTGTGGATTTCTTAAGTTGTTGATGGAAAATCTTTCAATTATTTTGGTTAAACTACCCACTAATCCATCATCCAGTGTTTGTAAGTAGCCAATCACAAAATAGAAAAATGTAAGTAGCCAATTCGACAAGGGGGTTTGCGTGACACATAGATCTAATTCAAATCTTTTTAGGTTTCTACTATGGATTTTCTTTCGGGCCTTCGTATTTCCCTTTCCATTGGGGCCAAGATGATTTCATTGAAGGTGACTCAAAGCTGATAATTAATGGTGTTAAAGGGTTGAATAGAATAAAATAGCCTATTGATGGTGTCATTAGAGACACATTCAGAATTTTATTTTCCTTTGACTCCTTCCTACTGAACCATATCTATAGGGAAGGTAATTGTGTGGTAGATGCCATCATGGCCCTTGGTCTCAATTTGTAGGGACATATGCTAGAGAATTCGCAACTCCCTATCTCCCTCCATCAAACTCCTTATCAAATGAGAGACTAATAATACAACCCATAATGGGTATGAAATCTATTGTCTTTCCCTCATTCCCATCATGCCGCCTCTAAGGGGTGGACAAGGGAATTTTTTAATTCAAAAAATTGTAGCCTTTAGTCTAGAGGTACCAATGACTATTTCAGGTGGACTACCATGCATGCCACAAAATGATACACTCACTTTTTACTCATTTTTTGGCATTGCCTTTTGATCCTTATGATGATGCAATTCTCTTGTGTGAAGAGCTATAAGGACCGTATGGAGGATCATGTGACCATAGGGTAACTAAAATATTTTTAATAGGTGGTAGCTTGGATAATCATGAGTTTTCATGCTTCAACTCTGAGATGGCAAAAAATATTTGCCTTAACATCCCTTCAGTTGGCGGGAGTACACTTCTCCTAGTCTGGTGAATTATTGCGACAATTACTTCGCTGAAGGATTGCTAGACACCTTATTCTTTTATGAAAATAAAAATCTTATTTTTCCAAGATATTAATTTATTACTTATGTTTTTATGCTAAAAGTTAAAGAGAAAAATCTGGCCATCTGATCTAAGGAGGCTAAGATGGGAGGAGACAAGGTTCACTATGAGCCAAAAAATCCAAAGGACTTCACAAAGGATGTTGTAATATGGAACTATTACACTAAGGTAGACATGGTGGATTTTATGGAATCCCTTAAGGGGCATGATGAACAACTTGCCATACAATTTACAACTTCATGGAATCATAGGTGAGTTGTGGTGGGCAAAATATCTTTTGAAGTAGTGGATAAATTCATTGCACAGGCCACAGGCCTTTCCCCAAATGAAAGAAGGTGGAAACATAGTAGCCATACTGCCAATAGTGAAGGTCTAAGTAGATTTTTAAGAGGGAAGGAAACCCTAGTGAAACTCCAAGGAGGATTCGATAGGGAGGAATTAAAATACCTCTGGGATGTGGTATTTTTTCTCATCATGAAATATTTTACTTTGGAAGGCCGCCATAAATTATTTTACTATATCATCTGCCTCTCTTAACCATTTTAGAAATAATGATTCACTTTGTTTGCCCTTTTATTTACTCCATTCTATGGGGAGCTCCATCAAAGATGCCCTTGACCCCAAGAATGAAGGCAAACCCCCAATTCCCATTCACCAGGGTTTAATTTATAGACTATATGACTACCATCTGTCGCTCTGCCCTCCTAGGAATATAATTCTGGTTCAAGCTAATAGACTTATAAAGCACCGAGAGGGGAGTGAATCAGTGACAACAAAAACAATACCACTTGAAACATAGATGGGTAAATATACTTAACTAGTATACTTAATACTATGTATGCAATCCAAAAAGATATTAAAGCATCCACAACAAGTAAAACATCCACCATAACACAAGTGATTATACATGGAAAAACCAAATGGGAAAAACCGCAGTGAGATGGGACTCATAAGTTAACTATCTACAGTATTAGGTAACTGACCGGTTAAGGTCTACAAAAGTGCTCTACTAGGAGTGAATCCTATTAAATATCGCAAAGCCCTGTTAGGAGCTATACCCTATTTAAGGTAGTACCCTGTTAGGAGTAACCTCGATAGAGGATTTTGTTGGCATATGCACACTCCAATGAGACATTGTAGGTGATTGAAGGTTTTGTCATTGATGGCAACCTTACAATCCTATGGCACCGACAAGGCATTACACCGGCAATATAGTTCACCAGCATCAACGATTAGACTCTACACCGGCACCGGCACAAAGAAAGGAAGTATACCGACACAGAGGCTGACAAGATTTTGTTATATTATATTTTGTTTATTATTGTAAAAACTTTGTAAGCTGACTTGGCAAGTTGTAAAATGACTCTTATATATAAGAGAGATCATTGTCGACATTTTGTAAGTTATGTAAGTGAAGTAAGTGAAAAGGAAAGTTATTAAGGCAGACCTATTATGTGAAATATAGGTTAAAGGATTTATGTAAGAAGCAGAGCAACAACTGGTATTGGATCAGACATTATAGATGCTATTGTAAAGTAGTACAAGATATTGGATTTGTATAATCCACATTGTAAGTCAGTGAGACTTCCCATTGAGCAGTGAGCTCTAGGGAGTTGGCCTTCCTGCATTTGCAGGCCCCTCTTGTAAGTAATATTCTCTTATTGGCTAGTAAGTGGATATTGTGGGTCACAAATCCCACCAAGGTTTCTCCCACACCGGGTTTCCTCATTAAATCCTTGTGTCATGGTGGGGTTTTCATGTGGATGTTTTTAATAATGTTTATTGCATTATTTCTTGCATATCGGTACACTATTATAATATGTTCTGCATGTTTTAAGATAAGAAATTATACTCACTGGTTAGATACTGATTCACCCCCCCCTCTCAATATCTGTGGGAATCCTAACAATTGGTATCAGAGCTTGGTCTCTATTTTTCAGAAGCCTAACAACTTAAGGAAGATCTTGACACCAGTAGATATGGAAAATCTGATGAAGCAACTTGAAGGAGCTCTCTCAAACTAGGATGTAGAAAAATTGAAAAATATCAAACTAGAAGATGATTTAAAGGTAGCTCAGGATATCATTCAGGCACTTCAAGAGAATCTTAATGTTGCAAGAAATAAGAGAAGAGAACTTTATGAAAAGATGCAAAATGAGAATGATGAAAAGGAATCACTTAATGATCAGATAAGCAAGCTGAAACAAGAGAACATGACAACAAAGAATGAGATGCAGGATATGACTATGAGATTTTGTAAAGAAATTGAGGATAGGAAGAAGATGAAGAAGAATTGACTAGAAGACTAAGTGATGCAGCAAATGAGAACACAAGACTTAGCTATGAAAATGATTTATTGAAGATAGATCTGATGCACACTCAGAATGACTCCAATGAACTGATGAGGCAAAAAGAAGTCTTAGAAAGAGAACCAGAAACTACAAATCAACATAAAGAAAATTTCAAGAAAAGATCAGAGGAACTTGGCACCTTGCTGAAGACTCAAAAACCTAAGGGTGACACTTCTATAATTGGCTTTGAAGTTGGTGAAAGCTTCGGTACTGCAAATACTTAGGATCACAGCAAACTAGTAAGACAACCTAATACTTATAAATTCAATGGAAAATGCTTTAACTGTAATAAGTATGGTCATAGAGCAAATGAATGTAGATCTAGAAATTATCAGAATATCAACAGACCAACTGGTCAATATTCAAAATGCAACAAAGTTGGTCACAACTCTAAAAATTGAAGAATGAATGTGAGATGTTATCTTTGTGGAAGATTTGGACATTTATCTAATCAATGCAGAACACAAACCAGCATAGGTTATGGGAAAGCTATTTAGAAGAATAATGTAACTTGTTATGCATGTAACAAGATTGGGCATATTGCAAAATTCTGTAGAAGTAAAGGATCACCGGCAGACAACAAAAGTTCTAGCTTGAAAGGGAAAGAAAAAGTTGAAGAGGTTAAGCAAGAATTCTCAAAACAATGGATTAGAAAAGCTGATTTAAATATTGGGAATACTCCTCCACCAGTAGAACCAGTCAATACTTCACCAGTAGGACAGAGTGATTTTTTACCAGCAGGACAGAGCAGTGCTCCACCGGTAGGAAGTTCTTCATCTAATTGAAGAAAGTTTCCTTGAGGGTTTGGCAATCTAATGACACATGTTCTATTATTCCCTCGGTTAGAGATGAGAAGTTGGAAATTACTTTATTACCGACAGACAATGTTAAGTGAATACTTAACTGGCATACATTTAATGTGGTAGATGGCAAAAAGACACTATAAATTTGAGGTTTTGGCTCCATTTCATTTCACCAAGATTTCAAACCTACGAAGAGTGCGAAGATTCTGAGCTAAGGCATTTCGAGCAAGAGGCAAGAACAATTCAAGCAATCATCCATCCTAAAGGCAGTAAAAGGTATTTTATCATGGCATCCACCTCTACACTTGAATATATAGAAAACCCTAATGTTGTCAAAGTTGTAAACAAATCTAGGCCTATATTTCAATTAATTCCCGAAGTAGCAAAGAAAGATGATACCTTAGGTGCTTTTTCTCAAATTCCTAAGGGAGTTGTTTATGCTGAAGATCCCAGAATTTACATTCACTGCAACATTGAGGAACTAGGAGATGAAGAGATTAAAACCATGTTTAAATATGTCATATGTGATGAATCCGACAATGTAAAAGATGAACACAAGATCATTGAAACCCTAGGATTTATAGAGATCCTTAGCATTCATGAATTCCCCAAGGATGTGATTAGGATAGTCTTAAGTAGGGTACATGGTGAATTTTTTTGGTTAGATGCAATTCATAAAATCACCAAGGAAGCTATGAAAGCTATCACAGGGTTACTGACCACCGGTAAAAGGCCAGACAAGACTAAAAAGGTCCCTAATGAACTATTTATGAACCTAACTGGTGCCACATCTGATAGAAGGTCCTTAAGAGTCAATGATGTAAAAGATACTAATGTAAGATTTATCAACATGATATTAGGATATAAAGCTACTCATGCAAATAGACTCAATTCAGTTTCAAGTCTATGCATTAAGAGTGCTTATGACATGGTCACAGATAATGCAAAGATTGATGTATGTGAGTAGTTGAAGGACAAATTAATTGACAACTTAGGCAAGATTAAGAAGGACAAGAAAGGAACTTTTAAATTTGGAAATCTACTAGTATGTCTGATGCTACATATAACCAAACAGGTTCCTGGTATAGGCTACAAAGAACTTGGATATGATATACCGGTAGGTAAACAGCTAACAGAACTATTCAATAATATGGGAGAAGATAAGGAAAACAATATCCATGATTTCTTTCAAGCACTTAAGGCCAAAATGAAGAAAAGAATCAGATTATCACAAAAGATTGTTGACAAATATAAGGATGAAATATGCTTTGTAATAAAGAAGGATGAGATCTAGATGGAAGCAGTCATCCCTAGGACAGTTTGGGTAACAGAGATGGGCTATGAAATAGATGATCATATAATTGAAACTTATGCTAAAGCACTTTTGGAAGCCCCTAAAGAACCTAAGGAAGAAGTATTTGGTAGTGCAGAAACTATTGAAAGCCAAATACAATCTAAGAAAAGAGTGAAAAAGGTTGAGGCAGTTATAAGAAAAGGTTCTGGGCAAGCAAAGGAAATCAAGGATAAAGTAATGGAACAAACTGGTATAACAGAGGATGAGTTAGCATCTCCACAACCTGAAACTCACCTATCACCGATAGGCACATCTTCAGAGAATGACATGCCTACAACTTTCAAGAGAGTTGTAAGGAAAAGAGATCCCTCACCGACAACAACACCCTCACCTAGGAGGACAAGACAAAAACAACAAGCAGTGAGATCTCCGGTAAGAAAGGCTACACCAAAGAAGAAGAAACTGACAGCCAAGAAGAAGAAGAGGACAAATAAGGACATGGCCCCTGTTGACATACTGTTGAATGAAATTACAGAGGAAGGGAAATTGAAGAATATATAGAAACTATATGACACTCTGATAGCTGATGAAAAAGAACAAGTAGAAAATAGTGTTATATTGCATATGGATATGTATAAGAAATTTTTGATGGAAGTAGTAGATGAAGTACCAGATGAACTATTTAAGAGATTGGAAGCAAGGAGACAAGTAGTAGTAGAACTTGACAAGAAAATAAAGATCGAAAAGCTACTTGCTGTATACCTGGTGATTTCACCCAAATAAATTGATGACTTAATTGTTGAAGCCAACCGGTCAGTATTTTCTACTGCACACCAGCACATTGCTTTAATGGTTGGAAGAGTTAATGAGGTGACTGAGGAGACAGAAAATGCATGGAGCATTTTCCTAGTGGAAAACAAAAAACAAGAAGAATACATGAGACACAAACCTATAAAGGTATATCAGAAAGAAAGAGACAAGGGTAAAGGTAAAGTTGGTGGACCTCCCAGTGTCAAGGTTAAAGACAACTTAACCCCACCTCCTTTGATTACTCCACCGGTAACAACAACAACTACAAAAGATCAACTGAAAGTTGAAAGTATGGATGTAGAGGATGTCAATCCTAATCCTGAAGTCTTATATACAATGGATGTTGATACTCAAAAGATCAACATTGTGGTAGACAAAGATACAGCTGATAAGACTAACATGGCTAGTAAGCCTCTGGTAGATGAACAAACTGATAACACACAAAAGAAACTAGTAGATGACAAAGAGAAATAGGTAGAAACTCAGACTCAGACTAAGACAATGCAACAAATAGAGAAAAAAATAGAGCAAAAGGCTCTGGAATAGGAGCAGCAACAAAAATAGGAACAGGTTCATAAGGAAACAGTGCCACCGGCAACTGGAGAAATAGAAAAACCATTGCTTAAGGAAATGCAAACAAAAACAGACCTACCAAAGGTCAATACAAGATTGGTTACTTCCACTGGCGGTACTCCGAATGTAGGTTCCTCATCAGGCTACAAATCAATTAATGTGACTAAAGTACTATTAGATTCAATTAAAAAGATAACAGATTGTAGCTCACAAGCTTATAAGGCAATAGATGACACAATACCAATTTTTAAGGTAATTACTCCTAACTGTAATATAGACAATAAAGATTCTTTAGGACAACTTGATACTTTGTGTAAATACATCACTGAGAACATAGTGACCATTGAGAAAATAAAGGAAGAGACATTGAAGGACAAGGTAGAAATTCTTTGAAGATCAGATAAAGAAGTGTACCAAGGATTTTGACACACTTCTACCGAAACTGTGTAATTTATTGAAAGAGTACAAAACTCTGTACAAAGACACCTGTAAGACAAACTTTTTGACTGTAGATTTAGATAAGAAGATGAGAAAGGTACAAGATGAAATCAATAAACTTGTTGATAATTTTGTTAACTCACCTAATACATTATCAGTTTTTGAACAGAAGATAACAACTTTTGAGGAAGAATTAATTAAATTAGAAAAGAGAAAAAGAGAGAATAGTGAATAAGGCAAAGCATCTGAGGTTAAAACTGAGTCCAAGATTGGACTATCTAGCATCATTGTGGAAGGAAATATTTGAGGCACTAATATAGGGACAGAAAACATTGGCAGAGCATATGTAACATCTCACCAGTACAGTTAAAATAATAGAGACAACAATAAGAGATAGTAAAAAGTTTATGGAGAGTATAAACTTGATTTTGGCGGATCTATTTCAAATTGTAACTACCTAGTTACAAGGTTCAAACTACAAACTCTACTAACATCTTGACAACCTTTGTCATTGATGCCGAAGGGGGAGTAGTGGTATGAGAAAATTCAATATCGTAGGAATCATATGCTTAGCGGGAGCACACATTTTTGGTAACATTTTTTAGACTTCACATTTTTGGATACACTTTTGAAATTTCTCATGAGTGTTTCCATCAATGCCAAAGGGGGAGATTGTTGGCATATGCACACTCTAATGAGACATTGTAGGTGATTCAAGGTTTTGTCATTGATGGCAACCTTATAATCCTATGGCACCGGTAAAGCATTACACCGACAAGATAGTTCACCAGCATCAACGATCAAACTCTACACCGACACTCAGACCACCAACACCGGCACAAAGAAAGGAAGTATACTGGCATAGAGGCCGATAGGATTTTGTTATATTATATTTTGTTTATTATTGTAAAAACTTTGTAAGCTGACTTGGCAAGTTGTAAAATGACTCTTATATATAAGAGAGATCATTGTAGACATTTTGTAAGTTATGTAAGTGAAGTAAGCGAAAAGGAAAGTTATTAAGGCAGACCTATTATGCAAAATATAGGTTAAAGGATTTATGTAAGAAGCAGAGCAGCAACCGGTACTGGATCAGGCATTATAGATGCTATTGTAAAGTAGTACAAAATATTGGATTTGTATAATCCACATTGTAAGTCAGTGAGACTTCCCATTGAGCAGTGAGCTCTAAGTAGTTGGCCTTCCTCCATGTGCAGGCCCCTCTTGTAAGTAATATTCTCTTATTGGCCAGTAAGTGGATATTGTGGGTCATAAATCCCACCGAGGTTTTTCCCACACTGGGTTTCCTTGTTAAATCCTTGTGTCATGGTGTGCTTTTCATGTGGATGTTTTTAATTATGTTTATTGCATTATTTCTTGCATACCGGTACACTATTATAATATGTTCTGCATGTTTTAAGATAATAAATTCTACTCACCGGTTAGATACTGATTCACCCCCCCCCCTCTCAGTATCTGTAGGAATCCTAATAGATTTCAAACCCAAACTAATGGATCACCTTGGTAGAGGATTTGTACATTGAAGCTTGTTAGAGCTTACCTGGTTAGGGGATTTGACTATTGTAGTGATTAGAAAACAACAGGTGGTGTGATCTTCAAGTAGCACAACTTGCCTGAATAGATCCTCTTTTGCTCACTCAATACTACATCACCAACATATTCTGCAATGCCTTCAACAACTCAACACTTCTATTTTGTATCATGAAAATAGTTCATCATAATGTCATTATATAGACATTAGATACCATGTCGGCTCAAGAATCATATCACAATTTCCTAGGTGCAGTGTATCTGGACAATCTAACATAACTCATCATAGATTTCTACCAAATCTATCGGTTAGGGATAATTCATCATGACTAGTGATAACTCATCACACAAATAGTGAAATCGGTTGGAACACCGATACCAGTTAAGAGTTAACCTCTTCCAGCTCATAGACTGATTGTCCTCCATTTGCTTCTTTGATGATCTCCGTTGAGTCTCTAAGTTGGTGTCATGCCATTCCTTCATATACTGGTTGTCTACAAATACCGATTAGACACCCTCAAAACCATTTGGACTTTACTATACATATAATATCAGTTTTGCAATACAAAGACTTAGGAGTAATACCAGTTTGTCTTAACTAAGATGACTAAGACAATGTGAAGATATGTGTGTGTATACATGTGCCATTAATGACAACACATGAAGTCATCCATTACAATCATCATCAAGCCAACAATATCCCCCTTTGGCATTGATGACAACACTTATAAAATTTTACAACTTTACAACTAAGTGTGCTTACAAAAATTGTAAAAACATATTTCTACTCCCCCTTTGACAACAATGCCAAATTGAAAAGTAAAATACATATATATTATATCAAAATTTGCATATACAGAAATGTAAGAGTCTTTATCAAGGAGTGTTCATTGAAATTTTCAAGAAAATATCACTGAAAGTAATTTTCATCGGAGAAAAATAATTTTCCCATGTTTCCAAGAAGGTTTCAATAATCTCAATGGTTGTCATAACCTATGCAGTGAATTCTTCCATCGTATCCACTGTGCTCATCTCTAGAGTAGCCAAAACCACTTCTACATCCTTGTATGCCGGTTGTAAGATGTCCACTTTGGGTCTTAACTAGTTCTTTATCTCTTTTAAGGATCAGAGTCTCTTAGCATGTTCATAATCATAGACATCTAACTGATTTTGCAAATCATCAACTGATTTGCCAAATGCTAAGGCTCAATCCTGTAAAGGTATGTAGGTAATACATATCCTTTCTTGATCTATGTCTTCTCACTTCTTAATCAAATCAGTATAAAAAAATGAAACATTAGATGTATGGGCTAGTATCCTTCATCCTATTTCAATAGCAGTCCTCAAAAGATCTTTATTCAGGGATAAAGCAATCTTCCCTATATCAATATCTTTCATTATTTTCTCTCCTCTTTTCTTTCTGTAATTCTTCTTAGCTAAAGTTTGATTAGCTTCTTCAAGGGACTTCGATTGGTCAGAAGAATCAGAAACCAACTGGCCAAGCTTTCCAATAGGAGTTGACAAGTTTCTAATGTCAGTCTTTGGTAGAAGACTAGATAGAATCTCAATGACAATTTGAATTGTTTCTGCTTCCTTCCTTTGCTCTTTAAATCTTTTCTTTTGAGCTCTAGATTGCATCATTGTTGCAATCTCCATAAGTTTATATGCACTCATATTATCTACATCTATATTCCCTTTGATACCTAATGAGTCATCCTCATCATCAATTTGTTTCTTCACCATTGCTTTTTCCTTTTCAGCTGGTATCTTTTCCTCTATTTTCTCTTTCTCTTCCTCCTTTTTCTGCTCAGTTCCCTTCACTTCAACCTCTTTCTTAGGTTTCTCTTTCTCTTGTTCTACCTTTGTTTGTTTCTCTTGAGTAACCATTGTAACTAGTAGCAATTCATTTTCTACTTGGTGTTCTTTTGCTGGTGGTCGTTGAATATCCACACTAGGTTGAATTATCGGTGCTTCAACTTCTTTTTCCTGTGTAACAGTGACCAGTGGTTGTAACGGTTCCATAACTAGTGCAGTGATATTACCAGTTGCATCAATAGTGTCCTATATTTCATTAGTATCATCTACAAAGATAAATGGTAGATAAGTAGTGTCATCCTTATGCTTAATAGGATAGACAATATTCAATGGAATAATCTCTTCTTCATCTAGCTCCATTCGATCTCCAGTCTTTGTTTGATCACCATTATGAGACTTCATCTTCTCATGCATCCTTTTAATATTTTAAGATATCTAATGAGTTTCAACTTCAACAGATTGATCTTTCCCATTCAATAACTTCAATCTTCTTGCCTTAGAAAGAAATTGTCCTTTTAAATTATCAAGAAATGCTAATAATTCATCTCTAGATAATTCAAGAAAATATTGAATGAAAACATTATCAATAATTTCTTGATCTTGGTCAACAGCCATTTGCTACGTATTTGTAAGAATAGAATACAAAGAATCAGAAATATCCGTTTCAATATCCCGAGGCAACTGATTGTATTGACACAAGTGGTTTATTATCTATTGAACTATTTGTTGCTTCTGATCATCATCAAATGAATCAAAACATTTTTTCACATTATCAAACCTATTCCTCGCTAATGTTTTCATTGTATTCTCAAAATCAGTAATAGGCTTGTAAGATAAAACATTAATAGGAATACTTGGTTTTGACACTTCCTCTACTGGTTTGGCTTTCTTACCACTAGCTTTCATTTTCTTGGGTTCTTTTTCAGTGTCGGTATCCTCAGATTAATCTTGAAGAATAATTTCTCTACCTCTCTTCTTCATTGCAATCTACTTCATAGCATTCACTTTGGGTGTAGGTTCCTTTTTGACTTGGACACTTCTTGTCACCCTTGTACCGGTAGTCACTGAAGGTACTTGCTCAACTTTCTTCTTCTTCTTCACTTTGGCAGGGTTGGGTTCAGTAGGTGCATTTATTTCCTCGTATGTTCCTAGTCTTTCTTCTTATTATCCTTGGGAGATGCCAAAAGGTTGTTGGCATATCCGATTAATAATTCATAGTTGACTTCATAACGCATTTCATCCATTTCATCTCCTTGGGTTCTACAACATCCATAAGACAAAAATCTATAGTGACTGTGAAACAGATGTCTTTTGCAAAGTGTTTCACCACATCTTCAGGTAGCCTCACCCTCATGCTCATCTTCTTTTGGAACTCATTAAAATATCTATTCATTGCAGCAGAGAATGTGTTCTTTACAGTCTTAACATTGTTCTTGATTTGAGCAGTAACCAATAGATCCTTTGACCATTGAATGTAACCTATTCCCGGTAGGAAATTCTGAAAATAAAAGAATAGACCAATCAATAATTGACCAAAATTGAACTTTTGACTGTTGTCTTTCTTAATTGATTGCAAGTTCAACATCAACTAGTTCCTTATAGCCTCACATAGGTCATAATCTACATTCTCGACAATCATTCTGTAAGCTGCATGCACAGCTACAGATGGTACACTATTCATTTTTCTGGAATAAAATATCTTGTAATTAATAAACATAGTTGCAAGTCTAGCTACTGGGTCTTTGATGTTGTTGACTGAAAATGCACAACCATCAGAGGTAGTCTGAGTTAGTGTTACCACTATTTCTTTTGAAATCTTCCTCAACTTAGGAACTTCACCAGTTTGCCAAAAACTAGTCACTTCATGGATTGCTTCCTTTGTGATTGTGTGTGACCTTTCAAGATACATATTTTCACCATGCACATGACTAAGGATTATCCTAACATGTTGTTCTTCAAAATCTTCAAGAAAATATTCCACACTATGAAAACCTTTTTCATAAACCCTAAGGTACTCGAGTTTGATTTTGTCGCTTTTATCACACAAGGATTTCAATTGAGAATAAGTTGATAATGATCCTAAATCCTCAATTTTATAATCAATGTAACTGGATAAATCACCTTTTATCATAACACCACTAGGAACTTGAGACAAATAATTATATGACACTATTTTGTCTGTTTCCATAGACTCCATACGTTCAATAGTGATCATAAGTCTCTCTAATTGCTTAGACGATGATGCCATTCTTGACAAACTCGATTTGAGAGAGATTAACAAAAGAATACCTTAATTCCTCCACATTGGCAAGGTTTCCAGTTGATTTCTCAAATGTACACCTATTTCACCTTTACAAATCTTCAAATTTGATTGAATCTTTCAATCCACAACTCAAATTTATCTACAATCAGCTAGAAAATCTCTTTATTGATCTGTAGGTTCTCAAGAATTCTCTTTTGAATGCAATTAGGGTAAAACTAGCTTAGTAAAACTCACTTTTATAAACTTTACCTACTGCTTTAATTTCTTGACCGATAGGGTAGAAAACCCTAATCTATCGCTTAACAAAACTTCCCAATATTGACAGGTATATTACAGGTTGACAGTCTTTTGAAAAACTGATAGACAAAGATATCAAGAGTTCTCACAAAATAACTCAAAATGAAAAACTCTCTTACCATTCATTCTTCAAGGGATCCAGAAGTAGATTTACTGCTATGCTCCCCTTAGGCCTGTTGAAAGGCTTAGTTCATTGGTGTAGGATTTTCCATGCTAGGTGAAGGGATAGATTCTTCTTCAAGCTTGTCCTCACTCTTCTTTTTCTAGATTTTGTTCATCTCCTCTCTGGTTTCCTCTATATTGACCTTCTTCTTACCTTTCTGATCTTTAGATTGGTTAACCGATTTGTTCTTTTTGGTTCTATGGAACTTTTCCATGTGTCCCAGTTTGTGACAATTATAGAAAGCCATTCTAGATGATCTCCAAGGTCCTGCATTACCTCTTCCAATTCTCCTTCTGTAGTTCATAGCCACATGACCATAATTGTTACAAATGGTGCAAACAACATTAGTTACCTTTTCCATTTCAAATGGACTAAATCATTTGACATAGGGTTCCCGCCAGTTCATGTTTCCCTGGTTGTCATAGGTCTCCTCTAGTCACCATTAGGTATTGGATTCATATGCAGTGTCGGGTTGTTTTCTCCATATCTGCATTCAACTGATCTATGTCCATACATGTTGCATGTAAAACAGTGACCTTCAAATCTCCTAGATACATACCTAGCATTTGCATTATAGCTTGTATTCTCATTAGGTCTGCTTCTACACATATTTGCACTATGTCTAGGTTTATGATAGGCAAAGCAAACAGGTTTAAAAACTTTCTTACCAGTAGGCTTGTTAGCCTTAGGAGCATTTTTAACTTTGTGTATGTTGCTCTTTGTACCAGAAGATTCTCCTTTCTTAGATGTATTAAAATCTAGTCAAGACATGTCACCTTTCATCCTCTGAGATTGGATCTACTCATCCAACATAGAAGAGCTCTTATTGAACTATTCCAACTTTCCATTAGCCTTAGTGAGCTCTCTGGTAAGATCTTCATTGTGTTTTGTAAGAGTCTCTCTTAGAGATGTTGCCATTTCAAGATCTAGCTGCAAAGCCTCCTTCGCTTCTTTTTCTACATGCCAATGCTCATGCAAAGTTGCATTCTCTTTTTTGATCTTAGCAAACTCATGATCTCTTTATTTGATTAGTTCTTCAACTTCTCTCCTTTCTTCAAGCTCTTGGTTCATGCGGATAGTTAGGTTGTCTAACTCTCTTCTCAAATTTAGCTTTTCACCATTCAGTTTTTTAATTTCTTTAGTCAATGCATCAATGTTAGCTTCATCTAATGAAATATTATCAAATATCTCCAATAGTTGTTCAGTCAGATCTCTCCTTTGGACTTGTGAAGCTTTAAAACTGACCCTTAGGGTTTCAAGCTCTTCCTTGGTAGCTTCAAGCACTCTAGCCATCTCAAAGTAACTCGTATCCCCCATGGTGGCTTTAGGTTTTCCTTCAAAGTGATTAATCCTTAAGAAAGTTTGTCTCTAATACCAATCGATAGACTTATAAAGCACTGAGAAGGGGGGGTGAATCAATAACAACAAAAACAATACCACTTGAAAAACAGACCGGTAAAGATACTTAACTAGTTTACTTAATACTATGCATGCAATCCAAAAAGATATTAAAGCATCCACAAAAAGTAAAACATCGACCATAACACAAGTGATTATACGTGGAAAACCCAAATGGGAAAAACCACGGTGAGATGGGACTCACAAGCTAACTATCTGTAGTAATAGGTAACCGATCGATTAAGGTCTACAAAAGTGCTCTGCTAGGAGCGAATCCTATTAAAGATCCCAAATCCCTGTTAAGAGCTATACCCTTTTAAAGGTAGTACCCTATTAGGAGTAACCTCGGTAGAGGATTTCAAACCCAAACTAATGGATCACCTTGTTAGAGGATTTGTACATTAAATCTTGTTAGAGCTAACCCAGTTAAGGGATTTGATTATTGTAGTGATTAGAAAACAATAGGTGGTGTGGTCTAGAAGTAGCACAACTTGCTTGAATAGATCCTCTTCTACTCACTCAAAACTGCATCGACCAACATATTATGCAACACCTTCAACAACTCATAACTTCTATTTCGCATCATGAAAATAGTTCATCATAATGTCATTATATAGACATTAGATATCATGTCGGCTCAAGAATCATATCACAATTTCCTAGGCGCAGTGTATTTGGATAGTCTAACATAACTCATCACAAATTTCTACCAAATCTGTTGGTTAGGGATAACTCATCAAACAAACAGTGAAATGGGTTGGAACACTGATACCAGTTAAGAGTTAACCTCTTCCAACTCATATATTAATTGTCCTTCATTTCCTTCTTTGATGATCTCCACTAAATCTACAAGCTGGTGTCATGCCATTCCTTCATATACCGATCGTCTACAAATACTAATTAGAAACCCTCAAACCCATTTGGACTTTACTATACATATAATACCAGTTTTGCAATACAAAGACTTAGGAGTAATTTTGGTTTATCTTAACTAAGATGAATAAGACAATGTGAACATATGTGTGTGTACACATGTTCCATCAATGACAACACATGAATTCATCCATTACAATCATCATCAAGCCAACACAGGTGCCCCTTCCTGCCTATGACTTTTGCTTTTTATTTTAGCCCCCTATTTTGCCATCTTTCTAGTGAGGCTTTTGCCTCCCCTGTGGTGCCTTCATCCTTTGTCACCATCACTAAATTAAGTTCTCCTTCTTGCATGTCCACTTTGGGATGGGACAAGAATTTGTTAGACACAATGCACCATTGAGAGGGGGAGGGGGTGAATTAGTGGTTCTCAAACCTTTCCGTTTATCTATCCTATGTGAGCATACTACTTAATAAGATCTAACACAATGGAGACATACCATTTAGTGAGGAGACCAACTCAAAAAACAACCACACATAAAGAGACATCTCATAACACCAAGATGTATGAGGAAAACCTCAGTGAGCAATGTTGCTAGAGTTTACTGCTCCAATCTAGCCTCACAATGAAAAGACTATTACAAAGTTTAGGGCACCAACCCAAGGAGTACTAACCCCTAACTTTATGGGGTACAACCCAAAGGAGCTTCAACTTAGTGATCAAAATGTAAACTTCAAATACAAAAGTAGTTGTCTTGTTACAAGTGAATCTTGCAACCATTACATATACCTTACTCTACTAGTGAGATACCTTCTCTGTTGTACCGACTCACTTCTCTTGCTGCTCTTCACCTGCTACTTCTTTGCTAGTAAACTCTACTAGTACATCTCTCCTCTTCTTCTACTCTCTTAGATCTTCCACCTTACTCTCTGCTCTTTACCGGTACAACACTTTTCTAGTTTTCTATTTTTCTTCTTTGCAGTTTCCTTCACTTCTTCTCTGTCGGTATGAACACTATCAGTTCTTCTCTACTATAGGTTGAACACTTCAACTATATTTTCACCCACTCTCACTCTCTTCTAAGATACTTTTTGTGCACTTGGTTGTTTTTCTCTCACATGAAGAAGTTACACTTAGTCACTTCCCAGTAGCACTATCTTATTATCTTCAGCAACACTTTTCTATCTCTTAGGCTTGCATATTTATAATGCAGACTTCTCACCAAAAATCAATTCAAACTTGGCACCTTAGGGTTTTCTCATTTATCATGAGGCACATCAAATCCAATCAGATCTGATTGGATCACAACTCTGATATGACTGCCTACATATTTCTTCTAATATTGTGTCTTCTAAAATAGGTCTTCCTTCTTCAACAACCTGCAATCAATCTATCGGCTTTCCTCAGTCAATCACCATAAATGGACCGGCTATTTCCTTCACATATTTTGATCTGCATGATTGATCTATCTTGGATCTTGAGTAGCACAACTCTGCAAATTTACCTTGAGCTTTGCAGTCACCATTAATGTCAAACCAATCATAACTACCTCTTTGACCCCAGACATCATCGTCCTCTGCACATTCACCACCTCAGCTCTATGTGGCATCTATGTCGACCATCTGCTAGCTTGGTTCTTCAAGTCGATACAAATGGGATCACCGACCAAACCCTCTACTGGTTTCTCTTCTCTACTGGTATACAAACCCTATTGACATCTTACATTCTACCAGTTAACTCTAATGAATAATGATGAACTAAAGATACCCTCACTGGTATTGAGAGGGGGGGTGGTGAATCAGTACATACAAAAACTTTCCAACAATCTTAACAAGCTAAAACAATACTAATCAGTTGTCTTCATCATTGAACTTAACCATGGCAATACCAGTTAAATATAGTAAGACTTCAGACAACATAGACCGGTAAGTTTGAACATTTCAAATACATTTAATACTTGATAGCTACTCTACCCATAAACATATGCATGTGGTGTGTCACCAATACCATAACCATTAGCTCTGCATGCATAATCACTTAAACAAGGAACACTTAATCATCACATGAAAAATGCACAACACATGACACACAAATTTTTCACGTGGAAACCCAAATGGAAAAACCACGATGGGGATGAATACCCACAAGCTTGTTTTTGAACTCTTTTGAAGCTTGCTCTATTAGGAGCCTATTCTGGTTAAAGAATTTACAATAAGGTTCTACTAGGAACTAATCCTATTAAAGATCACATGGTTAAGGGATGGCTATATACCCTATTAAAGGTTGAAACCGGTTACCTTGCTAGAGGATTTGAAGAACTCAATGAACTTGATTCACCTGGTTAGAGGATTTACAATAAGCGTGTTAAAGCTACCTGGTAAAGGGATTTTCCTTCTGTTGAAATGGTTAGAAGACAAAAGGTAAAGCTTTGATATCATAACAACACTATATACTAAGTCAGATCCTTTTCAATTCCTCTACTTCTCCAACCACACTCTGCAATTTTCTCTTATTGATCTGGCAAGTATCTCATCACTCAGATACACACACAACATTTGCCAACAACTTACAACAACAAACATCATCAACCTTATAGACAACAATTAGGTCGGTAGCATAAACCCTAAACCCTAAGAATTTTAGGTTTACAATACAAGCGGTCCAATCCTAATCATCCAAACACTTTGCATAGAGAAATAAAATTTCAAACAGATCACAAACAATTTGCATCATCCATTCTTCACTGCACATAGAAATTAGTAACTCATCATGCTTTCTTCTCATACTGCTAAGAAGAATGTTGATTCTCGAGGTAGACATTTAATTGAGTCGATCTTCACATGCAAGATCCTCAAGGAAATCCTTCACGTGCACAAAGCTAACATGGCATCACAATCTCATCTTCATCTCTTAGCTGACTTAACATAGAATGTCATCAGTTGCATCGCATAAGCGAGATTGCCAAACCAGAAACCCTAGAGCTGAGACTACCAATCGGTAGTCATACTCAGTGAAACCCTAACACTGGTTCATTGCATTTCTTCACACCAGTTCACTTACACTTATTAACATCAATGACAACATATATTATCATCATATCAACATGTCAGTTCATCATATGCCAACAATCTCCCCCTTTGGCATTGATGGCAATACTCAGTGTAGCATTGCAACTGTAGAGATCATAGACCAGTGTATTATGCATCATCAGATGTCTTCTCCCCATACATTAGATATCTTCACCCCCTTTGACAACAATGCCAAATTGGAGGCACAAGCTTCCATTCTCCACTATGCTGCTCCCCCTATGGAGTAGCATCCTTCAACACATCAATCCTGAAAGATTTGACATTGTAGTACCTAACTGATGTGGAGCACACAACTTTAGTTGACTTCATGAAGGGGAAGAACCCCTAATTCACCTCTTAAATAGGTAAATGTAGTCTTTGGTAAGGGCTTAGTGAATATATCTGCTAGTTGCTCCTTATTGGAAACATGTTCTAGTACAACCTCCTTATTCTGAACCTTTTCTCTCAATAAGTGATACTTAAGCTCAATGTGCTTAGTTCTTGCATGCAATACTGGATTCTTGGAAATATTTATTGCACTTGTGTTGTCACAAAATATATTCACTGGTTCAAATACAGGTACTTTGAAACCTTCCAATACATGTTTCATCTAGATTGCTTGAGTGTAGTTCATAAATGCTGCCACATATTCTGCTTTAGCTATAGACTGAGAAATACAACTTTGCTTCTTACTGGTCCATGAGATTAGTCTTTTACCAAGAAAGAACGCTCAACCGGTTGTTCTCTTCTGGTCATCCACATTACCTGCCCAATCAACATTGGTATATACTTTGAGGTTAAAGTCACCATTATATAGATACCATAATCCATAGTCAACTATTCCTTTCAGATATCGAAGAATCCGCTTGACAACTACCAAATGGGATTCTCTTGGACTTTTATGAAAATGAGCTACTATGCTCACTGCATGAGCAATATCTGGTCTACTGTGCACCACATAGTGCAACTTACCAATCATTGATCGGTACTCCTCATTCACCAATGCTGAATCATCTTCCTTAGTCAGTTTACAGCTGGTCACCATCAGTGTACCAATCGGTTTTCTCTCCTCCATGCTAAAGGTCTTCAATACCTCTTTGACATACTTGGATTGGGTAATAAAGATACCCTCTTTCATTTGTTGAATCTATAAACCAATGAAGAACTTTAGCTCTCCAATCAGAGACATCTCAAACTCTTTCTTCATTTCATCTGCAAAAGCATGACTCATTTTATCATCTCCTCCAAAGATTATGTCATCTATGAATACTTTATAGATTAGAATCTGATCATCTTTAGATTTTAGATAGATGTTGCTATCCTCACTTATTCTCTGAAATCCAATCTTCACAAGATGAGAGTGTAACCATTCATACCATTCCCTATGTGCTTGTTTTAATCCATACAGGGCTTTGTGTAATCTACACACCATGTTACTATCTTCTGATAAGGAAAACCCTTCTGGTTGCTCAATATACTCTTCCTCTTCTAGGATTCCATTCAAAAACCTAGACTTCACATCCATCTGATAAAACTTAAATCCCTTAAATGTTGCAAATGCGAGTAGAATTTAGACACCTTCTAGTCTAGCCACAGGAGAAAAGGTTTCTCCATAGTCTTCTCCCTCTTCCTGAGCATATCCCTTGCATACAAGTCTTGCCTTGTTCCTCACAACTATGCCTTCTTCATTTAGCTTATTCCTGAAGACCAATTTGGTACCTATGACATTCTTGTGATCTGGTCTAGGTACCAAGGACCATGTTGCATTCTTCTCTATTTGGTCTAGCTCTTCTTTCATTGCTTTAATCCAATCTTCATCTATAAGTGCTTCTCTGGAAGTCTTGGGATCTAATTCATAAATCATGCAAGATTTTTCTTTCACCTTTCTTGTTGTGAGTATCCCTGCATCTTTATCTCCTATGATTTTCTTCAGATCATGATGTAGTTTCACATACCTAGGAATGACTCTATCTTGTTCTGCTAGTTTTTCCTCTTCTTCTTCACTTACTTCTTCTTTTTCACCTACTACAACTTCTACCGGTATAGGAACATTGTGATCTTTACTTGTTTCTTTCTTAATTGGTTCCTAGAAGGCTATACCTAGTTCATCTTCCAATTCTTTGCTGCAGGTTTCCTTAGGTTCCTCAGGGGATTCATCAACCCTGACATTGATACTCTCAACAATTTTCTGTGTTCTATTGTTGTAGCACTTGAGAGCTTTTCTCTTAGTGGAATATCCTAGAAATATTCCTTCATCACATTTAGCATCAAACTGGCTCATATGCTCACCTCTCTTGATATAACACTTACTGCCAAACACTTTAAAATAACTCGCAGTGGTATTTTTCCCAGTCCAATACTCATAAGGGGTTTTAACTCTACCTTTCTTGATGAGTACCCGGTTCATAGTATAGACTTCAGTGCTCACCGATTCTCTCCAAAAATTGTGAGCAACCTTTCCTTAGATCAACACTGTTCTAGCTGCTTCAACTACAGTCCTGTTAATCCTTTCTGCTATGCCATTCAATTGTGGTGTTCTTGGGGCAGACAATTACCTCTTGATACCATTATCTTCATAGTACTTGTTCAAATCATCAAAAGTGAATTCACCTCCTTGATCAGTTCTTAGGCATTTTATCTTTTGACCACTTTCCTTATCTACTAATTCTCTAAAGGATTTGAACTTTCCAAACGCCTTAGACTTGTCTTTCAAGAATGTGACCCACATCATTCTTGAGTAGTCATCAGTAAGAATCATGAAATACCTATCTCCCTGAATATTTCTAATTTTCATAGGACCACACAAATCAGTATGCACAAGATCAAGTAAGTTTTTTGCTGAAAAAGACTTACCTTTGAAAGTTGAGGAAGACATCTTCCCAAGTTGACATTCTCTACACAAAGAATTCTTCGATTTGTTCAGCAAAGGCAATCCTCTTACTGCCTTGATCTTACTAGCCTTTACAATATTATCAAAGTTCATATGACAAAATCTGCTATGCCATATCCAACTGTCATCAAACTTTTCCATCAAACACCGACTTATCTTGGCATTCAACTAAAACAGGTTACCTCTAGTCTTCTTACCAGTGGCAATAAGTTCACCACTTTTACCATTTATACTACAGACTCCATCTTTGAACTCTAGAATGAGTCCTTTATCATTTAGCTAAGAAACACTCAATAGGTTATGCTTAAGACCTTCTACCCAGTAGACATCATCTGCACTGCTCTTTCCATACAGTGAGATGGATCCTTTACCTTTCACCAAACATGGTGCATCTTTGCCAAATCTGACAACACCTCCATCATATTCTTTTAGAGACAAAAAATTTCTCCCATCACTAGTCATGTGGTGAGAACAACCACTATCAATTATCCACTCATTAGAGTTGTCAATGCAAGAGACAAGGAATTTCTTGTAAGACACTTCTTCCTTTATAGCTACAAATACTATGTCTTCATTTTCTTCATCCTCAGATTCTTCATTAGTAATACCTTCATCCACTGCAACAAGACAATTTCTTCTATTTCCTCCTTTCTACTTTCTAAACCTCTCTAGTTTATCCTTATTCTCATTGTTAGGATAGTTAACAGCTATATGTACTATCTTATTCTGGGAAAAACATTTTAAAGGAAGCTTACCTCTATATTTACGAGTACCTTTTGGAAGTCTCTTGGCAAGAAGAGCTTCAAAATCCATCAGAATTTATTTATCATCCATACCTCTGCTTTGGATGGATTCATAACTAGTACTTGCTTCTTTTCCTTTTCTAGTTGGTGCAATAGATGCTCTAAAAGTTGACCTAGTCTTCTGAACACTGCCATCATAGCTATTCAACTCATATGCAGTTAACTTTGCAATGATAGAGTCTAAGGATACCTTGGTTTTGTCAATAGACCTTAGTTCCTGAATAGCAATAACTTTGATTGCATAGACTAGTAACAATGATCTCAAGACTTTAGTGACAATGGTGGCATCATCAATTATTCCACTAGTGCTCTTAATATCTCCAACAACAGTCTTGATTCTTATGCCATATTGTTGAATGGTCTCACCTTCAACCATCCTCATGTCTTCAAATTTTCCTCTAAGGCTCTCTTCCTTAGCTTTCTTTACATGCTCATCATCACCATAAATAGTTTCCATTGTGTCCCATACATCTTTAGGAGTGTCCTTATCTTGTACATCAATGAACTCAATATCAAACAAACTGCTAATAAGGGCTTCCATGACTTGCCCTTTTTCTTGAATATCTCTTTTCTGATAATTAGTTAAAGTGCCAGTGGGAATTACATAGCCATTTTCAACATAGCTTTAGTGTTGAGAACCCAAACTCTTGATATAGATCTTCATTATGTCCCTCCATATTTTGAAGTTATCTCTATTAAACTTAGGACCTTCCCTCTTCATCATTAAGGTAGGATCTTCTACCTCAAGCAGTTAAGCTTATATCACAAAGGACCTGGAATCACTCTAATACCAATTGATGAATAATAATGAACAACACATACCCTAACTGGTACTAAGAGGTGGAGAGGTGAATTAGTACATACAAAAACTTTCCAACAATCTTATCAAGCTAAAACAATACTAACCAGTTGTCTTCATCACTGAACCTAACCATGGCAATACCGGTTAAATATAGTAAGACTTCAGACATCATAGATCGGTAAGTCTAAACATTTCAAATACATTTAATACTTGATAGCTACTCTACCCATAAACATATGCATGTGGTGTGTCACTAGTACCATAACCATTAGCTCTGCATGGATAATCACTTAAATAAGGAACACTTAATCATCACATGAAAAATGCACAACACATCACACAAATTTTTTTCACGTGGAAACCCAAATGGGAAAAACCATAGTGGGGATGAATACCCACAAGCTTTTTTTTGAACTCTTTTGAAGCTCACTCTATTAGGAGCCTAGTCCGATTAAAAACTTTACAATAAGGTTTTGCTAGGAACCGATCCTGTTAAAGATCAACCGATTAAGGGATGGCTATATACCATGTTAAAGGTTGAAACCCTATTAATGGTTACCTTATTAGAGGATTTGAAGAACTCAATGAACTTGAGTCACCTAGTTAGAGGATTTACAGTAAGCCTATTAAAGCTACCCGATAAAGGGATTTTTCTTCTGTTGAAATGGTTAGAAGACAACAGGTAAAGCTTTGATCTGATAACAACACTATATGCTAAGGCAGATCCTTTTTAGTTCCTCTACTTCTGCAGCCAAACTCTGTAGTTTTCTCTTACTAGTCTGGCAAGTATCTCATCACTCAGATACACACACACCATTTGCCAACAACTTACAATAACAAACATCATCGACCTTATAGATAACAATTAGGTTGGTAGCATAAACCCTAAACCCTAAGCATTTTAGGTTTACAATTCAAGCGGTCCAATCCTGACCGTCCAGACACTTTGCATAGAGAAATACAATTTCAAACAAATCACAAGACAATCTGCATCATCCATTCTTCACCGCACATAGAAATCAGTAACTCATCACGCTTTCTTCTCATAGTGCTAAGAAGAATGTTGATTCCTGAGGTAGACATTTAATGTAGTCAATCTTCACATGCAAGATCCTCAAGGAAATCATTCACGTGCACAAAGTTGACGTGGCATCATGATTTCATCTCCATCTCTTAGCTGAGTTAACACAGAATGTCATCGGTTGCATCACTCAAGCAAGATTGCCAAACCAGAAACCCTAGAGCTGAGACTACCAATCGGTAGTCATACTTAGTGAAACCCTGACACTAGTTCACTACATTTCTTCATACCTATTCACCAACTTCTTCCAATCTGCATACTGGTTCACTTACACTTATTTACATCAATGAAAACATACATTATCATCATATCAACATGTTGGTTCATCATATGCCAAAAAAATCATCATGTCTTCTCTGTGTTGAATTACCGGTGGAACACCTTGATCGGTCGTCAAATATGTCTATCTAAAGTATGCACATTCCCACAAAGTTGGAAGACATCTGCATCTGCCCCTTGCTCGTAGTATCGGTGGGATTGCATACCGATAAACTTTCTTGATGACACTCTATCATCAACCTTCAGTAGAAACCATCTTCAATCTGACCATTCCTGTGACTACATCTAACCAGCCTTGCCCTCTCCCTGATCATCTTAGACTACATCACAACTAGTTTGTTAAGATGACAAACACATCACTTCTTTTGTACCAACATGACAACATGCCTTCACTGTCAGTCCAGTGCATAACCCTTTTCTCATGCTCTTGAGGCATCTCTTTTGTTTCACCAGTGGATCTGGTGTGAGCCTTCAGGTACTTACCTTTACCTCTTCACTCTTATCTCACCAAACAGTAATGCATATAATGCATAATAGGAGATAAGCTCCACTTACCAGTGGAGTGACACCTTATCTTTTGCATCTTGCTGTAGCATCCTAAAATTGTGACACTTGCAATTTCGACTGCATTTGGGTCTTCACGATGGCGACGCAACACTGAACCTGAATGGAGACCCCAAAACCTGTTTATGACATCAAAACTGCATTTTTCAGCACCCTGGCCTGATCCTCCTTGTACCCTGCTATCCCAGGAGGTGGGACCATGTCGCCCAGCACCCTGGTCCTTCAGGACCATGGCGCCCAATGCCCTGGTCCCCCAGGACCATGGCGCCAAACGCCCTGGTCCCTGGCCCTATTTTGGGCCTGGTCTCTTATAGGGGCTTCGGGTCTTTAAGTTCGCAAATTGGAAAATAAGGTTGCTATGTCAGCCCAAGGTCAGAAAAATTAGTCTTTCAACCCTAATTGGCAAGTATATAAACTACATTTCCTCTCCCATTTTGAGGAGGAAGGACATATGTGTGCAAGATGCGAAAGCGATATTAAAACACTCAAACATTCAAGCATTCAAGCATTCAAGCATTCCTTCAAGCAATTGATCATTCTAAGTCTCCATTCAAGGCTAAGTGTTGCATTCAAGACAAGGATTCAACCATTGAAGAGGAGATCACTTACAACTTACAATATACAACAACATTTACACCTTCGCATGTAAGAATACAAACATTCTTACAACAAGGTATCAGTACTTGTTTACATTACAATCATTTACATTTATAGCATTCTCATTTCTTGGTTAATTCCAAAATCGGGGTTTGACCTAAGGGCAAACCCCTAACCCCCCAATCATCCTCTCTTTTTTGTGTGTAGGTTGCAGGTACGCAGCTGTAATTGAAGATCTGGAATCCTTGTGCAGAGACGAACAGATCCCCCTTCGTTTCATGGATTTTTCAGAGGACCGTGTGCACGTCGGGTGCCATCATCCCATCAACTTTCACTCAAATTTGCAGAACAGCACCATCTCAACATTTTACTACTAATTCCAGGTCCGCAGCTTCATCCTATATTCCTATCTCTATTTATAAGTGAATCTTTCTCACTTTACATGCATTCCTAGCTCAATCCTTCTATCTACATTCTTTACAAAAGAGGGTAGCCTTGCTGTCTTAACCCTTGAAACTCATTTAGAATCCAATCTTGCATTGTGTGGGATTGGATCTTGTGGGTTTCAACCCCTCTTTTGAATGTAAAGTCTCCCCTAAGTGAAAACCGTCAACCTTAGTGACCTCCTTTCTCTCTCCTTGGAGGGGAGGGGAGAACAACTACAGTTCAATCGCACTTTTTTCGCTTTACATTTTGGTGAACCTGACGTGAACATCCTTTTTGATTATTCATGGTTAGATCTGAAAAATTTGCTTCCTTAATTACATTTCCATGTTTGATCTTTTGCAAAATTTTAGAGGTTAATTGCATAAAAACCCTAAATTTTCTTTTTAGTAATTGAGCTTGTGAAATGTTTAATTGTTAATGCTTGTTTCAGATCTACCCTTCTATTGCAAACTATCAATTCATATTTGTGCTTTAATTTTGAAAATTAACTGGTTAAGTGTCAAAACCCTAATTTTTAAAACCCTCTTGATTCAACCTTTGACTGATAATTTTACTGATCAAAATATCTCCAAATCGGCTGTAACTTTGGATTCCGCAACAAAATCATAATATCTTTCACCACTGAAAATTTGGAAAAAGTTGCGAGGACCGTGTGCACCCCAAGCGCCATTGTCCCCGACATTTTTTCCAAAATTTTGGGAGCTAGATCTTACTGTATTTTTCTGCTAAAATCCAGAATCTTGGCTGATTTCATCAATTCTAACACTTTCAAAATTAAAGTCAAAGTTGGTCTAGTGGTTTCTTGGATTAAGGCTTCTAATCATTCAAAAATTGTTGAAATTGAAATTTTAAGTCAAAATTGTGTTCTTACTGTCCTAAATCTGAAAAGTGTGTCAGTATTCATTCAAAATTTCAGTGCTTTATTCAAATTCTTGCAATTTGTGACTTTTGAAATTAAGTGTTTAATTGCAACAACTTTGATTTCCACTTTCAAAATTGAATTTTGCGTGAAATTGAGTCAACTTTTAAATTTCAAAGCTTGCATTTCTCTTAGTATTCCCTCTAAACTCATAAAATTCAAAATTTCAGTTTCCCTCTCTTTTTCAAAATTCAAACTTTGCATTTTTCAACAATCTGGGTAGGGTTCAATTTTGAGATTGCAACTTTAATTTGGCCTTTCTACAGATCGTAAAATCACTCAATTTTTTCAGATTAGCTTTAAAATCATCATAACTTTCATCCCTAAAAATTTCGAAAAAAGTTGCGAGGACCGTATGCACTCCGTTCGCCATGGTCCCTGACATTTTTTTTGAAATTTTGGGAGATTGTCGTGATTGCATTTAATAGCCTAAATCTAGGAGATTGGCTGATTTTATTGAAATTTGCTACCTCTAAATTCAAAATCTTCTCTCTCTCTCTAGTGCATGAGTTTTACAACAATAAGCCCTACTTACGCTATTCCCGTTAGACGAAGCCTTAGAATTAAGTCTTTCCAAGGTTTAATTACTGAGGAGATGGAACCTAATTTGAATAGTCTTTTTAACGAGGACACGAGTAATTCCTCTAATCCTCCTAATGATGAAGAAGCTCTCCATGAGGTTTCTGTAGAACAACTTTCAAAATTGGATAACCAATTTGATGATTTTCAGCAATGGATGTCTCAAGAGTATCCCGATAGTCAAGCTCTTTCATTAATTGAGGGTCTAAAACGTATGGTTCAAAGTGATAAGAATGGAATTGATATTTTGTGTGGTATTGCACACATTGTGGATTCGAATGTGATGCCTATGAAGAGTTGTGCCAAAACTTTAGGTTATACACAACCTCCCACTCAAGTCAATCATTCTACTCCGTTGACAACTTCTATTGCTAGTATACCTACCTTTACATCAAACATAATGACTACTTCTATACAAAACATTCTGCCTATGATCACCAGACATGGGGGCAATCCTTCCTCTTCAATTAACCCTCTTCCTTCATTCAATCCAACTTCTTCATTCATTCCTTCAATAAGTGTTCCTATTACATCTCCACAAATGAACATGACGCAAGGGGGCAATTCATTTAACCATTCCATTCCTCCTAGTAGTGTTCCTTATTTCCAATCATCTCCTATGACTAACTATCATAGTGTCCCGCCACCTTACTCTCAATCAATACCTTCTTTCAATAACATAATACCTCCATCACAATCTAACACGTCTAATATGAACTCTTCGACTGAAGCGACCATTAACAATCTTGCACAAACTGTCTCTTCTTTACAACAACAAATTGCCTCTATGAATCAATCTAAGTTTAGTGTACCCACATTTGATGTTGCAAGCCCACTTTCTCTTAACATTGTTCGAGCTATTCCCCCTAAACATGTTGAAATCCCGCATTTGGAGCTTTATAATGGTAAGGGTGATCCTCTAACACATGTTAAGACTTTTCAAACAATATGTACCGATTTTTCTTATGACCAAAGGTTGCTTGCAAAACTGTTTACTAGGACCTTAAGAGATAAAGCCCTACAATGGTATTTCTCGTTGCCTTCTTATTCTATTACTTCTTTTGAACAACTTGCAAATGCTTTTATTCAACAATTTCAAAACAATATAAGTCCTAAAGTTACTTTGATTGATTTAATGCATTGTAAACAAGGTGTTAAAGAAAAAGTGACTGATTTCATTGGTAGATATAAGCATTTGTATGCTCAAATTTCTTTTCCAGTACCTGACAATGATGTTCAAAGAATCTTTATTTCTAATTTACAAAAAGATATTAGAGAAAAACTTCTGTTTTCTGAGTTTACTTCTTTCCAACAGTTGTGTGCAACTCTTCACAATTATCAACTGACTCTGAGTCAAATGGAACAAGCAAATCCTATGGCTCTGAGTGATAAGGGTGATAGTAGTCAACAACCATTTGGAAAGTTTAAACCGAACAGAGAGTCCATTAAATTCAATGAAAACATCATCAACAACAATGTGAATGCAGTATCAGGTGTGCCTCCTATTTCTAAGTTTTTCAAGAAAGAAAGAAAGTTTACTCCTTTGAATGAATCATTGCATAGTATTATGAATAAGTTATTGGAACAAAATGTGCTTACTCTCCCTCCTATAAAGCAAATAGATCCTGCAAAGATTAATTCACCCTATTTTGATAACAAATCTTTTTGTCAATTTCATCGTCAACCTGGGCATGATACTAAAAAATGTTTTGCTTTAAAGGGTAAAATTCAAGATTTGATTGATAATAATACTATCTCTGTTTTTGGTATGAATGATAAAGGCAACACATCTATAGCTCCTCCTAACCAAAATCTTAAGATTTTTACTGATCCATTACCTTGTCATACCTCTAATGTGATTGAGACTAATGATTCCTCTTTCTCATCTGATGGTCTTGTGTCTATGACTCTGAATGTGATTAACTTTGTAGAGCAGCAAGAAAACCCTAAAGAACCTTCCATCACATTTGATTCCAGTGAAACTATCAGGGCACCTGATGGTCCTTTATATATAGTTGCAAAAGTCAAGAATACACCTTGTCGTGGAGTGCTTATTGATTCTTCTTGCATGGTTAATGTTATTACTGAAGAATTTCTCTTTACTTTACAATTGAATCAAGTGATCTATGAAAAAACAGATGTGATTGTGAAATTATTTGATGCATTTTCCTCTCCTGCAATTGGTTCTATTACATTACCTATTGAGGTCCATAACAAATCCCTTGATGTGAACTTTGCTATTATTCCATCGTCCGAACAATTTCGTGTGAAGCTAGGCTATCCTTGGCTATCTTCCATGAAAGCTATTGCTTCTCCTATTCACAAGTGTTTGAAATTTCCCCATAATGGTGAAGTTGTTACTGTCAATCATAGTCTCTTTGAACCAACTGAAAGAACTTCTAGTGTTCCTATTGATTATTTTTGGCCTAAACAATTCCAATCTCTTCCATCGTGAAGTGATCATCTTTTCAAATCTTATCAAAAGTGGAAAATAGATATGATCCTATCTCTAAGTGAACCTAGAACACCCAAACTTGATATTCCTATCATTCTTGAGAAGGAAGTTCTTCCTTTGAAAGATAAAACTAATGTCTTTCCTCAAGAAGATTCCCAACCCATTCCTATGGATGTGACTATGTCTATGTCTGATAAACTTTCTAACAGTAGACCTATACCTCCTCGTCATGATGGACTTGGTCTCCTTCCTAAACCAAATATTCCTCCTTTATATGGAGCAGTTCCTCCTCCTTCCTTTTATAGAGAGAAGAGACCTTCCTCTTCTCCTATTATCTAGCCTAAGAGACCACAACCTAAACACCCAAGTGATAAGGATGAGAACATTCCTCCTCCTCAATCTTCTCAACTTCCTACTAAGACTAGATGAAATCGTTCTACGCACAAATGCCGACAAAAGTGTCATCTTAGAGCTTGTGCAGTTGCTTCTCAAACTTTGCAATCTCCAAAAACACCTTCAGCTAGTATTATTCCATTTTCTCCTCAGCTAGAAATTGAGCCAAAATCTCCTAAACATAAGATGCATGATGGTTTTGATCCTGTGCGAGTTAAAGATCCTATTTTTATAAATCTCGATGATGATATAGATGAAAATGTTATTCATGATGAAACTGCTACTTCTCTTGCTTCTGATAGTGAATATGAATTTGTTGATATTGATAACCATTTATCTAACGAATTTTCTAAAGCACTTATCCTAGCTCCTAGACAAGAACAACGTGGTTTGGAACATGAACATAGCCCTTGTTTGGATCTTGTGATAGCTCCATCTGTTGTGTTGGATGTTCCTCCTCTAGCGTGTTTCCTGCCTTCCCGAAATATTGATCAGCAAGATCGGGGGGTAGATGACGTACTAGACTAGTTTCATTAGCATAGCAGATTCTCTCCTCTTTTTTGTTACTTCTTCTATGTGTTATTCTCATTCTTCTATTTGTTGTCCTTAGTGTTGTCTACTTTAGGATGGTGCAAAGCATTGAGATCTCTTTTGGTCTCTCTCATGTTGACTCAAAAGACACATGTGTTCCCTTCTTCCAGGTGACCTTCCTTGATTGGGGAATGAAGAACAATTATGCATACATACATATGATATACATGAATTATCATATAGCATACTGACCCTGAGGAAAGTGAAGTCACCTCGTGCTTTGTGTTTTGTGTCTATTATCCTTGGGTTTATCTCACACTTGGGGGCTAAATCTTTGTGATAACGTGCTCCTTTCCATTCTCATTTCTTATGTGTATCACTACCTTAAAGAAATCACCCCCGTTGAGGCATGTGCGATCTCTTTAACATAGGGGGGCATACACCCCGTTCATATCTCTTCAAGATACTTGAAAAATTCTTGGCGAACTTAGCTTTGCCTTGAAAATTTTTGGTATTTTTCTTACATGACTCATAGTGAGGGAACCTTACTACTGACAGTCATGGTTCTCCCTCGTGATCTTCCCTTTTACTTTGTCAATCGAAGTCGTAAGATCCTTAGTCCACTGGGGGCTTGGTGTATCTTGCCTCCTTGACGTGGTGAAAGTCTTTCAATGTTGTTTCCTTGTACTTTACCGGAAGTATGGGCGTATGCTTATACTCCCGCTAAATTGGGGGCTAAATGTAGCATCCTAAAATTGTGACACTTGCAATTTTGACTGCATTTGGGTCTTCATGATGGCAACGCAACACTGAACCTGAATGGAGACCCTGAAACCTGTTTATGACATCAAAAACTGCATTTTTCAGCACCCTGGCCTGATCCTCCTTGCACCCTGCTGTCCCAAGAGGTGGGACCATGGCGCCCGACGCCCTAGTCCCCTAGGACCATGGTGCCCAACGCCCTGGTCCCTGGCCCTATTTTGGGCCCGGTCTCTTATATGGGCTTCGGGTCTTTAAGTTTGCAAATTGGAAAATAAGGTTGCTATGTCGGCCCAAGGTCCGAAAAATCAGTCTTTCAACCCTAATTGGCAAGTATATAAACTACATTTCCTCTTCCATTTTGAGGAGGAAGGACATATGTGTGCAAGATGTGAAAGCGATATTAAAACACTCAAACATTCAAGCATTCAAGCATTCAAGCATTCCTTCAAGCAATTGATCATTCTATGTCTCCATTCAAGGCTAAGTGTTGCATTCAAGACAAGGATTCAACCATTGAAGAGGAGATCACTTACAACTTACAATATACAACAACATTTACACCTTCACATGTAAGAATACAAACATTCTTACAACAAGGTATCAGTACTTGTTTACATTACAATCATTTACATTTACAGCATTCTCATTTCTTGGTTAATTCCAAAACTGGGGTTTGACCTAAGGGCAAACCCCTAATCCCTAACCCCCCAATCATCCTCTCTTTTCTATGTGTAGGTTGCAGGTACGCGGCTCTAATTGAAGATCTGGAATCCTTGTGCAGAGACGAACAGATCCCCCTTCGTTTCACGGATTTTTCGGAGGACCGTGTGCACGTCGGGCGCCATCGTCCTGGCAACTTTCGCTCGAATTTGCAGAATAGCACCGTCTTGACATTTTATTGCTAATTCCAGGTCTGCATCTTCATCTTATATTCCTATCTCTGTTTATAAGCGAATCTTTCTCACTTTACATGCATTCCTAGCTCAATGCTTCTATCTACATTCTTTACAAAAGAGGGTAGCCTTGCTGTCTTAACCCTTGAAACTCATTTAGAATCCAATCTTGCATTGTGTGGGATTGCATCTTGTGGGTTTCAACCCCTCTTTTGAATGTAAAGTCTCCCCTAAGTGAAAACCATCAACCCTAGTGACCTCCTTTCTCTCTCCTTGGAGGGGAGGGGAGAACAACTACGGTTCGATCGCGCTTTTTCCGCTTTACACCTACAATGTACTCATGTGACTTCCTTGTTTGTGCAACACATCTTCAAACAGGTACATGTGATCCAGTGTGAGTACATTCACTATCAGCATATCTTAAAACAAGTACATGTGATCTAGTGAGAGTACTATTGCTCTGCAGCCTCACAACATATCTTGTATCTTCTCATTCTTCTCATCCAATGTTGATGTGATTTAGGTAACATTTTTCCTCTTCATCACAAGCAACCACTCAAACACCTTTCCCATCGAGCTTGTACACTAGTCACAACCTTTGCAAGCTAACAACTATTCACTTAGTTGATCTGACTTCTCCATGTCAACACCTTACTTACCAGTTGACATCCTTTCCTTACCAGTGATGCTCTGTACCAGTACCGACCACCTTACTATTCCTTCTACACAATTCAGGCACCAAATTCTATGTTGGTGGCTCCTGGGGTCATCTGTAACACAAGGTGAGATCAAAGATATATCAACCTGTACTCCTCCTTGACAGTGTTCCCTATACATCTCTCATACCAGTAGACATCCCATATCAGTTGACATCAATGACAACATAATGCCAACAATCTCCCCCTTTGGCATTTATGTCAACTCTTGTAGTATCTAGCATAGTACATAATCCTTATCTCCCTTGCTGTGATCCATGGATTCTCACATATGTAGTATGTAGTATAATATAGTCATTCTTCTTCCCCTTTGACAAAAGTGACAAAGGGCACTGTCGGGAGCTCATTCGTCCCTGTATTTACCAGTCACTGACATAATTCTTTCTCCCCTCTTTCTTTACTAGTTGTTCCTCTTCCTCTGTTGGGCAACCTGCATCACCTCCTATTTGATCCAAATTTCTTTAGGAATCGAATGTGATTGTACTAACAATACAACCAACCAGAGGACAGGTAGATACCCCTTATAATAAACTTCTCCTAGGTATTCCTACTGAATCTTCATTATCTGTAGTTTGGGCAGTCAGTATCCTTATTAGTTCAAGCATTTTGTCTCTCCATCATCAGCTCTTGAACTCCCCCTGAGTCACACATCTCAGGTTCTCATCACCAATCAGGTCCAATACCAGGACTCCAATCTTCACGATATATCAGTTTAGCTATGCATATGTGATCATCTGATGATCCTACAATTCCATTGTAACCACCACAGCCTATGACATGATCCTAGATCTACACTATTGGGAATCATTAAATTCGAGTCAAGTTTAGAGGTCCAATTCAAAAAATTTCTCTGCGTTTCCAAATGATCATAAAATGAGTCAATTTGAATGGCCTAGTTAGAGAGAGAGTAAAATGGAGCCAGTTGATTTTCAAAGGCTAAGGATTGAGAAATGTGTCCTACACCTATCATTTGATTAAAGAAGTGTTGTGCAACTTTTAGAATTCAATTTGGATCAATTCATCAGGTACCCATTTCAAAGGGTGAGTTGAAAGTGCATGTTAGGTGTAAATGCAGATTTTATTGAGTAGCCTTCTTTGAGCTCCTATATCTTTTTACCTATGGATCTTCATGTTAAAATTAAAAATGGATTTAATTATATGTATAAAAGTGTGCCTCCATGCAAAATTTCAAGTCTCTATGAATCCATTTGCTCAATCTATTAGCAGTTTGTATGGTTTGACAAGTCACTGTTTCAGCTGCTAGTCGGAGCCCTGTTTTGCATAAGTGTAAAAGTTGCCTCAGTGAATGTCATGTTAGAATGTTTCTTCTAGGCTATTGTTGGTATAAATGAAAAGCTATGTTTCCAGTTTCAAGCTCCTACCAATCTGTTTAGTCGGTTTTCAAAAGGGTTTCTTGAGCCATCTATTTCAGTGTTCCGTATTTTCATTGTCGTATCAGTTAAAGTAGCTATTTTCATGAGTGCACTATTTGTACCCAGTCAGCCTTTTGGTCAAATTGAGCATTATAAGTTCTGATATGTACTTCAAGGTACCTATGTCTTAGATTTGAGGGTTTACAGAGATTGTTTGATATTTTTAAGAAAGGCATCATGAGTTGCCTGTGCACTGACTTCATCAGGTCCACAGTGCCAACAAAGCCAGTTGGTCATCTTTGACCATTAATATCTCTTCACTTGAGATTAATCTTGAAAAATTGCTTGGTAGAGTTCATGTTTGTATGTCAGAGTACATGCCTGTCAGATGGCAAGGTCCAAAAAGGTGTTTTGACTGGTTTGAAAATTATGTCTTCGCGATTAAATGTGAAAATGTGGTATAGACACTTGAAAGTTGCAAAACTCAGTTTGATGATCCGAAAATGGTGTCGATTGATTCTAGAGGCTTGTTGCATGAAAACAAAAAAAATTTAGTTGGGCCCACTTTGGGGCCCGACTTGGCTCATGCCTGTGCATTAAATTTTATGGCAAAATGGTCTTAAATTCATGGTAATGTATATCAATGTCAGCTTGACTGCAATTCGCCAGTTGGACAGTGAGAAGCGACTTCATTTTATTTTTTGTATATGGATTGATGGCCATATAGCTGAAATGCTAATGTGTAAGCTATTTTTAGTTGGAGGTAGGAATGTTTGGTTTTATTAAGCCAAGTATTTCTTATAATGCAATTGGCATGTGAGCGCAAAGTAAATGGAATGTGTTTTGAAAAGGCCTTTTGAAACATTCAGCCAAATGTATTTTGGCAGTTGGAGCAAATCATGAAATAGATTGGGGTGAGTGGTAAAAGAAAGTTGAGTTTGTTTTGAGAAGGTTCCAAGTGTATGCATTTGGCATGAAGCCAAATTTCCTTGGCATGGCATGGTCTTCCCTCTTTGTATGGCATTACACCAAATTTTAACTTTCAAGCACATAAACAAATCAAATGGCACAAGGCAAGTGCACTGCCAACATCCTCCATGCATGGTGTTAACTCTCTAAGCAAGTTGTTCAAAGCATGGGGAAACAATATATTGAAAGTGGAAAATCAGATCCAAAGCATAAGCTTGAAGAAGACCGTTGGAGGTAAACAAATGCCATTGGCAGGTCTAAAACTAGCTGATCTTTTCCCCCTCTGCATGGCATTGTAAAAGCATTTGAAGCCATTAAACCAAACAAATTGGCATGTTTAATTTACATGTTTTCCTTTCTTTTGTGTGAGCTGCATGGAGAGCAAGGAGGTCTTTTAAACGAACTTCCAAGCAATGCGTTCAGCAGGCTTGTTGAAAAAGCATGGCAACTTTCAAAATGCACATTGCCAAGTCAAAATGTCAGCCTGTGTGGTGTTTGGTGAGCAAAATTTTCAAGAAAGTCTTTGGAAAATGTAATGTCAATCATCCCTCTACATGGCTGGTGCAAAATGTTTTCCCCCTCCCATGTTGGACACAGTGAAACTGCAGAAACTTTTATGCAATTCACAGTTACAAATCCATTCAACCTCCCTATGTGGTATGGTGGAGGAGAAGTAGTATGAAATATTTCATACAAGTATTATTGGCAGACATTTTGGATATGGATGAGGGAAGGAATTGAAACATAACAAATCCTCTACGTGGAGTGGCTATTTGGGAGGCTGTAGAAACTTCAAACAAGTCTTTTGGCAGGCGTTCTCCATGACTTTACCAACACTTCCCTCCCCTCTACATGGTTTGGCCATTGAGAACATGGAGCCAATGCAATGTGGCAGGTGCATGAGCTTCTGCGAGGTGGGTGAGTTGCAAAAGGAAGTTGAATGGGCATTCAAACCTTCAAATTAATACAAGTTGCAGGTGTAGCTATTTGGCAGCCCCTGTGTGGAGAATGAGGAAAGGCATTGAAACTCCAGCATCCTCCCTTTGCATGGCTAGTATGAAACCCACTGAAGCTTCCAAGCAATGCAAATGATAGAAAATGCCATTAAAACTCAGGAAAAGCTTCAAAATGCACAGTCTCAAGAAAATACATTTATCCCACATTCGCTAGGTGAAGGGATGTTTTAGTATTTAAAACTAAGGCTCCACACTACCATAGTGTCAAAGCCTCAAGGGCTTTTGACACAAGGTGTTGGTTGGGTGCCAAGGCAAACACCACATACGTGGGCATGCTTCTCGAAGCTACCAAGGAGGTCGAGTGGTGACCAGGTGGACCCCATGCAGGCACGGATCCCCAAGTGAGTTTTGCAAAGAGAGGGTGACTTAAATGGTGAGTAGGTTGCAGGAGATCCGACGACACGCATTGTTTCGCAGGGTGGAGATGCTCGCCAGCTAAGCTTCATGAAATGGTGAAAAGACTAATGACTGAGAAAGTTCATCAAATATCTACAGTGCACATCGATTCACGTAGGGAAGATGATCGAGAGTTAAGCTTTGCGAAATGGCAAAAAGCATGTGCAAAAAAATGAAGGTTAAAGATCGCACATCTTGGAGATGATCTGACGACCAGTGTGGTTTTGTGAGCCAAAGATGTACACCCGTTACCCTTCATAAAATGGAAAAAGGTGTTGTGGTAGGTCCAGGTGGAGGTCCAGCTCACGGGTCCTGTCCAGTGGTGCTGAGGTGGTGATGATGTGGCGCTGAGGTGGTGACAAGCAAGCAGTCCAGTGGCGGTCATGAGGTGGACAAGTGGTGAAAGTTGAGGTGTCATCCTAGGTGGCACCCAATGGACCCTATCAGTGAATCACAAGCTACCATGTGGCAACGCGTCAGGCCAAAAATAGGTGAAAATCAAAGTTAAATTGCATAGTTGAGACTATAGGAAAAAATTGAAAAATTTAAATGACAGAGGCTAATTTTTGCCTGAAATATCAAGTATTATATATCATCGAAAAGCTCTCGAAATGAGAAATCCATTCATGAAGTTTGTTTCAATAGATATCAAATATTTTGAGAGCATTTTCCATGGGAAGGAGAAAGGAAATGAAATTCAGTTGGAAAAAGAGACACTTGGCAATTTCTGTTGCAGACCTAATCTTTTTACTCTTCTTCTTAGTCTCTATTCTTCTCATTTGAGGGATGATCACAAGAATATTTTGTAAGAAAACTCTGGCAAAATATATTTAGGGCCTTTTTTTGGTTTTGAAGGATTACTCTGAGTTATCTAAAGATTTTGATGAAGGATATCAATATACAGATCAAAGCATTTTTGAGCCTAGATTTTTGTTGTCGTCTTGTATGCATGATTGATTTACTAGTTTGGTTAAATAATCTAGGGTTATTTGATTGAATGATTTGCAAGGAAAATTTATAGAGATGTTTTAGGTTTTTCTCTTAAGGAGGGAAATTAGAAATACTTAAAATCTTTCTATTAGTAATCAGTAATTCTGCTTGAATTTGATAACTGGGTTTAGCACAAAGGTAAAATCTATATATGTCAGATATAAATAAATTTGGTGTAGTCAGAATGATGAAATGTATGTGGATTTCCTATTTAGAATTCTTATCTATTCTTAGGTGACTCTGAAGCCCAAGATAAGGCACTGGTATAGTTTGCTAGGTTCTATAACCTTCTCGAAGATCAATGAAAATGATTACAAGTCTTTCTTTTATGTTTAGTTATGTTGAGGTGATAAGGTTTGCATAATGTTGGCACTAGTCTTCTTTGTAAGTCTTTAATTGCATCTATGAAAGAGTGATCACAAAGGGTAAACCCGCCTAAGCTAAGTGAAAGCTTGAAGTGTAGAAGGTTTTGGTATAAACCTTGTTCTATGTTGTCTTTTGTTTCTGTTTCTTGTTGTTTCTCTCCATAAGTGACAGATATTTTAGATTCGAGTGGGGAAAACAAAGAAATGAAAATTTGAGACCAACATACACAATGCCAGACAATGTTATCATCATGCCAAGAATTAAACTGGTAAGCCCCTGCATGATCAACAACCAAGCCAACTCATGTCATTCAGGTCTTCATCAACTCCACCTGAGACATAACTTCACTCCATGCTACTAGGGCTATTGCAATGACCTCCAACCTCATTGTCTTACATAACCTACAAGTACCTATTAGCAGTCATACCGATAACAATCTGCACATACCAGTTTCTTGTACTGGTCCATTATCACTATTGGAGCACCTTCGTGTGACTACTCACATCTTATGTCACCATGTTTCTGAGTCCAATTGTTATCTTGTCATGCACAGACACAAGAGTAGCGATCCAACATTCATTTGTAGGTGTGTAGTCAATGAATCCTCTACACATACTTATCACCTTCTTCCTCTACACTAGCAACAACATGTTCTTTCATGTTGCCTTATTCATTTAGGGAGGAATGATGAATTCAATGTGCTACTCCCCTTGAGGTTTTGCATCTCCTTTAAGCCTTAGGACATATCATGTGTGCATCAAATGCACAATGTCGGTCCATGGTCTTCTTCCTCCATACCTTCTTGGTCTCATTCTTCTTCCCATTTTTAGATTTGGGAGCATCTTCTGCTAATGATTCTTTTCTTTTCTAGATTTTGCATCATAGCTAGAAGTAGTGCTATAGTAGCACACAAAACCCATCCCAACTTCATGATTGGGTAATCTCTTGACATACCAGTTTGACCATCTTCTTCTGGTCATGTTGTTGTGATTGCCAGCCAAAACTGGTGGACCTCTTGCGCCTGTAGGGACAATTCTCCTTTGGTTCCATGTAGGTCTCTGACTTCCATATTCTCTGAATTCACCTTTTTGCAAAGCATAGTTATACCGGCCACCATGTGATTGCAGGTTCCTCTTCCTGCACTCAAACTCTCTATAGCCGAGACCATTGCAATTATGACCAACAATATTTGCATGCTTGGGAGAGGGGACATGCATGTATCTACTCCTAGATATATTTTTCTCATATGCTTGATTTCTAAGAGATCCTACATTATCCTTTCTAGATCTCTTTCTACATTCCCCTACCCTATGGCCATAAGCATTGCAAGCAAAGTACTAACTAGTAAATGATGGCATATGACTTACAAATTTATTTTGCAATGCATGAGGAGATCTTACTATTTTTGCATCTCCATTTATTCTTCTTTGAGAATGGATCCTTGGTTGTCCATTCTGAGCAACTCTTCCATCTGGTCTCTTCTTCTCCTACACTTGCTTTTCCCTATGGGTGGTATCATCCCTTTGTCCTCTGTCGATAGGAGGTCTTCTTTGATGCTTCCTCATTTTCTTGCTTCTGGTGAAGTTGTCTTCTCCCATCTTCCCTTTACCTTTGGGATATGCATTGTTCCTTCTTCTTGCAGCACCAGTCTTCGTTCTTGTCTGCAAGTCTTCACTGGTTGTTCTTAGGTCAACCTTCTTCTGAGGAAAATTTCTTACTATGAAAGTTTGTCCCTTGTTTTCTCCATTTGAGGAGACAAATAGAATGTCATTGTGGGGGACATTCTTGTTGGTGCAGCATTCACTGACACCACTACATAAACCTTTAGTGCCCTTGGCATGCTTTTGTTTCTTTAGCATTTTGTCCAAGGCATCATTACTGCCATCAAACCAGATTCTTACCTTGAGCTCATCCTAGAATTTCTCAAGGTCATTTCAGAGAATCTCTATTTCTCCAACCAGCTATAGATATTCTCCATTTTTTACTTCTAGCCTTGATGCTAGATCTTCACACTAGTATTCCTCAGTGCCTTCTTCTTGAGTCTTCAACTCTAAGATGCATTTCTCAGATTCTTCAAGGCATTTCATTAACCGGTTCTGCTCCACTATAGCAACATTCTTGAATAGCTTGTATTCCTTTCTTAGATTCTCCATTTTACCTTCCTTTGAGTCCAAGACTGATTTCAAATCATCAGTCAATCTTTTTGTCTCTTCTAGTTGAGTGGTCAATAGACCAACTTTTTGGTTTGATTCTTCAAGGCAGGTTCTCAACTAGCTGCAATCCTCATGAACTGATCTTTTTTAGATTTTGAAATCACTTCTAACTTTTTGAAGCTCTTCTAGAGCACTTACCAATTCACACTCGAGATCTACTTCTGCATCTTCTTCTTCTTCCCCTTTACTATCAAATAGATCTTGATGGCTAGATCTATCTACCTTGTCTCCTTCTTCCTCATCATCATTGCCAAACACATCTAGTCAGTGGGATCTGTTTGCCTTATCACTTTCAGATGTGTGCACCTCATCTTTAGATCCTTGAGCCATGAAGAGGTTGGTTCCTTCTTCATCAATGTTGCGATTGCTAGTGGATCTACCTTCATTATCTGCACATGTATCTATTGCATTGTTCTTCTCACTTCCACACATTGATCTAGTGGTACAGGGTTCATTTTCATAGAGCTTCCTTAGTCTATCCCATAGACTCTATTGATTTACACTTATCCACCTATGAGGAGACATCACCGGTGAGCCCACTGAATATAGCTTTCATGGCTTCTTCATTGCACATGCAACTTCTTTCTTCTTCAGATCCGGTGGGAAGACTGACATTCTTAGGGAGACTATTGATAACCGACATCCATACATCAAACCCTAGAGAGGATAGGAAGACTTACATTCTACAACTCCAAATAGAATAGTTTGAAACATCAAACATAGGAGCAGGGATTGACACTAAACAAACCATTGTATCCTTAATCCAAAAGCTACCCAAGTTGGAGAAAGCTCATCTAGCTGGGAACTTGGCTCTAATACCAATTGTTTGACACAATGCACCACTGAGAGGGGGAGGGGGTGAATTAGTGGTTCTCAAACTTTTCCCTTTAGCTATCCTATGTGAGCATGCTGGTTAATAGGATCTAACACAATGGAGACATACCGGTTAGTGAGGAGACCAACTCAAAAAACAACCATACACAAAGAAACATCTCATAACACCAGGATGTATGAGAAAAATCCAAGATGGAAAAAACCACGGTGAGCAATGTTGTTGGAGTCTACTGCTCCAATCGAGCCTCACAATGAAAACACTATTTGCAAAGTTTAGGGAACCAACCCAAGTAGCACTAACCGCTGACTTTATGGGATACAACCCAATGGAGCTACAACCCCTGCACCAAGCTACAACTCAGTGATCACAATGTACACTTCAAATACAAAAGTAGTTGTCTTGTTACAAGTGAATCTTGCAACCATTACATATACCTTACTCTGCCGGTGAGATACCTTCTCTGCTACACTGACTCACTTCTCTTTCTTCTCTTCACCTGCTACTTATTTGCAGGTAAACTCTATCGGTACACCTCACCTCTTCTTCTACTCTATTGGATCTTCTACCTTACTCTTTTCTCTTTACTGATACAACACTTTGTTAGTTTTCTGTTTTTCTTCTCTGCATTTTCTTTCACTTCTTCCCTGTCAGTATGGACATTACCAGTTCTGCTTTGCTACAAGTTGAACACTTCAACCTGACTTTCACCCACCCTCACTCTCTTCTAAGATACTTGTTGAGCACTTGGTTGTTTTTCTCTCACATGCAGAAGTTACACTTAGTCACTTCGTAGTAGCACTATCTTCTTACCTTCAACAACACTTTCCTATCTCTTAGGCTTGCATATTTATAACCTAGACTTCCCACCAAAAACTAATTCAAACTTGGTGCCTTAGGGTTTTCTCATTGATCATGAGGCACATCAAATCCAATCAGATCTGATCAGATCACAACTCTGATATTACTTCCTACATATTTTCACTAATATCATGTCTTCCAAAACATACCTTCCTTCTTCAGTAACCTTCAATCAATCTGTCAACTTTGCTCAGTCAATCGCTATAAATGGACAAGTTGTTTCCTTCACCTATTTCGATCTGCACAATCAATCTGTCTTGGATCTTCAGCCGCACAACTCTACAACTTTACCTCAATCTTTGTAGTCACCATTAATGTCTAACCAATCACAACTACCTCTTTGACCCCAGATATTATCATCCTCTACACATTCACTACCTCAGCTCTGCGTGGCATCCATGTTGACCATCTACTAGTTTGGTTCTTCAAGTCAGTCTAGATGGGATCACCGACCAAACCCTCTACCGATTTCTCTTCTTTGCCGGTATACAAACCCTGCTGGCATCTTACATTCTACCGGTTAACTCATCATGTCTACTATTTGTTGAACTATCGGTGGAACACCTTGATTGGTTGTTAGACATGTCTATATAAAGCATGTAGATTCCCACAAAGTGGGAAGACATCTACATCTGCAGCTTGCTCATAGTACTGGTGGGCTTTCATACTGGTAAAATTTATTGATCACACTATATCATCAACCTTCACCAGACACCATCTTCAGTCTGACCATTCCTATGACTACATCTGATCAGCCTTGCCCTCTCCTTGATCAGCTTAGACTACTTCACAACCAGTTTGTTAAGATGACAAACACATCACTTCTTCTATACCAGCATCACAACATGCCTTCACTATCAGTCCAATGCATAACCTTTTTCTCATGCTCTTGAGGCATCCCTTTTGTTTCACCAGTGGATCTGGTGTGAGCCTTCAGGTACTTGCCTTTACCTCTTCACTCTTATCTCACCAAATAGTAATGCACATAATGCATAATAGGAGATAAGCTCCACTTACCAGTGGAGTGACACCTTGTCTTTTGCATCTTGCAATGTACTCATGTGACTTTCTTATTTGTGCAACATATCTTCAAACAAGTACATCTGATTCGGTGTGAGCACATTCACTATCAACATATCTTAAAATAGGTACATGTGATCCAATGAGAGTCTCATTGTTCTGCAACCTCACAGCATATCTATGATCTTTTCATTCTTCTCATCTAGTGTTGATGTGATTTAGGTAACATTTTGCCTCTTCATCACAAGCAACCACTCAAATACCTTTCCCATCTATCTTGTACACTGGTCATGACCTTTGCAGGCTAACAACCATTCTTTTTAGTTGATATGACTTCTCCATGTCAACACCTTACTTACCAGTTGACATCCTTTCCTTGCCGGTGATGCTCTGTACTGGTAGCAATCACCTTGCTATTCCTTCTACACAAACCAGGCACCAACTTGTGTATCGATGGCCAGGGAAAACTTTAAGAAACCCCCCCCTTGGACAAGGTGTAAAAACCTGGTGAAACTTGTATAATTCCGAGGAAAATTTTAATTTTACTAGCGAATTTTTGCGGTTTACAGAGAAAAATAATAATCTCCATTGGCGAATTAGCCGTGATCTCTCAAAGTTTGTGAAAAATCCTGGCGAATTATAATGTTTTTAAAACCCAAAAAATATTTGCATGGGCTAATTGTAATGTTTATTAAAACCAAAAAAATATTTGCATTGGCGATTTCAACCTATTTTCAAACCATTAAAAAAGAAATATTGGCGATTTCAACCTATTTTCAAACCATAAAAATAAAATATTGGCGATTTCAAGCTATTTTCAAACCATAAAAAAAAATATTGCCGATTTCAAGATATTAACTTTAAGTCATTAAAACACGTGGCACACAGTCGTCAACTCTCTGCCTGGAAGACTGCCCATTAGAGCATCTCATGACCTAGCAACAAGCCCTTATGACTCTCTCTATCTCCAACTCGCAAGCTGAAAATGCTCAGCCTTCATAACCTCGAGATCTAGCAACTGAGGGAAACTGAACTGCCACTCACCAATTCTCAACCACAAAATGTTAAGTCCTCCTCACTACAGCAACTTGGAGATAGTGGTAACTTTAACCCTTGTCGCATACTCGCCAACATAAAATTATTTATCTCTTAACCACTAGCACTTCACTCGCAAGCTCGTGGCATGATCAGGTCTTCAAACATTTAACTTCACGAGTTGGCGATAACCATTAAACCTAACCACAAATTGTCTAGTCGCTAGCTCGTGACCTAAAAATGCTAACATTAAACAAACATGAGAGCTAGCGACAACTGTACGAAATGAGTTACTTGCTAACTCTCGTGGATATAATGTATGACATCAGACCAACTCGAGACCTCGCGACCAAAGCAATTTCACTAACAATATCCAACTCGGTAACATAAAATGCTAACACCCAAAAAAGCTAGAGACCTCACGATGTAAACCCAAACCAACTTGTCGCCAGTTCGTGGCTTGATCACCTCTTCAAACATTTTACCTCATGAGATGGCGATAACCATAAAACTTAACCACAAACTATCTGGTCGCTAGCTCGCAACCTAAAATTTTTAAGGCTTGGATGCTGACTCATTCCTGAGGGAGTAGTTTTAAGGTTTCTCCTAAGTCAAGGTTGATTAGACAAGCGAGGATGATGGTTTCAGAGGCATAAAAGGATTGTATAGCTTCTGAGTTAGAGATGGGAGATCACGGATTTCTTTGAGAAATAAGAGCACAAGTTGCTTGTTGTCAGGGATTCTAATTTCTGAAGTAGAATTTTTCCAGTCAAGGAGGAATAAAATCACAACAAAATCATTCACAATAGATGAGCCTTAGCAGGATACAGTGGATTTGATAGGTATGACATGACTTCTAAAGTCTACAGTCATGTTGAAAAACACCAAAATGATGATTTTTCACATGAATGAGCATCACCAAATGAAGTGTGAAAATGTTATAAATACAATGAAGTGGTGACTTAATTGGTAGAAGAGAAAAGAAACCTTTTTCATTTTCTGAGAGTGTTTTTTTCCTTAGAAAGGAAGATGATGTTTGAGCAGGATTGTGCATGGAGTTGTTGTGTGCTCTGTGATACCGGATGGGTGTTTATTTGTTTTCTTCTATGTGAGTTTTTTATTGTCAGAGGGGTTGTGAAAGTGAGAAGGACTGCTAGAGGGGGTGTCAAAGCCTTTTCTTGTCAAGAGAGGTCAAGCATGGGACATCCTCTGCTTCTACTCTACCATAGGATGGCAAGGGATTTGAAGAAGGAGCCCATAGAGGAATGAAGGAAGGATTTTTTTTGGTGGGGAGTGGCAGCCAGTCATCTTTGTGAGGACATGGAAGCTGTGATCCCTCCCCAACATATTACATTTACCCTAAATCTCATGTTTCCACTTTCCCTGATCGTGGGAATGAAGGCTCGAGCTCCTCTTTCCATTTTCTCTATTCTTGGGCATGAAGGCTTCCTCCTCTATTTGGAAATGATCTGTTGGACAAAAACGTAACATCTCACATTCCATCCAAAGGCATCAGGGTGATAATGGCATGGCTCAAGCAGTTTTGCAAGTTGTATAGTCATTGGGGTTCCTTTTCTAGTTCTAGTAGTGATTCTAGACTGTAGGTGAATGGAGCAAGTTGTATACTATATAGTCATTTATAGATCAAATAAAAAGCATTAAGTGTCAAGCTTTGTGTAGGTTCTTGAAGGAGTTATATATCAATTTATTTTGTGTACAATTCTATCTATTTCAAATGATCAGAATCATGAGTTTTAACTTTTTTCATTTGTTGCATTGTTATGGTGTATGTAATTTTTCATTTAATGCTTCCTATTAATTATTATGCCCAGGAATGCAAAATTTGTGTTATTCTAGAATCATATTAAGGATTCACCTCATTGTAACTGGTGGGTGGATTATAGTCATAGAACACCTCCATATATATTACATAAACATCCATAGCATATAAAATCATAAGAGTATTAAGGATGAAAGTATCAAACAACACAATAGATAGGAATACAACATAATTAGTAAAACATGCATGCAACTCAATTAAAGGGAATAACTTTTGAGGATCCAATTCCATGATAGATGTTACAGAAAAATCACAATTTCATAATCAAAGGCAAACAAGAAAACATATTCACCCACAATGAATCAACTATTATAATTGGAAGGTCACTTCACCAAGTCAACATCAAGACAACAGACCAGTGCCTTATCCTAGGGCATGGAGTCACTTACAATTCAAAGACAACCTGATAATAAACTTCAATAAGATTCATTTTCAGATAAATAGGAATGAAATTATGAATAATGCCATTACATACACAACACAGATTCATATGTAAACTGAAAAAACCCTTGACCATTCAATTCACTATGAAAACATAAATTCAATACAAAGACAATTATGTGAAGATCTCAAACTGCAAATGATATTGATATTATATTCATAATGAATCATGATATCAGAAAGTAAATTCACAATGTGATTCAGCTATGGACTTATCAAATTCTTGAACAATTGAGCTATTATAACTATATAAGAGTTTTCATGTTTCAACATCAATAGAAGTGACCAACTGGCCATCCCTATCTACCAATCAAAAAGAAAAAGTGGCCATCCCTTTCAAATTAATCTTGGAATCCTTTTATAAGATGAGGATTCAATAAGCTTGGAATTACTATGAGGAATCATGGGTAGCAACCTCAACCTGACATTTCTTTTTTAGCTTTAGCATGGCTTACCACCTGTCCACCTCTTTGTTTATTGGCTACCTAAATGCCTTTACCTCTTCCAACTTTGCAACTGAATCTATCCATCTGGCATGTGTAACTACCCTGGACTCAACAATAAACTTTGCATGGTCAACCTCAACCTTGAACAGTGAATCAAGAATACCGTTAAGGAAATCAGCATCAACCTATTCATTTATATGCTTGATTATTTCTTCTTGCTCCAAAATCAAATCAAATTCATTGGTCCAATCAGAAAATGATTTCAAATCTCCATTACTACCATAAATTGAAGGCACCAATTTACTATAACCTTCCCCAAATGTCTGCAATTTTTCATTTATAAACACATCCTTCCCTGTAAAAAATGCATAAGCTGCATTCATTACCTCCACCATGTATTTAGTGTCACTGATCTTGGGAGGGAACTCATCACTATACATCATTGCAGTATCTAGCTTATCCATTAATCTGCTTCTTCCTAACCAAACATTAAACAAATGTCCAAGAAAAGCGACAGCCTCAAAGGATGTTTTACTTGCCTCTTTCAAAGAAATGTGCAAATCATGCACTACCATCAATTTTCCTTTCAATACATTAATCTTGTGTTTTAGAATTCCTGACACAATAGAGATAGCATTGACATTTTGTTCCTTTTCAAGCTTTTCAATTTTCCCTGTGTACTTCTCCATTTTTGTTGTCACATCAGCTGCTATTTCTTGTACTTGTTCTGTTACTTCTGTAATCTGTATTGGAGGGGGCTCATTTGCAATTTTTTCTTTCAACTCCACTAACTCTTCCTCTAGAGTGCCTTTCTTCATCAGTTTCTCTTCATATTTTTTAGACAATGCAATCAATTGGGTATATGTTTCTTTGTATCTTCTTGACAAATCCTTTGTTTTTGACAAATTCATGAAAGAAACTTGAGTCAAAAATGAGTCAATCTCCATGTCAGTTGTGTTTTGCAAGTTCCAGATCATTCTGTCAGCTTTCTTTTCTACTTGGATATTTAGAAGGTGAGGCTTTTGAGTGGAAGGGGCCAAAGACCAAGCAAAAAGTGTCTTTGACTTAGGATTAAATCTTGATCCTCTTATTACATCTCCAATTTCAAATTTAGTTTTAAACATTGGGTCCTCTTGCTTCCTAATCTGATCAATAATAAAAATAGACTGGATATCCCAGTCAAGCATCATAATCATACCAGTACTCTTAATCAATTGTCTTGCCTGTTCCACAGATATTTTCTCCCTGTCAGGATCATATTCCTGTAGTGCCTTGATGATCTCCTCTTTCTTTTCTTCATTTGCTTCCTCTATGATCAGATTTTGTCTTAATTGTTTTTGTTTCAACCTTGTCAAAAAACTTTTAAATTCATCTGACTTAATAAAGTCATCACCTTTCATGAACTCATTTGACAACATCACATGCTCATAAAATCCTTAAGCAAGGGCTTCATTTGTTTCTCCTTATTCTTCATTCTACCCTGCTTCTCTGAGATGTGTCCTTATTTGATGAAAGTAGTGTCCTTATTCTATAATGATTGCTCTAGTAGGGTCTCTCCTCACAATTGTACTGACCTCATTGGTTTTTTGTTTCTTTGCAGCTAGCACTCGGGTAGATTGAACTTCATCCCCAATCTCTACATCTTCAGCACACACACTAAGTGGACTCTTGCCATGTGAAGAATGCCCATCTTGGGGGTCTTGCTATTGAGCAGCCACTTCTGGAATTTGAGGCATTTGTTCCATCAAAGTTTCATATAAACTCAACATTTTTTTAATCCTCTCTAGGTACGGGCTATCAAGGCAAAAACCTAAGAAACTAGGGTCAGTAGCCTTCAATTCTACTTCAACTCTCATCAAATTTTTCAATTTTCTTCTCCTTTCTTGTACTTCACTTTTCTTAGCAAATTTCTAACCACATCTTCATCATCCAATGGTTCATGGTCCTTTATTGTGGCCCAAGGTGTCATTTTTGGCAATGCACATTTAATAAATTATTCAAGATCACAGAATCTAGACACAACATTAACCAACCTATATTGTTTAATGAAATTGTTTACCTCATCAAAGGAACTCCTACCAATGGTAAAATCAGATGCAACCCAAAGCCTAGGAAGAAGAGAACCCTTCCTGTGTTTATCAAGGTATTATTTTTCAACTAGGGTCAATTTCTAGATAAACTCCATAAAAGAAATCCTAATTGGAACAAATTTTGGTAAAATATGGGGAGGCTGGGGACACCCAGAGACTATGATCATAGTAAAGTTATCAAAAAAATAAAATTCCCCCCAGTCATGTGAGATAGACCAGTTTGGAACATACTGGTAAGGTCTCAAAACTCTCCTAACATTAATTGGCAATCGTTCCTTATTTATTCCTAGCATTTCCATAATTGGCGAAACAATCCAATTTTCAAAGAAAAGGAAAGAAGAATGGGGAGAACTACTATCCCAAACCTGGGTCCATCTTTGTATTGGCATTAAGACACCCAATTCTTCTTTAAAAAGATCCAATTCTTTATCCAAGAACTCAACATTATAGAACAAGATTAAATGCATCAGCAATGAATAATGCTTGAATGTAGGGTTGGGTGCACCACTTTGAATTTCAACTAGAGCATTATGAATGTGTTCAACTACATAGCCCACATAATCATAATCTTTGTTAATGTCTGGGTGTTTAATTTCCATAGCCATCACCAATAATTCAGCTGACAGTGTTGAATCTCCATCAAAACCCAACACTCTGCATAATCCATAGATTGTACAATGCATATAATGGTGGAAAGGTGTGATGTCAAATAGTGGTTCGATACTCTCTGGAATTATAACCGGTTTCCTAATCACCCTAGGCATGTATCTGGTCATTGCATGCTTCTTGATAACACCTTTGTATTTGTCATAATCCTCTGCAATCCGGTCCAAATCTATATCTATACATGCAGCACCAGTAATCTGGAAAGCTTCAACAAAGCTAGCTCTGTTAATTGAAACTAGGGTAGACTAGCTCTTTCTTCTGATTACCCTAGATACTGGGCAATAGCATTTGCCCAACTCTTATATGAAATCCACATCAACATACACATCTGGCATAATTAACTTTGCCATATTTAAATCCCAAGGGTTTGACATCAGGACACCCTTAACCCTATTATTCTAGAAATAATGAAACAAAGCATAACCAATCATATTAAACATGGTAGGGTTTCTGCATTGGCTCCATAAATCTTTCCATGCCAAATCATTTGTATTCAAAGCAACGAAAGTCCTTGGCAGCAAATCTACAAATTCTTCTTTGTATTTCTTAACCGTCTTTTCCTTAGTGGCACTAGCCTTGGAACCTCTAGGTCCTACTCCTCCACTTGTCGTGGCCTTGGGCTTGGGCTTGGAACATCGAGTTCCACTCGTTGCCTAGCTCATTTTAGCTACAGGAGAAAAACTTAACCAATTTTCTAAAATTTTCCCACACCCAACACTCTGAATTCTCCAACGTTGTTGCAGAGCTCAATTCACTGGATTACCTCAAAGATAGAATGCATTAATGCAATTATACAAAATCTCAGCTCGATCATGCAATTTATGGTATTTGGGCACCATCACTTCTCTCAAGTCTCATTAATTGCCACACTTGCATGCACTAGCTATTGTGGCATTAATAAAAAGCTGAAGTACTCGAGTGAAATTTGAATTCATGCCCTTCTATTTGATTGGTGATTTCCATTCAAAACTTTTACAGAACCCGACAAACAAGTCCATGTGTTAGCGAGTTAGAGACAATGCTACCAAATCCTCTTAATTGCAATCTCACAACCCATTTTATGAATCCTTAAATAATCTTGCGAGTGAGCGACAACCGTTAATCTTCATCAAGCCCTTCAGTCGTAACCTCGCAACAACATTTGTAATATTCTTTCTTTACCTGCGAGCTGGCGACCACTACAAATCCAACAAAACAACTTATTTCATTGCAAGCTCACAACTAGAAACTTAACTTGACTTAAACCCTTGCGATCCCACGACCACAAGACATTTAACCATCATCGCATGCTTGCAACACTTTTTGACTTAAGACTTACAAACCCACGAGCATGCGATGACCACAAAATCAGACCAAAACTTACATGTCGCCATATCACAACTTAAAATGCTAAACAACTTCAAAAACTGCGAGCAAGTGATGAAACCAACCACATCGTATGATCACAAATTAAAATGACTTAACCACGAACACCTCGCGACCTTGCGATAACATAAAATCACACCCAGTCGCAACCTCGCAACGTAAAATGGTATTTGGGTGTCATCACTTCTCTCAAGTCACATTAATTGCACACTCACAACTAGTTATAACAACCCAGCAAACAAGTCCATGTGTCAATCCCCATCTTTAATCGCACACTTGCAATTGGTTATAACAATTTGGAAAGGAACTGACGAGTTAGCGACAATGCTACCAAATCCTCTTAATCGCAAGCTTGCAACCCTTTTACAAATCCTCAAAGAAGCTCGTGAGTGAGAGACAGCCGTTGATCTTCATCAAGCCCTTCACTCGCAACCTCGCAACAACATTTGTAATATTCTTTCTTTACCTACGATCTGGCGACCACTGCAAATCTAACAAAATAACTTATTTCATCGCAAGCTTGCAACTCAAAACTTAACTTGACTTAAACCCTTGTGATCCCATGACAACAAGGCACTTAACCACCATTACATGCTCACAACACTTTTTGACTTAAGACTTACAAACCCATGAGCATGCAATGACCACAAAATCAGACCAAAACTTACCTGTCACCAGATCGCAACATAAAATGCTAAACAACTTCAAAGCCTGCAAGCAAGTGATGAAACCAACTAAGTTGTGATACCAGCCACATTGCATGATCGCAAATTAAAATGACTTAACCATGAACACCTCATGACCTTGCGACAACATAAAATCATACCCAGTCACAACCTCACAACATAAAATAATCAAGTGCAAAACATCTTGCGAGGTCGTGACAACTAAAATCTCCTAGTACTCTCAAGCTTGCGACTTAAACTGACTTGATGATAAAGGACCTGTGAGCTAGTGATAACCATAAAATCTCAAAAAAATTTATCTCTTGACCACAGCGACCCAGCGAGCACCAACAAAAATCGATGTTTTATGTTAATTTACCGTCATAAACAGGCACGAGTAGTGGCACATAGACCATTAATGACTTAGTACTTACTCGCTAACTCTCGCGACTATAATGCATGGCATCAAACCAATTAGAGACCTCACGACGAAAGCAATTTCGTTAACAATCTCTAGCTTGCTAACATAAAATGCTAACACTCAAAAAATTAGAGACCTCGCGATTTAAACCCAAACCAACACCCGCTAACTTGCCACTTAAATTGTTAAACATGAAATTTATCTACGAGTTAGAGATGAAACATTAAACATGTCTCATTGTCTCAATGTCTGACCAACCGTTTGACCACACTTGATGTTGACATGGACAAATAAAGAGAGGACAACTCAGATTTTCAATGCATGACAACTTTTGTTTACTAGCCAACTAAGACAATAAACAAACACAAAACCCTAATCGCCATGAACATCATGTTAAGCATTTAATGTAGAACAATAGAAAGGTTCTAGCAGTAACAATTATGCAATATGAATAATTTTATGGATCTTGTGACACAAATTGTTGCATTTCATGTTCAACATAATGTGGAACCAAATACCAATTTACTAATAATTCAATTGTTTACTAATAATTCAGAAACTAAATTCTAATTGTTTACTAATAATTCAAATTCTCAATTAAAAATATGAAATAAGTATCCATTCTGATTGACAAATTCAAGGAATACAATATCAAAAATCATCAATGACAACTATAGTATTGCAATTTTTCAAATTGAAATTGTAATATGAGTCAAGAACTATAGTATAGTTATAAATACCTATAAACTGGCTGTTAATTCACTTCAGTGACTCACTTCAAGGCTTCTATATCCCAAATGGACTCAAGATCTAGAAACTGACTAGTACTAACAGGTTCATCTTCATTCTAAGTCGGGTATTCAAAAAAAAATTCATCTTCATGTTGACTCTGAGTCTGCGATCCATCATTTGTCTCAGCACTAGCATGAACAGTAGCACCACCAGCTTTTAAAGTGTTGCACAACCCTCATCTTTCACGCATGGAATTCCTAATTGCCAATGCACATCATATGGAAAATCTCTAACATTATACTGGGTTACAAACAACCTCAAGCAAGTTTCCAATTTTTTGTCTAATTTGTTTTTGATCTTTGATTTCAAAAGCCCTAATGCACTGAAAACTCTCTCATCTTCCACCAAGCCTAATATTATTGTTTGACATAAATCAACAAGTTTCAAATATTCTAGTACTGCAATACGCAATGCTTCCCTTTGATCTATCCTTTTCCAAAGCCTTGTGATTGATCCAGGTTCAAATTGATTCTCCAAGTTAACCAACTATTGTTTCATAAGCAATGCAAACTATTTACATTGTTTTTTAAGATGATCTGAATTTAAAATTCCTTCTATTGGTTGTCCATTGCAATATGCATCTTTTGAAAATGTCAATATCAATTCCTCTAGTTTTTTTATGAAACATCTTTGCATCATTTGGATTATCTCCAATTGAATGCCAAAATTGAGGATACACACAACCCATGGCTTCAAGTATTTCTTCTTGAGGGAATCTTTCATGAATCTCAGTTGAAAGTTCATATGCAATAGACTTCAAATTATCACTAACAGATTTAACAATCCTATCAAAATCTTCCTTTTTAATTGGTAGTGCTCTGCCTTGCTTGCTTGTCTTAGATTGGTGCATTGGTATCTAAAATCCTTTTACAAAGACACATAACTCATTTTTTGTATTGAAATGTAAAAAAATTTCAGCATGATTCAAATCTGTAATTATCTACCACCTAAAAAAATTTGGGCTTTGCCCTATTAGATCTGAATATAGACCATCCAGGCTCAAGCACGTCATCTTACATAGAGTGTTATACTTATTGATATACATAGTTCTATCTTGGGCTTTCTTAACAAGTTTTTTCATTGAATCTAGCATGGGGAGAAGACATGCTAAAGTTAGCAAGGTCTCTATATCACTTAACTTATGTAAGAGATCAGGAGCTTTGTCTACTATGATGCATTGCTCATACATTAGTCCGATCAAGGATTGATACTCTATTAGAACTCGTTCCACTAGTCCATGCAAGGAGATCCATCTAGTCTCAACATCCCTGAGAAGCTTGTTTCCTGTTGTTACTCCCTCAGCAAAAATTTGAAATTCTGCAAAGCATATAGGACTTCGGTAGAAGTATGAGTGGAGCTCGTGGACCAGATCTTCAACTTTTGACACTATAGGGAAATTGCTTACAATTCTATATGCTAATTTCATTCGATGGGCCATGTAGTGAATGCCAACCATGTATGGTGCAATACTAGTTTGTAATCTTGTGCAAAGACTAGTCCTTTGACCTTGCATTACTGCAACTCCATCAGCTCCAACACACACCAACTTCTTGGTAATTGTCAAGTCATCCATACCAGAAATTTCATTCAAAGCTTTCTTAACTTCCAAATATAAATTTTTTGTTGTTGAATTGCCCCTCATTTTACAAACACAGAGTAGATGAGCTCGGCAGACATGTTCTTTTATGGTATATACATACATACAAACCCAAGCAGTGTTATCTACCATAGTAAATTCATCTATGGATAATGAAATGAAGTTTGACTCTTTTACACTCTCTTGTAAATTTTGCTTTTCCACCTCAGTGAGACAGTTTGCCATTTCCCATCTAGCGTTTATTGACCAATGTGACATAGGATAGTGAGGAACATTCAAAAAAGATAATAAATTACTAAATTTTGGGAAATCTTTCATAGGATGCCCTCTCGACAGAATATGAAAAACAACACTCATCTAAACAGTCTTTGCCAGGTTTGCATCTTTCATTGCATGTTCAAGCCCAACCTTGATTGTATTTCCAAATCCACTATTATCAATCAGTTTTATTTTGTGGTTATGCTCTTCATATTTTGTGGCATACTTAACATGAAGACATTCTTCCTTTGATTTTCATCTTACTACTCGTGTTTCCTTTCCGTCTATGATCTATTTTTCATAAACCTTACCAATATGCTTTTCTATGGTGTCAAGCTTTAGCTGCATCTTCTTCTCTCTTTTATTTTTCTAGCTACAAATATTACACCTGCATTCTGTTGGTTGTTCATCATTGTTTGGGACTGGTTCAATGAACAATCAATTTTAAAACTCCTTGTCATCTCCAACTCTCACCCCAGTTTTACTTTCCTTTTTCTTTTCTTCCTACCAGCATCATCTTCAGTACTAGCATTTGCATCCGAGTGAATTATCTCATTGTGTGTTTCCCTTAGAACATCTTATGTTGTGTCGATATTTTCATCCTCATTTGATGCATTAAACTTAATGACAATCCCACCTTGTGGTGATTGTGAGCTACTATGAATGGCTTCTGCAACTGCAGAAAATGATGGACCGAAAACTTTACCAATTCTAAAGAAAGACTTTATGGTAGTATCTTTAAGTTTAGGTTTTGGGCATTTTGATGGCCTCTCAATCCCTTCAGTTTAACCACCCTAAGGATTCTTACCCTTGTTTGACATCCCAATCCCTTCACCACCCTGAGGAGTCTCAGTCTCACCCTTCTGTGACATCTCAATCCCTTCACCACCCTGAGGAGTCTCACCCATGTCTGACTGTGACATCTTGAGTCTTGACCTCTCACTATGAATTAAAAGTTAAAACTAATACTATCAAGTATGAAGAAATGATTACTCACCTTTATGCCTTCTCAATTCTCTGAATCAGGAATCAGGAATGCCTAGACCTATACTCTAAGATTGTAACTCTGGCCTTTCGCCCTAAAATGAACTTTGACTTTCCAACTCAATTTGCAGAATGTGAATCAAGATTTGAGAGCTCCCAATTTACTAATTAGACATGAACAAATTGTAAGAAAGAGACTAGAGTGTAAGAAAGAGTGTATTTATAGCAATCCATGATTGCATTTTTGGTGAATTGCGCGGGGCCTAGGCATCGCAATTGTCAATAAAAATTTAATTTAATTGTATTTTTGGTGAATTACGTGGGCGTGCAATGAAAATTAAATTTAAGTGGGGCAAAATGGGTCCTTGAATGCTTATAATATTTTAATTGATATTGGCGAATTTGGCCGACGCGTGAATGAACATTTAATTTACCATTGGTGAATTAGGTCTTGGGTACATGGTCATTTTACTATTGTTGGCGAATAATGGAGGTGATCTAATACCCACGTCCGAGTGATTCCAGGTGAATATTATGGGCATGCACATCGACGGTGTGTGGTCAATGGCGAAGCCAGATTCTACAGTGTACTGTTAACCCCAAAATTCTGGGCGATTTGACCACGATGTTGCCCCAGACTATTCGCGCAGAATTCACCAATTGCCAAAGATTTGCCACTAAAAAACTCTCTGCCAATGGCTCCCGAGGTCATCTGCAACACAAGGTGATATCAAAATATATCTCAACTTGTACTCCTCCTTGACAGTGTTGCCCATACATCTCTCATACTGGTAGACATCCCATACCGGTTGACATCAATGACAACACAATGCCAATAGAATCCTTTGGGCTCTAAAAGAAAAGGAAAAGTTGAGAAACAAAAAAGAATTACCATAGATAATTCCAGTTCTGAAGGGTCTGAAGAGGAAGACCCCATAGATGAAACTATTGGTAGACGAAGATTTCACAGGTTGGCCTCTAAGGGCTCTACGGATAAGAAGGTGGAAGCCTACACTCACATGGCCACTAAAGAAGATATGGATTGGGGTGATGAAGGGAAAATTTATAATAACCTCAAAAAGGTAGAGAATCTCATTGCCAACATGGATTACACTGGCCTGGTGGACCCTATCCCCTTAATGGGACTCAATTCATCTCAACTTTTGGAGACCCAAGTGAATATGAACTTGGATAATTTTATTAAGGGGCTAGAATCTAGGCTGCCCTCTATCCTTGAGATCCTAAAGAATTATGTGGACTTCCTGGAAGGAACTGGAAAAGAGAGGAAATTTAAGACAAAAAAGAAAAAAAGACAAGGATGGGGACCCCAAGGGTGATGGGAATACTGAACCCACTGATTTCATGAAGTAGGAGCTATATAACCCCGACACCCACAGGCCTAATTTGGAGCAATAAATCTAAAAAGTTGTAGCATCCTAAAATTGTGACACTTGCAATTTCAACTGCATTTGGGTCTTCACGATGGCGACACAACACTGAACCTGAATGGAGACCCCAAAACTTGTTTTTGACATCAAAAACTGCATTTTTCAGCACCCTGGCCTAATCCTCCTTGCACCCTGTTGTCCCTGGAGGTGGGACCATGGCACCCAGTGCCCTAGTCCTTGGCCCTATTTTGGGCCCGGTCTCTTATGTGGCTTCGGGTCTTTAAGTTTGCAAATTAGAAAATAAGGTTGCTATGTCGGTCCAAGGTCGGAAAAATCAGTCTTTCAACCCTAATTGGCAAGTATATAAACTACATTTCCTCTCCCATTTTGAGAAGGGAGGACATATGTGTACAAGAGGCGGAAGCGCTAGGCAAAAATTCAAACATTCAAGCATTCCTTCAAGCAATTGATCATTCTAAGTCTCCATTCAAGGCTAAGTATTGCATTCAAGACAAGGATTCAACCATTGAAGAGGAGATCACTTACAACATACAACATATAACAACATATACACCTTCACATGTAAGAATACAAACATTCTTACAACAAGGTATCAGTACTTTATTACATTACAAACATTTACATTTACAGCATTCTCATTTCTTGGTTAATTCCAAAACCAGGGTTTGACCTAAAGGCAAACCCCCCTAACCCCCCAATCGTCCTCTCTTTTCTATGTGTAGGTTGCAGGTATGTGGCTGTAATTGAAGATCTAGAATCCTTGTGCAGAGACGAACAGATCCCCCTTCGTTTCGTGGATTTTTCGGAGGACCGTGTGCACGCAGGGCGCCATCGTCCCATCAACTTTCGCTCAAATTTGCAGGACAGCATTGTCTCGACATTTTACTGCTAATTCCAGGTCCGCAGCTTCATCCTATATTCCTATCTTTGTTTATAAGCGAATCTTTCTCACTTTACATGCATTCCTAGCTCAATCCTTCTATCTACATTCTTTACAAAAGAGGGTAGCCTTGCTGTCTTAACCCTTGAAACTCATTTAGAATCTAATCTTGCATTGTGTGGGATTGGATTTTGTGGGTTTCAACCCCTCTTTTGAATGTAAAGTCTCCCCTAAGTGAAAACCGTCAATCCTAGTGACCTCCTTTCTCCTTGGAGTGGGGGGAACACCTGGGGTTCGATTTTCTACTTTACATTTTGGTGAACCCGACGTGAACATCCTTTTTGATTATTCATGGTTAGATCTGAAAAATTTGCTTCCTTAATTATATTTCCATGTTTGATCTTTTGCAAAATTTTAGAGGTTAATTGCATAAAATCCCTAAATTTTCTTTTTAGTTATTAAGCTTGTGAAGTGTTTAATTGTTAATGCTTGTTTCAGATCTACCCTTCTATTACAAATTGTCAATTTATATTTGTGCTTTAATTCTGAAAATTAAGTGGTTAAGTGTCAAAACCCTAATTTTTAAAACCCTCTTGATTCAACCTTTGACTGATAATTTCACTGATCAAAACATTTCCGAATCGGCTGTAACTTTGGATTCCGCAACAAAATCATAATATCTTTCATCCCTAAAAATTTGGAAAAAAGTTGCGAGGACCGTGTGCACCCCGGGCGCCATCATCCCCGACATTTTTTTTGAAATTTTGGGAGTTAGATCTTACTGTATTTTTCTGCTAAAATCCAGAATCTTGGCTGATTTCATCAATTCTAACACTTTCAAAATTAAGGTCAAAGTTGGTCTAGTGATTGCTTGGATTAAGGCTTCTAATCATTCAAAAATTGTTGAAATTGAAATTTTGTGTCAAAATTGTGTTTCTTACTGTCCTAAATCTGCAAAGTGTGTTGGCATTCATTCGAAGTTTCAGTGCTTTATTCAAAATTTTTGCAATTTGTGACTTTTGAAATTAAATGTTTAATTACAACAACTTTGATTTCCACTTTCAAAATTGAATTTTGCATGAAATTAAGTCAAATTTTAAATTTCAAAGCTTGCATTACTCTTAGTATTCCCTCTAAAATCATAAAATTCAAAATTTTAGTTTCCCTTTCTTTTTCAAAATTCAAATTTTGCATTTTTCAACAATCTTGGTAGGGTTCAATTTTGAGATTGCAACTTTAATTTGGCCTATCTACAGATCATAAAATCACTCAATTTTTTCAGATTAGCTTTAAAATCATCATAACTTTCATCACTAAAAATTTTGAAAAAAGTTGCGAGGACCGTGTGCACTCCGTTCGCCATGGTCCCTAACATTTTTTCTAAAATTTCGAGAGATTGTCGTGATTGCATTTAACAGCTTAAATCTAGGAGATTGGCTAATTTTATTGAAATTTGCTACCTCTAAATTCGAAAATAAATTCAAAATCTTCTCTCTCTCTCTAGTGCATGAGTTTTACAACAATAAGCCCTACTTACACTATTCTCGTTAGATGAAGCCTTAGAATTAAGTCTTTCCAAGGTTTGACTACCGAGGAGATGGAACCTAATTTGAATGGCCTCTTTAACGAGGACAGGGGTAATTCCTCTAATCCTCTTAATGATGAAGAAGCTCTCCATGAGGTTTATGTAGAACAACTTTCAAAATTGGATAACCAATTTGACGATTTTCAGCAATGGATGTCTCATGAATACCCCGATAGTCAAGCTCTTTCATTAATTGAGGGTCTAAAACGAATGGTTCAAAGTGATAAGAATGGAATTGATATCTTGCGTGGTATTGCACACATTGTGGATTCGAATGTGATGCCTATGAAGAGTTGTGCTGAAACTTTGGGTTATACACAACCTCCTACTCAAGTCAAGCATTCTATTCCTTTGACAACTTCTATTGCTAGCATACCTACTTTTACATCAAACATAATGACTACTTCAATACAAAACATTCCACCTATGATCACCAGTCATGGGGGCAATCCTTCCTCTTCAATCAACCCTCTTCCTTCATTCAATCTGACTTCTTCATTCATTCCTTCAATGAGTGTCCCTATTACATCTCCACAAATGAACATGACGCAAGGGGGCAATTCATTTAACCATTCCATTCCTCTTGGTAGTGTTCCTTGTTTCCAATCATCTCCTATGACTAACCATCATAGTGTCCCACCACCTTACTCTCAATCAATACCTTCTTTCAATAACATAATACCTCCATCACAATCTAACATGTCTAATATGAATTCTTCGACTGAAGCGACCATTAACAATCTTGCACAAACTGTCTCTTCTTTATAGCAACAAATTGCTTCTATGAATCAATCTAAGTTTAGTGTGCCCACATTTGATGTTGCAAGCCCACTTTCTCTTGACATTGTTCGAGCTATTCCCCCTAAGCATGTTGAAATCTTGCAATTGGAGCTTTATAATGGTAAGGGTGATCCTCTAACACATGTTAAGACCTTTCAAACAGTATGTACCGATTTTGCTCATGACCACAGGTTGCTTGCAAAACTGTTTACTAGAACATTAAGAGATAAGGCCCTACAATGGTATTGCTCATTGCCTTCCTATTCTATTACTTCTTTCCAACAACTTGCAAATGCTTTTATTCAACAATTTCAAAACAATATAAGTCCTAAAGTTACTTTGATTGATTTAATGCATTGTAAACAAGGTGTTAAAGAAAAAGTGACTGATTTCATTGGTAGATATAAGCATTTGTGTGCTCAAATTTCTTTTCCAGTACCTGACAGTGATATTCAAAGAATCTTTATTTCTAATTTACAAAAAGATATTAGAGAAAAACTTTTGTTTTCTGAGTTTACTTCTTTCCAACAGTTGTGTGCAACTCTTCACAATTATCAACTGACTGTGAGTCAAATGGAACAAGCAAATCCTATGGCTCCGAGTGATAAGGGTGATAGTAGTCAACAACCATTTGGGAAGTTTAAACCGAACAGAGAGTCCATTAAATTCAATGAAAACATCATCAACAACAATGTGAATGCAGCATCAGGTGTGCCTCCTATTTCTAAGTTTTTCAAGAAAGAGAGAAAGTTTACCCCTTTGAATGAATCATTGCATAGTATTATTAATAAGTTATTGGAACAAAATGTGCTTACTCTCCCTCCTATAAAGCAAATAGATCCTACAAAGATTAATTCACCCTATTTTGATAATAAATCTTTTTGTCAATTTCATCGTCAACCTGGGCATGATACTGAAAAATGTTTTGCTTTAAAGGGTAAAATTCAAGATTTGATTGATAATAATACTATCTCTATTTCAGGAGTGAATGATAAAGGCAATACATCTATAGCTCCTCCTAACCAAAATCTTAAAAAATTTACTGATCCTTTACCTTTCATACCTCTAATGTGATTGAGACTAATGATTCCTCTTTCTCACCTGATGGTCTTGTGTCTATGACTCCGAATGTGATTAACTTTGTAGAGCAACAAAAAATTCCTCAAGAACCTTCCATCACATTTGATTCTAGTGAAACTATCAGGGCACCTGATGGTCCTTTATATATAGTTGCAAAAGTCAAGAATACACCTTGCCATGGAGTGCTTATTGACCCTTCTTGCATGGTTAATGTTATTACTGAAGAATTTCTTTTTACTTTGCAATTGAATCAAGTGATCTATGACAAAACAGAGGTGATTGTGAAATTATTTGATGCATTTTCTTCTCCTGCAATTGGTTCTATTACATTACCTATTGAGGTCCATAACAAATCCCTTAATGTGAACTTTGCTATTATTCCATCGTTTGAACAATTTCGTGTGAAGCTAGGCTATCCTTGGCTATCTTCCATGAAAGCTATTGCTTCTCCTATTCACAAGTGTTTGAAATTTCCCCATAATGGTGAAGTTGTTACTGTCAATCATAGTCTCTTTAAACCAGCTGAAAGAACTTCTAGCATTCCTATTGATTATTTTTGGCCTAAACAATTCCAATCTCTTCCACCGTGAAGTCATCATCTTTTCAAATCTTATCAAAAGTGGAAAAAAGATATGATCCTATCTCTAAGTGAACCTCGAACACCCAAACTTGATATTCCTATCATTCTTGAGAAGGAAGTTCTTCCTTTGAAAGATAAAACTAATGTCTTTCCTCAAGAAGATTCCCAACCCATTCCTATGGATGTGACTATGTCTATGTCTGATAAACTTTCTAATAGTAGACCTATACCTCCTCATCATGATGGACTTGGTCTCCTTCCTAAACCAAATATTCCTCCTTTATATGGAGCAGTTCCTCCTCCTTCCTTTTATAGAGAGAAGAGACCTTCCTCTTCTCCTATTATCCAACCTAAGAAACCACAACCTAAACACCCAAGTGATAAGGATGAGAACATTCCTCCTCCTCAATCTCCTCAACTTCCTACTAAGACTAGATGAAATCGTTCTGCACATGAACGTCGATGAAAGCGGCGTCTTAGAGCTCAGGCAGCTGCTTCTCAAACTTTGCAATCTCCAAAAACACCTTCAGCTAGTATTATTCCATTGTCTCCTCAGCCGAAAATTGAGCCGAAATCTCCTAAACATAATATGAATGATGGTCTTGATCCTGTGCGAGTTAAAGATCCTATTTTTATAAATCTTGATGATGATATTGATGAAAATGTTATTCATGATGAAAATGTTACTTCTCTTGCTTCTGATAGTAAATATGAATTTGTTGATATTGATAACCATTTATCTAACGAATTTTCTAAAGCACTTATCCTAGCTCCTAGACAAGAACAACGTGGCTTGGAACATGAACATAGCCCTTGTTTGGATCTTGTGATAGCTCCATCTGCTGTGTTGGATGTTCCTCCTCTAGCATGTTTCCTGCGTTCCCGAAATATTGATCAGCAAGATCGGGGGGTAGATGACATACTAGACTAGTTTCATTAGCATAGCAGATTCTCTCCTCCTCTCTTTTGTTACTTCTTCTATGTGTTATTCTCATTCTTCTATTTGTTGTCCTTAGTGTTGTCTACTTGAGGATGATGCAAAGCATTGAGACCTTTTTTGGTCTCTCTCATGTTGACTCAAAAGACACATGTGTTCCCTTCTTCTAGGTGACCTTCCTTGATTGGGGAATGAAGAACAATTATGCATACATACATATGATATACATGAATTATCATACAACATACTAACCCCAAGGAAAGTGAAGTCACCTCGTGATTCATGTTTTGTGTCTATTATCCTTAGGTTTATCTCACACTTGGGGGCTAAATCTTTGTGATAACATGCTCCTTTCCCTTCTCATTTCTTATGTGTATCACTACCTTAAAGAAATCACCCCCGATGAGGCGTGTGCGATCCCTTTAACATAGGGGGGCATACACTCCATCCATATCTCTTCAAGATACTTGAAAACTTCTTGGCGAACTTAGCTTTTCCTTGAAAATTCTTGGTATTTTTCTTGCATGACTCATAGTGAGGGAACCTTACTACTGACAATCATGGTTCTCCCTCGTGATCTTCCCTTTTACTTTGTCAATCAAAGTCGTAAGATCCTTAGTCCACTTGGGGCTTGGTGTATCTTGCCTCCTTGACATGGTGAAAGTCTTTCAATGTTGTTTCCTTGTACTTTACCGAAAGTATGGGCTTATACTCTTGCTAAAGTGGGGGCTAAATGTAGCATCCTAAAATTGTGACACTTGCAATTTTGACTGCATTTGGGTCTTCATGATGGCGACGCAACACTGAACCTAAATGGAGACCCCAAAACTTGTTTATGACATCAAAAACTGCATTTTTCAGCACCCTGGCCTGATCCTCCTTGCACCCTACTGTCCCTGGAGGTGGGACCATGGTGCCCAGTGCCCTGGTCCCTGGCCCTATTTTGGGCCCGGTCTCTTATGGGGCTTCGGGTCTTTAAGTTTGCAAATTATAAAATAAGGTTGCTATGTCGGCCCAAGGTCGGAAAAATCAGTCTTTCAACCCTAATTGGCAAGTATATAAACTACATTTCCTCTCCCTTTTTGAGAAGGGAGGACATATGTGTACAAGAGGCGGAAGTGCTAGGCAAACATTCAAGCATTCCTTCAAGCAATTGATCATTCTAAGTCTCCATTCAAGGCTAAGTGTTGCATTCAAGACAAGGATTCAACCATTGAAGAGGAGATCACTTACAACATACAACATATAACAACATTTACACCTTCGCATGTAAGAATACAAACATTCTTACAACAAGGTATCAGTACTTTATTACATTACAAACATTTACATTTACAGCATTCTCATTTCTTGGTTAATTCCAAAACTAGGGTTTGACCTAAAGGCAAACCCCTAATCCCTAACCCCCAATCGTCCTCTCTTTTCTGTGTGTATGTTGCAGGTACGTGGCTGTAATTGAAGATCTGGAGTCCTTGTGCAGAGACGAACAGATCCCCCTTCGTTTCGCGGATTTTTCGGAGGACCGTGTGCACGCCGGGCACCATTGTCCCGTCAACTTTCACTCAAATTTGTAGGATAGCATTGTCTCAACATTTTACTGCTAATTCCAGGTCTGCAGCTTCGTCCTATATTCCTATCTCTATTTATAAGCGAATCTTTCTCACTTTACATGCATTCCTAGCTCAATCCTTCTATCTACATTCTTTACAAAAGAGGGTAGCCTTGTTGTCTTAACCCTTGAAACTCATTTAGAATCCAATCTTGCATTGTGTGGGATTGGATCTTGTGTGTTTCAACCCCTCTTTTGAATGTAAAGTCTCCCCTAAGTGAAAACCGTCAATCCTAGTGACCTCCTTTCTCCTTGGAGTGGGGGGAACACCTGGGGTTCGATTTTCCGCTTTACAAAAGTGAATGAGGAAATCGGGGTTATCAACAGTAGGGTAGATGTAAGAGACAAACACTAGGTCAATATCAATAAGTTATGCACCAAGGTCCTACACAACTCAACTTTGACACTCTCCCTACTCTGCGACACAACAACTGAAGATGAGAACGACAGGCAAGTTGCCAAGGAACTCTTCAAGTTCCTCTATGAGGACTAAGAGAAGGTCATAAGTATGACAGAGGCACACAATTTGGCCCCTTAGTTTCTAGGTTTTTGTTGATGCTTAGTTTAATCTAGGGTATGCCCTTGTTGATGTCAATTTCTCCTAAACTTGTTTCTAGTTTTTATGCGGAACTTCATCTGAACTCTCATCTAGTTTTTTGCTATTCATGTCTTGTTGATAGTCTTGATGACTATGTTAAAGGTTCAATGCCCTAGATATTGCTTCTTTTGAATGAAAAATATTTCTATTCTATTTTGCCTATAATTTCTAAATCTAAATTTAAACTAAGTTCTTCTTTTTTAAATTTTTTAATGAATCAATAAGTAGTTGTACAATAAATTAAAATTAAAATCTAGATATAAATGAAATCTTTCTATATTTTTTCTATATATAAAAACAACATTTCTATATTATTTAGATTTTTTTCATGCAAATCATTTCAAATTCTAAAATTAAACTAATTTTTTTAATTTTATTTTTAAATAAATTAATTTTATAATAATTTTAAAACTAAAATTTAACATAAATAGAACTTTTCTATATTTTTTCATTTTTGACATGCAAATCATTTTATATTCTAAAATTAAACTAAAATTAAATTAAAAGATGTTTAACCTGATATTAAGACATGTACATATTTAAAATATAAATTCAAAAAGATAAGAAACTTGTGCCATCATCTTCTTGAATCTACAAACATTTTATGAAATAAAAGTATATAAATATGCACGCATGGCCATAGATATTAAATGCCCAATAAATCATAAATATAACCACCACCAACTAGCTAAAAAGTTAATCCTTAGTAAGAGGACAACTAAATTGCAATGCATATCTCCAACAAATAATTTAAATGAACTCATTCTATATGGAATTTCTAAAAAAATATCATTCTATGAGCTCATTTAAATGTTTATACTATGATTAATAATACATTATATGATAAGTAACTAATTAGCTGATAGGTTTTTGTTATAAGTGGATTTGCCACATTAATCTTTCTCGAAAAAGTTGTCTCATGTTTGAAAAAAATAATATGTCGGAAAATAGATAAACAATGATTTTGCTGGCAAAAAAATCGAATATGGTGCTAGGTAAACTTTGTTCTTTCCCCCAATATTTTTCCGTTATCATAAAGAAAAGCGAAGGCTTACCTTTTTCACGTCTTCCTTACATTAAGGTTAAGAGAAGTACAAAATGAATTAATATTTTTCCACGTAGTATCATGAAATCCTTTCTTTCGTCATTGTGTTTTTCCTATATTTTAATGTGTACGCGATAAATAACTATACAACTTGCACTCTTCACTTAATTTTTCATCCACCCATTGTAAATTATATGTTACATTCTTAAAATAGGAAAACAATTCTACCTATCTTGTTATTTTATTTTATGTGTTGAAATTATTCTACACTCCATTATATTTACTCTAAGTTTAATTTATTGAGTTATTACTTTCATTATATTTTTCTCAAAATAATGTCTCCTTAGATTTTAATATCATATTATTCTAAACCATATCTTGCTATAAATTATTTAGGGTTTTTAATAATATTATATTATTTAGGATTTTTAATAATATTATTTTAATATTCTATTGGACACTGAATCTTCCACAAATCTTTACATTTTATTGTGTATATTAAATGATTTAGATATACTATGACATACTATAAATCATTATCACTTTTAAATTTAGTTCTTCCAAATATATTATTGAACTATATTTTACTATCCGCGTAACCTTTGTACCTCCTTTTGATGCAAGTGCTAGTAATTAGCCGATAAACTATCCCCTATAGGGATTGTCCCCACCGAAAAACTGTCTCACGCCTGAGTTTTTGTTTATCGGTATTTTTGTCGATCGACTTCAGCTGAAAAAGTGTGACCACTTACTAGAGTCTCATGCTAATTTTTTAATTTACATTATGCATATAGCTATATGATTGCATTCGAATAGCATAACATTGTTGGATAAAATATTCCACTGTGCATACGACTATATCGTTGTAAAAACTAACTTCTCTAGAAATGAATTAGGTGATACGGGATTAAAGATATTTAAGGGATTTTCAATATTTAAAGTTCTATTTGTTAATATATTAATGTGTAAATTGTGGCTCAAAAGTTTTGACTAAAGAAATATTAGAATAAATCTAAAATTAAAGCTTACATTGCTCTCCTACCCTTAGTTGAATAAATTTAAAATTAAAGCTTACATTCTAAACATCTTTGGTATGAAATGAATGTAAAACGTTCATACCTTGCTATGATCAATTGAGTGTACTATGATTTTTATATATATATTTTTTTTTTCAGTAAAAGTGGATTATTCCACTAAACTTTCTTATTAATATTTTTTATTTTTTACATAGGATTCAAAGAGCATACTAGAGGAAAGAACCCTGGGAAGAAATCTTCCAATCATAGCTCATAAAATAAACCTATAGTATCTAACGGATCAGTTTATGCACCCCGCCCAAAACCATATACAAAATGTGGTCACAACACATATAATATCAGTTTTGAATAGAGCCCATATGACAATTTGCCAAAAAAACCCATCGGATAATTTTCAAATGTAGACTCCATAGCTGCTATCAATGGAGGAAGACAAAATTTTCCAAAGCCCTGTGCCAAATCCCATGAGCCAAAAACCTTCCTACCAAAAAAGAAAGTATCAAAAAACCTTTGGAAAATTACTATTGTATCAAATACCATGAGCTTGAACTCTCCTCCAGAGAATGAACATGAATACTTGAAATGAAAGGGGAAAGCAAGAATAATTATCATCATAAAATTTTACATCAACATTACTCAAGAAAATCATATAACTATTGTTGCAAACCTTCCCATACCCAAGAAGGAATTTCCTCAAAACCCACCTCTTGCTAATTAGCATTGCTATCAATGGCTAAATTTGCCAAATAATCCGCAACCTTATTAACTTCTCTGTAACAATGGGATACCAAGAAAGATTCAAACAATTCTAATTTTTATAAAATGGGATCAAGTATATACTGCAAATTCCAACAATTCAATTTCTTTTTCATAACACATTGAATAATCACCATAGAATCTCCTTCTATTATTAAGTCCTTAATTCCCAAATAGATTGCCATATCCAATCCAAAAGATAAATCATGAAATTCTGCATAATTGTTAGTTTTAAAACCAATAGCATGACACTTAGCTCGAATAAAATTTGCATTGTGATCATAAATTACCATGCCTACCCCAGCCAGCCCAAGGTTACCATGAGAGGCCCCATCAAAATTCAGTTTAAAGTGCCCCTACAGAGGAGGTTTCCATCTAGTAGAGCATCTCTTACCTATTGTGTCATTCTTTTTTAAATTGAACCATGAGAGGGTAAAACTGACAACATCTTCCAAACTCTAGTAACTCTACTATCCCAAAGTGAAAAAGAAGTAAGATTTTCCAAATTTTTATAAATAAATGACAAAGAAACCTTAGAGATTGAAGACTCAATTTTTAATAGAACCTCAGACACAAGAGACCTTGTTTTTTTAAATATCCTGTTGTTTCTCTCTAGCCAAACATTCCAAATCACAATAGATGGAGATATGATCCAAAGACATGCATAAAAAGATGATGCAAACATAAAGGGCCAAGATCTAGAAAGGGAAATGAGATCCTTACCAATAACAAAGGATATATTTAACTTCTCAAACAACCACTACCAACATTCATAAGTATAATCACAATGTAGGAACAGGTGTGAAGAAGATTCTATTTTTTTGTTACAAAGGATACAAGGGAAAACAGCAGTAATACCAAGCCTGTCTAGTCTCATACCTGTAAGGACTCTGTCCTGAACTGCCAACCAAGCAAAGGCTCTAGCTTTGGGAAGACAAGCCAAATGCCAAAACAACTTATAAGGCCAAGATGATAAAACTTTAGCAACCATAAGAGAGTTGTAACCATCTTTAATAGTGTACTTACCAGAAATATTCTTTGTCCAAATAAGTTCATCCTCAGAATCAAAAAGAAATACAATTCTATCCCCCAAAATCTTCTCAAAATCTAATTTCTTGCTTTGATCAACATCTAAGAAATCAATCGACTTCCATCTAGCTAGCTTAAGGGGTCCACTAGTCACAATTTCAAAATAATCTACTACAAAAACACTCCAAAGGGAGGAAAGAACAGTAATCCCTAATATTCACCAAAGGTGTGTGTCCATTCCATACTTCATCCCAAAATTTGACCTTTCTACCATTATGAACAATCCATGAGAGATGAGGCAAAATAACTGATCTACATTTACAAAGGAAATTCCAAATAGCAGAACCCGAAGGCAAATTTCAGACTTTAAAAATGTACTCTCTCAATCCATTATTTAAATATTTGGCAAACATAATCTGTGCCCATAAGGAGCTAGGCTTGTCATATAATTTCCAAATCAACTTAGCACCTAAGGCTAAATTCTGATTTTCCAGACTCTAAATTCCTGTTCCCCCAAGTTCCTTAGGCAAACATACCTTATCCCATGCAACTAAAGGGAGTTTCTTCTTTCCATCTTTATTATTGTTCCAAAGAAAATCTCTAAGAGTATCCTATAAACTAATAATAGCTGCTTTTAGAGACTTCAAAACAGACATGAGATATATGGGAACAACATTCAAAATAGACTTGATGAAAACAATTTTACCCACCAAAGTTAACCATCTATAATTCCATGAGAGAATTCTTTTAGAAATGACCGAAATAATCTTATCCCAAAAACCAATCTTATCTTGTTTAACAAAGAAAGGAATCACAAGGTAAGTACATGGAAGATTTCCATTCTTAAATCCCCAAAAGGATTGCAACCTACGCTGAACCAGTTGTGATGGATTAAGGAAAAAACTCTTTGATTTATCACCATTCACTTTCTGACCAGAAAAAGATGCATAATTTTGTATTATTCCTTTAATCACTTTTGCCTCTACTAACGAAGCATGTCCAAATAATAGAGTATCATCTGCAAAGAGACAATGAGAAATACTTTGGGGAATATTTTGAATCCTTATACCTTTCCAAAGCCCCCCCACTTTAGCAGCCCTAATAGCCCAACTAAAGGTTTCAACTAGGAGAATAAACAAAAAGGGAGAAAGGGGATCTCCTTGTCTCAAACCCCTAGAGGAAGTGAAAAAACCACAAGGAAAACCATTAATTAAAACTGAGAATCTTGCAGAAGAAATACATGCATTAATCCATTTGACCCAAGCCTTGGAAAAACCTAACTTCTCAAGAATAGCACATAAAGCTCCCCACTCTACTCTATCATAAGCCTTCATCATGTCTAGTTTGAGTATCATGGTTAGGGATCTTTGGGTGGAAATAGAATGCAGCACCTCATGTGCTACAATTGCACCCTCTGTCATCTCCCTTCTGGGAACAAAACTACCTTGCTCCAATGAAATGATCCTAGGTAGAATTTTTGCCAACCTAAGGGAAATTGCCTTTGTAAATATCTTGTACAAAGTGTTACATAAAGAAATGGGGCGAAAGTCAGCAAAAGTCTTAGTATCCTCTTTTTTAGGAATAATTGCAATCATTGTAGTATTAAGTTCTTTTAAAATAGACCTATTTCTCCTAGCTTCCTCGAGAGCCAATAAAACATCATTTCCCACAAAATCCCAACATTTCTGAAAAAATAAAGGAGTAAAACCATCTGGTCCCAGAGCTTTATCTGGATTCATGGAAAAGACGACACTCTTAACTTCTTCTAAGGAAAAGGGACACATCAACATCTTATTGTCTTCCAAAGATACTAAAGGAGGAATATTAGATATAATATCATTGTTGAGATTTCCATTTTCTGAAGATAATAATGACTTAAAAAACCTAACTGCCTTTGAAGCAATGTCCTCTGGCTCTATCAATAAATTCCCATTTTGACACTGAATACAAGATATTCTATTCTTACATCTTTTAATCTTAGTTGAAGAATGAAAAAATTGTGTGATCCTGTCACCATCTGAAAGCCACAACTCTCTAGATTTCTGTCTCCAATAGATTTCCTCTCTAGCTAACACCTCCACAAGCTATAATTTTAGTGACTTCAATTCATCAAAAACTTGTGGCACCATACCATGTTGAAGCACATGAGTATTAAGACACTCAATCATATCTTGAATCCTTTGTTTCTCCTGAAAAAATGTTCTTAAAATACGAGATATTCCATTCCCTAATATTCAATTTCAAATAACTTAACTTCTTAGCAATTTGAAACATACAGGATCCAGAACAAAAAGGAGTAGAATTCCACCATTTCATAAGTAGAGGAAAAAAGGAAGAATCCCTAAACCACATGGGCTCAAATTTAAATGGAGACTTAAAAGAAGTCCTATCCTCAATAACTGAAAGGGAAATTGGAAAATGATCAGAACCCGAGACCGGTAGAATAGAGGAAAAGAATTCAAAATCTGAATCAATCCAATTCTTAGATAACAAAAACCAATCTAATCTCTCAGCAATCTGAGAAAAAACCCTTCTCATGTTTTTCCATGTAAAAACCCCATTCTGAGACTTACAATCAAAAAGGCTCATATCAGAAATGAAATCCCCAAAGTCATCCATAATCCTTTTATTAGGGAAAACACCTCCTCTTTTCTCATCTAAATCAGTGATAGCATTAAAATCACCCCTGAAGATAATAAAGGAAGCATGTTTTAAGGGAGAATAAATCCTCTTTAATTCACCCCATAACTTACTCTTCCCTTGAATTCTTGACGGAGCATAAACATTAAAAACCCAAAATTTAACCTTCAAAATCTTGATTATAACTAAAACCAACATCCAATTTGTAGCAGATGCCACTAACTGTACCTCAATATTATAATTATTCCAAAGTAGTGCCAAACCTCCTGAAGCACCACAAGCTAGAGAAGAAAGAAAATTCTACTTTCTCCAAGATGAAAAAACCAAATCAGCAGACTCCTTTGACAACTTTGTTTCTTGCAACATAAAAATATCACACTTAATTAAGTCCATCTAGGACTTAATTAAGCATCTCTTGTTAGAGGCATTTAAGCCCCTAACATTCCAAGAAATCATTCTCATTGTCTTTGAGGGGAGGCTGAAGCTCCCCTCTTCCCATTAATTGGAGAATTTTTGCTTTCCCCAAAGCAATCTTGCAAATTACGTTTCATAGCCCCTGATCTTGTCACAGGAGGACTAGTCACAAATCTTTTACTCCTCTTTCTTTTTACACTTACAGGAGTTAGGCATGTTTTCTTAGGCCTACCAAGAGAGATTGAATGCCTCCCTTGCCCACCAGCAGGGGAAAGGGACAAAGTCTTTTGAATTCCAGCATCAATTTCCATTTGAGTCCTAAGATTATTTGGAGGCCTACCTCTCCTAGGAGAAACCATCGATGGTGAAAAAACTGAAGTTGTTTGGACAATTGGTAAACTCTTGCATGACTTTGGAGAGGCTAGGATAAATGGATTATCTTCAAAACCCAACTCTGTTGTAGCCAAAACCGCAAAAGGATTAGCAGATGTATAAATTGGAAGGGTTGAGTTTATACCCTCAAATCATTCTCAATTGAACGAACAATTCTATCAGTAATACCCTCATCCATTTGATGTGCATGATTGTTAAAAATATCATTTACTTGCCGAACTAGATTCTCATCTAGCATAATAATAGGGACAACCACTGACAGATTACTATTCCCTAAGGAAGATTCATTAGCCATATTAATTTCAACATTTAGAGGGGAATTATTAGAGACCAAATTCTTCATTTCCTGAACTAAAGAAGTATCATTAGGAAAACCTATGGTAGGTACCTGTTTAATAATTTCTCTATCAACCACTACATTTTTATCTAAATTCACATTCTTTGAAGAATCCAAAACCTCCTTTTGAGTGCATGAAGACAAATTGTCGTCCTAACCCTTTGTGTGATTATTTGGCATCTTAGGGCAATCTATCATCAATGGATGATCTACTCCATTCATCGAGAGATTACCATCCACTATACCCCCGTTATTAGAAAATGTCTTTAGTAAAGACGAAAGTGAGACCAACCCTGAAGTGTGATCATTTGGTTTCTCAGAACTACGACACAATGGATTATTTTCAAGATTAATATGACCTGTTTCTACCAATTTATGCGAAGAGACATTTCCACATCCTTCAACTAAAGGTCCCACTGACAAACTATCTTTATTAAGGGATTTAGGGACAGAGCCAACAACTTGCTAGTTTTCTTAAAATCCATAAGTAACAGAGCATCCAAAGTAAAGGAGACTTAACAAGCTCCGTATCTAATTTCTCAATTGACTAGTGCCAAATACCATCATGAGACTTGATATTACAAGTATGGGGGCAAACATTGTTAGGGTTAATAAGAACACAAATTTTTACCAAAACCTCCCCATCCACAAAGTCCATTTTAGATGTTAAAAAATTTCCAATAGTATTTCCAATTTTCTCAAGAACATCTAGATCCATAAATTCAAAAGGAATTTTAGGTAAACCAAACTAGAAAGGAATAAGTTTTGAACTAGACCAAGAAGGAACCAAAAAAGGTTTCCAAGCCGCAATTGAAATTAAATGTTTTCCAAACCAATGATGTGACATTCTTAATACCTCATCTCTGAAAGAAGGAGAACCAAAGACAATAATAAAATCATTCACAGACAATAATTGAAAATAATGCATATCCCCCCATCTTTTCTTCAATTTATGATAAATCTTTAAAAAACTAATTTGATCACCCCAAATTTCCCTAGAAATAGCATTCGTATGCAAACAATTCACTTTCTTATCGATATAGGAACCCAAAAGATCAATAAAAGGGATAGGAGCCCAAACTTGTGATGAAGAAACCATCGGTAGAATAGGATCAGAAGGTATCTTACTTACCTTTTCTAGACTAGCTTCCTTGAGGTTCACATTTACCTTATTTCCCACCTGTTGTGAAGAAACAAAAACCTTAGCCGCAGTCTCCTTATTTGCCAAGCCAACAACCCTGGCAAACGTTCACTGATTACCTAGATCCAAAGACCATTTCCTCAAAAAGCCCTTGAATTGCTTCTCAGAAATTCCCTTGATTCACACCATTATTAAAATGCCCTTGAGTGAATCTCCTTCCATTGTTATTCTACCTCCATGCCACACTTCGTTTGTTCCCAAAGAAGCCTTGAAAGTATTTTGAAGCTGGCCGAAAAACCTTGTTATTTCTGCTCTGGTTTACCTGTATCACCATGTCCTTCCATCTATCATTCGTGTAGACCCACTGCGGAACATGAGGCGGGTCTTCCTAGCCCACATCCGCCCATGAACCCAAATGTCCTCTATCAGCCATGTCCGATCACTGTATTAATAGCAATAAATGCTTTTCTTCGCTTGAAGATACCCTTAAAACACAATTCTCCTTCCTGTACTTGATTTTCTGTGCCCTAATTTTCTGAGGTAGAAGATAGAAAAAAACCCTAGCCTTGTCAAAACTGCAAAAAATTGGCCTTCGATCTTTGAAAAGTGCAGTAAACCCTAGCCGTGTTCCGTTCTCCTTGCATGCATATTTCAGAGTGCTTTTGGCGTCTCAGATCATCCTTGTAAGCAGCAATTTCTGTAGCAATAATTCACTGTGAGTAGAATAATTCAGTTTGCACCTTTAGAAGTTTGGTTGTGCCTCCAATACAAGCCTCCCCAAAACCCTTTCAAAACAAATCGCGTGCCTTGTCTAGTTATATTTGATCTGTGGCTGATCAGAATGAGAGCCACTACACAAATTCTCACTCATTGTTGTAGCACAATGGCAACGATTTGTTTATCCCTCTATGTGACCTACCTTTGCTAAAGTTGAAATCACTTGGAATAGAGATGACAATCACTGAAGTTCGCCAACCCTAGAAGTGAAATCGCTGGCCTCTTTCCTGATTGAATTCGAAAACCCTATGGTTTTTATATTTTATTTTACAATACTTTCTTATTTATTATGTGTGTTTTTTGTTATATTTATGCTTGTTAATAGATGTGAGTAGAAAGTTTGAAAATAATAGTATTATTTCTATATGGGTGTTAGCTACCAATGATAATTAAAATATTGAAATTAAAAAATCAAAGTTTAATTTTAATATTTTATATATTGAAATCAAGAGTTATGGAAGAATAAATTATGAATAAATAATTAATATATTTATTGAAATAAAATTTATAGGGATGGATATAGATATAAATTCCTTTCTAACTATTTTAAATATCATACAAGATTGTTTTTTGTTTCTAAATATTATTATAAGTAATTCATTTTTTTTAAATATTTAATTCAATTTTCAAAGAAATTGAGTTATGGAAGAATAAATTATGAATAAATAATTAATATATTTATTGAAATGAAATTTATAGGGATGGATATAGATATAAATTCCTTTCTAACTATTTTAAATTTCATACAAGATTGTTTTTGTTTCTAAATATTATTATAAGTAATTCATTTTTTTATAAATATTTAATTCAAATTTCAAAGAAATTTTTGTGTTTGTCATAAAATAGATTAAAACAAATCATGATATGGAACCTATGCTCAATTTTCAAAATATATATATCTTCCTCTGTCTCCCTCTCTCACACCCAACCCATGACCTTAAATTTTATTTCTTATAAATTAATTTAAATAGTATTGTTAAAATAATTATATTTTATAATTGTATGTTATACTTTTATATGTTTAGTGAAGATGTGAAATAAATAGTATGTTTGTAAATGTAGATTGGAAGGGACTAGGATATATAGGCTGGTCAAAAAATTGCATCTGCTCAAAATCAAGATCAAAGACTGGAACATCAATATCTTCAAGAATATCTTCCATGAGAAGACTAGGCTACAGTCAAAATTATCTATGATTAATGATTTTATCATCCAAAATGGCATGGATGCTCAGTCCTTTGCTTGGGAAAAGGAGCTTAGGGGTGCTTTAGGGGAAGTAATTCTTAGAGAAGAAATTTATTGGAAACTAAAATCTTGGGAAGCCTGGCTTGTAGTTGGGGACTGGAACACCAAGTTCTTTCATGCCTCCACTAAACTTAGATGCCTTAAGAACAAAATAGTTCAAATTGACTCTACGAATGGAAGGCTTGAGGATGAGACTGAGATAGCCACGAAAGGTGTCTCTTTCTTCTCACATCTGTTAACTAAGCAGCAAGTCCAACATTCTCATATAATTCTACAATCCATCCCTAATTGTGTATCTGAGGCAAATAATAATATGCTTATGGTTCCTTTCACTCTGAAGGAGGTCATTTTTTCTATGGCCTCGACTAAAGCCCTGGGGCCAGATGGGTTCACCATGCTCTTCTTTCAAAAATGTTGGGACTTCAAGGGAAATGATATATTATTAGCTCTAGAGGAAGCCAATAATACACAAAACCATGCTAAAAGAGCTTAATCATACCTTGATTGCCCTTATCCCAAAGAAAGATAATCTTGAAACTTTTACGGATTTTTGCCCTATCTCGCTTTGTAATTTTGTCTACAAAATCTTTACCAAAGCAATATCTATCTAGCTAGCTAAGATTCTCCCTAAAATTATTTCAGAAGAGCAAGGGGGCTTTGTCCTACGAGAGTTGAGAAATACAACACCACAGGAGCCCAAATGATCTTTGCAAGCTAAATAAACCCTAAAGAAACCCTAAAGGGATAATGTGTATTTAATAACTAGAATAATTATTAAATACATACAATATTAATTAAATGCCTAAGTTTAGCTTAAGTGTAGAGTTTAATAGACTAATAATTAAATAAATAATTATTAGCTAATACAAGATAACTCTAACACCCCCAGGCTTAAGATGAACTTAGGGAGTAGCTAAAAAACTAAATGCATGAAGCAAAAAATGCAACTACATGATGAAGGCAAATTTGAGTCTTGACAACAAGGCTTGATGAGGTACACAATCACAACCAAATCTCTATGAAATAGAGAAATAGAGAAAACCACGTGGAAAAAAAACTCTACTCCAAAAAGAGATGGAAAAGCAAGAAGAACATCATTGAAGCATGAAATAGATGCAAACACTGTCGAAGAGTAGCTGCTGATCTGAAGAACCTCCACTAAAATAGAACATGATTAGGTAGAGAAGACTGTAATTTGCATGAGTGCCATCAAATGACACTACTTGAATCATATGGCAAACAAGGGCAAACAACTGAACTCAAAGATATAGATGGCATGAGACACCAAAGCCTGAAGAGCTAATCAATCGAACCAAGGAAGCATTAAAACAATGGGATAAACCTCCCCATAATGTTGAAAAGGGAGAGTGACAGGTACACTAAAAAGAACAGCCAACAAGAATTGCATGACGACGAACCAGGAACATCGAAGGTGTAGAGAAAGTACATAGTGTCGTGGAAGGAACACTCATTTGAGACACATCATGAGGCGAATGTCATGGGAGGAACACTCATGTGAAAAAAATAGATGGCAAACAAAGGTAAATGTCAACCCTCCCATGGCACTTTATAAGTAGTGCATATACAATAAGGTACAAGATGTGCAAGATCCCAAGTAAACAATGCATGATGGTACTTTTTCTCAATGCATTTGCATAAATAAAAAGATACAACGATAAGAAGACTAGAAACAAAAAGAACAACCAAAAATGAGACATCCTACTCAGAGAAAGAGATCCCAGGACCTGAAACATCCAAGATATTTACCAGAGTGTTGAAAAGAAAAAAACTGAATAAAATATTCCTAGAGTAGAATCTGGAAAGAAAACTCATATGATTGAAAAGTACATAGAACAAGCTTTCCAACAATATAAAGTACTCAAAAAATAGAGTTTGGATGCTCAAGTTATGTCTCCTGGAGTGCAAAAAAGAACCTTTGGCTTTGACAGAAAAAAAACGCCATCAAAAAAGAAAAATCAAAAGTTCAAACCTCAAGATCCGAGTAGAGCTTGAAAATATATTTTCGATGCCTATTCATTTTCGAAAAACCAACACCATTTGCCCAGGTTATGGCAAACAAACCAATATGCTATCAAAACCCTTCAAGGGAAAAAAAGGGCCCCCTGCTAGTGACAGGGAGGTGGCGCACTGGCTGGGCGGTGGGGGAGGTCAGGCGGCGGTTGGGTGATGAGAAAAAGATGGCGGTGGTTGGGTGCATTGCAGCGGGCAGCGACAAGCCATGTGGAAGGCAGCCGAGCGGTGCAGAGGCGACCATGAGTTTGGGGGCGGTGATAGCGGTGGGTACCTGATTAGGCCTTATTGTCGGGACCCATCTTTTCTACTTTCAGTAGCTATTCTAGGTTTTAGCTTCTCCCTAAGTTTAGCTTAAGGGGGGGTGTTAGAGTAATCAGGTCTTTACTTGATTAATTAAATGACATTTGTTTAATTAATTAAGTTCCCTTTTATCTCTTTTACACTTAAGCTAACATTAGGTGCATAATAATTAATTCCTTTATTAATTATTATGTGCAAGCCTAGGGTTTTCCCTTTTAGGGTTTTTTGACCTATTAGAGGTTGAAATCTTTTCTTTATATCATTATTCTATTACACATTTTGGTGAATACAGAGCTCTCATATTCTTGAGCATTTTCCTGTGTTTATGTTTTTCTTTGTTGCTTCCTTGCTTCTCCTTGTAACAGGTTTATTCAACTTGCAGAGATCATTTGGGCTCCTATGGTATTGTATTTCTCAACTCTCACTTGGTACTCTAACATGTCCTTGGTAGAAAAACCCCGAAAGGTACCATTTTGGCCCATGAAATCTTACACTCTATGAGGTTACATAACAAATCTGCTATGGTTCTCAAATTAGATATGATGAAAGCGTATGATCGGGTTGACTGGGATTTTCTCTCCATGGTCCTCATCAAATTTGGCTTTCATAAAAATTGGGTAAAATGGATTTAGGCTTGCATTTCTTCTCCCTCATTTTTTATTATCATCAATGGATCTCCTAAAGGCTTCTTTTCATCCTCTAGAGGCATTAGACAAGGGGATCCTCTCTCCCCCTTTCTATTTATCTTAATGACAGAGGGTCTTAGCAGATCAATAATTCATGCTAAAAAGGTGGGAACTTGGAAAGGCATCTCCTTTAATGATAGAAATTATCCTTACACGTATAATATTTTTGCAGATGACACTCTTCTTTTTGGGGAAGCCTCTATCATCGAAGCTCGGGTTATTAAGAAAATCACTGATGACTATTCCATGGCTTCTGGATAATTAATTAATTTAGCAAAATCTAAAATCTTCTTTTTATATGTTTCTCCATCCAACATCATCTTCTTGGGGCTTTTCGGTGGGGGAGTTCCCTTGTCGATATCTCAGAATTCCCTTCTTCTTAGGGTCAGAGAAGCACCATTTTTGGGACAAGATTATTTATGCAATCTCCCAATGGATCCTATCATGGAAAAATAAATGGTTATCCCTGTCTGGAAAGCTACTCATGATAAAATCAGTCTTGAATGCCATCCCTATTTACCTAATGTCAGTGTTTAGTATGCCTAAGTGATCAATAAAGAAACTTCAGTCTATTTTGAGGGATTTTCTCTAGGGAGATAATGTCACTAAAAAAAGAAAAATTTGCCACTTCTTGCTTGGAGTAAGGTTTGCACTCCTAAACCCATCTGGGGTGTAGGAATTAGAGATCTGCCCTTGCAAAATAAATCACTGGGTGCAAAACTTCTTTGGAAGTTATAACAAAATCTGAATTCAAAATGAGCTAGACTATTGAGGTTGAAATATCTTGATTTTGAGGACAGGGAGAGGATCTTCACAACCTTAGTTTTTCCTAAAGGGTCTGCCATGTGGAATTTTGTGGTCTCTTGTCAGGATCTCATTTTACCCTCCCTCTCGTGGTTAATCCAAAATGGATCTAAAGCTTGATTTTGGGAGGATTCATGGAATGGGCATACACCTTTATCTCATATTCAGGATTGGTATCCCCTTGATAATTATCTTAAGCAAGCTTGGGGTGATTGAGTCTGCCATTACTTAGACATCCAGGATGACCTTGCAACATGGAAGGATTTCTTTGGCATATGTGTTACCTCAGATTTGGTAACTGAATTACAAAAAGAACTTTTCTCCAGAACTATCATATTTTGTCCTCTTGAAGATGAGCTCATTTGGATAATCTCTCCTTCTATCCAATATACGGTTAAAGCTGGATATGAATCAAAATTTCTTCATCTATCTTCTCACTCATGGCCTACAAAACTATTATGGGGATCTGCATGCCTTCCTAAGGTAGGTGCCTTTGCTTGGCTGGCTATCTAGGATAGGGTCCTCACGGGTGCTAGATTAGATAGGTTAGGAATCACTGTTGTATTTCCTTGTACTTTATGTGGTTACTTCATGGAAACCTCTGATCATTTATTTCTACAGTGTCCCTTTGCCTTGGATTGTTGGTATTGGTTACTTTAGAGACTAGCCTGGTCAATAGATTTTGGCCCCAATCTTTATGTTCATTTCAAAGCTTGGCCTTTATTGCACAAATCTTCCATGTTTGCACCCCTTTGGGAAATTGGTCCTTCTTTAATCATTTGGACCATCTAGCTTGAAAGAGATGAGAGATTTTTTAGGATCAAACCTTCTCCACGGGCACAAGTTATAGATAAAATAGAGAAATCAATATCTGAAGTTATGCTCTCATATCATTTTAAATTATGGCATACCAAAAATAATTTTACCAAATGGGATTTTTTTATTTATAATAACTGGCCTTCTTCAGTCTCTCCTAGTTCATGGTTGTCAATCTTCTAGCCCATCTTCCTCATCTTGACTATCTTCTACCTGGCTACCTCCTCCAACTGGTTTTGCAAAATTAAATTATGATGGTGCCTCTAGGGGGAATCTGGACATCTCTAGAGCTGGAGTGGTTATTAGGAATTCTGATGGCAATATAATTAGAGCAGTCTGTAAGAAGTTACCACCTAATTCCAATAACATTGCGAAGATTGAAGCCCTCCTTCATGGTCTCACCCTTGCCACTTTCATGAATATTCCTAACATTATTGTTGAAGGTGACTCAATGGTGGTTCTTAACATTGTCTCCTCAAGACATAATTCATCTTGGAAGCTAAGGTATAGATTAGATATGGTTTTGAATAAGCTCACATCTTTTCAATCCTTTGAAATCAAACACTATTTTTGAGAAGAAAACATGTTAGTAGATTTTTTGGCAAATAAAGCTATTGATGACCCTATTTTGCAACAAGAAGTAGATGTGAGTCATTTCTTACATCTGATTTAATTTTGTTTTGTTGGGGAAGGATGATTTTATTTATCAAAGTATATAGGTATGGCTTTTATTCTCACTCTTTCCCCTCATAAGTTTTCAGTGGAGGTCCCTCTTTTCCTGGGATATGGACTTCGGTATTGCCATTTAACTTTGTTGAGTTCATCTTAGATGCTGGGACTACAACAGTATAGATCGTCCTGTTTAATTTGTGTTTGGTGACATTCTTGGTTCCTCCTATCCTCTTATTCAGATGTTATGGATGTTTTATTTTTGAGGCTTCATATCACATTCATTTTTATATTGTTTGATTTTTGTGACTCTTGGGTGTGCACATCTGCTAGCAATGATCTTAGTTAGAAGGTATGCAAGGATTACTAGATCAGAATTGGATAGTAGTGTGGATTCTACATCGCTTTCCATGGATGATGTTGCGGTTATGATTTCTATTTCTACAATTGTGGTTGGTATCAGAGACCTAGACCATCCTTCCTCCTCAGTTGCAACCTATTCTGGTCCCTCTTCTTTATCCCCTTTCTCACTTGTGTTTTCTTTGGATGTATAAGGGCTTTATTGGGTGGGATATAACTTGTTTTGATGTATTTTGTCAAAAGGATTGTGGATTATCATGGGTGAGGGTGGGGTAGTTCTTTATGATAATTAACTCTTGTTACTCGGGCTACAATTGGGGGTTTTCTTCCTGGTTCTTTCCTGTCGGTATGCTTGCCTGAACCAGGTTCTGTAAATCTTTCTTATTTAATAAATTTTGTGGCTCTACCACTTATCAAAAAAAACAAAAACATATGAATTAATATATAAATATACAGGTATAAACATATATGTAAATATATAAGAAAGCACATTTTAATGTTCACAATATATTATTAATGGTTGTTAAAATATAAAGATACAAACATATGAAGCCCATGTTAGCATGCTGAAAAATTTATATCATTGAAAGGACAAGGAACCACCCAAAAAAAGAAGCTTTCTTGAGGGAGAATGTACATCCATCTATTCACCTTGAAGATTGTACATAGTAAATTTAACAATTCTTGCATGTTTAATTGCAGATTATAATATAGTTCTACCTATTTTGCTTGGATTCATCTTGGGCTGAAGATGGCCACCTATTTACTCTACTTAATGAATAACAAATCTAAAAATTCTTGCATTTCAAAAGGTCTACATGTATGAGTTTCATTTATAAAACCACATACAACTTTTACAAATGGATCATAATTTTAAAATCTTACTAAAATACTATCTTCATACCAGATTCATAATTTTACATATTGAAATTATGATCATACTCCTAATTACTTCTCACCCTCCAACCAATAGAAGATTGAATCATAAAGACATCTTATATTAACCAAATAAAAAATTATGTATTCTTTAAAAAATTAGACAAATCAATTGTTGGATCTCAAATCAACATATTGGATGGGTTCTAAGGAAATACCAACTCCTATGATCAAACCCTCCAATTGACTTGGCCAACTTATAGAGTGAACCTATTTGGTTACTAAATCCCTCACTTTAGGCTTTGCAAGACCTAGGCGGGTATACAAATTCACTAGTCACTTTTGATGACTAATGCTTTTTATAGCAGATTGAGTATCTTGATCTAAATTTTTCCCTATCTCAGAATGGCATAGGTTCCTAGGATAGGAGGCATTTAGATGAGTTCAAGATTGTTATTGTAAAAGCTATTCGATCTTTGTGCTTGAAATTTATATGTATACACTATTGCTAATTGATTCTATATATATCCTACTAAACTATTCCTATTGCTATAAAGTAAAGGTAATTGATATGGTTAAAAGTTGTTGTTTATGAATGATCAGTGCCTTTCCTCTTGTTTGGGCCACAAAGTCTATTACTTTAGAAGGACTTATTGTATGCTTCTATGAGACAATTTTTAAGTCACCCCCCAAGTACATTTGTCAGTTACCTTTCCTAAAAAAGATCCATTTTAATAGTCTTATGCTATAATTTTCTCGAATGAATTTAACCCTTACTTTAAGAGACCATTCAAGGAAGACTTACAAGGAACAATTACAATCCACAAGTAGGCCTTTTATTCAAATTAATAGTGACAGGAAAATAAACTTCACTAGGAAGATACAAGGAACCTTATCATCTATGAGACAATATCACAGAACAACTACCAATTGAAATAAACAACTCACAACACATATGTAAAGGAAAAAAAATGATTATATTGATTGAGTTTTAAAATTTACAAAAACTACCAGAGCATATTGTACCTCTCCTTTTTTTTACAAAATACTTCTCATATATATGAGAACAAAACCTATTCCTCACGAAGAGTCGTGTCTCTTCCCATTATTAACAATTTGTTTGTACATTCTTGACAAAGTTAAACAAAAATAGGTTAAGCATTCCTAAATGATTTATGTAATCATCCTCCCTATAGCCTTTGGTGTCAGCATCTTGCTTCTTCAATTCATCACCCATCGAGATATACTCGAAGATTATCTAGTTGATGGAAGGAGCCAAATCTTTGTCGCGATCCAACCCTGAGATGGTTCATTCTTTGATACTAGCCAACTCTTTCCACCATTTCTCTAGTGATATCAACTCTCCCTCCTTGTAGATTGTCAGCATTCATGAGGTGCTCCCATCATCTAGTGCTTGGAGGTCTCTGCTCAAGGCATCTGCATATCTGTCATGCTTCTCCAAATATGCCATCCCCTCTGCTCTATTTTTAGGCATCATGGTATCCATAGTGTTCATCACTTCCTACAATCGTTCCTTTAGTCTTCCATGCTCCTTTAGAGCCTTGATAGTCCTAGTATATACTTTCCAATATTGATCCACATATATCAACATGGTTTTGAACCCGTGCTCTATGATATCATTAACCAATTTATTTGTTTTCTGATGGACACTCTCCACTTGTTTGATTAATTTCTCACTCTTGGACTTCTAGTAGACAGTGTCTATTAGAGCATCCATGACCTTCCAGTCAGTCTCAAGTGCCATGTCTAGTTCACCAATGCTTGGAGCAGAGCTTTGCTGCACTAGTCTCTCTTGTAGTTGTTGTACATTCTCATTGGCATTTTCATACAATCCTTTATAATTATTGTTCTCTCTGACTAGAAACTCAATCCAATCTTGATTGAGTTTTGCCACATCCAGATTTAGTTTGGTAGTAACCCTAGGATCATTCTTCCCAACCTGCTGGATCATTAGATGCCCAAAGGCCTGTTTAGTGTCCACGAGCAAGGGCCTTTTATCTTTGGGATACAAAGCCCACAACATAAGAGCCTTTTTGATCAAGATCATATCATGTTCCCATTAAAATCTTGTCTACTTCTTCGGGCATAAAGTTCTTATCCGACCCCTATTTCTTCAAAAAACTATCAAACAATAAGGTAGACCTCATGTCTCATCCCGAGTATATTAGCACCCCAACATCTTTGATAAATTGCCTTCCTATTTTAGGCATCATTTCTTTCATGGCCTAGTCCACTTCCTCCTAGAGTATTTCGAGCATCTCCTCCTCGATTTTCCCTTCAGTGTTGGTTCTTACCAATACCCCCTTGTGCTGGCACATGAATGTATTAAATTCCTTAGTGTGAATAAAGTCACTGTTTGAAGTAAATTCTTCGTGCTCTAGCAACCTGACATCATTGATCTCCTAGATGTCATATTGGTTGGTCACTAGATTCATTTGTTCATCACATTCATATCGAGGTGGATACTCTTCCCTCAGTGAATCAACTAGGATAGACTCAAAAATAGACCAAGGAGACATGTGTGCCAAAGGCTTTGTATCCCTAATGCTCTATTTTTGGTCCCTGAAGACATATCCTAGAACACCCTCTATAATCTCCAATTCATGTTCCATAAGCTTGTTAGCTCTAGCCAAGGGGTCATCCATTCCCTACATGATATCCTCATTTATCTTTCCTTTGCCAGGCTTCTAGTCATATGCTTTGGACACTCTATCATACTTCATCCTTTTCTCAGTGGCTTCCTGCCTTTCTATATTCCTAATAAAGTCATCAGGCATCAATGGGACATGCTCTCTAGCTTTTAGCTTTTGAGAAGTTCTTGCTTCCCTTATGTAACCCTCGAGGTCAAAGTTTGGTCTGGGATCACCTTCTACCATTTTATAATAACTTAACTTATTCTACAATAATTCGTAGCTCTTTGAACTGTTGACAATAAAATCTGAGAACACCAATAACCTGGGCACTATGGACTTCTTTCCATGATCCATTAAGTGTTTAGCACTGGCTATTGATAATTGCCTGACAATCTCAAGGTAAGCTACTCTGTAAGGCACTATGATAGGAAGCAAATAGGATTTTCCCTCAAACCCATACACCCTTATCTGAGTCTAATCCAAAAAATAGTACCAATCACCCCAATTATGTGTAACTAGAGTGTCCTCGCATAACTCCTTGGGTCTGAGGAATCTCTGGACTTCTAGAGATATGGAGTGATCACATGGATACCCCAACAATCTGTACAATGTTTTAACAAATAACTCCTCAAAATGCTAATTTTGACTATTGTTGTATGTTCAATCCCATGAAGACAACCAAAACTGTATAGGCTTCCTCATTCTGGCCTTGGCATAAGCTTTGGTACACAACCCGTCTGGCCATAACCCGTTATCCTGTCCAATACTCAATATTATATGCATGAGGAGAGAGTAATATTTGAAATGGACATTGATCATATCCCCTTTCAACTTTTCTAAACCATAATTCATGGCCTCAGACAGATAAGCAGTAAAATCAAACTTTCTAGGATCATTTGACTGTAAATCTTCACAGATTATCATAGTTATTATATCCATCAAAGGGGAGGCCTCAATTCCTAAGACTTGGGCCACACAGTAATATGTATACTTAAAATAGGGAAAGAAGAGGTTGACATCGAAAGGATCTTTATTCCCTTCACCGAATGGCACTATTGATCCTATAACTTTAGGTTTGTGGATAGGGAGTCTCCACCTTTTGTAGATATCTTCCATATTGAAATACTCCTGGGTGAGCTTTTCAGTGTCTATTTTCTCTTAAAACCCCTAGTCCAAATCAAATACACTCTCTATAACCTCCTTGGTGATGGAAACTATTGGCTTCCCCATATAATCATATATGGTTTTTGTTCTAGGGTCATAATTGTTGGCCAAAGATTTCATAAGTTCGACATTCACGAAGACATTTGGCACTGCCATCTTCCCAAGATTTAGTCTCCACAAGTTGTTTACAGGTTCTGGAGCGTTCCTTCGCACATATACAAAGATGAACAACTCATGCCCTCTTGTCTTTGTCCAGATGTCTCCTCGATTATCAAGTTTGTCCTCTAAGCCTTCATCCTCTCACTTAATCTTTTTTGATCAATGCCTTGAGGCAGGGAATTGATCTAACAAATCCTAGTCTAATGGCCGACCTTCCTTCTTTTGCCTCTTTGGCTTTTCTTCTATAGACTAGGCTTGCTTAGGCTTCCTAGCCCTAGTTTTCTTAGATGAAGTAGCTTCCATTGTGATTTCGGAGCTTGGGACTAAGGAATTTACTTGGAGCTCAAGGCCTTTTTCTTTTTCCTTAAAACACTCTCTGTGAATTCATCAGCTAATGTTGCTTGAATTTCCCCCAATTTTGCTATTTTATTATGATTTTGTAGTAGTTTCATCAGTTACATCTATCTATTATGCAACGGTCATGAGCTTACTTATTTTGAATTTATGACAACAAGACTTCATTTATTTCTAGAATGATTTCGTGGCAGGGAGTAATTGCCTCGTCTAATGATTCCTTTTCCCTTTCTTCAATGTTTAGTAGCAGGTAAGATGCTATTGCTTACTTCGTTGAAACCTTGTTCTTCGACATTATTCATTTCTTTCTCATCAAAAGGTCCCTTTTCATCGAACTCACTTTTGTTTTGATGAGAATATTATTTTCGCCAATATGCTTTAGGCTTCCATCGAAACATTGTCTTTCATCAAAATGGGCCCCACTCCTTCTTTTCCCGAGTGTTTAACTCTAACGAGAGATTTTGTCATTTTATTTTTCGGCAAAACCTAGCTTGTCATTGCACCCTAAAATAGTTTGTTCGATGTCCGAATATCATTGTTGATTAGTCATCGATGAGTGATCTCCTCATCTCACTCGATACCGCCGTGTCGATGAAACTTTTCATTTTGCCAAGAGAACAAACCCTTCCATCGATGATCAATCCTTCATCAATGACTTTTACTTTGTTAGGAAGACTTAAAACATCGACCTATTGCTTTATCAGTTCTTCAAAACCCACATCTCCTCGAAATAGTATCGTTGATGGCTTTTCAATGTATTTTACGATAGAACTGATGACTTTGGTGAATCCCTTTCGATTCTACTCGTGGCCATGATCTCTTCAATGGTTTGTTTTATCTAGGAAGCATTTAATTGTTTCTTCAACACACTGGATACATCTTTTTCGGTGAAACTAAGCCTTTCGGTGAGATTTAATTTTGTTCATCTGATGGTTGAATTTGGCCGATAAGGGTTGTGAACCTAATGTCAATGAAATTTTCAATGGTCATTATAGGAACTCTTAAAGGTACACTTAATCATTTTTGTTTAGAAAATTTATGTAGCTTCAACATGGACTCATGGTTTATTGTCATTCTAAATAAACTATTCAACATCAATAAAGAAAATGTTTTAAATTAAAATTATAAAGATAAATAAATTATATAAATTACTATCGGCTTAACCATTGCACCTCATTTAGGTGCAAGCCCTAGTAAAATATTAGTTTCTATATAGAATTAAAGGGCAAGGGCAAGTGTTGGTTAACATATTGCACACTCAAATTGTTGACTAGTACTTTCAGGGAAAGGAATGCAATAGTTGTCAATTGAGTTTTGAAAATTAATGATATAATAATTATTTTATTTTATTTTTAGATATATTATTAAATATACTAAATAAATTGAAGATAAAATATTGGCAATTTTTGAAGTCTTATAAATAAACTTAAAAAATAATTTATTTTAAAAATAGTGAATTGTTTTATGTTTATTTCAATTTTATATAAATGGTGTATGTTTATCTATATCAAAAAATAGAATATACTAAAATTATTTGACTTTTTAATTAAAAAATTTTCATTTTTTAGTATTTTTTGATTTCACATAAGTGGTACATGTTTATCTACGCCAAAAAATAGAATGCACTAAAAACTGTTTCATTTTTTTAGAAATGTTTTATTGTTTTTATGCTTTTTAGATTTCATAATGTGTTGCATTTTTATGCATGAAACAAAATAGAATGTACTAAAATTATTTAAGATCGGAACTTATTTTAGTGGTATCCAAAATTTTTGTGAGATTTTGCCAAGATCAAGAGGCAATGGAAAGCACAAATAAGAGAGACAAAATAGATGATAAGAATAAACTGTATTCTATCAAGATGCAAAATATGATCAACTAGATCATTACAAGATGTTTAATGATTGCCCATGATTGTCTGTACAAACAATGTACATGAGCCTGCTTATATAGGCAAGGCTACAGATATGTGAGCACACAAACATGACATATGGCTCAATAAGAAACAAGGGTAGGTAGGTAGAAGAAACAATATAATAGTCCACATGAGGTGGATCACCCATTGAATGTGGAGTGTAACAACAAGATCAACACCATAAAAGGTGGAAATTCTCCTACACACACTATCCCAATGTGACACAAACACCCAAGTGTCTCATACCCAAACTACTATGAAATGCATTTCCTAAGTAAACTTAAGTATAGTGTAATAATATCCAAGATGAATAATTATTTACACCAACACCCCCCCTTAAGTGCAACTTAGGGGAATGCACTAAAGTCTACAATGCAACTAAGAAATGCAAGATGGGTCCCAACTACGAGGCAATGTTAGGTACCCATGTACAAATGCAAATGCAATCTCCCATAAAGCGGGGAAAGAGAGAAAAACCCAATGGAAAAATCCCTCCCCCAAAAGAGAGATGATGAAAGCAAATAATGCTCTTAATGATGAATGCGAAGAACAAAACTATGTCCTCCCATAAGAGAGAAGAAGAGACCATGAGGCCCCCCCTCAATGTCAAATCTCCTACAAATATGGTCCAATGATGATGACCAAAATGCCTCCCCATAAGGAAGAAAGAGAGCCAATGTTGCACCAATAATGTCAAAGTGTGACAAAACCAGCTACCAAGTCGATGACGATGAATCACTCACTGCAACAAAATGAAGATCAAGCATGGAGACAACCTATTGTGAGCATCATCTGGATACTCAGAAATAACAGAAATACCAGTACAATCCAAGTCTCATGGGAGCCATGCACAAATATGTACAATCTAAGTCTCAACTGGAGCCATGCACCAAGTCTCCCAAGATATTCCTAATCTAAGTATACAAGAGGATTACATCAAATATGTCAACAATGACAAGATACAAAGAGGTGTGGCACTTTATGATAGTGTGAGTACAACATTTCTCAAGCAAGAGCATACATCATGATAAAATATTCAAATGTGGAAACATGAAAATGATGCCACCAACAAAGAAGCCTTATAGAATACTACAGATGAAGATGCCTCTGAATGGAATTTCACCAAGAGATATAAATGAACAAATAACCCCCCATAAAAAGATCATGTTGGCACTTGAAAATAATGGCAAAGTGGACTTCTGAAAAGGAGTCCATCTGAGCCCAAACGAAGCCTCCAAAGTTGTAAAAATCAGGATTTCATGATTTTTGAAAAACCTGTATCCGAAAATCAAAAAAATCTTGCACCATTGTACAGATCATGAAATTCTACCCCAAAACAAACAAAAAATTGCTCGAAAAAAGGAGTCTGGATGAGTGAGATATCGCTATTTAAAAATTGTCTGCAAAATTATAATTTCTGAAAAATTTCCACTGTGGTTTCAAACTTCAAATGCCTCTAGATTTGGCCTCCGAAGTCCGATTTGGATGAAACAAAAGGAAAAATTTACTTTCTCGGACCTCCTCAATCAAATGGTGACCTCAGATTTGACCTATCAAGTTTCAATAATAACTTGCAATAGAAAGCTCCAAAATGCAAACCCCAAATAGCATCAAATTTCTCTCAATTGGCAAACCAATGACAGTCTAATGGCTCTAATACCATGTGAGACATGGACCAGCTCTGATACCATGTGAGATTTTGCCAAGATCAAAAGGCAATGGAAAGCACAAATAAGAGAGACAAAATAGATGATAGGAATAAACTATATTCTATCAAGATGCAAAATATGATCAACTGGATCATTACAAGATGTTCAATGATTGCCCGTGATTGTCTGTATAAATAATGTAGATGAGCCTTCTTATATAGGCAAGGCTATGGATATGTGAGCACACAAACATGACATATGGCTCAATAAGAAACAAGGGTAGGTAGGAAATAGGTGTGGATAGGTAGGAGAAACAATATAATAGTCCACATGAGGTGGATCACCCACTGAATGTGGAGTGTAACAACAAGATCAACACCATAAAAGGTGGAAATTATCCTACACACACTATCCCAATGTGGCACAAACACCCAAGTGTCTCATACCCAAACTACTATGAAATGCATTTCCTAGGTAAACTTAAGTATAGTGTAATAATATCCAAGATGAATAATTATTTACACCAACAATTTTCAAGGAAAAAAGAGGTTTGCAAAAAAAACTTGTGTATTCAAAATCTTTGAGATACAATATGTCTACAACACAGTGATACATCTTCCATTTCAAAATGTACCCCATTGAATCAAATTGTCTATTCCAAATCCACTTAAGTTTTGTTGGATTTATATACATGGTATTGAAAGAGAATTATTGGACACCATATTTTTGTCTCTACTCTTCATTTTTGAAAGATAAGTTATATCAATGGAGTTAAATTAAAATGTAATGGGTTATTTTGAAATGGAGGATGTTTACGATGTGGTTATGAAAGATGTTGAAGAAGAGGAGTTATCTAGTAATGAAGGAGGGCCAGCTTTAAATAACACACTAAGAAACATATTAAGCCTAGAGAATGTCATGCATTGAAGCTTTGAAATACATCAATTCAACACAAATATTTCAATGTGATACTGATAAGTCCATTTGTAACTCTAGTTTCTTCACTTTAAATCAATTCATATATATATATATATATATATATATATATATATATATATATATATATATATATATATATATATATATATATATATATATATATATATATATATATATATATATATATATATATATATATATATATATATATATATATATATATATATATATATATATATATATATATATATATATATATATATATATATATATATATATATATATATAAAATGTTTTTTTAATGAGTTTTTTAGTGATGCATTCGAAGACTTAATTAAGTCAGATTTTAGTTAATCACCTTCATTACAATCCTACCTATTCCGCTAGAAAACTTAATTTGTTTTTTTCTGATTCATGCATTTTGTGTTCACAGAAATGTCACTGTTTGCTAGGGACAAGATGCAAATGGAGGGAGAACAGATGCAACTAGGAATATCTAAATCATAAATTAGTCTAGTGTAGGAATATGTAATCACAACATACAATAAATGCAATCCAAGGTTGAGAATATTAACATTTATGGAGTATATATATCTTCCTCTATTCACTTATGAGTATGACTTTGGTATTATATAATTATCATTGTATCCCTCTAGAGATTAGATACATCGATAATGATGAGACAGTTTAAGATGATTATGATATCCTTGAATCTTTATTGTAACCTCTCATAACTAGCTAACGGGTGTAAAGATGTTATAAGGAACTGATTTGATTTCTTATGTATCTTACCATGTGTATGTGAGGAATAGAATTGGAGATTGATTCGACAATCTAAATTATGAGAGCCATACAATAGTAGTCATAATATGACTCTGCAGACAAATATAATTTCAAGTTGATAATTAATCACCTTAGCCTTTGTGTCATTTACATGAACTTATAAGAGATTTAGGATACTCATATTGAATTATGAATAATAAAGATTGCAAGGAATATTACAATATTTTGATGTTCTTAGATGAAAGTGTTATAGTTGTGATTTATTAAGTTGAGAATTGGGTTGAAATTTCCCTGATTACAATTAAATAGTATCTCTTTATAGAAATTACTTGAAGGAATCTTATTTGGATATGAAAGTGGGTAACAATGGAACTTGTCTTTTATTTGATAAAAATTTATAATAAGTTGGTATTATGTAGGTTGAAATAAATTTATATTTATAACTAAACTTAAGTACTTATCAATGCCACCATCGTATGAATAAATAACTATTATATGAATTGGCATCAATAATTTCAGTATTGCATACCTTTAGAAAATATGATTTGGGTCATAAGGAACTAGTCCAACTCTTCATTTAACCTAATTAGTTTGTATGAACCAAGGTAACATGACATTGAGTAATAAGCCTATCCACTATGTGGATAAAACAAGCCTTGTGATATTCATGTTTGTTTATGAATAATAATAGTGGGGGAAGGGGGGTGTCCTGAGGAGGAGTTTGATCCACAACCTCAATAATCCTTGAAGGGAAGTGTTATAGAATGGGTTGTTGAATTGTGATCTTGTTGTTATTAATTAAGGGGAAATAATAATGAAACCTTGGCTATAGGAACCCATGTGTAGGTTCTTTGAGAGACCATGTGAGGAGAACTATGTGTGACTTTGATCTCATTTGGAAGTGGGTATGTAGGAGGTCATTGGGTGGAGAATGCCCCTATGACCTTACGTCCATAGGTAGAGGGTTTAGGGGAAATAACTCTAGAGATCAAGGTCGATCCTAACTTATTTGATCTTCCCACTTTTGTAGGCTTTGGATGAGGCCAAAATGGGTATAAGAAGGTTGTACAATAGCTAATTAAATATTATAACTCATATTCAATACATAATGTGCTTCTAATTAGTGAGCTAGAGGAAGAGAATGGTTCATTACCTTATATTGTATATTTTCTTAAGGGTATATGTTGAGTTGAATCCATCTTGTGTTGGTTCTATGTAATTGTTATGTGCCTATGAAATTGGACCTATAAGCTCCTAAATTGCTTGATTTTAATATACTTATCCATTGGACTAGCATTGTGAATGTTGTTATATGTAGCGCTTTTTGAGCATGCTTTTTGAGCACACTCAGATGATAAGAGGGGGGGGGGGGTGAAACAACATATGTCAAATAACTTTTAGAACTATCAATTCAAATTAGCAAAAATAGAAATGAAGCATAACATCCACAACATAAGAATGCTAGGATTTTTATGTGAAAAATTCAAGAGGGAAAAACTAACAATATATAAAACATGCTCTTACAAAAAAAAATTAGCCTCACTGCCAAGGAAGCTCACTACTTACTGGTCTCTGAATGGACTTCAAGCTAAGGTGCACTACCCTAGGGCAAGATATAATGCTTGCAATCTAATATTATTTCTCTAGAACAAGGTACAATTAAAATACAATATTATGTACAATATGAATTGTTGAAGAAGAAACATCTAACAAATGTCAATAGCACAATCCTCTTTGTAGTCAAAACTGTTCTAACATATAGATTTAACACACTTCATAATCATCTAAGATATCATTGATATATTTTGCACATGACAATATTTCCCATCTAATCACACACCTTCACCATTTATTTCTTCTTCCTTATATATCCTACACACCATCCAAAAACATCACTTAGGTCATCTTAAATAGGACCTATCAAATGTAACATGTGAACCATAATAGGCTGGCTCCAAACATGTACAATAACTAAAAAATTAGATTGTGGATAAACCATTTACATAATTAAACCCTAAAAATATTGTAACACTTCTTTCAAAACCAATTAAATAAGTTTAAATCAACCACAAATGAATGAATACATAATGTCAACTAATTATCAACACCATTGTCAAGATTGCTTACAATTAACCTCTTTACTGATGGGAAGAAACTCAAAACATTATGCAGACCAAGAACAAGGTAATAGAGACCGTATACAACCTTCCTACAAAATCTCTTGAAGAGATCGGTCATAACAAATTAGTGCAGAGGAACATCAATAATGAACTAGTAAATATTGTGTAGACCATACCATTCCCATGAAGTCATTATGAATAATACTATGCAATGAAGTACCCATAAACCTTGAAGCACTTGTCACTATTCAAATACATTGTCCTTGACATCCTCCCAAAACCAAAAGGTTATATCAATCATTGTGATAAAATGCAAAGCATTCTAGTGAGCCAATTGAAACATCTTACATCTTCCATTGAGAACCGAAGATCAAACACTTATAACTTTTGTTGTATAAGTAGTTGCAACCTAGAAAATTGATATAATGGTTCCTGATATACTTTACTGCATGACTCCAAAATTTCACATCAAAATCATGCTAGAAAGAAGAATGCAAAGTTAAATATCATCAGATAGTTACAGGGAATCAAATTGCTTAGTACTTAGATAAATTCCCTCAAGCAACCAATCAAAGCACTAAACGTAAACAAAATGGTACTAACACCTATAGCATGTAGACTTCTACCAATTCAATGACAACATGTAGACAAATCAAATAAGTCAATACATACCATTTTCTTCATACCAATTGCTTTGGACCAGTATAAGTACATCAAGAGTTTCTTAGGACTATCTTCTATATCTTTGATCATTGGAACAACTGCATGAAATGCATTTGAATACCACTCATGAGTTTGTATTTGTGAATAATTGTGGGTAACCATGGGCATGAACTACATTTGAATACCCAAAAAATCCTTATTTAAGGAATTAAATGATCCATTTCCATCATTTGTGCCACTAGAGGAAACATCTTGCTTCTTATCTTTCTTTACAATCACCCTCTAAGCATTCTCTATTGTTGCATCCTCAAGATTACTTTCTTCCTTTCCTTTTTCACCAACATTCTATGTATCAACCTTCTTCATTTTCTCTTCTTCTTTGACATCCCTATTCCCTTCAACACTAGGGTTCTCTTCAACATGTGTTTCTTCTATCTTTTTGGTAGCATCCAAAGCATTTTTCTCTATAGTTTGATCAACACAATCCAGAGGAGGAACACATTCCTCATTTATTTTCTCCATGGCAAGAGGGTCAATATCAGTCATCTATGAAGGATAAATCTCCGTAGTATACTTATTATTATTTTCGATCTCTGTCATAGGAGGATCAAAAATTGATATGGTAATATCTTGTATGTTTGGAATTTCCTCCAAGTCACTACTACGTGCAGTGAAATTTGGAAGAATACAACTATTTCAAAACCACAAAAGACCCAACAACATAAACCCTAGTTCTACAATCAAGAATCCACCATACACCAATGAAGAACCTAAAACATGCAAATCACAATAAAATAGAAAGATTATACCATTCACATGCTTAGTAGGGCTTGATCTAGGTTGTCTCCTGTCTTCATTGATCTTGTTTGATATGGTTGCTCTCAAATTTTATATATTCACAAGAGCTCAACAAAGAACTAATTGTGGTTTGAAGTCACTTGATCACAAGAAGGCTTGATTGCATATATGATTAGGGTTGATAAGGATGAGAGTATCCTCTTATATAGAAGACACCTTAGAAATTGGAGGGATAGGATTAAGAGGTGGACGGATAAATGATCAGCTAGGATTAAGGGGTAAGTAAGGAAATTTATAAATTATTAGAAAGGTGGTTAGGATAAAATCAAGAGATAAATTAAATAAATAAAAAATCATTTAATTAATAGAGGAAGTGGGACCAATTAAATAAATAAAATATTTATTTAATTTAGGGAAAATATAATTTAAATAAATAAAAATACTTTTTGGGCTATCCCACATTAATGGTTCCCACTTTTGTAAACGAAGAAAATTGGCGGAGGCAGTGAAATTTTTTTATTTTTTTTTGGGGGGGGGGGGGTTCGAACGAACTAGGGGTGTTCGAGCAAACCCCCCCTCGTGGTTCGATTGAACCCACCATTGGAGAGGGGTTCAATCAAACCCATTAAAAATAAATATTTTAACAGGTTCAATCGAACCCCTAGTTCGATCGAACCCTCATTTAAATTATTTTATTTAAAACTTCTATAAAAATAAAAAATGACAATTAAACTGTCATTTTCAAATTTGTATTTTTATGTGACCGGAGGGGGTTAGAGCGAACCTGACATCAACACCATGTCACTGTTCCCTATCAGCAGTTCCCAGTGCATCTCACCTTTCAGCTTTCGACTTACATTATTTCAGGTGCACAAAATAACCTTTTTTTTTTGTTTAATAATGTCTTTTTTTTAATAAATTTATTTAAAAATTAATAAATAATTTGTTTGTTAATTTATTTTTTTAATTAAATAATTATATATTTATTGTTTTCAGCATTTTAGAAAAATGTTTGAAAATTTAATGTTTTGATTTAATGTCAATTTGTTTTTAAAATTAAATAACTGTATATGTATTTTTTTTTGAACTTTTCAAAAAAATGTTATGAAAAACTTAGAAAAACAGTAGAAATTTACTTTTAGAAAAATGATACAAATCTATATATAATAAATTAAAATGTTAAAGAAATTAATAAATTTAAATTTAAAAAAATATTATAAAACTTAGATAACAAATTTAAACAAAGTAGACAAAATAATTCCTCTACAATGTGACCCCTTTTCACATCCTATTACACAGATAACATGACCCCTTTAGACCCCTTAAGACTACATATGCCCTTGATGATACTATACATCCCCTTAGGACCATAGAGGATCATATAGTGGACCCTTAGGGGTCATATGTGGTCCTAAGGGGTCATGCATGTGTTCTAACATATGCTTGACCCCTTAGGACCGCATGTGACCCCTTATAAAAGCCTAGTGTGTACAACATACCCCTTAGTCCATTACATAGTGTCCTAAGGGGTCACGCATGTGTTAACAAATGTGTGACCCCTTAGGACCACATATGACCCTTTATAACATCCTAGTGTGTATGACATACCCCTTAGGATCACATAGTGTCCTAAAGGGTCATATGTGGTCCTAAGGGGGCACGCATGTGTTCTAACACATGCATGACCCCTTAGGACCACATATGACCCCTTATAAAATCCTAGTACGAACGACATACCCCTTAGTCCATCACATAGTGTCCTAAGGGGTCATATGTGGTCCTAAGGCGTCACGCATGCATTAACCGTTAGGACCACATATGACCCCTTATAACATCCTATTGTATACAACATGTACCCCTTAGGATCACATAGTGTCCTAGAAGGGATCATGCATGTGTGTTCTAACACTGTACATGTGTGACCCCTTAGGACCACATATGACCCCTTATAACATCCTAGTGTCTACGACATAAGATCCCTTAAGTTCACATGTACATTGTCCTAAGGGGCTTAATATGTGGTCGTAAGGGGTCACGCATGTGTTCTAACTGATGTATGACCCCTTAGGACCACATATGAGCCCTTATAACATCCTAGTGTACAGACGACATTCCCCTTAGGATCACATAGTGTCCTAAGGGGTCATATGTGGTCCTAAGAGGTCACGTGTGTGTTCTAACACATACATGACCCCTCAGGACCACATATGAGTCGTTATAACATTCGTGTACATAAGACATTCTCCTTAGGATTACATAGTGTCCTAAGGGGTCATATGTGGTCCTAAGAGGTCACGCATGTGTTCTAACACACATGCGTGACCCCTTAGAACCACATATGACCCCTTATTAAATCCTAGTGTGTACGACATATTGGTCCCTTAAGATCACATATAGTAGTGTCCTAAGGGGTCAAGAATATGTGCTCCTAAGGGGTCATGCATGTGTTCTAACACATGTGTGACCCCTTAGAACCACATATGACCCCTTATAAAATCCTAGTGTGAACAACATACCCCTTAGTCCATTACATAGTGTCCTAGAAGGGGTCATGCATGTATCTATCTTATTAAAACTACTAAGATACATGTCTATGCAAGTTGAGTGATAATGATGATTAATGCTATATATGATAGATCTATTATACAAGGACTTAGTCATAACTACCAAATAAAAACCTTGATTATGATGGTTGATGGTTTGTGGGGATTGGTAGGTGCAAGCTTGAGTCATGATAATTGATATATTTTAAAGTACAATAGTTTGTCTCAGTACGGAAGCATCCCTATTTGTTTATGATTGGAAAAAATAAGGGAGGTTCAGTCTAAGTTGGAGGGATTTAATATATGCCTAAAATCCCTAGAGCTTGAACAACCCTCTATGGAGCCTCTTACATAATCTTATTTTCTCATCTCTAGATATTGACAAGAAATGTTAGTTTGCTTCATGTGTTCAAGGGTCAAATCAATCACCTAATTTTACAAGAATGTAGCATTCGATGTTATCTTTTTCAAAAGTGTCCACGATGATCAATGTTATAATATTAATCTAATATACAAGAAGTTATACTCAAATACCAAATGTAAACTTTAATTATGATGGTTAATGTCATGTTGGGAAGCTTACATTATCAATGTGTGCAAGCTTGAGCCATGACATATGATATTATATTTGAATTGAAGCATAATAGTGTGTCCTACTAGTGGACCAACATTTATTTTATTTTATTTTTAAATCTTCACATGATTAAAAAGTGTATGATGTTGTATCAAAGAAGGTGAAGTTTGATCTAAGCCTAGGGGTTATATATAACCACCCTTTGTGGAGCCCTCAACATAGTCATCTATGCTTCCATCCACATACTAATAAAATATGTTAGTTTGCTTCATATTTTTAAGGGCCAAACAAAATCATCTAATCTTAGAAGTATGCAACCAGGGTAGTGCTAGATTTCTAAAAATTATAATTTACATCTAGTATGTTTTTTAATATATTACAAATTTAATAATTTTATAATCATATGCCCATTACAAAAGTACAATGACCTCTATTTTTTTGAGATATGGAACAATAACAAACTATGTCAAAAAATTTAGAGAAGTTACATTCCATTTTGTATCAATGCCCATGTTTTAGTGAACAAAAATAATTAATTTTGATATACACAAAAATATTTATACGTTACAATAAAATATAGGTCTAATTTTTTTGTTATTGACTTATAAAAATTAAAAAAGTTTCAAAAACTAACAAAATTTGATAATGTTTTCTATTTTTTAAATTGTAAAGTGAGTTCACATAAAAAAAATGCCACAAATTAATAGTTTATTATATCATTCTTAAATTCTTGATGTATTTGATTTAAATGATAAATTTATATATGTTTTAATTTAGTAAAGTTGTAGGTATATATCTGTAATGATCTCTCTCTCTCTCTCTAAAATTAATGTTAGATCTCTCTCTAGATGTCATGATTTAAATGATCTCCCTCTCTCTCTCATTAATGTTTTAATAATATAAAATGTATGTATGCGATCAATATAGATAAATTTATATATGTTTTAATTTAGTACATAATGTATATATGTCATTAATGATCTCTCTATCTCTCTGAAATTAATGTTATATATCTCTCTCTCTAAAATTAATGTTATATATCTCTCTCTCTGTCATGAAAATGATCTCCCTCTCTCTCTCATTAATGTTTTAATAATTTAAAATGTACATGTATATATGGAATCTATTAATTATGTGAGAACTTCGCATGTGTACATTTTAATTTTTAATGAGCTCAAGATTAACGATCTCTCTCTCTCTCTCTCTAGAATTTAACTAATTTTAATTTTTAATGTTTTAAATTGAATGCATTTCATGTGTGTGTTCTTACGTAAATTTATTTTAACTTTATGACCTACATAGATAGATGGCATCCCATGATCCACCTGCATGGGCTCCTAATTAGGAGCAACATGATGGTATAGATCCTCCACACCAAGATCCCCCATTGTGTGATATTGCTAACAATTTCTAGTATAGTGACCATGAGCTATAGAGGTTGAGGGTCATATTAGATGACCCACATACTGATGGTGTGTACAAGAGTACATGTGAATCCATTTTTGATAGTTTGCGGACATTAAGGGACCGCTTAGTTTCTCACACCTCATTTTCACCTAAGGTTATAGATGATATTTATAGACAGTTGAGGAGTGAGGTGAGGGGTCTTGATTCTTTTGTTGATGTGGTGAGGGTGGTCTTGAAGGAGACCATCAAGGAGAGATGTTTTCCATAGTATTAGGAGAAGAGTAAGGTGAGAGGATATCAGGTAACGAGATGAATCGATCCATACGTTGCATCGTTGATTTACCCACACTTCTTAGCTGCCCATGGTCATTATACTAATAACAACAAGATACCGTTATACTTTACACAACAAGTATTTGTTGAGGTTCATTTTTAGATGAAACCAAACTACCTTGATATTCCAGCATATTATGGACAAGGGAGGGGTAGGATTGCTGATAGAGATGCATATCATAGGTGTGATAGAGCTCTGCCTAGACACAGGGACCTTGTTGGCGAGAGATTTCTGATAATAGTCCCAGCCCTCACCCCCATAGCGGATCACATTGTGATTGCTTCTCAGAGAGAAGAAATTGATAGGATTGGATTGGACATATTGCATCAGTAGCAGCCACTATATCATCTGATAGGCTGGGCAGATATATGATGAGCTAACCAAATTCGAGATCATCCACAGATCATGCATCTTCTAGTCACAGGGTGGCTTCAGATTCAGATGATTAGTATTTTACTACTGGCATCCCCTCTCCAGATGAGGTAGCAACTATAGTAGGAGGTGGTAGACATGTACAGATGTCACAGTATGTAGCCGAGGACCTGATACATTCTTACTGTTTTATTTCATCTCAACTTGGGATACCATTAGCTGCTATTAGAGAGGAGATTATCAAAGACAAGTAGGCTACCGCTGCATCGACGCATACCCTAAGGTAGTCACAATATTCTCATCACTCTACACATGCTTCGGGCACTAATACACCTACACATCACTCTGTTGCTGCAGAGGAGGAGATACAAGTTGATCAGGTCCATATCATAGATGAGGGCTTGGATTCATTTGAGGAGCAACTGCAAGGTTTGAGCCATACTAGGTTTATGGATATGCTACTACAGTCAAACACTTCATCCATGATGCCTAGTCATCTAGTTATCCCCTTACACTCCTCAGTCATGTGTACATCTAGAGAGAGATATGCAAGCACGAGTGATGTGATTGATATGACCCACAATATGCTCATCCATACTCATGGTAAGAGGTAAGGAGCCTAACCCCTCTCCTTCAACCTCCATTGGTTCAACTTAGGCAAGCTCCTCCCTATGTTCATCAACTATATTGTGTTCTTCAATGTGTTTGTTTTCCTTGACTCCCACTTCAGAACTCCCTTATTCTTGAGCCCATTCTACACATAATTTAAGATGAAAGAGAATATTTTTAATGCAGTGAAATTTCAAGTTTAATTTGAAACCAAATTTTCAAGACATTTAGTAAGACCTAAAAATTATGTCATAACAGGTGGACTATTATGTCAAATTTAAGACCTAATATTGCATAATAGACCTCCTAATATCACATGTAATAGGCCCTAATATGATCTGCATAATATAGGTCTTAAGGGGACTCTTGAGTATAATGTGAAATGTTTTTGCATACGTCAAGTCATATAAATAGAACCTATTATGACATAATAGGTTCTAAATTTATGTCACATTTAAGACCTATAATCACATAATAAGTCCTAATATCACATAATAGGCCTTATTATTACTTAATATGACCATGTATGCAAAAACATTTTACATTAATATACTTGATTCCCCCTTAAGACAGATATATTATGTGATATTAAAGGACCTATCACATGAAATTAAGTAGGTCTTAAATATGATATAAGTTAAAACCTAAATTATGACATAATAGTTCTTATTAATTTTATGACTTAATACATGACCACATATGCAAAAACATTTCACATTATACTTGACTCCCCTTGAGACCTATAGTATGTAGATATTAGGACCTAAATTATGTGATAATAGGTCATTAATTCATCACATGTACATAATAGGCCCTAATATATCATAAATATAGGTCTTAAGGCCTAGACTCAAGTATATAATGTGAAATGTTTTTGCATCAATGATCATGTTATTAAGTCACAATAAGACCTATTATGTCATAATAGGTTCTATTATGTCATAATAGGTTCTATTATGTCATACTTTAAATAGGTATTATCGTAGATGATAGGTCTTAATATCACATAATAGGTCCTAGTATCACATAATATAGGTTTTAAGGGGACTTAAGTATAATGTGAAATATTTTTGCATACACTTGAAAACAAAGAAGACACAATGTTTGTTTTTTTGAAAGTGTTTGATTGTTTTGATCATGCAAGAAAAAATCCTAAGGCTAGATGAGACAATAGTTGTTGAATTTCAGTTGGGGTGTTACCCCGACCTACGTAATTTAGAGAAGATACTTAGGTGCTTGACCCCACTGGCTCCCCTCCACGACACTCACTTCTCTAGGGAAGCCAAGCACCAGTCCACATGAAAACTCCCCGTGGTGATCTTTGTATCTCTACTAAGAATCGTAAGATTGTGAGCCGCTTCAGAGGTCCAACCTCCTGTGCCAACAACTAGAAGGTTTTTGGCTTCTAACACAAAAGGTGTCTAGTAAGGGCATTCACTCGAGTGGCTATAATTAGCAACGTGTTATGGTGCATTAAATGGAAGGCCTCCCACCCTATAGAGGTTGCACTCTATAGGGTTTATGGGGAGTCATAACGTCATTATAGTAGCATGTAACACCCGTTGCTTGCAACTTTCGTCACAAACACATTTATTTATAGTGGCTTGGAAGAGCTTGGCTTTAGCTTGTTACCACTTTGGATTGTTCCCTCTCACTGAGCCTTAAGGGCTACTCAGGAGGCATGCCCCTTTCTAAGGATAAAATATAAAGAGCATATTGCTGAAGACACAAAAGACAATTTTGTTAATTTTAGAGCACCAATTGAAGTGTTTGCTAAACTATAAAGACACATGGTTTCAAAATGTAAATTAAATTATATATTTATGGACTGTCTAAATTAAATTATAAATTATAAATAATAAATGAGAAAGAGAGGGGTCCTAAAGATCTAAATTTTAAATTAAAACCATGATCTATTATAAATGGACTTAAGGGGGGGGGGAGAAAATGTCAATTACACAATAAGAAAGTTAATGGAATTTGAAATTTGCAAATACACATATTATTTCAAATTAAAGCATAATTAATTTTAATTAAAATGAGATTATTTTTAATCATGCTATTTTCAATTAATTTAATAAAAATAACATCATTTAGAATTAATTAAGATAGAATTATTATATATATTAAATTAATTTAATTAATATTATTTAAAATAATGTTCATTAAAAATATTACATAAAAATATTTAACTAATACTAACCAATAAACACAATTTTTGGTACATAATACATATAAAATTAAATAGAAATAAAAATAAAAATACATAATTGCATCATGATATCTTTGCCTTCTTTTTTCTCGATATCTTTGTTCCATTTTAGGAGAATAATTCCTTGAAGTCTTATTTTGCCTTCTCTTCTTGTTTCACATGCTTTTAAAATAACCTTCAAATATCTTCAAATTATTACCCTCAAACTAATTTTCAAATGTCTTCTTTCATCCAAAAATGTGAATTGTTTTAATCATTTGTGTGTAAAAAAATGAAAAAAATTATGTATATTTATATGACTCTACTAAAATGTAAAAAAAAAAAAGAATTGGGTCGACGAGGGTTCGAACGAACACCGACAGTTACAAAAGGTTGGGTTCGTTCGAACTCGGTCGTTACATGAAAGTACATGTCATAATTTTACCTAGGGGGTTTGAGCGAAGGGGGGTCCGATTGAACCCTAAGGGGTTCGATCGGACCCCCCTTCGCTCGAACCAGTGTTCGTTCGAAACCCACTTGTTAGAGATCTCTCCCCAAATTTTTCAGAGTTCTAAGAAATTTTTGCCTTCAAACCTTTGGTTCAAGGCACAAATGAAATAATCTTGATAACCCCAAAATATAATATGGTAGTACTTAGAGAAAGCTTTCCAACAAGTATAATTTTATTACATTGTGAATTTATTATGTTCTTGTTTTTTTAATTTTATGGAATATTGGTTTTTCACTGAACATGAACTTCTCTGTTCAACGCATTGGGAAAAATAGGAAACTAATTAAAAAAAATTATGAAAAATATCTATGCCCCAGGTATTGATGTCTTCTATCTAACAAAAACAAAATTGAATTTCGATATATATAGAACAAGTTATGTGTTCAAACTTAAACCTATGTCTGAATTATCACTAGTTGGACTTCAAACTTAATAAAATGAAAAATATTGATGTTATAAACTAAAATTCGGAAGAATTGAGTTTTTATCATTTATAGAAAAAAAATTATGCATTTCGGGAGGCACATCACTCTTAAAAAATGTGGTTTGCTATAAAAAATTACTTTTCGAGGGAGATGGAAAAATTAAAAAAATCCTTCAAAAAAAATTAAAATATATATATATAGAATCTACAGACAAAATTCTACAAATCACTAATTTACTTCATCTTCAAATTATTAATAGTTTAAAAGTTATAGTTGTTGGAATTTGAAGATTATTTTTAAAATGTTCATCTCAGTGTCAAAAGTGGCAAAAAAGTGGGAACCATTATTGTGAGTTCACCCTTTTTAAATAAATAAAGGTTAGAAAAGGCTTAGTAAATTAATTAAATAAATAGAAATCTATTTAATTAATATATGGCTTAGGATAAAATAATTAAATAAATAAAAATATTTATTTAATTACGATATGACAATTTTGGGTGTCTACAACTACCATCATGATGAGCTTTTTTTTCTACAAGTGTTCCTCCTTATTTCTTTCAATATCTAGGTAGTAAATTATATTTTTTTTCTTTCTGGATTCTCCCTTTATCTTATTGACTTTTTCTCATTATATTAATTATTCTTTATTTTATTTTCAATTCCTATGCGTCCCTCTATGTAATAGTGATTTCTCCTTTGGTCAAGGTAGGGCCAACATGTTTGATGGCTTCTTTTCTTATTTTGGCCTTTAATTGGGATATATCTTGTCTCTTTTCCATTAATGCATTAGTCAGGGTCTCTGGAAGTTTGTCAATAATGTCACTGAAGGTTGTATTGCATTTCATCATATACATTATAAATTCTTGCTCAATAATTTATTAATTGTACATTGGGACATCCATGTGTAATAGAGCAATTTTTTGTAGTGCTCCATGACATTCTATAGCATTTAGGATTGCATCTACCTTTTAGGTCTCTTCCTCAGAAGACCCTAGAGGAGTCTTCTTAGATTTCTTTGGCTCACTTCTCAATGTTCCCTTTCCATTATTCTTCCTATATGATTTTTCTTCTAGCTTAGTTGGTTCAGTCGTCTTCTGTTTTCTTCTTCTTCTTCCTCTTGGCTTATTGCTTCTTCTTAATTTCATTTTTTTAGTGGGAGCCATATGTTGCTTCGGTATAGTGGTGGTTGACATATTTTTGTTGGGTGTTGATTGTATGGTTGTGGAGGGTGTTGGCAATATTGTAGAGGCAGTGGAAGACCTTCTAGTTCTTCTTGTTACAATTAGATGATGAAATTAATTGCGAGAGATGCCTTATATAGGGATTTCATAACAAAAAAACCTTAGGATGACTATTACTACTTTTTTCTCACAGAGCTAGATTTTAATAGGATAGGACTCCCTTATTATCTTTTCATGATTAAGAGAAAAAAGTATTAGATTGGAATGCCCAACAATTTCAACCTGACTTTTTAGGGATGCAAGATAATAAGGTTCCAATGTCTAAAATATTTTTTTTTGAAAATATATAATGTTTAGATGGGGGAAATGTGTCTTGAAATTTGAAATGAGACAAAACTTATAATAAATTAGGATAATAAAAGATAAAGGGCACACCTATAAATAAGGGACCTTGAATAAGAGTATAATGATGTCTTAAAGAGGAATGAGAAATACTAAAATGAGTGCTAGGAGAGTGTGAAATTGGACACCCTAATTAAAGGTGTACAATTTACAATCCTACAAGCTAAAATTTCAAAAGTCTAGGACAAAGATGCTAGGCATCCTTGTACTAAAATCATCGGACGCAAAGAATAAAAAAGTTTCAAAATCAAGATGTTACTCTAATTATCACCCTAAAATTTTGTCAAAAAACAAGCGGACACTGATTTGGAGCAACATTGTACTAGTGTTTTTACTTCTTCAAAATTAGGTCTTGTGCATCTCAATATGCTATTTTCAAATGTATTTTTGTTGTCTTTAGATCCTATCACCTACAAACACAAGAGGAAAAAATGTTGTTTGGTTGATAAGGGTTTGCCTAGGTCAAACTCTGAATTTGGAATTAACCCTATGATGAATTGAAATGAAAATAAAAGTGTGCCTTGAAAAGGTGAAGGCTAGAACTAAAATTAAAATGTTTGATTGAAAAGTTGTACCTTTACAAATATTATTTGTCTTGAAGTCTTCATGAAAAGGTTGATGTTTTCATGTATGAATTCATGGATGTATTCATAAAAAATTGATCATGGATGCCATTATGAATTCTTGAAATCTAAATATTTCACCTCTCCTTCACTTCTCTAATGATGCTTGATTACTTTCTCACTTGAATTATCTTGATATGAATTGAATTTTAAATTGAGAGATGTTTCAAATGATGGGGTAAGACTTTATTTTATACCTATCCTCATGAAACCTATTAAAAATTATGAAGAAATCTGACATGGAAAATAGATTTCCACTCAAAATTCCCAACTATTGGAGGGTTTGAAATTGGGCCCTTTTGGTCTGGACAAGGGTACTAGGTGTCCCTATCTAAGAGGAGATGGCCTTGTCTAGACCATCTAGGATGAAGAAAGTTCTAGAGATCATAACAAGAGATGAGGATTGCAAATTTGGAACTCGTGTGAAACAAATCAAGGCATAAAAGTTAGAAATTCCAAAGTGAGGCTCATGTGAATATGAAATTGTATATGTGTACAATTTATGATGCTACATATGTACCTAAGATGAAATAGATAAAATTATTTATGTATGTGCTAAATATTATTGAGTAATGGCCTAGAGTTGTGATGAGTTAAATGGATTAAATATGGAGATAATTTGTCATACAATTGATCTCTCCCCTAAGTAAAACCTAATTAGACAAAAAAATACCGGTAAACCTTGAGATTGAACCTCTAATGAGATAATAGATCGCCATATTTTATAAAAAAAGATGGTATTCATATGAAAAATTCAACGTGGGCGTCAAATCTAGTGCCAATAAGAAAAAACAAAAGATACATATTAACACTATTGACTCCCTTTAATGGATTATATATTGTAGAAGTGACCAACTAAAAAAGGTTCTCCTTGCTAGATAGATTTTTTTTGTTTTAATTAGGTCTATTTAAAAGGAAGACTAGTACAAACAATCCTTCATCACTAAGTGAAGAATGATTATCTACACAAAATACTATTCAAATTTTCTAATTTAGGAGCTATTGCCATGAAAGTTAAATTTAGTGACATGATAAACAAGATAATTTGAATTTATCTTGATGACCTCAAAATATTTTCTAAGGAGAAGGACAACAATTTCAATCATTTGGAGAGAGTGATTCAAATATGTCAAGAATTTAGAATTTTTGTAAATCCCAAGAAAAGTGTCATTAGAGTTTTGCAATATAATCTCCTTAGAAATATGATATCTAGGTAAGGGATATGTATTGATCCTAATAGAGTGAATGCTATTTTAGAGATCTATTTTTCATGTATTAAGAAAGTAGTCAATTTTTTCCTTGGTAGTATTAACTTTATAGGTAGATTCATCTTATACCTTGCAAGATTAGTGAGGCCCATTACACTTGCATTGAAGTATTTTTTTTTTCAAATAGGCATTTGAAAAAAGAAAACCCTTTAAGAAAATCAAACAAGCAATATCTATGACCCCAACTTCAATAAATATAAATTTCTCAAAATATAGATATGAAGATTATAGTATAGATGTGCTCTTGACATAGAAAGATGATGTAGGGAAAGGTGAATATATAATTGTCATATACACCTTAAAATGGTCTGAAGATAATTAATTAAATAAACAATTATTTAATTAATCCCCCTTCCTAATTTAATTGAATTCATTAGGCAATTTGATTAAATTCTCCCTTTCACCTACTTATTAATAAATCTAAGGATTTATTTAATAGGTTCATTTCAATAGTCCCCTTTGATTAAATAATTAAAATTAATTAATCATCCCCCCACTTCAATCAATTCTTCTAATCCTCTAATTAATTAAAACAAATCAATTTATGAGTTGATGAGAATTAATTAGTCTTTTCCTATTATTTGAATTTTTGAATTCAAATTACCCACATGCCTCCTAACTTCTAACCACCTAACCTAACCATCCCTCTAACCAGACCCATTCCACCTAACCTTGGGTTTAACTAACCCTATCTTATCTTGCACATTCTAACCTCCTTATCCTAACCTCCTATGGTGTGGATATTTTCTTCTTTAGATACATGTCACTTTGGCCACATGTCTCCTCTCTTGGACACTTGCCCTTTTATGAGAAAGGCTCCTTGACACTTTTCACCACAAAGATGACAAGTGTCTCCTCCTCCAACCTCTTCTCCAACCTACTCCAATTTCACCCTTGATATCTTCAGACTCAATCTTGACCATTGATTCCTTCCACCTCACCCCTAGCCTTGGAAATCCTATAAATATCCCCCATTTTGGAGCAATAAGGATCCCATCTCATTTTCATCTTATGCATTGTTACTATAGGCATATCCATTCTAGCATATCATTTGAGCATTGTTATTATAGGAAATTGCATATTAGATTTAGTTTAATTTTATCATTTCTAGCATAATTGTTGAATCATGTAGCTTAATCAATCTCTTTTCTAGCATAATTGTTGAATCATGTAGCTTAATCATGCATATCATTAGCTTAATTAGTCTCCCTGACCAATCTAGCATAATCAATCTCATCTTTGCAAATCATTATCATTTCAAATCCTCCATCTATGTGTAGTCAAGTCTCTGGGATTGCTTATCCAGATCTGAGAGCAAATCCATACTCGCATCTCTTAGGAGGTGATAGGTTGCTTTGCCATGGTTCATCTTTGTTTACTTATTATTTTCTAACCATGCTTGTAATGATTTATTGAATTTTTTGTGTTGCAGCTATAGGTATCGCACTTGACAGGCATGACATTTTGGTGCCCACTGTGGGGCCAGAAATGTCATTTTTGGCCTCTCAAGCATCATCAAATCTTCATTTCTGGCTGGGTTAGAATCAGAATCTCATAAGAGTTCCTTTGTGCACTCAGAAGAGAATTCATTCTAACTCGTACGATCTTTTAAGGAGTATGAAGTGTCATACAAGCTCTATTTTTCACTTGTATGATCACAAAAAGACACTCGTGCGATTAGGTAAATAGTGTCGTACAAAATGTTGCTTCTATGTTTTCAAAGCAATTTGTATTTTAGGGTTTTGATGCTTCAATTTGGTTATTACTAATGCTACCCTTGGTCTATTTATGAGTTTTTTGGCAGCCTAACTAGTTTTTGTAGGACGATTGTCAAAGATTACGCTTCTCAAAGCTTCATTTCATCCAAACATCATGACTACTAATGCATCTATTTTGCAGGTTGCCTAAGAGGACTCAACCAAACTTTATGTCTTCTTTAAATTTTCTAGGCACACTTGATTTTGCTAATGGAAATGAACAATCATGTATTATGTGTTTTGATGATATGTGAGTATGATCTCACCTTTCTTAGGTGATCAGAAAGCTAGACTCATCCTTTTCTTTCATTAGTACATATCTTTAGTGGGCCTGCCCTCCTGAGGAGATAATAAATCTTAGCCATTAAGGTCGGTGAGAGGGGAATGACCTAAGTGGGAATGGCTAATGCCAAGTAATCCAACCCACTATAAAATAAATGTGATTTGATTAAAATCAAGTCAACGACAGTGCTCAGGAATAGCTCTCCTTCATACCTTCGAGTATATCAAACTTTGGTTTCCAAAGCTGAGAGACCTCTTAATTGAGTTTATACCTCGATGCACCGAACGGATCCCTTACTAGTTTCGATTAAGTTAGAAGCTACCTAATTCACCTCCGAAAGGGTTATAATCTTTGTGCAAGAGAGATAGTAACTCTCCCAAGACACTGTCCATATCGTGCCCCCATTAGCGTTTGGAGTCGGATAATACGACATTGAGAATCCATTGTGTGAGACTCAGCGGCCATATTCTGATTAGCTATTGGGTGTGTACTTACAAGAAAAGGTTTTCTATCTCAGCCAACTTCCTTAGGTAGCATAATGTACTTGAGGTCACTTATCATATCGTGTGTTTGTTTTGTCTTCATCCCTAAAACAAGAAAATCTGACATTTAAAACTAGAAAACATAAGCAAAACATCAAACTTCAATGATCAAAAATCTGTCCAAACAACATTTTTTACCTTTGTTCTATCTTGAGTTGTATGAGCTTGTGTTTTGTAATACGAGCCTTCTTGTTTATCATTTTTCTTAGTAATTTTTGTCATACAAGTTCTCTGGTTTATCATTTTGCCCATTAATTTTTGTCGTATGAATTCTCTGATTTATCTTTTTGATCAGTAAGTTTTTTGTACGAGGCCTCTGGTTTATCATTTTTCTCAGTGGGAATTGTCGTATGAGCTTCTGTATTATCATATGAAATTCCTAATTTATCATATGGGAATCTATGTATTGTCATCTAAAGCTACTTAAACTATCATATGAGTTTCTATCTCTGTTGGTCTAGAGTTGTCCTCTTGCACATCTTTTTCGGGTCTGTCCTATTTGCTCAATCAATTTGCAGTGATCATAAACACATGTTATCTATCATTCTGTTCTTAGATTGTCTTATTTGTTCTCTTGGTCAATTTATCATTTGTCAAATCAGATTTCAAAGCTAAACACCTCAAGATTTTCAAGTATTCACCCTCAACAAGTTCAAGATCTAAACATCTCAAAGTGCATCATCACCCTCTTTGATAAACTGATCACCCAAAACATAGTTTCTCATCAGGATCAATCATCCTTTATCACAAAACTGAAACATTTGATCAAGATAACCTTGTCCCACATCGTAGGATAGATCATTCCTATTGGACTTGGTTTTTATCAAATCATTATCATTGCACTCCAAAACTGAAGATCGAAAAACTTGCAAACTTTTAAACGCTTGAACCATCTTTTCATGTCATATCACTTTATCACATTTACATTGATAGTTGATCACTTATCAAAACAAATTTTGGACAATCAAATCCTAGCACAATATCTAACACAAGTGTATGCCCATTTTAACCAGAGCTCGGAGATGAAAAATCGCAGAGATGGAAATTGAAACATTGGAAATAACTAAAGATTATAGAACCATGGAAAACAAAGATGAAATACAAGTTGAAGAAGAAATAATAGAACAACATGTCAGAGACATCAAAAAAGATCCTCAATTCGATAAATTTATGCAGAAATTATTGGAAGGAGAAAAAGAAAAATATTTCCTTATGTTAGCAAAATCTGGTGCTATACTCCCCCAAGATTTTGATGTGAACAAATTGACACAAAATAAAAGTGACCCTATCCCTAATAATGAATAATATGAGGATATTTTTGGTCTTAAAATGAATGACACATGAATTCCTAGTAACACCAGAACCAATGAAGAAACTTACATTCCCAAAAGAGATGAAGTAGAAATTTTGAATATCGTTCAACCCAATGAAGATACAAGAAGGGGTAGAGATGATACAAGAAGAGATCCAGATCCTCCTAGAATGCAAAATCATGGTTATGTAAGAAAAAATCATGTTGATAATCCTATCACAACTCTCACACAACAAATACAAACACTGCAAACACAAATTCAAGATATGCAGAGAGGAAATGTTAGAAGATACTCACTTCAAGAAATTTGTCCTTATCCATTTGACATAAATATAAACATGATACCATTTCCTATAGGTTGTGAAACTCCTAGATATGAAAAATATGATGGAAGCACTAACCGTCAAGATCATATATGAGAATTTTGCACAATGAGTATGGAGTTTGCACATGAGGATACTTACTTGATGAGATTATTTCTAAAAAGCTTAACTGGACTAGTTATGGAATGGTTCTCCAAACTTCCACTTTGAATCAGATCATTCTCAGAATTGGTCGACAAGTTTTTTTCACAATACTCTTACAACATACAACATGAAGTAACAATGCTAGACCTATGTAATTCCAAACAAAAGAGTGGAGAACCTTTCATGATATTTTTACAACAATGGAGACAGTTAGCCTCATGATATCCTCGTACCATGCCAGAGTATGAAAAAATGGACATATTCATCGACAACCTAAATGATCAAATGAGTTATCATCTAAAAATGCAAGGAAATCAAAGTTTTAGAAAGATGATTGATAATGGAATCAGAATGGAGGAAGCCATGATAAAGAAAGATGAGTTGAAAATATACAAAGATGGAGTTCATCCTCCTAACAACACTAATAACAACAACCACAATGATAAGCCAAAGTTTTGGAATAGAAATCATAATATCGTCAATAATGGAATAGTGGATAACAACAATGTGAAACCAAAGCAACCATTTTTTAATTTATCCCATCACTTAGTAGCAGCTCAACAAAACAACTATCACCAAAAAGCAACTATCAAAAATTTATTTCGAAGACAATTTACAAACATTGGTGAACCCCTTGGATCCACACTAAAGACACTTATTACAAACAAATTGATTACTTTGCCAGAAGAAAGGAACTACAAACCTCAAGTAAAAACACCTTGGTGGAATGATAACCATTATTGCGATTTCCATCAAAACAAGGGACATCACAAAGATAATTGTCATCGGTTGAAACATGTCATCCAAGATTTGATTGATAATGGAGTAATAACAATGGATGGACATACAACAAATGAATCTCATACAACTTTTAAAACTCCACTTCCAAACTATGAGAAGGGTGAATCATCAACAACAAATAATGGTAAGGGTGAAGTGAAGGTAAACTACGCTCATACATATGATAATGTGGTAAATATGATTATAATTAAAGAAAAGAAAAATCAAGAAGCTGCTCATGCTATCACAAGAAGAAAAGTTAAAGTTGTTTTGCTGGGTCCTACAAAAAACACATCATCTACTACAAAACAATATAATTTAGTGGATCAATTGCAAAAAATGCCCACTCAAATACCCATCTTAGAACTTTTAAAGCTTTCGCCTGCACACAAAGAAATTCTTGAATGAGCCTTATTTGATACAATAGTGTCTAAAGATCTGGATATAGATCAATTCCAAACTATGGTGGGACACCTCACGATCCCTCACTACTTATCATTCACCTAAGAAGACAACATGTCCTTGCAACATCCTCATAATGCTCCCTTGCATATCAAAGTCATCATTCAAAAGATGCAAGTTAAACATGTCCTAATAGATGGAGGAGTTGGCTTAAACATTTGTTCTTTGAGTCTTGTCTATGCTCTAGGTTATTCAGAAGATGTAGTTGATCCCCAGAAATAGATCACCATAAAAGCCTATGATGAAGAAGAGCATTCCTCTAAAGGAATTGTGATGTTACCCATTAGAGTGGGACCATTGTAGAAATACACAGCATGCCAAGTTCTAGACTTGCACTTATCATACAACATACTCTTGGGAAGACCCTAGATACATGACGTACAAGTTGTTCCATCCACATATCATCAATGCCTAAAGTTTCCCTACAATGGGCACGAAATATCAATCTCGACAGATTCAAATCCATTTCAGTATTGTAGTAATCTCAAACTAGCTCAAGAAGTCATTGTTCCTCATAAAAGGGAGGCATCATCTTCAAACACACAATCTAAAGAAAAATCATTTGCCTCAATTTTGTCAAGTATGAAAAAACAAATGCAACTAAGAGATCAAGGGAATGGAGAATATTCAATATCACAATTACCCATTTCTCCTAAATCCTTTGGAAAACCATCAAACTCTAAACAACAAACAATTGTAAAACATCTTTCTATATTTAATGGAGCATTTGTTAGTGTTGGAACCTTATCAGAGGAAATAGAAGACAAAGAGCTACTATAGTGGCTATATAAGGATGAAGAAGTTCAACAAAAGATCAACAATGTCCGCATACCTATAGAAAAGTATGGAAAAGGATTTAACATCCTCAAAAAAATGGGATACACTAAAACAGGTCCTATAGGGAAAAGAAAAGAAGGTATATCAGAACCTATCCAACCTTACACTCAATAGGCTATAGACAAAATAGGCTTAGGATATGGACAAGTCACTCTACCAGAAGACACATCTTTTAGCCAACAACAAGAGGAATATGAAAATAGACAAGAACAATTGGCAATTGAAAGAGAAGAAACATCAGCTAAGCAACAAACACAAGCAAACATGAAATGGGAAAAGAAGCAAGCTTCAAATCAATAGGAAAAACAAACTAAAAGCATCTCTCAAGCAGCATTAAATCTCAATCAAAACAAGAATGAACCTAGTACTAATCAAGGAGAGCTCATAGCAAGGTTGACAAAACTCAATCTCAGTCCTGAAGAGTTTGAATATGAAAGAAGAAAAGATATAGCAACAAAAGATGAAGAAACAAATCAAATACTATATGAACAAATCTATAGATTGCAAGCTGCAAGTGATACAGATTCTAATGAATGGGAATGGGATTCCTATCACTCTAAAGAATCAGCTGAAGAAAATTTCTTTGAAGAAGATGTAGGAGTCGATGTAGTTCATACATATGTAGGGCAAACGTTAGGAACTAGTTCACTTGAATTGGAATCACATTCAATTGACTAGGACTTAATCGAGGACAATCAGGAGCTCCTGGTGCGAGGTCATTTTGATGAGAGTACCGTACTAGACATTGACATGCATATTGAAAACTTTGATACATCCATGATGACCCTTGATACTCTTGAAACATCTCAACTTGAGGAACCCTACCTCTAATCCACCCTAAACTTATTGATTGAGAAAATGAAGGACATACTGCCATTAATACCTTTCTGAATGACCACGCCATATCTGTTTATCTTAATGCAATCAAACCTGCAACAAATCTCACCAAGAATTTCAGCAATGCATCTTCCAATCAAGTGGGTGCCAAATCTCCTAGTCGCAAAAAGGAAAATAAAGAAAACAATATCAGGTCTAATGCTCAAAACCATTTCTTGGCAACATTAGATCAGGAAAAAGTAAAAAGAAAGGATGCATCTAATGGTGAAAACCTCCTCAAGGAGCTGAAAGATGGGAGATTTGACACTTTACCTGCATACTATCAAGAAAGGTCATCCATTTTGATCGAACCAACAGAGGCAGTTAACATCAGGACAATAGAACAACCAAAGATCCTACATCCAACAACTACTATGTCAGAAGAAGAAATGCAACAATATATGGAATTATTCAAACAAAGGCAAATCAATTTCACCTGGTCATATGCAAAAATGTCAGGGTTAGATCTAGAGCTTATTATGCATCACTTAAATGTTAGTCTAGGAGCCAAACCAGTCAAACATAAATTAAGGAAAATGCATCTACATATCTCTCTCTTGGTCAAAGCAGAATTAAAGAAATTATTGGATGTCAGATTCATCAGACTTGTAGCTTATCCTCAATGGGTATCCAACATTGTTCTTGTTTCAAAACCAGATAAAAGCATAAAAATATGCACAGACTTCAGAGATCTTAATAACGCATGTCCAAAGGATGACTTTCCTTTGCCTAACATTAAAATCATTGTAGATTTAACTATTGGACACACCATGTTTTCTCTAATAGATGGTTTCTCTAGATATAATCAGATTAAAATAGCACTTGAAGATCAAGAAAAGATAGCCTTCACATGCCCATGGGGTACTTTCTACTAGAACGTCGCACCTTTTGGACTAAAGAACGCAGGTGCTACATATCAAAGATCTATGACAACAATATTCCATGACATGATGCATACATTCATGGAAGACTATATGGATGGCATCTTGGCCAAATCATACAATAGAGAAGACCATATAGGAATACTCAAAAAGATCTTTGACAAGTTAGAAAAATACAAGCTGCAACTCAATCCTAAGAAATGTGCTTTTGGTGTCAATTAAGGCAAGCTATTGGGATACATTGTTTCAGCTATAGGTATCGAAGTAGATCCAACTAAGGTAAAATAAATCATGGAAATGGCAAGTCCCAGGAATATAAGTCAACTCAAATCACTCCAAGGAAGACTCCAGTCAATCAGAAGATTTATTGCTCAACTGGCAGATAAATGTCAACCATTTACACATCTATTACACAAAAATGTTCATTTCAAGTGGGACCATCAATGTGAGGATGCATTCAACAAGATCAAGGCATATCTCATGCAACCACCTGTCCTAATGTCACCAATTCTAGGAAATCCATTATTACTCTATGTATCGACCACCAAAGCATCATTAGGAGTTCTACTTGCACAACAAGATAATGAAGAAAAAGAACGAGCCATCTACTACATCAACAGAACATTAGTGGGATACGAGATCAACTATTCTCCAACAGAAAAAGGATGCTTGGTGATAGTTTTTGCTTCTCAAAAATTAAGACACTATCTATTATCTCACTCCATCAAGTTAATAGCTAAAATCGATCTATTGAAGTATTTACTTAGAAAGGAAACATTAACAAGATGACTAGCAAAATGGATCATGATCCTGAGTGAGTTTGATATTGAATATGTAGACAGAAAAGCTATCAAGGGGCAAGTCACTGCAGACCAACTAGCTGAGGCACCACTTCAAGATAATCATCCTTTATAGATTGAGTTTCCTGAAGTTGATATCCTAACAGTCACAACAAAAATATGGTAACTATACTTTGATGGTTCATATACACAACATGGATCAGGAGCAGGTATTCTATTCATCACACCACAAGGTCATACAATCCCAAAAGCATATAAATTAAGCTTTCCATGCACCAACAATACAAAAGAATATGAAGTTTAGGTTACATGTGTAGGTCTCGGAGACAACTGAGAGGGGGGGGGGGTGAATCAGTTGTCCAATAAATTCACACCAAAATCTTATTAACCAACTTAATGCTTAGTACCGGTAAGATAGTTAAGTATGTCGGTAAACAGTGTTAACAGAAAATTGCTATACCGGTAAGAATTAATGCATGAAACATAAACATGAAGTCATCCACAACACATGACACAAATATTTGTATGTGGAAACCCTATAAGGGGAAAAACCATGGTGGGAAACCTTACCCACAATCAGATGATACTACTGCAGATAGTAAGTGTACAAAGAGGGGTCTGCACATGCAGAAAGGCCAACAGCCTAGAGCTCACTGCTCAATCACAAATGGGAGTCACACTGACTATAGTTGGATGGTTAAATCCAATGAGAATGTACTGCACAAAATAGCATCTTCATATGTTGGATTCAGTACCAGTGTAATGCTGATATGCTTCTACAAAAACCTAACTTCACCTTCAAATGATGTCTTCATGTGTATCTCTACTTGATTTTGCATATATCCTTCCTTAAATCTTTTTCGCATTCCACACATGATCTTACAAGTAATGTCTTACATTTATACCATACCCTAAGACCAATTTTAGTAGGCTGGCTCTACAAGATATTACAATAAAACATTTACAAATAATATAATATCCGATGCAATAACTGATTGAACATGTCGGCTTAATGCATTTACAACAATAATAAATCATCTCCATAGCGTGCCATGCTGATCTGGAAAAGATAAACCTACCAGTGTAACCCTAGATAACCTGGACCTATTTGCCGATAAAAGCAAATATGCAAATAAGAATATGTCAATGATTATTACTTCAAGGAAAGGTGTCCAAATGATGTCTTTGATATTACCAGGTGTCTTCCATGTCAAACCAGCTACCGGTGAACATTATATCCTATCAGTTAACCATATACCAGTGACTATTTTGAACAGTTTACTGATTGCCGATGAATGTTGTTGGATCTCCAAAGTAGGTGTATTTAGTAGGTGTTGGCATCAATGACAAAACCATACCAAAATACCAACAATCTCCCCCTTTGGCATTGATGGCAACACAAGATGGAAAAACCATCAAAGTGCCAAAATAGAAATGCCAAGTACAGAAACCAATTATCCCTCTGGGAGTAATTATACCAATCTTTCCTCAAAAAGATAATGCATTTTTCAATATATCTTTCCTTAATGTTTTTCCATATATCTCTCCCCCTTTGACATCAAATGCCAAAGTCACAAAAGGTCAAGTTCATACAAAATACCAACCAATTCAATATACCAACTACTCCCCCTAAGAAGTATCTTCCTCATCAAATACCGGAATAAAAGATTTGTCTATTTAAATCTGCTGATTGATGATAATCATCAACTGTCTAAGTCTCTACCGGTAGAGGTAAGACTCCGAGCTGATCTCTGAGATACTCAAAAGTTTCCATAGGCAAAGGTTTTGTAAAAATATCTGCAAGCTGTTCTTTAGTATTCACATAAACCAGTTTTATTTCCTTTTCTTCAACTTTTTCCCTTAGAAAATTTAGTTTGATAGAAACATGTTTTGTTTTAGAATGTAATACTAGATTCTTAGATATATCAATTGCTGCAGTGATATCACAATATATAGTAATAGGTTCCTTGCATTTTACCTTTATGTCTTTCAACATTCGCTTAAGCCAAAGTACCTATGTATAGTTTGTTGCTACTGCAACATATTCTGATTTTGCTATTGATAAAGATGTACAACTTTGTTTCTTACTTAACCAAGAAACTAATCTCTTTCCAAGAAAGAATGCTCCTCCAGTGGTGTTTTTTCTATCATCCACGTCCCTTGCCCAATTTGCATCTGTGTATGCATATAGATCAAAATTTTCATCTTTAGGATACCATAATCCAAGATTTGTTGTGCCTTGTAAGTACTGGAAAATCCTTTTTACTACTGATTCATGATTTTCCCTAGGATTACTCTAAAATCTAGAAACTATACATACTACATTCATAATATCAGGTCTGGTTTGTGTCAAATACAATAAACCTCCTACCATAGATTTGTATCTAGTTGGATTGACAGGTGTAGATTCATCCCTTTGAGATAATTTGTCATTTGTAGTCATAGGTGTGCTTACCGGTTTAGAGTTTTCCATCCCAAATTTCTTAAGAAGTTCTTTCAAGTACTTAGATTGACTCAAAAATATGCCTTTAATAGTCTGTAAAATCTGCAATCCTAAAAAGAATTTTATTTCTCCAATCGTAGGCATTTCAAATTCATGTTGCATTTTAAGAGAAAATTCTTTGCATAATCCATCTTCTCCTCCAAAGATTATATCATCAACAAATACTTCCATAATCAAGATGTCATCATTAGTTACTTTGTAATATAAATTGCTATCTACATTTCCTTTAGTAAATCCAATTTTTAAAAGATACTTATCCAATCTTGCATACCAGACTCTTGGAGCTTATTTTAGTCCATATAGAGCTTTTCTTAATCTGCAAACCATATCATTGTTATCTGTCAAAAAAAATCCATCAGGTTGTTCAATATAAACTTCTTCTTCAAGATCTGTATTCAAAAATGCACACTTAATATCCATTTGATAAACTTTGTAATCCTTGTGAGCTGCAAAGGCCAAGAATAATCTAACTGCCTCAATTCTGGCTACCGATGCAAAGGTTTCATTGTAATCAACTCCTTCTTTCTGAGAATATCCCTTACACACTAGTCTTGCTTTATTCGTGACAACCTTACCATCTTCATTGAGTTTGTTTCTAAATACCTATTTGGTTCCAATTACATTTTTATTTTCAGGCCAGGGAACTAATGTCCAAGTGTTATTTTTCTCAATTTGACCTAATTCTTCTTCAATAGCTTTAATCCAAAATTTATCTTCACATGCCTCATTGATAGTGTAGACACCTAAAAATGGTCAATGCTTGCGGAGTCATACTTTAACATTTGCGCATTGCCTCATTTTAGGTTTTTGCGTTGCATTAACATTTCTCCTATGATTCGCACTTGATCTTTATCATTTGCGAGCATCAAGTCATTCTTCTGTATTCTTCATTCATCTCGCCTTCGAATTTGGTCTTGTTGACAACAATCTTCAATCATGATTTTGGTCGATCTTTGTCCTTTTGTCAATCTTGTCATATTGCGATCGATTCATCATCGATCCTTGTCCTTTTCAATCATGTCAATTTGGTCAATTTGTCATTAATTTTTGTCAACCAATCTCAATCAAATCATTTATCAACACTGGTCATTTATCAATTCAAAATCATGATCGAATCGATATCAACTATCCTTTGTCAAGACCTAATTGTCGTTCTTGCATTTCTAATTCATCTTCCAAGGTTTTATGATTTATTCATTTAATCTTGTTTGGCATTTCTTCCTTTAGGATTAATAAATTATTTATTTATCCTAAGTCTTTGTGTCACAATTAAATGTTCATTTAATTGGCTAATTATTCCTCTTTGTAAATTAATTAATAAATGAAAGATTATTAATTAATTTACCTAAGTTCTAATTTTCATCATTTTCCTAATTCTTAAATTCTTAATTCTTCAATTTTCTAATTTCTTAATTTCTAATTTCAATTTCCTCCTATTTCTCTCCTAAATTCATGGAAATGACATTTCAATTTGTCATAATTTGTCATAATTGACAATCAATCAATTTTGACATAGAATGTGTCATAATTTGTCATCAATTATCAATCAATCAAATTTTGCATAGAAGGTGCATAATTTGTCATAATTTGTCATAATTGACATAATTGATTTGCAATTTCCATTTGAATTAGATCATGCTAATCTTGTCATCTCTCCAATTCTTCTATAAATTGGACGATTTTCTTCAATCAAACCCTTAATTAATAATTGGTAATCAGACTATCAAATTTATGCTTCTAGTACTCTTGATCAATAATCAATATCCATCTTGCTTTCAATTGTGTGTGTGCACTTATAGGTGAGATCCACAATCCTACCATTTGAAGAGGAAAGAAGAACAATGGAGCCGCATGAAGGAGCGTTCAAGTCATGTCTATGGTTTGCATAATCTTTTGTTTTTGAATGCTTTTATCTCATGTCTCTATTGAGTGTTGTTTAGGATTAGATCATTGCAATGAGTGCTTTTGTGATTGAGCTATTATGTTTATCTTGTCTTGTGATGATTTCCTATTTCCTATGCTACAGATAGATAATGGTTCAATTTGAGAAATAAGACATACCTCTTCATTTGCCAATCTTCCTCTTGTCATGACTCCTTTAAATTTGCTTCCAATTATCTGATCTTCAGAATGATTCAGTCTTACATACCGGGGTGTCTTAGTCTGTTGTTGTTCTTCAATTAATGTGGTATCCTCTGATGATACTGGAGTAACTGGATCATCATTCTGTACTGGTGGATTTACTGTTGGTTCATTTGTCATAAATTTTGTTACCAGTTCAAAGTCTATATACCTTGAAGTTCCTCTGAATTGTTCATCAATCTTTACATTTCTACTGTCAACAATTTTTTGTGGTCTTTTATTAAAACATCTATAAGCTTTACTCGTAGATGAATAACCAAGAAATATTCCTTCATCACTTCTAGGATCAAACTTGCCAATATACTCATCTCTTCTAATATAAAATTTACTTCCAAAATTTTTGAAATATTTAAGAGTAGGAGTATTACCAAACCATAGTTCATGAGGAGTCTTACCGGTTTCACCTTTGATGTGAACTTTGTTGAATGTATAGACAGCAGTGCTTACTACCTCTCTCTAGTACACATGTGGTAGATTTGCTTCTGATAACATACTTCTTGCTGCATCCAAAATAGTTATGTTTTTCCTTTCAACAACTCCATTCTGTTGTGGTGTCCGAGGTGCTGATAATTGTCTTTTGATTGCATTTACTTCACAAAAGGTATTAAAATCTCGAGATGTGAATTCTTCTCCTTGATCTGATCTTAAACATTTAATTTTCTTACCGGTTTCATTTTCAACCATTGCTTTGAATAGTTTGAACTTCCCAAGTGCTTCTGATTTTTCTTTGAGAAAAGTAACCCAACACATTCTAGAATAATCATCAATAATTAGCATAAAATATCTATCACCTTGTAAGCTTTTAGTTCTAGCTGGACCACATAAATCAGTGTGAATTAAATCAAGAGCATTATTGGATTTTTTCGGAATACTTTTGAAACTAGCTCTAACTTGTTTTCCAAATTGACATTCCTTGCAAATTGTATTCTGAGGTTTCACAATTTTAGGTAGATCTCTAACTACCTTAGAAGTACTAATTTTTACCATGCAATCAAAATTTACATGACATAGTCTTTTATGCCATAGCCAACTTTCATCTATATGAGCAATTAAGCATGCCTTTTCACTATTATTCAAATGAAAGATATTACCTCTAGTCTAATTACCGATTGGAATTTCCAAACCAGTTCTATTCATGATTTTGCATTTTCCATTTTTAAATTGTAACTGAAAACCTTTCTCAACTAATTGACCAAAACTTAAAAGATTATGTTTTAATCCTTCAACATAGTAAACATTATCAGTGTTATGTTTACCATCAAGAGATATTGAACCCTTACCTTTGATTGAACAAGCTTTGTCATCTCTGAATCTTACTAAACCTCCATTGTATTCTTGAAAGTTCAAGAATTTACCTTTGTCTCCAGTCATGTGATGTGAGCATCCTGAGTCAATAATCCATTCATCCTTTGATTCCACTTTAGCTGCTAGGGCTTGTTCTACCAGTTGAGCAATAGGTACCAGTTGATCTTCTGTTATAGCAACAAAGACCCATCCATTGTCTATTGAATCTTCATCAGAATCATCAGTCACACCTTCATCAGCAATGTAACAAGATTTATCTTTGTTTTTCTTAAATCTGTATCTTTGATATTCAGGATTAGGTTTGTATGTCCTTCTAGCTTCTTCTCTTAGTCTAGCATGTCTATTAGGGCATCTTGAAGCCATATGACCAATCTTATTGTAGTTGAAACATTTAAAGGGTGCTTTACCTTCATACTTACTTCCAATTGGACCTTTTGGCACTTTTCTTGCAAATAGTGCTTCAAGTTCTTCAAGCTCTTCATTCTCCTTCCTAGTTTCTTCAAATTCTCTTGCATAAAAGGCTCTCCAGTCTGATTTATCAAAAGATGGAGCAGATGATGTTGATGCTTTGAAGGCCAAATCAGTTTTTATAGTAGCAACAGGACCAAATTCCTCAATTTCAAAAGCTGAAAGTTTTCCAATCCATGTATCCCTAGTTACTGATGTATTAGGCATTGTTCTCAACTCATTAATAGTAGTAACCTTCATTTTATATGCTGGTGGTAAACCTCTTAATATTTTTGAAACAATCTCATCTTCATTCAAGGTTCCTCCACAACATTTGATACCTAACACAATTTCATTTACTCTTTCCATAAAAGCAGAAATTCTTTCATCTTCTTCCATTTTTAGATGTTCATACCTGACTCGGAAGCTTTCAAGTTTTGCAATTTTGATTGTGGAATCCCCTTCATTCAGTGTTTCCAAATGATCCCAAATAGCTTTTGTAGTAGATCTATCTGATAACCCCATGATTTGTTGATCTAATAATGCGCTCAAGAGTTCTTCTCTTGCTTTGCAATCATTTTCTTCATCTTTAGCTAAAGTAATAGGAGCAGGTTGACCAGCTATAGTAGCAGTATAACCATTCTTAGTAACCTCACAAATGTCTTTACCAATGCAATTCAGATGTGTCTCCATTCTGATTTTCCATATTCCATAGTTGGTTCCATCAAGTTTAGGACTATCCTTTCTGAAATAATTAGTAGACATTGGATCTCCTCAAGTTGTTAAACTTCTGCAAAAAAGAGGACTAGGCTCTGATACCAATTGTAGGTCTCGGGGACAACTGAGAGGGAGGGGGTGAATCAGTTGTCCAATAAATTCACACCAAAGTCTTACTAACCAACTTAATGCTTAGTACCGGTAAGACATTTAAGTGTGTCGGTAAACAGTGTTAACAGAAAATTGCTATACCGATAAGAATTAATGCATGAAACATAAACATGAAGTCATCCACAACACATGACACAAATATTTGTATGTGGAAATCCTGTAAGGGGAAAAACCACGGTGGGAAACCTTACCCACAATCAGATGATACTACTACAAATAATAAGTGTACAAAGAGGGGTCTGCACATGCAGAAAGGCCAACAACCTAGAGCTCACTGCTCAATCACAAATGGGAGTCACACTGACCATAGTTGGATGGTTAAATCCAATGAGAATGTACTACACAAAATAGCATCTTCATATGATGGATTCAGTACTGGTGTAATGCTGATATGCTTTTACAAAAACCTAACTTCACCTTCAAATGATGTCTTCGTGTGTATCTCTACTTGATTTCGCATATATCCTTCCTTAAATCTTTTTCGCATTCCACACATGATCTTACAAATAAGATCTTACATTTATACCATACACTAAGACTAATTTTAGTAGGTTGGCTCTACAAGATATTACAATAAAACATTTACAAATAATATAATATCCGATGCAATAACCGATTGAACATGTCGGCTTAATGCATTTACAACAATAATAAATCATCTCCATAGCATGCCATGCTGATCTGGAAAAGATAAACCTGTCGGTGTAACCCTAGATAACCTGGACCTATTTGCCGGTAAAAGCAAATATGCAAATAAGAATATGTCAATGATTATTACTTCAAGGAAAGGTGTCCACATGATGTCTTCAATATTACCAGGTGTCTTCCATCTCAAACCAGGTATCGGTGAACATTATATCCTGTCGGTTAACCATATACCAGTGACTATTTTGAACAGTTTACTGATTACCGGTGAATGTTGTTGGATCTCCAAAGTAGGTGTATTTAGTAGGTGTTGACATCAATGACAAAACCATACCAAAATACCAACAACATGTATAAAAATGGCTATAGAATGGCATATTACACAACTTCAAGTCTTTGGAGACTCTCAGCTCGTCATCAATCAAATCAATGACGATTATCAAACAAAGGACGAAAAGTTGATGCCTTATACAAAAATGGTTGATGATATCAAGAAATACTTTGTAGAAATAACTTTTCAGCAGGTTCCAAGGAATGACAACAAAGCAGCAGATGTCATGGCTACACTTTCTTCTCTCCTTCAGACACAGAAAAATCAACAATGTTATGAATTCCTGGTAGAAGAGTTGTTTTACCCTGCTCATAATTGTCCTGATTCCCAAACCATCTATCACCTTGTTGGGCATGATTCCTCCTGCTATGGCCAAACTTACACATACCTGAAAGATAATATCCTCCCTCCTAACTTATCAAAAAATCAAAAGAGAAACTTTATCCGCCAATCCTCCCATTTTACTCTTGTCGCAAATACCTTGTTTAAACGAGGTCTAGATGGCACTCTTTTAAGATGTCTCGAACAAGAAGAATCTGAGAAGGCCTTACGTGAAGTTCATAACAACATTTATGGCACTAATTCAAGTGGTCTTACCCTTTCAAAAAAACTCATACGCTTGGGCTATTATTGGCCAACTATGGAATGAGATTCTTTTAAGATAGCTAGAACATGCAAACAATGTCAAATCCATGGGAATTTGATTCATGCACCAACATAAGAATTTCATTCTTTGGCAACATCTTGGCCTTTCTGCCAATGGGGCCTTGATCTAGTAGGAAATATAAATCCTTCTTCATCTAATGGCCATAAATTCATCCTTGTAGCTACAAAATATTTCACAAAATGGATTGAGGTAGTACCTCTCACAAATATCATAGGAAAACAAATTGTTGCATTTATCTTGAACTACATCATCTATCGCTATGGAATACCCATGACCATTATCACTGATAATGGGCGACCGTTCAAGAATCAGGATGTACAAGAACTATGTGAGAAATTCAAGATCCAACATAGATTTTCCACACCCTACTATCCACAAGGGAATGGGCAAGCAAAAGCATCAAACAAACAGTGAATGATGCTGGAAGAGATTGGCATATTCAATTTAACCCTTCTCTATGGGCCTACCATACCAATATTTGCACACCAACAGGTGCCACACCTTTCTCTCTTGTCTATGGATCAGAAGTAATACTACCAATAGAAGTAGAGATACCTTCTCTACAAGTATTAGTAAAAGGTCTTATCCCAGATGAAGAACAATGAGTATCTAGATTGCAAGAGTTAGAATTGATCCACGAACTAAGACAAAATGCCTTTGATCATTTAAAGGTATATCAACAAAGAATGTGCCAAATTTATAATCATGGGGTCAAACCACGAGTCTTTCAAGTTGGGGAACTAGTACTAAAGGAAAATCCATGAAACCAGTCAGATCGAGAAAAGAAAGGAAAGTTTGAACCAAATTGGTTAGGTCCGTTTGTGGTCATAGTAGTATTTGGGTCAGGAGCATATTAGCTATCAACACAGGATGAAGATCAGCTCAACGAACCCATCAATAGCATGCATCTGAAGAAATTTTATGTCTGAAAAAGCAGAAAAATTAAAAAACAGTGAAAAAACAGAAAAATCAAAAATAGTGAAAAAGAAGAAAAATCTAAAAACAGTAAAAAGGCAAAAAAATCAAAAATAGTGAAAAAGCAAAATAAAAATAATAATCAAATATGAGAAAAAGTGAAATAAAAACAAATGGTGAAAACTTGGTAAACAGGCTCTATTTGTTTGCTAGCTCTTCCATCTATTAGTTCATGCATCCTTTGTTCATATCCATAATAAAGCCTTTGTACATATGCAAGCATCCTAGGTGGCTTCTTGCCATGGTTTGGATCATTGGGTATATCGTAATGAATTTGTTTTTAGGCTTGGGGCAAAATCCTGCACCTAGTTGGGGGCAAAGTTTTTGATCATTTTGAGCTTAATCAAATAGGGAGAACAATAGTTAGGCAACCCTTATCAAGTGAAAACTATGACATATCCAACATTGAACATGAGATCAAATTATCAACCATCAAACTATCACAAAGTCACTCTAAGCACATTGCACCCTTTTCAATGGATGATATCTTTTGGATAATGATTTTAACATGCTTGTCCAAACTTTTCTATCTTGATTTTTGAGTAACTCCAGGATGTCTCTGACTAGAGGAACAAGGAAGAAACATGATATTTTTCTTGTCTGTTGTCTATAAATTAATCATTAATATGTGAAAATTTGTCTTGAGACATGATCATCGGAGTATCATCGAAGACATTTCCAATTTGCATATTGAAATGGTTAATACTGTCTGTTTTACGCAAGCAACACTCAGGTCATCTTTGTTCAATTATACCTCAATGCTTGTGCTAACTTGCCATATCAAAATCCAGGAAACTCATGCTCAAGTCATCATGGTTTAATTATATCATTAATGTTTTCACTCACTTCCCATATTTAAAAAGATCAATGATGACAAAACGCAATAACCCAGTGATGGGTCTGATCATAGCTTTGCATTTCATTTACATTGGCATTTGCATTTAGCTTACATTTCATTCTTGCATCGGATCCCGCATGCTCATTTTATCCAAAGTTAAATCTATTGTAGGAACCATCAAGCCATCATCATGAGTGTATACGCAATTAGAATGATGACTCATCTCTCTCCAGATATTATCAACCCAGCGAAAATCTTATATTTCCCCTCTCAATAGAACCAACATCAACATATCTAAATTTTCCTACAACTTGATATAAACAAACTGTTAGTTCTTCATCCAATCAATCTTATCAATTTTATCAATCAATTGCATCTAAATCGATCCTATCATGTCTTATATAGGATGTATCTTTCCTAAAACCAGACGTTCTGATCATGTCTTATATAGGATATATCGTTCCTGAAACCATACGCTTTGATTATCTTTGTGTTATATAGGAGGTGTCATTCCTGAAACCAGATTGGATCTCGATCTTATCAATCTAATCAATCAATCTTTATCAATAATCAAAAACCGCATCACCATGATCATAGAATTCGCATTTACATCAACCACAGTTGCAGAAATCAAATCATTTCTAATCGGGATATCAATTTTGCAAAGATCCAAGCACTCCAAAGGTCAATTATCTCAATTGATCTCCTGAGGGGCATCATCATATCACAATTTATCAATCAATAGCTGGGGCATCCTATTGAACCAATATCATCATCAAAATGAGATTATTCTTTAAATTAACGTGTCATCACACCTCACTTCAAAGAGGGGCAAAATGTATACACCTAAAAATGGTCTGAAGATAATTAATTAAATAAGAAATTATGTAATTAATCCCCCTTCCTAATTTAATTGAATTCATTAGGCAATTTGATTAAATTATCCCTTTCATCTACTTATTAATAAATCTAAGGATTTATTTAATAGTTTCATTTCTATAGTCCCCTTTGATTAATTAATTTAGATTAATTAATCATCCCCCCACTTCAGTCAATTCTTCTAATCCTCTAATTAATTAAAACAAATCAATTTATGATTTGTTGAGAATTAATTAGTCTTTTCCTATTATTTGAATTTTTAAATTCAAATTACCCACATGCCTCCTAACTTCTAACCACCTAGCCTAACCATCCCTCTAACCTAACCCATTCCACCTAACCTTGGGTTTAACTAACCCTATCCTTTCTTGCACATTCTAACCTCCTTATCCTAACCTCCTATGGTGTGGATATTTTCTTCTTCAGACACATGGTACTTTGGCCACATGTCTCCTCTCTTGGACACTTGCCCTTTTATGAGCAAGGCTCCTTGACACTTGTCACCATAGAGATGACAAGTGTCTCTTCCTCCAACCTCCTCCAATTTCACCCTTGATATCTTCAGACTCAATATTGGACGTTGATTTCTGCCACCTCAGCCCTGGCCTTGGAAATCCTATAAATATCCCCCATTTTGGAGCAATAAGGATCCAATCTCATTTTCATCTTATGCATTGTTACTATAGGCATATACATTCTAGCATATCATTTGAGCATTGTTATTATAGGAAATTGCATCTTAGATTTAGTTTAATTTGATCATTTTCTAGCATAATAGTTGAATCATGTAGCTTAATCAATATCTTTTCTAGCATAATTGTTGAATCATGTAGCTTAATTATTCATATCATTATCTTAATTAGTCTCCTGGATCAATCTAGCATAATCAATCTCATCTTTGCATATCATTATCATTTCAAATCCTCCATCTAGGTGTAGTCAAGTCACTGGGATTGCTTATCTAGATCTGATAGCAAATCCATACTCGCATCTCTTAGGAGGTGATAGGTCTCTTTGTCATGGTTCATCTTTGTTTGCTTATTATTTTCTAACCATGCTTGTAATGATCTATTGAGTGTTTTGTGTTGCAGCTGTAGGTAGCACACTTCACAAGAACGACAATTGCTTTTACTTCTCAAACTTCAAAATATTGTGAAAATAAATACAAATTTATATAGAACCAAGTTTATGCCTTAGTCAAGGGATTGAATAAATTTTGGTATTTGATAGTCAATTATCTATTCCATTCCTTTATAAGAGTGCTAGTAGTCTAGGGACAAGGTCACATTATGAGAAGAATGAAATTTCAACAACTATCTTGGTGAGTGGGGAAAGCCTTCCATCACTTCATGGAAACAAGGTTGTACCCATTCAACACCAAACCTTCAACAATAGATTCTATAGGCTATAAAGAGTTAGTTTCCTTTTGATTGATGGATTCCTATTCAAAATAAATTTTAAACTTTTGATCAATTGATTGGTGCATTTCTCAAATAATTTTAGGTTAACATTGTAGTAAGGTCACTATCACCGACCTTGTTCATTGCAAACAATGAGCAGGTGAGAAAAATGAATGATTTTATATCATGGTACCAATATATATCTATCAAGATCCCTTATGCCCTAGCAGATAGTGACCTTCAAAGGATGTTTATTGGTAGTATGTGGCCGACACTAAGGGAGAAGCTATCCTTGAATAGATATCTAAATTTCTCTAATCTTTGCACTCCTCTCACTAATTATTAGCATATGATGACTTAATTTGGAGATCCTATTCTAAAAGGTCATGTTGATACCTCTAGAGACATGTCTTCCTCAGGTAGGTCATGAAAGAACAAATTTGTAACTAATTTAGTTACAATTCCTTAGTAAACTGAGAAAAACGTATTGGAGCCTCAACAGAATTGGGTATTCACTAAATTATCTGATTCTAACTTGAGTTCGTTGAAATTATTTAAAGATAATCTGGTGACCCTCACTAAGATAAGACCTCCTCCGAACAATAGACCATACCCTCGTTACTATGATGGTTTCAAATTAAACCAATATAGTCATGTGCCTAGTCATGATACTAAATGTTGTATATGTTTGAGACACATCTCCAAAACCATACAAATGTTGGTACCATCCCAGTTGGAGATTAGAAGCAATAATCTAATAAAGTTGTTCATAGAATAAATAGTGAAATGTAGATGTTTTTCTACTTTTATGATTTAGTGCAAATTCGATATGATTTTCTTTCTTTTTTACATGCTGCAACTTTATTTCCTCATCAATTTAGTACAAGATCCAATTAATCTTATTAATAAAATATTTATTATTTCTATTCTAATCTTGTTTCCTACTCTATTGACATGCATTAATTAGTTTAAGAAATTTTATCATATCTTAAATGAGCTACCCAAATCATATTCAAGTTTTTAAGTGTGATGGATTGCTAAGTATGTGTAATGTACAATGCTTCCCTAATTTTATGATTCGAGTATAATTTGATATGCCCCTCTTTCTTTCTTGTAAACATATGATTATATTTCCTAATGTCTTTGGCACAAGTTGGTTCATGTAAGAACCAATCATTCCCATTCATAAAACATAATTAGTTCTTTTCTAATCTAGTTCCCCACTATGAATGCATGCACTACTTTTAGAGGTATATGCCCCCCCAAAAAAAGTCATTGCTTCAACAATTTACAACATTAATGAGCTTGTGTCAGATGGAATTTACAACATTTATCTACAACATTTATGGACAACATTTATGAGCTTGTATCTGATGGATCTATAAAGGTTTTTGTTGGTGAGATGTAAAAGTGAAAATCAACAAATAGATTTAACTCGCAATAAAATAACAAAATACTTAAAAGTTGAAGGTTTTAACTCCTAGGGATGGAAAAAAAATCTGTTGGGTTTTGTATTGAAAGGAATGACATCCTTTACAAAGATGAAATGTGACTTAAGGGAGTCCATTGCCCCTTGGAGTTCCACTCAAACCTGGGGAATATTTCAAACATTAACTTAGGACATGTTTGCCAATAGTAGTTTCATGCAAGGTTGGCCGTAGTCGCTCTATATATAGAGAGACTGTGAGAGCTCGGTGGATGATATTAAACAACAATGTACACTCAAAATTCTATATCAGTGGATTTAGCAAATACAATATAACGGTATTCAGCGGCTACAACTCTTAGGATTTTGTGAATGCATTAAATCCTACCAATAGCTAATTTTGTGGGGATATTTATATTAAAACCCCTCTCCTATCACGAGAGCTTTATATGGGGGGGACTTTTTCCTCACATGGGGTTTTGTTCCTCACATTCTTCTATGAGAGTTCTCTTGTATGTTTTCATCTCTCTTTTGGGGAGGGTTTTTCCCCATTGGGTTTTTCTCTCTTTCCCCACTTTGTGAGAGATTTCATTGCATTGGTTTTCATGCATTTGCATTTGTACATGGGTACCTAACATGGCCTAGTAGCTGGGACCCATCTTGCATTGCTTAGTTGCATTATAGAATTAAGTGCATTCCCCTAAGTTGCACTTAAGGGGGGGTGTTGGTGTAAATAATTATTCATCATGGATATTATTACACTTTACTTAAGTTTACTTAGGTACATGCATTTAATAGTAGTTTGGGTATGAGACACTTGGGTGTTTGTGCCACATTGGGATAGTGTGTGTAGGAGAATTTCCACCTTTATGTTGATCTTGTTGTTACACTCCACATTCAGTGGGTGATCCACCTCATGTGGACTATTATATTGTTTCTCCTACCTACCCACACCTATTTCCTACCTACCCTTGTTTCTTATTGAGCCACATGTCATGTTTGTGTGCTCACATATCCCTAGCCTTGCCTATATAAGCAAGCTCATCTACATTGTATGTAATTTTGAACAATTGATCATTTATCTATTGATGAGAATATAGTTTATTCTTATCCTATATTTTTTCTCTATTGTACTTTTCATTGAGCTCTTGATCTTAGAAAAATCTCACATGGTATTAGAGCCATTGGGGCTTCATTGATTGGTTTTTGGAGACATCGTGGAAGGCTTCTATTTTTGGATCTGAGGGACTACATTTTTTGGAGGCATCTTAGAGCATTTTCAACTTCACCATTGTGTTCGGGAGGCCGTTTCCATAAAAATCAAGTATAAATTTGACCTATTTTGGCAAAAATCAATTTTTGGGTGTGGAGGAAATTTTCTGCCCAATTTGGGCAGTACGGTATGGAATTTTTGGATTTTTTTTCAAAAAAAATATTTTTTTCTGAAAATTGGGATCTGTACCTTCTGTCTAGTCAGCAACGCACAATCAACACCATGTCAGCAGTCCAGTTGGCTACCAAATCACCCTGCCATGTCAGCAGCCCAGTTGGCTGCCACATCACCTGCCAAATCACTTGCACAGTCAGAGCCTAGTCAACCATGAAGTTTGGGCGACGGTCATACAACCATCAAATTTAACCCCGTAGTCCACTGACATCATCATTTTTTCAAAAAATTTGCAGGCCCCTCTTATTGAGCTTTTTGATTTTGCAGTTCAACTTCAAATGACCATACCTTGCTCATTTTTGCTCCTTTTTTAGTGCAATTGTTTTTGAAATGGGCTATAATTTCATGTGTTTTAACATGGTGGAATTATTTTCTGATTTTGATGGACAGAGTTTTCATAATTCTCCATTTTTGGTGACTGTACCTATCTAATCCCCATTTCTGCAACTTCCAGGTCTCCGTTCGGGCTCATACAAACTCCTTTTCAGGTGCAGTTTTTTTTGAAAGTGCATTATTTTTCATCTACTTTCAGAATATGCTATCAGTTTGCAGCAATTGTGGGTATAAATTGTACTTTCATCATATGGTCTTATTTGGCCAATTTGGCATTTATATTGCATAAATCTATCTTTTTGATCTTTTGCTTTGAAGTTCTCAGCCTATTGGGGCAGTTGTAAAACAAAATCAGAATTCCACCTTTCCATTTTTTTCAAGTGGCCTATTGTACACGCACTACATATAAAGTGCCAAAATCATCATTTTTTGGGGGGGTGTCTCTTGTGCTTTTGTGCTCTTGTGTTCCTTCCTTTTTGCTGCTATAGGTTCTTCTAAGTTTCCTCTCTTAACTCCTCATAATTATGCTACTTGGAAAATTGATGCATGGAGTAAACTTATGGAAAAAGGACTCACTCATTACATTGATGGAACTATTGTTGCTCCCGTTGATCCTAAGGTTGATCCTGTTGGTCACTTGGATTGGCTCACTAAAAATATCATGGCAATTGGTACCTTAAGAAAGTATGTATCAAAGGATCTCATTTTTCATATTGAGAAATGTACTCTAATCAAAGATGCTTGGCAAAAGTTTCAAGACTTATATGGTCAAGTTGATGAGATTAGGGGATATCAAATTGATAGTGATATCACCATGTTAGATCCCAAGAAATTTGATACTATACAAGATTATGTCACTAAGGCAAATGATTTGAGGGCACAACTCAAAGATTGTGGCATTGATAAGAAGGATACTCAATTGATCTTCAACTTGATAGGCAAGCTTCCACGAGAATATGCTGCATTTGTTTCTAGTTTCCAAACCCATAGGATGACAATGGGTTCAAGCTACACAATGCCTTCATTTGATGCTTTCAATGAAATGTTGATGATGGAGCAAACTAAGTTGATAAGCATGGGCATTCTTAAGGCTTCTAAGTCTCAAGCATTAGTGGCAAATCAAGGGAACAAAGGAAATCAAGGAAAGGACAACTCAAACAAGAAGAAATGGCAATCAATGCCTAAGGACAAAGCACCATCTTCTCCACAACAAGGAGATTCATCCTCTTCCAAGAGGGATAACTCACCAAAGAGGGAGAGACCTACTTGTGCCTATTGTAAAAGGTTTGGTCATGAGGAGTGTTGTTTCCATTCTAAGAAGATTGATGAGCTCACACATATCATCAAAAAGCATAACATTGATTTACCTAATGTCTACAAGAAGGATGATTCATCAACTTCCACTTCCTCACATTCAAAAGGAAAAGGGCAAGCATTCATGGATTCTACAAGTGGGAAGACTCACTCTTTTGGGACAAGAAAAGGAAAAGCTCTATGTGCTACTATTAGTCATGATTCAGAGAGATGGCTTCTAGATTCAGGTGCTTCTCATCATATGGCATCTTCGTAGTCTATGTTCTCTACATTTGTTCCTTGCACCATGTCGCAGATTTTGATGGGCAATCATACATACATGGATGTGATTGGGAAAGGATCTATTGACATTGGGGATAACTCCTTCAATGATGTGTTGTGTGTACCCCACTTGGCAAACAATCTCCTTTCCATCTATCAAATCACACATGGCGCAACTAAGAGAGTTGTGGAGTTCACACCTGAGTCAGTTTTCATTAGAGACTTGGAGACTAGAGCTATCATTGTGACTGGGGTGGTTGACCATGCATCTCGGTTATACTCCTTTTCAGATTTTGTTGATGATGATGATTTCACATTTGATGATTCTACACATGTTGATCACACTTCTTGTGATGGTTCTGATTTTGAGGAGAACTTTGGGCACTTGAACATGGGGATTCTCACATGTGACCCCGTTCTTGAGCCTTGTATTTCATCTCCTCATATTGATATCGCATCACCTATTGCACCTAATGATGCGGATAGTGTGACTGTTTTGCCTTCATGTGATTCAGTGCAATAGGATACTCAATGTCTTCCAGCTTCAGATTCATGGGATGGTTACTTGACAGACATTGCAGGTTTGTTTATGGATTCCTACATTGCAGATTTGGGAGACATCATTGATGACATTCATCTTCTCTTTGATGAAGATGATCCTTCTTTGATTGTTGTGAGGGCACACTCTGACCCTCTTGTTCATTCTCTACATGATCATTCTTTCAAGGTTGACATGATTGTGGATACTTATGTACAACAGTTGGAGGAGGTCTCTTTATCTTTTGAGGAGACATGTGAGTCTTTGGGACATGTTCTACATCCATCTCCACTAGATCTTGGAGTTCCTTTTTCAGCAGTATGGCATAGTTTACCACCTTTGGAGGGAGTATCTTTCAGCATCGACATGGGGACACTTGAGCAGTTTTCAGAGATTACTTTCATCATGAGTTTTCTTCATACATCTTCCCTTCATGATTGGGGAGACTTCATGGATACACCTTTGGTTTTGTTTCTTCCTAAGGGGAGGAATGTTGTTCGATGTTCGTGGAGCAGTTTCTTCATACATCGAGCTTCTATCATTGGTGCAGATTCCACATTGAGGGGGGGCTTCCTAGCTTCTCTTCTTCTCTCATATGGGGGGGACTTTTTCCTCACATGGGGTTTTGTTCCTCACATTCTTCTATGAGAGTTCTCTTGTATGTTTTCATCTCTCTTTTGGGGGAGGGTTTTTTCCCATTGGTTTTTTCTCTCTTTCCCCACTTTGTGAGAGATTTCATTGCATTGGTTTTCATGCATTTGCATTTGTACATGGGTACCTAACATGGCCTAGTAGTTGGGACTCATCTTGCATTGCTTAGTTGCATTGTAGAATTAAGTGCATTCCCCTAAGTTGCACTTAAGGGGGGGTGTTGGTGTAAATAATTATTCATCATGGATATTATTACACTTTAATTAAGTTTACTTAGGTACATGCATTTAATAATAGTTTGGGTATGAGACACTTGGGTGTTCATGCCACATTGGGGTAGTGTGTGTAGGAGAATTTCCACCTTTATGGTGTTGATCTTGTTGTTACACTCCACATTCAGTGGGTGATCCACCTCATGTGGACTATTATATTGTTTCTCCTACCTACCCACACCTATTTCCTACCTACCCTTGTTTCTTATTGAGCCACATGTCATGTTTGTGTGCTCACATATCCCTAGCCTTGCCTATATAAGTAGGCTCATCTACATTGCATGTAATTTTGAACAATTGATCATTTATCTATTGATGAGAATACAATTTATTCTTATCCTATATTTTGTCTCTATTGTACTTTTCATTGAGCTCTTGATCTTGGCAAAATCTCACAAATAGCAACCTTGTCCCTCGCACTACCATCAAAATTAATTTTATACCAAACTGGGACTAGTGATTTCCATTTGGTGTTCCTCCTAATCAATATTTTGGAGCTATCAAACTTAGCATAAGTATTTGTTAGGGCCCAATTTCTCGCCATTTTTTCATCAAAGGGGGTAGGGGGTAGGATGGGCACTTCCAAGTATTGACCAGTAAGTTTTCCTTGAATATCTTATAGAGGATTTTAAAAACACCCTCAACCAAGTTCTGCCCCCCCTCTAAAGATTATGTTGTTCCTTTCCTTCCACAAAGTCCATCCCACATGGGAGAGGATCAGCCTCGAGAGTTGTCTAATTAGAGGGTTGTAGATAGTTCACCACCATTTAGTGGTAAATTATTGAAGGGATCTATTCCAAATCCACTAAATATCTAGCTTCGCAATCACTATTTGCCAAAGCTTGTGAGAAAAATCACATTGGAGAAAAATATGAGGGGAAGTCTCTTTATCCTGTTTACATAGAAAAAACCTATAAGGTAATTGGAATCTTCTCTACATCAAGGTGTCCTATGTTAAGATTTTATTATGCATGTTCATCCATGAAAAGAAATTAATTTTGGGGATCAATTGAGGATTCCAAATTCTCCTCAACCACCTTAAGGAGTTACCATCATTCAACAATCAATTTTAAGCCAATCTAATTTAGAAAAATCCTTATTGTTCCTTCCTCAAAGTGAAGTTGTCCTCTCTTGGAAAAAAAGATATTCTTATTTTTCTTAGAATCATTTGAAGCTCCATTTCATTTAGAATTAAAAATGATTGGTTTTGACAAAATTGAGTAAGATCCTTCCACCTATTAAAGGGGATAAGATAATCCACTACCAGAGTACCAAAAAAACTTCTATCATTATCATAGAGGCACATAAAAATTTGATTACAAGTAAAAGGCATGTCCTCAATCCAGACATCCTCCTAGAACTGGATTATGCACCCATTCCGAACCTACCATTTTAGGCCCAATTGAATGAGATTCCTACACTTAAGAATATTATTACATATTTTTTAACCATTTGGGAATCCAGTAGTAGAGAGGATTCTAAAAAAATTCTCAGAGTTAAGATATTTGGCTCCCATAATTTTGCACCAATCATAATTGTTGAGTGCAAATTTCTATCCCATCTTAGTAATAAGTGTGTTATTAATAGTAGTTAATATTATGATTCCTAGCCCTCCCAAATTCTTGGGTTTGCAAACCATCTCCCAATTGACAAGATCCATTCTTTTTTTTTCCTCCATACATATCTAGAGAAAGGTCTTATAGATTCTTTCAATTTTTTCTAACATAGAACCAAAAATATTGAAAAGAGAGAAAATAAACAAGTATAACCTAGATCAGGGTTGTAAGTAACTGGAGTTTCCTTTCCACCCCACCAACTTCTTTTGCATCATTTCTAAAATAGAATTCCAAAATGTTGGTGTCGCATCCTTAATAGTTAGATGAAGGCCAAGACATTCTAGGAAGGACTGCACTTTGACAGCTAGGGATGGCTTTGATTTTATTCTACAAGTCCTCCTTAGTGTTAAAAATGTATAAACTGATTGTTTTATAGTTGATATGCTTCCTTGAAGCCTTCACATAATCTATAAGAAAGACCCTCTTTTCTCAAGCTTCAACCACTGAAGCCCTTCCAAATAGGATAATATCATCCACAAACTACTACAAAATAGTAGGAGGGATGGTGGAGGCCACTTTAACACCATGAAGTCTACCCAAACTCACTAGATTCAAGAAATTCCTACCCAAGACTTTAGCTAAGATGATAAATAAGTAAGGGGACAACATGTCTCCTTATCTAATACCCTTGGCCACTTCAAAAAAAACCCTCAGTACACCATTAACCATAACCAAGAATCTAACAGTTTCAACACATTCCTAATAAGATTGATAAGCCTCTCTTGGAGCCCTAGTTTCATAAATATTTTAAAGAGGAATTCCCATTGAACCCTATCATAGGCCTTCAAAATATCAAGTTTTAGGATCATGCCTGGAAAGTGGAACCTATCCATAGAATGCATAACCTCATGGGTAGTAATAGCAACATCCAAAATGTGTCTCCTTGGCACAAAATTTTTTTGATTACAATTGATAAAACCATCCAAAAAGGGTTCGATTCTATTCACTAGGACTTTTGAAAAGATTTTATAGATTGTGTTGTATAAGTTGATCAGTCTAAAGTTCATAAGTCTCTTAGATTCTCAATTTTTGGGAACTAAGGCAATGAAGGTTTTGTTGAGATTTTTCATCAATTTTCCAGTTTTAAAGAAATCCTTAGTTGTCATAGTAACATTAAATCCCACAATATCCCAAAACTTTTGGAAGAATGATGGTGGGAAACCGTCATGGGCCAGTGCTTTAAAAGCACCCATAGAGAAAACAACGGTCTTAACTTTATCCTTTGTGACCAGGGAAAGGATATGGTCATTGTCAACAAGATTGAGTGCCCTAGGGAGACATTAAATGAGGCGTTATTCAAGAGTAAAAAATATTCCCCCACTATCCTCTCTATAAGCATTGCTAAAATAATTTGCAACCAAACCCCCTAATTGGAAATCTTTTGTAATTTCTTTGTATAATTAATTCCTCAAACTCTATATATAATTTCTCTCCATATGCTTTCTTGCTGACCTATGGAAAAAAGAAGAGTTCCTATCTCCTTCTTCTAGCCATTGAACCCTTTATCTTTGTTTCCAAAAGATGTCCCTTCTTAATATTTTATCCACTACCCTCTCAAATTCTCTTCTTCAGAATGGGTAATCTAGGAATAAACAACCATAACAATTACCTTTTGGATGGATTCCAATTTTAAGCTGATATCTTTCTTTTGGGAGAAGATTTCCCCAAAAGTAACCCGATTCCATTCTTTCACCCACTTCTTGATGAGATCCAATTTCTATGACACACGAAACATTGTCAAGCCCTGCACAAGAGTACCTCGCCATTTTTAACAGAAGGGGCTAGGTCCACTTGGGGATCTATCTATCCAATGCAAATGAACAAGATTATGGTTTGACACAATTTGCGAGAGGGTATTAAGCATGGCATTATATCCAATGTCCCAATTGATAAGCACAAGAAATCTATCAAGCCTAACTTGGATAAGACAAAAATCCCTTTATGATTGTTAGACCAAGTGAAGGTGTTAGTGTAGGTTTTTTATTTTCCTTATGTTGGGGGATATTTATTTTTCCTACTCATATATTATTTAAGCTTGCTTAGGTTAATAGGAGTGGTTTATATGAGGACACGTGATGAAATACTTCAGCTACATGTGTAACTCTCCACCTCACATGGGTAGTTGAGTTTCACACCCTCTTTTGGCTTGTTGTGCCACCTCTCATAACCACTATTTTGTCATTTCCTAAGTGGTTTATGGGGTAGTTGGATTTCACACCCTCTTTTGTTTATGGGGTAGTTGGATTTCACACCCTCTTTTGGCCTTATGTGCCAAATTTCTCAACTCCTTTTTTGTCTTCATGTAAGGAGGTTATGCCACATGTTTTGGCATTTACCAAGAAGGTAAAACCTCCCACTTTTTATGGGGAATAGGAGTTAATGCAACCCTTGGATGTATATGCTTATATTTTTCTATATAATAAGCACTATACTCTCACCTTCACTAGTCAAGTAAGTGAAGTGATACCTCGGTGAGAGTCTTCTCCAAATTCTCTTCTTTGTCTCTATTTCTCTCTCATATCGAAATTATCTTCATTCAACTATTTTGATCTTTGATCATCTGTTGCGTGAGGAGTTGCATGTGATCTATGACCGATATCAGATCTTGGCTCGGTTCTCGCTTCTCGCAGAATCTCACATGGTATCAGAGCTTATTGTCTAGTATAGCTCATTGTTTTTTTTTGATTTATTTGAGGTATTTGAGACTTTTATATAGCTAATATTTTCCTTAAAAACTAAGTATGCTCTTCTCCTGCATTATTTATTTATTTATTTATTTGAGGTATTTGAGACTTTTATATAGCTAATATTTTCCTTAAAAACTAAGTATGCTCTTCTCCTGCATTCTTGTGTGATCTGGAGAATCAAAACAGTTTAAAGGAAAATAGCTTCTAGTTAAATCTAGTTTACATGTATGTGTTCTTGTAAGATCTGGGTGATTGTAGCTTTGTGGTAATATTGGAAGCTTAATAAAAATTTCTAGAGTGTCCATAAGACTTGACAAAGTCAAAAGTTTCTTTTACTTCACCAAAATCAAAGTTTGGGGGACACAGTAAAAAATTAGAGTAAATTTTTTTTTATTGGAGCTATTTTTATTTCAGCTTTAGTGTTCCAACTTCTATTCACTTTCAGAAAAAAATGATTTCCGAGTTTTCTTCCTAGCATAGAAAAACTTTTGGGTTTTGGATGGTATTTCTAGAAAATTAATAAATTTTGCAGAAATCAAGCTTGAATAGGGCCTAAGCCATTTTTCTATCAAGGAAATTCAGCAACATTTCTTAAAAGTTGCACAACTTTTGCCTCGGGTGTCAGATTTTTGCAAACAAATACTTGACAGAAAGCTGGAAATGAGTACTCTCCATTATTATAGGTCTAATTGAATTTTTTTGCCTTTTTCAATCATATATTAAAGGTTGTATTAGCTACTTATTTTTCTCTTCAACTAGTCATATCTTTCTCCTCACAACTCTGTTTTTCAAAAACTAATAGTTGTTGGAAAGGTATTGAGATAAATTAAGCAGTTATAAGGCTAATTTGTTTCAGATCTTGTTTCAAATTATTTGTATTTAAAATATCTATTGGTTTCTTAAAAGAATTGTAATATGATAAAAAGCCTTGTAAATGCACTAATTATAAAGTGCCAACCTTGTAATATTTGGGGGGTGGGGGTGATTTCTGAGACTAGTGAAAAGGGGGGGTGTCTCTTGTGCCTTCTTTCTTGCACTTTTCCTGATTCTTTGAAATATTCTTTTCTATTATCATGGATACATCTATAGTTCCACTTTTAACACCATATAATTATTTTGAATGGAAATCTAAGATGATAATATATCTGAAAAGACATGGATATCATCGTGTTACTATGGGACTTGAAATTGAACCTCAAGATGCTGCAGAAAAGATTAAATGGTTTAATAAATGTGATGAAGCTTTTGGTACTCTATGTATGTCAGTCTCTCCAGACCTTTTTCGCATTGAATCTGCCACTACACCAAATGTAGTGTGGACCACTTTGGAAAACCTCTTTGGTAAGAAGGATGAGCTAAGAGGTCATTAGTTAGAGAATGAACTCATAGGGTTGAATCCAACCAATTTTGATACTATACAAGACTTCTTCACTAAACTTAAGTCTGTAAGATTGCAGTTGGAATGATGTGGAACTAAGAAAGATGATAAGCAACTGATCTTGAGTATTCTTTCTAAGCTTGGTCCTAACTATTCAGTGTTTGTTTCTACATTCTATGCTACAAAATGTGCCTTAGGTACCACATTCAAAATGCCTTCTCTGGATGAATTTGCTGCAGAACTCACTAGGGAGCAAGATAAATTGGTTCAAATGGGTACAATAAAACCCTCTAAGTCACATGCCTTAGTTGTAAATCAAGGCACAAAAGAACAAAAAGGGTCTAGTAAGCAAGATAAGAAACAAAAGAACTAAGGAGAGAAGAAAAAAGATCAGAAATCTGCTACTTCAACAGCAGATAATCAGACCTCTTCATCAAGAGGTGAACAACCTAAGAAGGAGAAGGTCAAGTGTTCTTATTGTAAGAGGCCTGGTCATGATGAACATAAGTGTTTAAAGAAACAAATTGATCACCTTTCAAATCTTCTTGAAAAGAATAATATCAAGGTGTTTGATTTAGTCAAACAGAGTTCATCGGAAGGATCTTCTAAGGATATAGATAAGAGTAAAGGGAAAGGAAAGGGTAAGGCCCTAGTTGTTGTTGCTTCACAACCCAATTCTTGGATAATTGACTTGGGTGCTTCGCACCACATGGCTTCTTCAAAAGATGATTTCACCTCTTTAGAGCCATGTTCTATGCCTTCCATACTAATGGGTGAGGACACTCTTGTTGAAGTGCATGGGAGAGGGTCTATTGATGTGGGCGAAGGAACATTTAAGGATGTCTTTGTGTTCCATCTTTATCAACTAATCTCCTATCTGTTTATCAGATCACTCACACTGGTTCTAGCAAGAGAGTTGAGTTCACACCAGATACAGTGGTAATCAGTGAAATGCATAATGGGTCTACTATTGACGTGGGAAAAGCAGATCATCAATCCAGATTATATCAATTTTCTCACTTTGTTCCTAACTCTCCTTCAACAGTTTTACTCACTCATGTAGATGAGATTAGTTGTTTGTGGCATCAACGATTTGGCCACTTGAACTATCATTACTTGCAAGAACTTAGTAAACAGGACATGGTTTCAAGGTTGCCTTCTATTCGATTTTCTGATGGAGTTTGCCAGGGATGTATTCTTGGTAAGCATCCTGGGGAGAAGTATGATAAAGGCAAAGCATGGAGAGCTCCATAGCTATTGGATTTGGTACATAGTGACTTGGCAGGACCATTTCCACAACCATCTTTCAGTAGGGCTAGATATGTCTTAACATTTATTGATGACTTTTCCAGATTTACATGGGTTTACTTTCTCAAACAAAAGTCTGAGGTATTTGAGAATTTTCTAGATTTCAAAGCTTTTGTAGAGAAACAATCTGGGAAGTTCATCAAGATTCTGTGTACAGATAATGGGGGTGAATATGTTAATAATCAGTTTGAACAATTTTGTGCTTTAGAAGGTATCAACATGCAGCACACAGTTCCATACAGCCCTCAGTAGAATGGTGTCGTAGAACGGAAGAATAGGTCCTTGAAGGAGATGGAAAATTGTATGATTCACTCCAAGTCTTTGGCACCTCAGTATTGGGCAGAGGCCATCAATTGTGCATGTTACATCCAGAATCGAGTTCCTCATAAAGTTGTGAAGGGGGTAACTCCTTTTCAAGATTGGACTGGTCGGAAACCTACAATTAAGCATTTCAGAGTGTTTGGTTCTCTTGCATGGGCCCACATTCCAGTAGAGAAATGCAAGGCTATGGATCTGTAAAGCAAGCCTTGCATATTTGTTGGGTATCCAGATGATGTCAAAGGGTATAGACTTCTCCATCCCTCTACACATGAGTTGTTCATTGAGAGGAGTGTTCATTTTGAGGAGAGTTCTTCTATTTCTTCTCATACCACTTCTCCATCCACTATCACATTGGAGACATTGCATGATGATGACAGTTCTTCTGAGGATCTTAATCCTCCTAATCCTATTGAGGAGTCTTCTTCCTCCACTTCAGATGGTGACAGTGATGGTGAGGATTCACATTCTTCTCATAGTCATCCTTTAGAGGTTGATGATTCTCCCCCAGACTCTCTAGCTTCAATGCCTCTTTGGGCTCGACAAACTTTTGAGTCAGCAGGAGATTGGCTTGGTGATCCATCAGATACTAGAAGAACTAGGTCACAATTTCAGCAAACTCCACATCTCTTCATTGCTTCAGCTTCTGATCCATAGTCTTTTCAAGAAGCTACAGGTGTTCCTAAATGGGATGTTGCAATGTAAGAAGAGTTTAATTCCTTGGAAAGGAATCACACATGGGATTTAGTTCTTCTTCTTAAGGGAAGGAAACTTGTTCGATGCAAGTGGATCTATCGAACAAAATTTGTAGCAGATGGGTCAGTTGATAAGTATAAGTCTCACTTGGTAGCAAAAGGCTTTCCCAAGTTCTAGGGGTTGATTACTTTGAGACTTTTGCTCCAGTTGCTAAGATGAGTTCCATCTAGCTTGTCCTTTCTATTGCTGCAACCCATCATTGGGAAGTTCATCAGATGTATGTCAAGAGTGCATTTCTTCATGGTGACATTCAGGAGGAGATCTACATGGAGCAGCTACAAGGGTTTGTTCAAGATCCTTCACTTGTGTGTCGACTTTGAAAGTCTCTCTATGGCCTCAAAAAGCTCCTCGAGCTTGGTATGCCAAGATGGACTCCTTCCTTCTGACAGTTGGTTTTAATCGATGGCATTCTGATCTGAATGTCTACATTCTGCACTAGGATGATACTCTCACATTTCTAGTTCTCTATGTTGATGACTTGTTGATCATAGGGAGTCACTCATCCACCATCAAGGTAGTGAAAACTACTCTACATGATAGATTTTTGATGTCAAACTTGGGTCTTCTACATTACTTCTTGGCAATTGAGATTACTCAATCTTCTTTAGGCATCTTCCTTGGACAACCCAAGTATGCACTCGATATGCTCTCTAGATTTCGCATGGCTGGCTGTAAGCCTGCACCTACTCCTTTTTTGTTTGGGGTCAAACTTGAGGCTAAGTGCTCTTCACCCTTGGTTGATAGCACTTTATATCGACAAATTGTTGGGAGCCTCATCTACTTGACTCATACGAGACCTGACATTTCATATGCGGTGGGCATGGTCTCTAGATTCATGCAGGAGCCACATGAGTTGCATTGGAAAGAAGCTAATCGGATTCTCCACTACATTCAACGTACTCACAATTATGGAATTCAGTATGCAGCAGGCATGGATATTGACTTGGTGGGGTATACGGATTCAGATTGGGTGGGTGATTCTCAGGATCGCAAATCCACTTCAGGGTATTGCTTCTCACTTGGTTCTGGTCCAGTTTGTTGGTCGAGTAAGAAGCGGTCTACAATTGCTCTTTCATCAATAGAGGTTGAGTATCGAGGGGCAGTTAATGCCACCACTGAGGCTATTTGGCTTCAGAATATTCTCACTGAGTTTGGTATTCCAGTTAGGAAGCCTACTATCATCTTTTGTGATAATCATCAAAGTGTTATACAGATCTCAAGAAATCCAGTTCATCACCAGAGGACGAAACACATTGAGATACATATGCACTATATTCGGGAGCTTATTCAGGAAGGCATCATTGATCTTAAGTATTGTTCTACAATGGAGCAAACTACGGACATCTTCACCAAACCCTTCACCGAAAGAAAGTTCCTTCATTTGCGATCTTTGCTTGGGATACGACAGGTGTCTACTTCAGGAGGGACTTCTTAGTCCTCCTTTCTTTCTCTCCTTATTTAGGGGGGGGCTATTCCTCTTATGGGGGGCTTCTTCTTTTGGGGGGGCTATCTATGTACATGGGTACCTAACATGGTTGCATTTGTCGGGACCCATATTTTCACCCACCTAAGCTACGCTTAAGGGGGGGTGTTAGTGTAAGTTTTTTATTTTCCTTATGTTGGGGGATATTTATTTTTCCTACTCATATATTATTTAAGCTTGCTTAGGTTAATAGGAGTGGTTTATATGAGGACACGTGGTGAAATACTTGAGCTACATGGGTAACTCTCCACCTCACATTGGTAGTTGAGTTTCACACCCTCTTTTGGCTTGTTGTGCCACCTCTCATAACCTCTCTTTTGTCATTTCCTAAGTGGGTTATGGGGTAGTTGGGTTTCACACCCTCTTTTGGCCTTATGTGCCAACTTTCTCAACTCCTTTTTTGTCTTCATGTAAGGAGGTTATGCCACATGTTTTGGCATTTACCAAGAAGGTAAAACCTCCCACTTTTTATGGGGAATAGGAGTTAATGCACCCCTTGGATGTATATGCTTATATTTTTCTATATAATAAGCACTATACTCTCACCTTCACTAGTCAAGTAAGTGAAGTGATAGCTCAGTGAGAGTCTTCTCCAAATTCTCTTCTTTGTCTCTATTTCTCTCTCATATCGAAATTATCTTCATTCAGCTATTTTGATCTTTGATCATCTGTTGCATGAGGAGTTGCATGTGATCTACGACCGACATCAGATCTTGGCTCAGTTCTTGCTTCTCGCAGAATCTCACAGAAGAGTTGTCATATCAATTCAATATCAAAGAGGCTTGCTCTAGTAATGAAGTCTGCCAAATCAAATATACTATCAGAGTAATATATGATTCCACCTATCTTTTTAGATGGGAATAAAGGTGGAGTTAAAGCCTCCAACCAGCATCCATAAAGAGTCTTCGACATTTATAATTAAACTAGAATTCTCTTTCCACACGAGTTTGCTGTTAGAGTGGTTGTTAGGGACATAAACATTGAAAAGGTGTCATGAGTAGTTATTCAAGTTTAATGAAACCACCAGATAATTTGGTGAAGAGGAAAGGAAAACCCCTTTCAATTTTATAGGGTCTCATGTATAGTAGCCACTCTCCCAGAAGCTCCATTAGCATCACTAATGAAGAAGGTAGACCCTAGCCATATGGTTTCAACAATAGTGGAAAAGGTTTCCATAGTCATCTTCACTTCATGTCAATTAAAAGAATCTCGATCTTCTTCTCAAGAATACAATCCCTCAGTACAAATTTCTTCTGAGAACTGTTCAACACCCTCATATTCCATGAGAGGAACTTCATTTCTTACTTTTGGATGGAACATCAAGGGTCCTCTACCTCCCATTGAAATTTTTTCCCTGCTACCTCTTTCTGCCTCGAAAGCCTTTGTGATGGTTGAGTGCACTCTTCAGCACCTCTAGGCAGTTGATTACTCATGGTTGCAAAGAGCGATCGAGGAGATATTCTCGAATTTGGGGTCTCATTCTTCAATGAAGAGAGGTCAATATTTTCCAACACCACACCACAACTAGGGATATTAGCAGTCACTTCTCTAGATTTTCTAGCATTTGGTGTGGAGACAATTGATCCATCCTCCAAATGAACCATATTTTCAAGGGTCTTGAGATCTACAACCATAGGCATGAAAACCTTCATGAGATAAATAGAGTCCTCCAAAGGGGGATTGGATTTATTGGAGTTTCCATTAATTTCACGATTCCATCTGTGAATGGGTAAATATTAGTCGCATCCTCCAAGACTTCCTCATCACTTTTATGTTCCTCCACTAGTGGAGAGAACACATCTCCTTAAGTTTTAGTTGTTTCTATGATGGGCTTTGTGGTATGAGATAATATGTCCTAGTTTGGAGCATTTTTGACAATAAAGAGTGGCATTTTTATAAACCAAAGCTTGGGTCCATTTTCCCAGCTTTGATTGTAAAGTTATCAACTTTGGTAAAGTATTTTTAAAAGCAACTTTAATAGAAAATTGGGCATAAATTAACTTGGACTTTCCCTTAGTCATATCATCAATAGCCACATAATGCTTGAATGTACTTCCAATCCACCTAAATATTTACTCATCCCAAAATTCTAACGGAAGTCGTGGCATCCTCACCCACACAACTGTTGTCTTTTTTAAGTTAGCCTGCATGATCAAACCCTAGTTTTCATCTACACATGGACAAGTAATTCTTTCCATATGCTACTACCAACTCTACATATGTTTACACTCCATAATTTGTGCTGCTTTAGGGACTCTTGATAGGCCTCTTGATAAGCCTCATCCTAAGCAAGTACATATATATTCATTGATCCCTCCATGCAGCTGCCACAAGTATCACGTCTTTGTCTAATATTCCTTCATTTTCCTAGCCTATAAAAATGTTACATACATAGGTGGTGTCTAGTACAGGATTGTTTGGTCCTTTTGCTTTATTTCTGTATCTTCATTGTAGCTTTCTTGGGGTCCTCAAATCTACCATGATTGATGTGAAGTCCTCACCTCATCCGTCTAAGTACAAGCTCAAGAAAGGCCATGTTCTAATTTTCATCATCAAAAATTAAAACCTACAACTTTTTTGTTTGCATTTACGCTTGTTGTTGAGTAGGCTCTACCTTCCTCAAAGTTTGTCGTTGCCCCTCTTCTAGTAGTCAATGATGTGGTTCTTATTTTGCAGCCTCTAGTAGATTCACCTGCCTCTTCTTCAAAGAGGTGTGTGTTTACCTCTTTAGACGAGATCCCAACATTGTCAACAATCTTCACAGATGATTGACTCTTGCCTCATGGGAGTTATTGGATGGCAATATCGAGACAGTCTCATTCTTTGCTCTTGTTGTTGGTGAGACACCCAGTAATACTTTAGTGCTTGTCCCTCTTCAGGATCATCCTCCCTCTCCCTATGATCAAGGTTAGGAGGATGATGATCTAATGGTGGGTGATCTCTATAGAAATACTCGTCTTATCTTTTAGATTAGAGTGTTCCTAATTTGTGTTCTCTCATGCTTGTCTTTATATATTGTGTTCTCTTGAAGGACCCAAATTACTTCGTAGGTATTTGGATACATGAGATAATATGTATCATACACTTCCTTTACTTGTCTCATCCTTCTTCTATTTGTCATATCATGCATTTCAACATCCAAGGATACTACAAAAAGTAAAGTTGAGGGCTTTGTGCCTTCAGGCCTTCTTTTATGTTGACCCAAATTTTTATTTTATCTTTTTTTTCATGTACCTTTCTTCAAATTTAAAAACTTTCAGACCATGATGAATAATTCATATGCAGACAAATCTATGATTTAATTCTACTGTCATGTCCTATTATTTTCCCTTCCTGTTCTTACTCCTCTTCTCCTAATTTTACTCTTGTACTAGTGCAAAATTTTAAAAATCAAAATTAGTCAGTTATAGCTAGACATTTCTAGGTGGGATCTCTTTATAAATTGTATGAAAATTATATAGCAATGTTGCTTATCAATTGGGTTGAGAAATTTGAGGTTATCGTCTGTAGTGAGTCTGAAATTGAACTTTATTGAATTCAGTTAACAGTTTCAATTTACTATATAAATGACATGTGTAAATGGAATGCTACTATGCTTTGAACTTATGAATGAGCTTAGCACATAAAACTCACACTATGGACAATAATCAAGAATTTCATAATCAAAAACCACTTTTTCTTGTATAAGCAACCCTACTCCTGAATCCAACATGTCAAAGACTCTCATGGACCGGAAAAGTCAATTTTCGCAGGTTGTGCCCTTTATTGCTTTTAGCTTTTGATTGCAAAGATCAATCTTAGCATAGATTTAGATTACTTTCGCCATGGATTAAAGCATAAATCAAATGTCAAAAGATGAAACCAGTATTGGATCTGAAAATATTGCAGAAATATGGATCTCAAGTTCGGGATACTTGTAGACGTATCAGCGTTGCTATAGTCACCTTATATTACCTAAACAAGACTGGCTGAACACTTCCATGAATATCCTATTATACATGATTTAATAAAAGTCGCAGAAATTATGGCTCCAGTGCAAAGTTTGCTCCTCCGCTCCAGCATTCTTACAAATCTCCAATTTTTTGCAGGGATTTCAACAACATCGCAACTCTTCTTTGTTGTGTTAGTACAGACTTGTTTGTTGTGTTAGTACAGAGTTTAGTATGGAGTTGTTAAGATGGCAATATGTGTGTGCTTCATTCCTGTGCCTGCTTGCCTCATTTTGGATTTCCATTGGTTTTGCTCGTACCTATAATGGAGCTAGTTTTATCACATTGCTATTTGAACCGACCCTCTTGTCAAATAGATATTTAGTATCCTTGTATTGAAAAGCTTATCATTTTTCATTCTCCTTGGATTTGTTTTCTTCGTGCGTGGTCTATGGTGGTGTAATGGATCAAAATTGGCGTACTCATCTTCCTTAGTGCTTCTAGAAGTAGAGTGACCCTTTCGAGTATAATCATGAGAAATTGAACAGAGCTTGAAATTGTAATGAGGACTCTTATTGGTCAAGACTAGCTCTTTTCCGATCCATAGGCCCTCTTTTCAGAATTTGTTTCTCAGTTTATGTCTAATTGCACAGACTTTCTCCTATACTCTTCAATGGTTTGTGCCCTAGCTAACAGTTATGTTCAACCTTTTATGTTTTCCCTGTCCGATTTATAAGCTTCTTTAAATGCTTATTGTTTGAATGTGGGGTCCCATCCCATTGGAGGTGTTTTGGATAAAAAGGACTTAATTTCAAATGTGAATTGTGCTAAGCTTCTCTTCATCATTCGCTGAGGACCGCTTTATGATGATTTTGATTCAACTCTCCCCTCCCTTGATCTTTTGCGGTCAGGTGTCTCCTCTTACAGATTGCTCCTCTTCAGGTCTCTCCTCCAAAAACATGCCTTGCTCATAATGTTTTCTTGCTACTCACTGATTTCTACAAATCTTTTCTGAACTTCGCCTAGTATATGATCTCACTGTTAAATGAAAGCTATTGTATCTTGCTAATTTTGTAAAGAGTCCTTTACTCAAGTTTTTGTGTCTTACATATCTCCCACCAACCTGTTTTTCCTCGCTTTTGTTCCGCCTGAGGGGGTTTACATTGCATGTAAAAGTACAACCATAACTAAAGTTAGTAAATAATTATTTAAAATTATTATTTTGAATTATCATTTATTGATCTATCTTTAAATTTGAGAAATTAATAAATAATTTAAGAGGTTAAAAACTTCTCACTAGTTAAAGAATTTTCAAAGTTGAACTTCAAAATCAAGTTGTATACAACCATGACAAAAATTAAACTCACAATTCTTTTAATATTAGAAATAAATAAAAAATTATTTTAAAAGAAAAAACCAATATTTTGAAAATAAAAAAATAATTGTCATTCTTTTATTCAAAAGTAATTACTTACACTAATTGTACTTTAAAAAATTAACCTCTTAAAAATATTGTAAGAGTTCTATAAAATGCAATCCAAACTCTATGATATGAATTGACATCTTGTCTTTATAAAATAAAAATTATACCAATGTAAAAAAAGACTTAATTTCTAAATGATGTAATTTAACAACAATTATACATAATACACCCACACTTCCCATTTTTCACCTTTCTTCATCTCTATCTGAAACCCCTTATTGATACAACCTAGCAACAATTGTACTTAACACACTCGAACATTTCCACTCTTCACCTTTTTTCACCTCTACCCTGAACCCCTTCTTCATTACTCCTTTCCTGTTTAAAACGTCTTCCACATTCTTAAAATTAAAATCATAACTCCAATCATCACTTGCTAACATTGTAATTATCCATTCTCCTTTACGCACCTTAAGCCAAGTCTTGTCACAGACTTTAAACAATTTTACCAGAGGCTTATAGGGTCACAACCACAAAGCATACAATAACAGCTGCCCTCGTCTCATCCCTCGTCTCATTCCATTTTTTGCACCACTTATAAATGTCCACATCACCTCTGTTTTGCGTAACAATCTCTGTAAGTGCATCGGGGCCAATATGAGCGTCATAAAACAGAAATTTGCTTAAACTTGACTCTGTTCCATCCACTGCTCTTCCAATCATATTCAGTTTCCTCGGGACACTCTGAAATAAAACACAAAAGACTCTCAGTTCATCCACAGTAAATTCGTTTCAATTACAGGTCACTTGAAACGTTATTTACGAGAATATAGACCATCCTGTAAGAAGAAATGACAAAACAAAGCTGAAGGTCTTAAGCAAAGCAAAAACGAACACTTCAGATACAAAATAATATTTATGAATGTCTTTTAAGAGGAGTATTGAAATCATTACCTTCAACTTATGAATGCAATTCCGTATAACTGCATTGCTGCCAAGTAGTATCCATAGTAATGGACGCTCTTCAATACCTGATATTTTCTCCAGCTTTTCGCAAGAGTCAATCCCAATCTCCTTGATGCAGCTAAGTCTGGAGAGACTTGGCAACTCGTCAAGCTCAGGACACTCAGTAATTAACAGCTCTGTAAGTGTTGGTTGTAGCATAAAGTTCTGTACCTTCTCACAAGAGTGAATCTTAGTCTTCTCCACGCAGCTCATTCCGAAGAGACTTGGCAACAACTGCTCAAGCTTGGGACACTCACTAATAAACAGCTCTCGAAGTTTGATAAGATCACCTGATCCTCCTAATCTTTGCAAATCCCTGCAACTTTGTACACACAGACTGATGAGTGTTTTTGGCAACGTAATGTTCTGTAGCTTTTCACAATATCGAATCTCAATTTTCTCCATGCAGCTCAAACTGGAGAGACATGGCAACTCCTCAAGCTCAGGACACTCACTAATATTCAGCTTTGTAAGTTTGATAAGATCACTGGATCCTATTTTCAAAGATGCATAAAAAATCAAATTTTAAAGACCTATATTTTCTAGTGTTTAAATTGCATTTCTAACACCAATAAAATTGCATGTAAAGCTAGGCTCTTTAATCTTTTTCTTACTGTTTTTTAAGGATTGCACACTCTTTAAAAAGGCACTGCCTCGTGCTGTTTTGTAAAGAAAAAAAATTACATAATTCATATTGTTTTTTTTTTAAAGTAAGGTGTCTAAGATTTTTTCGAAGTACATTATTATTGGTTTATTGCTGTAAATTCATGTTGTTTATAATTATGATGATATATGTTATTAGCAATTAATTGATTCTCTTTAAAATTGGTTTTCAACTTAAATCAGAAAACATTTGGCTGTTAGTTTCAGAACCATTATATACAAACTAATGAGTGTTGTTGCCAGCGTACTGCTTTATAACTTTTCACAAGATCCAATCTATATTTGGCCAACACTACTCACTTTGGAGAGATTTTGCAACTCCTCAAGCTAAAGACAGTTACTAATATCTAGCCCAGCGATTCCTCCTACTCTCTGCATATTTTTGCAACTTTCTACAGACAGCCCGATAAGTGTTCTTGGCAATTCGTCGAGCTCAGGACATTGACAATCAGTAATATCTAGTTAACGACTCTCAAAGTTAACTAACACACTTCTCAAATTATGAGAACAATCCATTAAAAGATACTTAAACTTCCTTCATCCATCAATTATAATCTTCTCTAGTCAACTTGGACCTATAAAAGCTTGCAACTCCTCGAGCTCGGGAGAGCCCCGAATACTTAATTCTACAACCTTTGACAACAATAATTTACGGTTTCCAAACTTGACAACCGTCCAACTCAAAATATTTTATCTTCACGTTTTGATCAAATGTTATGCTCTACAGCCACTTGCTATCCCTGAGACGCAAGTCTTCAAACTCAATGTCTGGACATTGTTTTAACAGTACAAGATTTGAAAGATCAAATGTTCCTGTTAGTCCTTTGAGATTTTAACAATTTGTAACTTGAAAACAATTTAATGTGTTTACCCTTGTTAAATTCACTTCCATAAGATTTTTTATGGCATCAATTTCTATAGATTTAAGGCTAGGATAGTCGAGTGCACTAATGAGGATCTTGGATAGAAATTTTTCATGGCTAATTTCTAACTTTTGAAGGCGATTCACTAGGACCTTAACAATAAAATATATTCCTCCATTATTCCATTTATTCCAATCTACTTTGCCACTAGATTTGAAATTCACGATAACCAAAGATTTACAGAGTCCTCTCTTTCAGCGGAAGCCTGTTTCCCTCTGATTTGGAAGACCAGTGACATAAGCTACAATGGATTGGCAATATTTGGGCATCTAAGAATAATTCTCTATCTATTTAATATTCCTGTAACTCTGGAAATTCTTTCAAAAAGGTTTGAAAAATCACCATCTCCTTCAAGAGGGAGAGTGCCTGAAATCCTAAATATGCTTTTACAAAGCTCCAATGATTAAAAAAATAGTCCGCAGACATCCATAACATAATAGATTCCACTATATAGCCTTACTAAAGATTTCATTTTTGACTGAGAAGATCAAAATACCTGTATGCGATTCTCGAACAATGTTTTGAATTCTCTATCCCAGATTTTCAAACACTGCAAATTTTGAAGAGGAATCCATGAAGGGAAGCTTGCTTGACTTTCGATTGCCCCAAAGGAGGGTCCATCCAGCTTTAGCCATAGTAAGGAAGCTGACATCTCAACACAACTATCTGACTGGCCTAAAAAGAATGTAACTCGACAGCCCAAGGAATTGTCATGAATGGAATGGAAACACCTGGCATTGATTTTGGCGAGGATAGTTTTCAAACCCGTAAATTGCTGCATACACAGAAGCAAGCAGTGCAGTTTTCAATTTATGTAGTAACAACTTAAGAATTTGGAATATTGTAATACTAACGACAAATCTGGAGGGGAAACAAACATACCAAAGATTCCAAATCTCGAGGATGCCACAGGCGTTTAGGAGAGCTGAGCTCAAGTGCCATTTCTCTTCCCAAGTCTCTCAAGTGGTCATGCATTCTCAATCCAATGCCTCCAAACATATCGATTCCTTCTATAAGGCATTTATCTTTTAGTGTTTGCAGTGCATTTTTAGCGTTCCATCCTGATCCCTCCAATATTCTCTCGGCCATACGTTCTTTTTTGCCCACAAAAAAAACAAGCAATGTCCATGAAAACTTGTTTTTCTTCATCCTCCAATGCGTCAAAACTTATTCTCAAACTTTGCTTTACATCTCGAGGCAGCATCTCTCTAGTTTTAATCAATGTTAACTCCCAATATTCGTGAGGTCTACCACGAACAAGCCGGCCCAGAACCTGAAGAGAAAGAGGTAACCCTCTACACACATCTACGAATTGGTCAATCAATCCCTCGTACCCAGAATGTGGAAGGGGTTGGTCAAATGCATGCCAGCAAAAGAGTTCCCAACCGTGATTTCTGTCCATTCCTTTTAAAGGATAACCGACGGTAATCCCTGCATTTATAACCACACCAATGTCACGGGTTGTGACAATAATCAGACTGTTATTTGATTTATTTAAGATATCCATGATCAGTAGAGCATCTAACTGCTCCACATGATCGATGTCATCTACAACTATTAGGAAGTTTAAAGAGTGGCTTCTTTGTAAATGATCATTCAGACCGCTTTTTCCTTCTTCTTTGTTTCGAAAACTCAAACTCGGATCTTTGTGATCGAATAGATCTTTGAGAAGCTGGCGTTGCAAAAGAGGTAGTTCACTTCTCACAGAGGCTTCGCGCACATCAAACAAAAAACATGATCTAGAATAATCTGAACGCTTTCGGTTAAACAACTCTTTGGTCAGAGTTGTCTTCCCGACACCACCCATGCCAAAAATGCCAACAATGTTAGGCTTATCTTTCCTTTTTTCGAGGCCACACTGGTTTTCAAAATCTTGAACAAGTTCATCAAGACATCTTCTTTCAAAATCTTGAACAAGATCGTTAAGCCCTACTGGATATTTTGCCACATGTAAACATTTTTTCCTTTTTACTTCCTCTTCTACTGCTGCTACTATGATTTTGTAGTCTTTGAAACTATATAAAATGAAAGCAGAAATCCATGAGAAAATAGTAAACCATATTTGAAGGGAAAACAGAATTATATAAAGTAGAACTACCAAAACCACAGAAAGATTACCTGTGAAATTCTACTCCAGCAATAAATGAAAGAGTTTGAAGGGCTTCCTTCCACTCGTTGAGCTTTTCGAGGTACCTGCCCTTTTCCTCATATTTCTTGAATGCATCAGCATATATTCCCTTTTCAATGCGGCGGAGTTCCCATGGCTCGAGTTCATAAAACACAGGAATAATTTTGGCCTTAGTTTCTAACATAAGAAGCAGCTCAGCCAGGCACCAAGGGGACTCTGCATATCTTTTGGAAAAGATGGCTATGTGCACCTTAGCATAGCGGATAGCTGTCTCAATAGTGGAAGGAAACGAGTTTCCAAGTTCCTTCTCTTGAGAATCAAGAAACGCCTGTATTCCCTTTTGCCCAAGAGATTCATAAAGCTCAGTCGCCAAAGTTTGTTTGACATCGGGGCCTCTGTGATTTATGAATACATCAAACAATCTCGAAGATTCAGAAACCATCCTTCTTTTGCCAGCAGGTTCAATTCCAGAGAAAGCATTTAATTCTCGATTTTGCTTCTGAGATGATGAGGAAGACGCCATTTGTTATAGTTAAAATGGTAACAACCCGTTTTAAAAACTAGAAGAGGAGGAGCAGAGCTCATAGGATTTGAGTGCGATATGGGTAATGAAATATGAGGCTTTGGGGAAGAAGAAGGGGAAAGTGAATTAAATAGATCATACTCTAGGCGAGTTTAATCTTTTCCTGCAAACGTCGAAGAAAAGTATAGTGAAGAAAACGTTTACAAATTAGGCAAGAGCTGATGTGTAAAATGAAGAAAAGGAGTTTCTGTTGTTTCCTCGAAACATGCAAGGGAAAAAATCAGGGAAAGAAAATTATTGTCCCAGGACTGTAAGAAGAATAAGATGGGTTCAGTTTCGTCGACAGTCGTTTCTTTCTACAACTGGCTGAGACAAAACCAGGTAAAGTCTCTTGCACTTTCACTTTTGTTTATTGTGTGGAATAATTAGTCTATGAAAAATCGTGGAAGATCAGCATGTATTTTCTAAGGAAGAGAGGCATTAGATTGAAATATAATAAGTCTGCAAATTTCGGACATTTTTTATCTTGTTCACATTATCATTATGTGTTCTGTTTACTAACATGGACCAAGAAAGAAAATTCCAGGAAATTGAACCCACCTTATGTGTTCAGTTTTGTCGGTCACTTATAAGAAAATAGAGCCTTCCTAAGAAAGGAATAAAACCTGTCAAGGTGGGTTCAGTTTCGTGGAAACATCCGAGGCAAGGAGAGAAATGTTTTTTAAGAAGAAAAATTGCGACATGTACGAAAGGAGATGAAATGTTTTTTACGAAGACAAATTGCTACGTGTATGAAACGAGATGAGATTGACTGGCGTGGAGATTCATTCCGTCGGCCACTTTTGAGAAAGTAATAAGCTTTCTAGCTGCGGCATAACTACTTAACGAAGATGCCTCTTGTTAGTTAGAAATTTGGAGATTTTAGATATGTTATATTTAGGATGAGGTTTTAGTCATTAAAATGTTTCATGTTGAAAATAATTGTTAGGTTTTTAAATTGATAATTTTTATTTATTTTTTTTGTTGGTATTCAGTTTTTTTTTTTTAGAATTGTATATGTATTGTTGTTGTTAAAACAGTGAAGTTTTGGCTGATATTCAGTCATTTGGAATTGTACATATATCGAACTTGAAATCATACTGAACATCTCATCAAATCAAATTGTATTTCATAACGAAATTTTATTTGTATCAAATCAGATTATATTTGAATTTATAATCAAATTTTATTTGCATCAAATTAGATTGTATTTAAATTTTATAAAGTCTATTGAATTGAATTAAGTAAGAGTAGTAAAGTGAACAAGCATTTGGAAAAGTTAAAATTCCTAACAAGTATAGTCAAATACAAATAATTATAGGAGTATATAACAAGGATGGACATACAAGGATAGTCATGATGGCCTGGAAAATTCAAGCCCTAGGGATAATTAGGTGCCCCAAGTTGGATGAGCTTCCTAAATTTGCACTATTATCATCTCTTGGAGTATTTAAAGTAGAATATTGCTATAAAGTTAAATAAACACAAGGTTTAGAACATTGTAGAGCATTAAAGACACTTATAGCTATTTTAAAATAGATGTTGTATATCTTGCATAATATTTCTAATGTTTATAATTGTATTATTTTATTATTATGTATGTTGCACCTAGGAGACCTAGATGGATGTGTATCACTAGGAGATGACATTCTTGCGGCCACTTGATGAGTTATATTATAACATTGAGATATTTTATGATATTTATTTAATATTGAGAAATGTAATTTAATAATGTGAAAACTTAGTATCCAATATTACATGTGGGGTCAATGATTTGCAATCCCATGGATTTAGTCTCATGGTTTAACATCATGCCACTTGGTGGTTTTGTGGGAGCTTGATTCTGAAAAAACAACCACAAGGGTAGTTGTTTAGGGTTGGCATGTTACTAGGTTAGTTAGGTTAACATTTTGGTGCAGGAGCATCTAATGTACACATGCCTCCACGAGGCACCATTTTCAAAAATCTATGGTGGCTTATATGTTGTGATCATTGAATAAGGTCCTTTGGACCATTTGGTAATTGTTTGAGTCACATTAGTGCATTAGGAAGTTAGGTTGATTCAAAGTTGTCATATTGTTATATTGATACCAAAAGTTGTCATATGAGCATAAAAAGTTGTCAACATTCTTCTTATCAACTCTCCATCATGTAAAGGGTCTATTTGACCTCCTTGAGAATATATGTAATGTTCTAGGGTCCTGAGAAGTCCTTGTAGGGTCATTTGACAAATTGATGGAAAATTTGTAATGTTGTGTAAAAAGTTGTCAATGCAACTTTCGTTCCAAAGTTGTAAAAATTGTGTTTTCGTAAGTTTTGGTTCAAATGGCGGTTATAGCCATTAGAAGGTTGTGAGAATATATATTTAAGAATTTCACATTGACCATTGGGTGATTCAATGTCTTATATCTGTTAATAAATCATGATGAACTAGCTGTTATTATGTTTTGATGATAGATTACCTATTCATGCATAAGGGTGAAAT